>NC_089874.1:35075250-35720000 GCF_040182565.1 Anser cygnoides | reverse complement strand
AGCTCTGGACCTGGACCCGGTCCCTCAGTGCTAGCAACTGAATTGACGTGGGTCGAAACAATGGTGCCTTTAAAATTCCAGGTGTTGTTAAATTACAGCTTCTTCCTGCTAATTCAGCTAACCTGTCCTCAGAGGACAGGTCAACCACCCAACCCAAGTGCAGAGGTTTTCTCAGCTACAGAAAACAAGCTCTTTGAGTTCAGCAGTCCAACAGTCTGTGGGAAAGATCGAGAAACCAGATCTTTCTCAGCCTCTGTCTAACCCCAAGAATCAGTCCTTTGAGAGTTTAGATACCTCCTCTCCTTGGAATACGAAACACAAAGATATTTATCCATTTTTCCTCTATACCTGTCTGTGAAGGTGTCGTACTTTATCAAGTTTCACTGAAAAAATAACCCAACATCTGTGCAACAAACATGGAAAATTAATTACTTTGGAGACATCAGGTAAAACAAAAAGAAATTGTATACATATCAAAATTCATTCCCAAAATGTGATATTGAAAAAAAAAAAAAAAGCCAACTGTAATAGGTAAACAATGCCAGGAGAAAAAGTTAGGAGACAAAACACTCACAAGAGAAAAAGACAATAATCAATATATTAATATAAAACAATAATACAGCTGGTACAATAAAGCGATACCGTGGGGAGACATGCAGTGCATCATTAGTATTCTGCTCTAATGAAGCCCACAACACGCAGTGTACATTAACTAGTGTAAAGTCTTCTCAGCACAGTGACTATTCCACCACTTTACTGGCCCATTTATTTTAACTGAAAGAGAGATGATCCCATTGCCAAGCCATCAGATGGTAAAAGGGATATATTTGATGGATAATAAAAAAGGGTCTGCCACAGCTTTGCAAAATATATTTCTAATTTAAATGCATGCGGTATACAGCACTCACGCCATACCTGCAGAGAAAAATAAAGGTGGGGGTGGATGAGAGAGAAGGCAAGGGGGGGAGGAGGGAGAGGGGAAATATCATTTTAAATAAACAAAAAAAGTCACAGACATCACTCACATTTTTTTTCAACCTGTTCTTGTGATACAGATTGACAGCCCTTTTAATATGAAATAAATCAGCCAGGATAAGGAATGTCTTAGAGAACATAGAGATTGAGTGCTGATTGACAGAGCTTCTCTGAAACCCATTCTGTTTGTGCTGGGTTTTTTAGCAGCTAACTTGAAAGGATGTCAGGTGCTTTGAAATGTTTCAAGTGTTTTGAACCCAGCAAACAATCGTAAAATGTGCTTATTGGTGCTCAGGCTGGAGCTGGAGCGCTGCTGGGCTTGTGCGAGGACAATGCTGAGGAAGGCAGGCCAGGAAAATGAAAGCAGAGCTTTCCTCTCCCATTCAGACACCGGCCTGCCATCGGGATTTTTGGACTGGTGTCAACATACATGCCTACCTAGCACCAGATTTTAAAGGGAAGATGCCGCATTTTGGAAACCTGTATCACGTTGGGGGAGGCTGTATCACGTTGGGGGGAACAACAACAACAACAACAACAAAACCAACAGCATATGTCATATTTACACTGAGAGAGAAAAGATGAAAACAAGCCCAATGACATTTGCAGCCCATTTTAGCAATCCTCACTTGAGAATGACCCTTTGGGCTCGTATGGGTAATTTTTGTATCCATGGTTTGGCTTTTTTTAAAAAAATGTCTTGACATTTTCACTTTTGCACAAAATGCAAAAGTCATTGAGAAGGGAGATCTTGTCTTCTCCCCACTGGAAAATCAGCACTGTGAGGGAGATCACTCCATGAAGCAGCATGATGTGGTGGAAGTTCAGGTATTTCACCTTCTAAATTCATCCACAGGAGATGAGAGTGAAATGAATGCAAAGACAGCAGGTCCACTTACACCGTTATCTTTTGGGGTATCCCCACACAACCCAAATGGACAAGCAGTCCCTGTGCCTGGCTGTCACCTCTCAGCACTGCTCCTTCTGCTGCAGCCTTGGCTTTTGGTATGGTTGTCACCTCCCTCCTGCCAGCCTGGGGAGGCCTCTCTCAGCATCCAAGTCTTTCAGCATCCAGCTTCTCCAAACGGCAGACCTCCAGAAGGTGGTTGTTCTCTCTGGAGTCCATAGTTCACTCCCTGATACTTGCCTTTCAGATCTTTGTGGGAGGAGATAGAAAAATTCCTACAGGCTGCAGGGGCCCTTGGATAAAATTAGTGCTCCCAGGAGTGAGAAAGGTGAGGTTCCTGGTCCCATCTTTAAATGTGGGAGCAGAGGAAAACAGTTTTAAAGTCTCATCTCTCATTCTTCTTCTAGTCTTTGTCTTCTAGGTCCAGGTCTCGAACATCATATCCCTCTGATGTGGTGTCCTCCCTCACTGCCCTCCTCACTTCTACCTCTGGCAAGGTCACCATCATCTCTGTCGACTACCCTATCATTTGCTGCCAACATCCCTAACCTTCACCATCACATCTCTTGTGATCCCACCTCTTGGTGTATCAAGACATGCCCAGAAATGTCCTACTACCAGGGCTGTTTGGGCTCGCCTCGGCACACTTATTTCTCCTTAGCAAAAATATGTGTCCTCTGATTTTTTGGCTTCAAGCAGAAACACTCTCCTGCCCTGTATAGACCTGGTCAGTCACCTAATATGTTCAACTTTGTGCTAGGCTGTCTCTGTGAAAATGAGATAGGATGATATACCACGGGCAGAGAGAGGGTGATTGAGTACCAGCACCCTTCTTCCTCCTCCTCTTTTTTTTTTTTCAGTACATATTAAAAGAAAAAAATAAAAAAGAAAAAAAAAAGTGTTTGTGCCAGCGTTTGAACAAAAACAAAATTCCAGGGAAAAAAAAAAATATATATATATATATCTTTCTATAAAATCAACAGCACAGGTCCTGCTGATCGGCCTTCCCATTTCTCCCTCCCCAAGGGCCTTCCAGGCCACCTTCCAGTGTTTACAGACCTGTGGCTGTTAAATCTTACAACAGAGGGCTCTTGGGATTCAATGGCACTATTACTGCTGTCCCTTATTTCTACAAGCTTAGACTGAAGCCTTCACACTACTATGAGTAAAGGGTAAGAGCCAGCCTGTAACTCTGGGAGCCGTGCATTGATCCCTGTTTTAACAGGTGTTTCGAAGAAGATATAGTGTGCCCCTGGTCTTTCCTGGCACAAATCACTCCTTAGCCTTCCCCTTCCCCTCCTCCTCCCCGGCAGAGCAGTGGCAGTGCAGGAGGGAGGCAATACAGAGGGTGGTACTCCGTCCCCTTTCCAGTCCTCTGTGGGGAAAGGGGGGAAGCTGATGACCCTCACGGTGACACTAGGGCAGCCTGGGCGTCCCATGTAGAAGGGGGTACCTTATTTCCTGCAAAAACACACAGCAGAGCCACGGCTCTGTGCCAGGAGGCCTAAAGCTTGGGCTTAGAAATTCCTGTCCCATGTCTGCGCTGCATGTCTGTCACTCTGCACCCTGCCCCTTGTCACCCAGCTGAAGTGCCACCACCAAAGAGATGTCTCCCTGAGGAGACAGAGTGCTGAAAGCACCTTCTGCTGGCCCTTCTCTCTTTTCCCCGCTTTCACTAGGAAGCTTATGTCCATTAAACTTCCAGCTGTTTAAGATCTTCTCCTCCGCAGGGATGTGAAGCTCAATCCTACAAAAAAATCTCACTCCCTATACAGTCCCCAGTGAGATCAACAAGTCTCCCATTTTACTTGAGTATACATCCATGTTACCCCTTTATGATGTTACTTTCTCAGCTCCTGCCTATATCTTGTTTTCCTTTTTTTTTTTTTTTTTTATTTTTTCCTCTAGCTCAGCTAGAAGATGATGCAAGAGGATGATGGACCAGCCATCAGTCATTTTGGAGTGGGAGCTGAATGGCACAAGGTCACTCAGACATCCTCCTGGCCCTCCAAGGGATCTGTTGTGGCTCAGGGCCAGGCAAAATGGAGACACCAGCCCTTGTGGGTCTTGGCCAGGAGGCAGCACTGGGAATCAAAGCTCAGTTCTTCAAGGGCTGGCAGGTTTAAAAGGTAGTCCCCTGGAGTGCTGAGCCATGGTGCTGGCTAGCATCAAATCTTTCTTAAAGTTGGAAATATGATCCAGTTGGGAATGATTGTGATTTAATGTCATCCAAGTACTACGGGGCACACTTCTTAAAGAAACTGCTGTAAATTATTTGTGGCTAATTCTGCTGTGGATGGAGGGCATGATATGTGCACAAGTACAAGAGCCCTGCTTGTATCTAATAATTGTTATATCTTCTCTGAAATTTACTGCCGATGTCTCAATTTTAACAATTTAAATAACAAGCTTAACCAAGCGGAACTAGGCAAAGGCAGGCTGGCTCCCTTGATGAAAGCAGGACAACTCTTATGTCTGAGTACATTTATACTTTGACATGAGCAGTGACACACAAAGATGAAATCTGGTTAAAGCTGCAGCTTCCTCAGTGCTGTGACAGCTTCTTAGTCTAAGTAAAACTGTTTCTGAAGTGGGCATACCTGGTAACTTTACTCAGAAGAAAGATGAGAAAAAAATAACTCAAAGAGGTGAGATGAAGGAAGGTGCACTACTGAACACGGGGCAGCCATGGGATCTGCAATGCAGCGGGATGGCCGTGTGTTTTGGTGGCACCGATGGGGTCGCATGGCCCTGGCTGAGCTCCATGCATCACCACAGGGCTCGGGAATGATTTAAGCCCCAGTGCAAATCAAGGGGGCTTGACAAAAGCATGTGTTGCAGATGCCGGAGGGCGACGTTGTGCATGTTTCAACATTAGGAAACAAAACTGGTGATTGTGGGGGCCGGACTGGGGAAGATGATAGTCATTTAACAGGGCCTTATTGGCACTGCAGCGAGGGAGACTTGGAGAACAAGTTCTTCATTTTTCCTGAAAATAAATAACCCATAAAGGGAGGAAGATATCCTAAACCTATCGTCAGTTTTTACTTGCAGAGTTTCCAATTAATTCTGATCAAAAGAGGAAAATAGAAAGAATCTCATTCTTTCTCGGTACAAGACAGCAACTCTCTTTTAATTCAAAAATCATACATGAATCAATAAAAGGTTCCTCTACACACCTATTGCAATCCCACAGATAGCTAAATAATACAAATAAATATAGCTGGACTAGAGATAACTTGAGCCTGATCACCCCTAATATTTAGTAGGAGAAATTTCCTTCTTCATGTGAACAGCAGGGTCTGAACCTGAGGGGAGCCTTGCTTTCCATGCATGCTAGATCTCCTCTACTTTATAACTAAGTGTGGGGGGAGGCACTGTGTGATCTAAAACCTTTGCCTGGGGCTAGGAATAATTATTTATTGTTATTTATTGATCACGTACTACATATCTTCCCAGAGATATATCAGGGTTTCTTTAAATTAACTATCCCCCTACATACTCAGGGTTTCTTGGCTGGGAGACACTTTGTCCTTGTCTACATATTCAGTGAAATTACGTTAATACAGGGTCAGCAACATTTGTTGTTATCAGTGGGTGATTCTTATAGCAAAACCAAGGGAAAAGAAAAACACAGTCTGAGCTGAAGGAGAATAAGGGTTTTTCTCCCATAAATGGTTTGATGTTAAAGCCTTCTTTAAATACCTCCAGAAAACAGCAAAAATACTTCCTACCAGTAAAGCTGACAGGGGTCCTGTTGTCACTATAGCTTATGTGAAGTTCTACCAGCTCCCAGCATAAAATAAGTCACTGGAGCAAAATGATCTTGTTGCCAGTAAAATTATGTCCATACCAGAAGTTTTACTGGCACAGGTTTGTGAGTTTCCTGGGTAGTCTTTTTCCATGGCTCTTACCAAGAGTAGCTAAGCTTTATAGTGCAGTCCAAGCCAAAAACATCAACGATGAGAAGGAATATACAGGAGAATAATGAAAGAGTTAGTGAAAGGGGAAAGGAATAAGTCTGTAATGGAAACAGAAGATACCAAATGAAGTAGAATGGCAGCTATTGTATTATTTATATGATTTATTGGCATAATTATTCATTATTTATTCTAGGCTTGAAGAGTCACAGGTATCAGTCAATCTCAAATCCTTCATGATGCCAATCCTATCATGAGAAGGTAGGATTTCCTTTAGGTCAGCAGGTTTCAGTAGTGAAACTAGCAGAAGTGAAAGTCCATCAGGTTTGTCAGCTGTCTGGGGATCTCCCCTAGCCTCCTAACACATCCCTGAAGGCATGTTTACTAAGCCTCAGGTATCTAATGGAATTATAACAAGCCAAACAATTACATGTGGCTGATTACAATCTTTGACTGCATCCCTTCTGTTCTCCGGAAACCTTCCCTTCACATACTTCATGTTTTAGAAAGGGAACAACAGGAAGCAAATCCCTCCCTTCCCTTCCCTTCCCTTCCCTTCCCTTCCCTTCCCTTCCCTTCCCTTCCCTTCCCTTCCCTTCCCTTCCCTTCCCCCCCTTCCCTTCCCTTCCCTTCCCTTCCCTTCCCTTCCCTTCCCTTCCCTTCCCTTCCCTTCCCTTCCCTTCCCTTCCCTTCCCTTCCCTTCCCTTCCCTTCCCTTCCCTTCCCTTCCCTTCCCTTCCCTTCCCTTCCCTTCCCTTCCCTTCTTCCCTTCCCTTCCCTTCCCTTCCCTTCCCTTCCCTTCCCTTCCCTTCCCTTCCCTTCCCTTCCCTTCCCTTCCCTTCCCTTCCCTTCCCTTCCCTTCTTCCCTTCCCTTCCCTTCCCTTCCCTTCCCTTCCCTTCCCTTCCCTTCCCTTCCCTTCCCTTCCCTTCCCTTCCCTTCCCTTCCCTAGGAGAAGGGAAGAAAACTGAAGAAAACAGACTGGATTTCCTGGGAGAACACCAGACGCCTTTTCTGCCTGGCTAGCACCCTATTTCTTTAGGTGAGCTGCCTCACCAAGGGGTTGGACAGTCACCAAAGCCCACTCGGAATTGGGGAGGGCACAACACAGCATGGCACGGCCAGGAGCAGCCTTGGCAGGATCAGGACCACTCCTTTCTGCAGCAAAACCACATTTGATTGCTGTATATTTGCTGACTGATACAGCTAACAAGTTCAAAACAATTCGGGCAGGACCCGATGCCTGTACGGGGGGTGTAGAAACACAGTTAAAAGCATGCACATCTGAACTTAGGACCACTCCCACACCATAGATATGAGCATCTTCATATGCATACTTTCAGCTATGACATTGCTCTGCAGGTTAACTTCCACATAAGTCTGTAAGACTTATAAAGTCTTTGTTTTGTTTTCCTTTTTTTTTTTTTTTTTTAAGCTTCACTGAAGTATAACACCAAAATATTTGTTGTGGTAAATTTAAATGGTAGTCTCTCGGTAAGCAGGCAACATTGGTGAATGCATATGGAGTTTTTTTATTTACTTGTTTCTGACACTAACATTTTTATTTGGGGTAATTTTCTTTTAAGATCTTTCATTTTTATTCTCCTTTTTGATCTGCGTTTATGAGATCCCATCAGTCACAGTAAATTTCAATCTGCTAGCAGACAACCCTCAACTCAGACAACTGTGACAAACAATCAATAAGATTATTTTGCTTTTAATGATCCACCTGCACAAAAAATAAAATAAAATAAAATAAAATAAAATAAAATAAAATAAAATAAAATAAAATAAAATAAAATAAAATAAAATAAAATAAAATAAAATAAAATAAAATAAAATAAAATAAAATAAAATAAAATAAAAAGACAAAACTTGCTCTCTTCATTACAGCTTTCTATAAGCATGTTCTTCTCTCCTCTCTTGGTATTTTCACAGCGGACAAGATATGTGCCAGGGTCTTGAATGACCACATAACGGAGCGAGCCAGACTGCTGTGCAAGCAGCGGGACAGACATGAAGGTTTGGAGGTGTGGGAGAAACCAGCCTAGCCCCGGAGCCCCCCACACAATCAGGGAGCCCAGGGTGAGAAGGACAGCAATAATAGGTGGGCTGCAAATCACCACTGTAGGCTGAGCTCCTGGGAGCAAGGAGGCAGCCCTTGTGCCACGTGGACACGTGTGGACACCAACAGGAGAGATTCCTGGGGAGAGCTAACCCATGGGACACGGGCACAAGTGGGAAGGGGCTCCATGGTGCATCTCTCCCCCTGCAGGGTTGCTGACAGGCTGTCCTGCAGGAAGCATGGAAAATGCATCTGCTTATCAGCATGGCATGCCCATTAAGGCCTTCTCCATCCTTTAAATTCCCCTGAAGTGCATTATTGTCCAAGGTGCTTACAGATGCATGGAAGGAGAAACAGCACTTTGTACTTAGGCTGGCTTTCCATTTTGTTTTCAAATTAGTGTACAAATCTCCTGAGCTTTCATCTCACTTAGCTGGACCAGGCTGCAGCCCTCAAATTCCTCATGAATGTGAGCAGAAGGCCTGGCCTCAGATGGAGCCACTTAGAGAGCTTTACTGCTCAACTGCTGGGGAGATGTTAGCTGTTGCTCCTCATTATATTGTGTTACTTAATGCAAATCTTTAAATAAGAGTGGTGATAATTTAGGTAGGCACTTTCCAAAATGTTCTGGAAGGTTGATAAAGGCAAAAGTCCAACATTTCTTCTCCACCATGTAGTCCTCAGCTTAGAATAATGTTGTGCCAATAACTGCAGTAGTGGAATAACTTCAAAGAAGAACCTGGCACAAGGCATAGATGAAATCCTGGTGGTCCCAAAAGTTGGCAGCAAAGCACTTGCTTTCTTTATGGGAACATACTTTCAGACAAAAAGCCATTTCTGTTACAAGCTAAGGAATAGTTGACCTTGAATCAGAGATGAACCCCAGCCAGAAATCAGAGGTAAAAGGTTTTCTTCAGAAGTTTACTGCAAGTTTGGTTAACAGAGATGATGATAATTCAGAGCATAAACATTTCCCAGACATCAAACAAAATGAAAAAAAAAAAAAAAAAAACAAAAAAAGAAAAACACAAGTCATGCAAAACCAAAACAGAACACAACCAGAAGATAACTATCTTCTAAATCAGGCATGCCTGCTGCAGTCACTGCTTAAATGAGACTGGGGTCTAAATGGCTGCAGCAGAAGTGGGCGATGTAATCCAGGTCTGAGCTTGCTTTTGAAGGGTGACAGTCAGGTTCAGAGCTGCAAAACGATAACTAAAAGAGTAGCTGCTAACCATTTCTAATTTAGTCAACTCTCTTTTCCCCCCTCACTGTTTTGGCACTCGATGACATTCAAGTTTGGTATGTCATCTTTGTCAGTCCACAAAAATAATTCTTTATAAACACACTAAATAGTAATCGCCAGTGTTGTAACTTTCCTGACTACTGTGTGTGGCTGTTTGCATGAGGGGTGATTTGACCTACTTAGCCCCACTCTGAATTATTGGAAACAAATTAAATTTATAGTTCTTTTATAGTGTAAATACACACATAAAATTCTGAGATGTTTACAAAAACTTAATAGCGGAGCTTTATGTAGCAACTTGCCTAGACAGCACAAAAAGAAACCACTTCTCATGTTCCTTCAGAGTTTACACAGAATACAAAGATGCCTTTGTCTCTTCATGCCTTTGTCTCTGCATCTGATAGCAAAGTTTGTTGGTACAATCTTAAAAAGAAATAAAAAGGGTTCCTTTTCGAGCCTCTGTCAGAATTGCTGCACGAA
Organism: Anser cygnoides; assembly: GCF_040182565.1. NCBI lineage: Eukaryota > Metazoa > Chordata > Aves > Anseriformes > Anatidae > Anser > Anser cygnoides. Next base: position 35,710,410 of record NC_089874.1, on the reverse strand, counting down.
CACATTTTGCACTGCAACCTTAAAAGTAGTTGTGCTTCTCGCTTTTGTTCTTTCATTATGGGAGACTCACAGTTATTCAGTATTTTATTCTCATTAGAACACTGCTTGTCACATGTTTTCACCAGAAACATTCATCACCAAGGTCAAAGGGTGAATATTGTGATCTATTATGCTTAGAGGAATCTAATGAAAAGCCACATAATTATCCAATTTTAAGAGAAGCATGTAAAAAAAGAAGGGGGGGCACTTGCTATAATTTAAATTGTTTTGTTTCCCTGAAGCAAAATCCAGCACCTGATTGACAGGACATAATGATAATTCTTATTGATATGGTGATGTTAATTGTGTAGAGATATTTAATAAGTCTCATATTCCTGAGGTAAATGCATGCTCTTAACCTGCACCTGAACCTGATTTTTGATGCACTCTGAGGATGAGGCAAAGATACAGATAACTGAGCACAAGTGGATTTTCAGTCTTGTGTGGCAGAATGGAAATTGGAATCTTCAGAATCTATTAGGAGAACAATTCTGCAGTTGCTCACACTTTTATAAATTATGCTGTATATGATGCTAAGACACAAAGTCAGGGAGTTTCAATTGGGGAAAATTACCATGACTTCACTGCATCTACAAAAGTAGGCTTTTTTTTTTCTTTTTCCCTAAAAGAGGATAGAAAGCAGTTTACATTTTAATAGAGACATACTTAAAAAAGATGAAAAACACCCTGTCACTTAACCCACTGACTAGCTTGTCCTCTAAAATGTGGGACAAATAGCAGAAATGACAGACATAACAAAAATATGTAAGGCAGAAAGCTGCAAACAGCAAAGTCATTTAAATGTATTTTGCTTTCAGATTCCAGCTTGGAGATAGTCACCAGCCGTAACAAGAACAGTGAGAAAAAAACAGTGAAGGGCTATCGAAGTGGCTGGGAACAGGAGTGGGTTTCAGAAAGAAGCAGGTTATATTTCTGGATTTCCCCCAAAGACACGTGCCTTGACATTGACTAAGTTCTTCAGCCTTTCTGTTTACCTTAATTCTTCTGTCTTTGCAATAGAGATAATGATCCTTTTTTCTTTTTTTTTTCTTTTTCTTTTTCTTCTTTTTCTTTTTTTCTCTTTCTCTTTTTCTTTTTCTTTTTCTTTTTCTTTTTCTTTTTCTTTTTCTTTTTCTTTTTCTTTTTCTTTTTCTTTTTCTTTTTCTTTTTCTTTTTCTTTTTCCTTTTCTTTTTCTTTTTCCTTTTCTTTTTTTTTCTTTTCTTTTTCTTTTTCTTTTTTCTTTTTCTTTTTTCTTAGCATGTGGTATTGGAAACCCACAATTGGAATAATGTCTTGGGATTGATCCATGTGTGGAGCTTGATAGCCCCAAGACACCAAGCATTTCAAACCCTCATCCATATTTCAGCACGTGCCTGAAGCTGACTGGGACCATCCACGCATTAAGAACTAAGCACATGCTTACATGCTCTGCTGAAAAATGCCCTGAATGTGCTGCAAGGCTTGAGTTTGCCTGGAGGAATATGTCAGAGGGCTGCCTGTGTCAAGCACCCTGAAATTACAGAAAGTGCAGTCCTTTGCTGCTGAGGCTCTTCTTTCAGCTCCAGGAGCCCTACCATGATGCCTCGGGTAGCCCTTGCTTCACGCTGCCCACCCAGGCGCACCCGTAGATGGTTCAACAGCATGCCGATGCATAAAGCAAGACATAAAGCAAGCAACCTTCCCGTTTCCTGGATCTGAGAAACTCAGCCTTGCATACGCTGACTGTATTGGACTGCCTGCAAAGCTGGTCATGCTGTCCAAGCAAGGAGCCAGGTCCCACGGTCCTGCTCTGATTCGTGCCCCAGCAGCTGCAGGACACAGCCCTGTAGCAGATGCCAGCCCAACTCGCTGAACAGGGCTGTGCTTTGTGCTCGCACCCATCAAAGGCAAAGAGGAGGGCATAGATAACACAGAGACCCAGAAGAGCTGAAGGGTGTAAGGAGACCTCCCAGCACAGCTCTCCACCAGCTGCCCCTACTATAAACTAGCATGTGTGCTGCCCTCTGTGTGTTTATTTCTCTCCGGAGGAGGAGGTGGGTCAAGAAGCCTGGAGCTCGCTCCAGGCCACCCACAGAACAAAGGAGGGGTTGTCCTTCCCCTGAAACCCAGGACAGAAGCAAAATTGCTTCCTCCAGAGCAAGGTGGGAACAGGGGAGGGCCTGCGGCTTGGAGGGGTGCCGTGGGGTTAGAATGGCTCCCTGGGGTGCTCTGGGTTTTGGTGCAGTGTGTGTCCCATCCTGTGCTGGGGCACTGCCCGAGCACATGCTTTTTGCAGCTTCTTTATTCTGGAGATTGATCCTGTCGATGTCTTTAACTCCCAAAGACTTACACTTTAGGACATAGACTGTTCCACTAGGATAGCTGACGTGACTTAAGGAGCAAGCAAGATTAATGGGGAAAAAAACCACAACACCACAAAACAAAACAGCAACAAAACAACAACTAGGGACAAACCCCAAATGAGGCAAGCAACTCCCAAAGTTATATACATGCAGCCTGAATATTGAGAGGGAGGATAAGAGATAAAGAGAGAAGGTTTAAAACAAGTCAAACACCCATAAAGTAAACCCCGAATCACATTTCTAAACATTAATAACACTTTAAATAAGCTGTTATAAAAATGTCAAAAATGATATATTAACTTTGAAAATAGCATTTACAGCACTTACACATAAAACTGAAATCCACTTCTGGTCCACAGTGTAGTTTGCTCATTAGATGAACAGCCAAGGATCAATAACTCTGTAGGACAACTGCTAGGCATGGCTTAGATAAGATAATTTCAGCTTCTATTTTATGAACATGAGCAACGGCTTTCTTAAGTAATTCAGAGATACCACACCTAACAGCCTCCCAGCTTTGGTCTGGTTTTCTTCTTTTGTTATGACATGCTGGCAAGAAATTATGATGTTTTAAATGTGAATCTTGCAGTAAAATATTTCCATGTTAAGTGAAGCTATCATCAGAAGATACTGGCCGTCTAGCTTAAAAGGCAGTCTCTGGATAACAGGACAAGAAGTGGGCATTTTGTAGTGAAAAAAAGGAATTAGCTAAGTGTCACAGAGGTCAGTGGGTATATGCAGAGTAATTGCACCAGCCCGCACCACTTTACTGACAAATGAAAGCAGAGTATGGAGTATATTATTCTCATGATCAGCCGGCCTCTAACATACTCTCCCTCCAGGAAAGTGTAGGGGGAAAAAAATGTTATTTTGGTCACAGAGTCATCAAGGCATGGACCTTGGATAGTGCTTCTGAGACTGTGTTATAAATAATGTTCATATACGCTCCAACGGGGAAAACAAAATAATAAAAAGCTTTTTTTTGCCTTCATTTTCTTTCACTGATTTCTTAGCAGACTTGTGCTTCTTTCCATCAGAACTTCCATATCCATCTAAACAGCCCTTCAGGTCAAATCTGTGTAACATCTTAGTACCTGCTGAGCATATCCAGAAATGTAACGAAAATATCTAAGGGACAAGAGGGATTGATGTGTAAGGAAAAGTAATCAAATAAATAGGCTTGATCTTGAGCTGATGAACTGGAAGTAACATATTGAAGCCAGTAGGATTTTACTATTTTAGATCTATTGTAAGTGAATAAAGGGCCACTATTATCTGACTTGAACGTAAATGGGAGGAAGTTACTATCATGAGAGATGGCCTATTACGTCAGATTGGCAAAGAGACCAGCTAGAGACTAGAATATAAGAGTTTGCAGGGTGGTAAATCTATAAATGATATACTTCTTGGTATGACACCAGAGGTCCTATGAAAGGGTCTGTCTGAAATCCAGCTATTCAGGCAATACCTAGATTTAGCAGATAGGGGTAAGGATAAACCCATCTTTTTGTCACCCACATACTAAACTTTTCTTTCCATGAAAACCAGTGTGGAAGCAGAAGAGAAACCAACATGCAGCCCATTTTCACGTATATGTGAAACACATATCCAGACTCATGAACTTCGATATGTTCCTGGATGCAGTAATATAGACCTAGTCCTAATCACCACCTAAAAAGAGTCTGGGTACTGAAGAGGCAAGAGGATCATGGAGCAGGCATTAGCGATTTGCCCAGTAACAAAACCTGACAACCTTTGGAAGGGCAACTATCCACTGTGGGAAGAGTGTGAAAAACAGAAACAGTCAAGGAAATGTATATGGAGAGCCATAGGCTCCTTGACAGGGCAAGCAAGATCATTTTTCTACGCATGGTTTGTTGAACAGAAGCTGAATGTGAACAGATGGAGAGACTTCATGCCAGTGTTTATCTCTGGTCAAGATCTCCAAGAACTGGAGTGGCTGACTTATCCTAGCTCCACAAATATGACCACATCTGCATCATTGTTTGCTTACCACCAAACAAGACAGTCAAAATTCAGAGTACAAATCCTCATACATGCTATCTTGTGTAAGTCGTGTGAAATGGCCCTAACATTCCTGTATAAAGTCAGTGAAGAAATTGTACTCTGCAGGGACAGTGTCACACAGGTAGCAGAGATGGTATGACAACTTCCTGCACAAGTTTTGCTTGTATTTGTTGTCCCATGGCTAATGGGAAGGGACAGGTCATTTGAGTGTTTTTTTTTTCCTGGCAGAAAGAACATGACCTAGGAGAAACCTGTCTCAATAGGCTGTTACAAGCAGATTGAAAATGGAGCTTGTGTACCTTGTAGACCATCCTTCTGTGTCAAGAGAATGGATTATATAATAGATAAAAATAAAGAGAATAGATTAGATAACAGATTAGAAGCAAATCCTGAGAGGTGCTGGACATGCCTAAAAAATAAAAATAATAAAAAAAAAAAATGGGCAAAACCTGCTCAGAAATGCTCCTGGGCTGAGAAAACCACACAACTCAAAGGTAAGTACAAGAGTACAAGGAAAGGCTGATAACACTGGAGCTGACTACTCTAAAGAATCAAGTACCTAACTCCAAACCCCAGCCAATGCCCTCTGAATCATATTTCATTTTAGGAATCCCTTTGCTCTGGGGATTAGTCCAGTCACCTCACATGTCACAGCCCAAATCCATAGGGAACAACTACCAAAATAATTGTTTTGACCAGGTGTCATAGACTGTAAGCTTTTATCACAGTAGCCTGTGTACTTGTGGCATAATAGGAGATTAGGACTCACTTGAGAAAGAAATAGCTTGTCATTCCATCTATCAGAAGGTTGTACAAGAGACCAGCATTGCCATCATCATGGAATAGGAGAGAGTTTGAGAAGGGACAAGGAAATTACTGGAGCTATTGAAGAGACATAGATCACTCCCCTACTCACACCTGGCCAGCTACTTTGACCATCAAGTTAAGGCAGAAAACAGCATGACAGATTGAGGATATGTCTATGTCAAACTGTGAACTCCATTTGGTTCTATGAAACGTGTTTTGTGTCAGTGCCTCTCTACAGCGCTGTGACCTTCACTGAAGAATGTCACCCCATGTTGGACTGCAAACTCATTTGTAGATTACAGCATACATTTTACTGCAGACACAAACAAGCTGTCAGCCACGAAAAAAATCTTTCCTGTGGGAACAAATGTATTTTACTGGATTTTGTCTTTGAATTTTGTCTTTGAATACCTCTCCCAACAACACCTAAGGAGGAGTTTGATGGGAAAGCCTCAAAGAAGGAGCATATGAACAGAATAAAACAGAGCTCAAATGCAGAAAGGCTGGAAGAAAACTCACTGAATCTTGGGTTTGTGCTCGCCTCAGGATCAGACTGCAGGAGAGCCATGTTCAGGATTTGTACTGTTTCTGGAGTGATTTGTTAACACTGAAGTGTTTCGGATTAAGGACTTCATTCCCTCCTGATGCACAGCTCCTGGGATGCTGCTAGAGTTTCACTGCACATAGAGTCTAGGAAAAGGGATCCAAACAGCTGGGGAATCAGGAAAGCAGAGTAGTTAGTTTAGAGGTGAAAAGACCATGATGGTGAATGTGCTGCACTTAGAGGATCATACCCACAAGACACAATACTAGGAAAAGATCCCAGTTTCTAGACTTGTATCTTAGATCACAAGATATATCCCAAAAGTGTAAGTAGCCCTTCAGCCACTGTAGATGACTCTGACCATTGCCCCTCTACCTGTCTGCTGCTCATTTCTCAGACAGTGCATCCAAAAGTGAAAGCTATGGCTTGAAAGTTGAACCAAGAACCTCACCTTGTCTTCACCTGAGGAGGGAAAGGGCATTTACATGCTGTTCAAATAAATAAGATGGATGTATGTCTAATTCATGGGGACTATTTGTAGAGTGCTCTGCTGGCCATAACAAGTCATGACTATCAGGAAACCTTTCCATGAAATGCTGTAGCACAATCAGTAAGCACTGCTCCTCATGATTTTCTTCTGCTACTTGTTCTGCCTAAGAACCAGTGAGGTTTGTGAGCAAAGTGTATGAGGAACAACTGAAGAACTGTTGCATTACATTAAAATGAAGTGAAACAGTCCCTTCTGCAGTAGGTTTTCTCTCCCTGGTGTCCCTGCTGGGACTCCAAGCCATTACCTGCAAGTTTGAGTTCAGATTAAAGAGCCAGCATTTCCCTGTTTTAAAAGTCCATTTTTGTCCTTTATTTCTCCTGTATGGAGGAAGATGACAGAAAACTGCCTCCGAGCCAGAAGTGTACAGTACTGAGGCAGCTTACCCAGCACAGACAGCACACCAGGAATCCTTCTGTTCTTGTATCGTGTCTGATTTTGGTCTGAAGGATTTGCAGAAAAAAATCCTGGGAAGAAATAGCATAGTCATGGCAATTTATTTCCCCAATTTTAAAGACCCACTTCATAAACATAGAGATGGTAAAATCTAGCCCTTTATTTAGTCTCTCTCTGGACAGACATGTCTGTATGATGAAGGGAGGCATTCAGTGTCCACATCAGAAAGCTGCATGTGTCTTCTTCTTAGATGCCATGAGAGAGAAATGCCTTTCATTACCAGTCTAGTGCAAGGAACAAGAGGAATAAGATAGGGAGTGAAATATAAACAGATAAACTCACTGTGAGTCTGGATGTGTATTTTTTTTTGAAAAAATTCTTGGGTGGACTAGAGTATCCAGCAATGGGATGAAACAGACAGATTTATTTATTTTATTTTTTGAAATTCACAACCACATTTCGAAACCAACACCGCCTTACCAGTAAGAAGGATGTGAGTTAGGACAAGTATTTACTGTCAGGTGTAATACAGTGAAACACATCACATTTTATCCTCCTTCACCTGATTATTTCCCCATTGTGTTGTTTATCCTTGTGCAATGCAGAGTTTAGGACTCTGAGTTGGAATGTGCTTTCGGTGGTATTCTTTAGAGTAGGAGAAATTTATTTGAGCCTATCTAGGTAATTTGAGGGTTTCGCTTCTTCCACTTGCACCCAAGGGCATGTTGCTGCTGAATGCATCCAGGGCAAGAGACAGTGAAGCATGACTTATGATGCCTGTTGTCAGGACAATCAGGTTTAGCCTAAAGGAATGGAAGGGCATAGGTTGAATAAAGGCAAAAGACGCTTACGGAAGTTCACTGGAGCAGAGTAGTTGTAACTGAGCAAAACTTCTCAGTGGAGCATAACAGCAGCCACCAGATTGCAGTTACTTTTAGGTCGAAATAGTGTGTAACAAACAGCACACATTTTTCAGTGCAGAAGAAATGATGGCATCAGTATGAACACTGTTTGAACAGCACGTGTTTTACAAAATGGATATATGGAAAGGTACTTGAACTTACATACGACTTGTCACAGAAGGATGTGTTTGACAATTAATACGCACTTGTGACAACACTGACATGCTCCTGGTGTTGCATGTATGTTCTTCCCAAACAGGTTAAATCAACATTTATCAGAGGCATGTTCCAAACTTCAGGCACCTGAAAATATGGTGAGCCTAAATTATCTTTAAAACAAACAAAACACTAAATATACTTAAACATACGAGACGTGGGATTTATTATAAATAACAATGGTTATAGGTAATGTATATTAAAGCTTTTTCAATTTTTTATGCTGAACATATAGTATTTACGTATGTGCTGCTGCTGCTACCTCTTTAATACTAAGGTACACTGGGAGCCGCATAATGCCAAACCGTGAATGGACAGGACTAAAATGGAAACCGTCCTTCTCCCTCTTAGCATATTTGCTGAACAGCTGAACCTCACTGGACTGGATCCAGCCCTCACTGAAGGGAATGGAAAAGAACAGCACAGCCAGCTGGACCGCTTATCCCAAACCAGGCAGGGTTCGGCAGCCTGTGGATGGCCCCACAGGGCAGGACTCTGCAGCTGGGGAGCTGTGATCGGAGGACATACAGTGGTCTTTGTAGTACATGCATGTAATGCTGCTTCTGAGTTTATTCCTCGTGTCTCTGGAAGAACCAGCCTTTTATGTCCTTAAAATGCTACACTCCCACTTCTCCTCCCTTGCCACTGGGCCACAGGTTTTAAAAGTATAATTTGTCTGATAATACAGTAGCATTTGGTCCTCTTTTTCTTTAAGTGAAAAGTTTCTTTACAAAAGGGAAGAGAAAAGCACAGACTTATTCTTAAAGAATCCCAAGAACTTGTCAAAAACAACTACAAAGTTAGGGCATGGATTTAAACTTTACTTGTTTTTCTACAGCTTTTTGCAGAAAAGGTGAAGTGTCAACATTTGCTTTGAATATCCAGACTGTGAGTATTAAATGTTAACAATAAAACAGTCAGATGCTTCATGCTATTCAAACTAGGCTTGATTCTTCAGAGCTTTATTTTATGGAAGGCTTTTTGTGGATATATAGAGAGATGTATACGTGCATGCGGATGCTAAAAGACAGACAGACACACATTCACACAGGCAGCATTCATCCTGCAAAGACTGCACCTCATCGGGGCTATACGGACGTCAGTGGGCTGCCGACCATCCCTGGGCACGCAGCCAGCGCTGTCCCTCAGCGAGACCTCCAGGCTCACAAGCATCTTGTCAGCCAAGCGTCTTCCCAGAAAGATGGGTGATTGGCACAAGGTGTTGGATGCAGATTTGGGATCCTGGACCCCATCCCAGGAAAGCCATCAAGCTGGGAGTGTGGATGTGCCAGTTATGGGGGCTCATTTTTGGCGATGCAAGTGGTGAATGCGAACGACCCAAGGAGGCCGGGCTGCACACAGACGGTGCTAGGGTACTGCTTCCTTTGAGCGCTGCCGTAGCAGTGGTCTGACACAATACATCTTAAGGAACATTTATGCTGTGTTCACTGCGCATTCAACTGTGGCCACTTCAAAGGTTTAGCCAAGTATTTTATGGCCATGGTAAAGGCTTCTTATTGATTTAAATTGCAAGCCTGGCTCCCGTCAGCTTCACTTGAGGGCAAAAATGCAATAAAATATCCCACAGCAGAGAGACAGACGTATCGCATTGAAAATCTTGAGAGATCCTTTTTACTATAATCACCTTCAGCGGCATGCTGTTTTCCTTTTTTTTTTTTTTTCCTTTCTCCTATAAGGACAAGGTTATCTTAGAGATGTGTCCATCTCTATAGATTTGGGAGGGGCCACACTTACAATCTGCCGGCGGGTCTGTCCAGTGGCAGGCATGAACCAAATCCCGTGGGGTTTAGGTTTTTCCCTATTTGTCAGACACAGGCATGACATTGCCGGGATGACATTGATAGATTGGCAAATGCTACCGTGGAGTTACACAGTTTGGTCGTACGGTCATTTGCATATGCAGCGATCAAACCCCAAACGACTAGGAGATGTGCGAGGCAGGGGGGACCCTGAGTGTGGGGGACCCATGCCCCCCATTTGGGGACCCACTGTTGGGACCGGGGGACACCATCCCTGCTGCAGTGCCTGGGGAAGGAGAGATGTCCATACGAAGCATTGCTTGTCATGTTCTTGCCGTGGTGATGCTCTGGTGGAGCTGCAAAGGAGGTCTCCTCGTCGGGGGGCCGTGAGGAGACAGGCGATACTTGCTGTGTACTTCACAGGCAGTTTCTTTATAATAATTTACCTGAAATGCACCCGAGGTGAAGATAACCTCCGGACACATCCGGAAAATAGCAAATGACTGCTACGTATCTGACATTTGAAATAACATGTTTCTGGAGAGTTGACATTACAAGAGTCATTTCACTTCAAAATGTTATTCCTAATGTAATTTTTTCAAATTCATACAAGGCACTCGCTAGGATTCTAGCGCAGCACCGGAGTCGCTCGAAAGACAGAGGTCAAATTCATTTCATTTCTTTTATGTTTTCCTCTCCCCGCTAGATGAAACAAATGATTGAGCCGGGGACGCTTGGCAGGTCGGCGGCCGCGCTCGGCGGCGCCGTCGCGAGATCGATTTTTCCCCGTCCGGGGGGCGAGCTGCTTGGCTGACATCTGTCGCCGTTGTCATGGCAGCCCACGGCGCGGCCGGGGTCAGGCCTGACAGGGAGGCCTCCCCGCCTCCGCCCGCCGCGCTTCAAGGTTAACAGCCAATGGACCAAAGAAATAGGCAATTATAGCGCAGTCAATTCTGGTTAGGGAAATACCCGAGAAGTAAATATATCTGATAAGCGGATGGAAATGAAGCGGCCCGGCGTGGGTTATGGGGGCTGGCGGGGGCCTCACTGCCTCGTCCTGCCTCTGGCCCAGTGGCCTCCTTCGCCTGCCTCCAGCTCTGCCCCTCACAAAGGGTGGCTTTCCTCGCTTGCCCAAGGACAAGGACGGGCTCCATTTGCTGAGGGAGACAGGCAAAGGGGTGTCTCTCCCACCGCCCAGTCCTGGGGAGAGAAGACGGCTGAGGGGCCGCCGCCATTTTGCACCCTGCACTGAGGGCAAGGAGAGAGCTTTCATGCTGAGCACAGGGCATCCTAAAAACCTCCTGCGGCCGGCCCGCAACCTCACACTGGCTTTGATGAAACACCATTGCTGCTTATGATGGAGAGTGCTGTATAATTTTTAGTCGATTTTCTTGAAGCAAGACCTGAAAGGTGAAATGCGCTGGAATAGGTTGCACAGAGAGGTTGTGGAATCCCCCTCTTTTGAGATCTTCAAAAGCCATCTGGACGTGGTCCTGGGCAACCTGCTGTAGGTGTCCCTGCTTGAGCAGGATGACCTCCAGACGTCCCTTCCAACCTCAGCCATTCTGTGATTCTGTGTGGAAATAAAGCATGGAAATTTCCAATTACAACAAGCATATCTCAGGAGTGCAGCTCCTGGCAATGTCTCCTCACAACACATTGAAGTTCATTATAGCAGTTATATTTCTGTCACCTGCCCTTGATGGCATCCCCTCGCTGCTAACCCCCTCCCAGCAAGCTGCAGCCAGGTTGTCTCACCCTTGGGCACTTTTAGTCACAAGGCAACCCACTCAGGTAGCCCCAGTGCAGGCAGGGACGGAACTGGATGGACTGGGGATTTGGACTGGCATGACAGTCCCCAAACGTGGGATTGCATAAAGACTGCAATCCCACAAAGAGGGAGAGCCATGATTCATATCTACATGGTGCAATTATACCTAAATACCATTAAATTATTACTCCATGTGACTATATAAATGTATAGCTGTACATATGTGTATGTCATAATGTGGGTGTCTGTTCTGTTGATGGCCTAGCCATCACAGATAGGCTGGAAACACTTTTCCTCCACCTCTCCACGCCCGGAGAAAGCACCAACCCCCCCATCCCCAAGAGCTGCAGGGGCTGCACTGTCAGAAATGCTTGCATTGGTTCTCGTACTGTGGGTGTAAGCCTGCCGAAGCCAGAGCCCCCTGTCAATCACCCCCAGCTCCCAGGGGGACCGGCGCAGCAGAATGGGGGCTTGTTTGTCTCGGCAGCTGCAGCTACTCCAGGAAGACCGTCTCTGAATCAATGAAAACATTCAGTTTTAATGACCGCAGAAAATAAATCCCGCAAGATCATGAGTTTGTTTCAAATGGTGCATCAAAAGCAATGCTGGCATTTCCTTCTGAAGAATTTTTCCCAGCATCTTGGTGTGGTAACCATCTTTCTCCCTAACCTTCTGACTTTAATCCAGAGCTGTAACTGGAACAAGATGAAACTTTCCATTTCTGACAAGAGTACAGCAAACAAGAGCTAATGTGAAATTTTCAGAATCAGACCCAGTTCTGAATGGCTTCCCTTTCTGCATGCATAGGCCAGGATCCCTTGTGTCTGCAACTCAGGTTGATTCATCATTTCTTCTGCCCATATATGTTTCTTGCTCTGTCACCTACAGGGCTCCTGTGTCGCCCCTCCTGTGCTCAGCCATGTGTGAATACAGGGGTCAGGGCAGGGAGCTGAGGTACAGATCACTCCTCTAGCCTTAGTGCAAAGGTCCAGCTGCCAGTGCTCTGCAGAAGTGGTGTACTCAGGGCCAGAAAGCTTCTTGCTGGCATTTATGAGACTAAACTCCTAACCTCTTTCCTATCACTTTTTGGATTTGCCTTGCACACAAAATAAATTACTTTTGTGTATGTTGTGTTTCTAAAGACATTAAAGTTTGGGAAGCCAAGCTTTGCTCCTTTTTTTTTTTTTTTTTTCTTTCCTAAGGCTTTCTTCAGATTTGCCCTAAGCAGTCTTTTCCACCGAAAAATAGCTTACAGAGAACAAAATGCTGTTCACCAGACTTGTTATTGATGACAAAGGGAAGTACCAAATCCTGAAGATTTTTTATTTTAGTTATTAGTGTCTCAGCTGTCATCCTGGTCTGAGATTCTGCTGATCTTCTGTTGCCCTACTAGCTTTCTGTCAGTCTCCTCAGCATACTGCCTGGGTACCCAATTATTTGACATTGCCCCTCAGATGCCCTCTGGACTCATTACATGGCCATTAATGTCTCTACGTTACTGTCTCCATCTGCTAAGGAATTACTTTCAAAGTATACTGTGTTTTCCCTAAGATCTCCCTGTGGTACACTAAAAAAGAAATATTTATACCTAAGAAGGTCACCACCTCTATTTAGTCACCTGTTGAATGGATTCAAGATGCTTTGATTGCAAGCTTTCTGGGGCAGGGCTTGCCTTTGTGTCACTTGTAGATATTCAGTGCCTAGTGAAATGATCCTGTGCTTCAGAGGGAGTCTTCATCTACTGCTGAAGCAGAAATAATAAACACACAAAAAAAATATGCTTCCCAGATCTGGGGTCAGAGTGATACCATTTTTCCCCATTTTGGTCACATTTGTTGTCCCACAAAAAAATGATTCATGAAGTCATTTAATTTCTCAATCCTTTATGTGATCAACACAGTGAAATTTATAATGCCCATATACTCCGTGGAAGGCACCAGCATGTTGCAGCATTTTAACCTTTTAAATATTCTGTATTTCAGCTGGCTAGCCATCCTACCTCTTCTGCACAGTTCACTGCAGCTGTAAATAGTGGAGGAAAAAGAACAGACACCCAATCAAATTACAGAAAGCTGAAAAGGTCATAACTGTACAATTTACTACTACCTTTTCCAAAATACATGAGGCTTTAAGATCCCATTATTTTCTCTTCAAATGCTTAATTAAAAGAACCAAAAATTGTTTAACAGAAGTACATTTGTGGAAAAATTAGTAAGGCAGTCCTCGTATGAGAAGTGTCACCAGCGTAACTGTTTCTTTACAGTCTTAATGTCAACTACTCCTGGTCTTCCTTTGTTATTAAGAGATGACTTGATGCGTGCCAGGTCCTGCAGCTGCCTTCCCTGATTTTTGGTGGAGCATCACAGCAAGTGGCCAGACCTCAGCCCCTTACCCTTCCTCTGCCTATCTGTTCTTACATGCGATTTGGTGATAAACTGGCACCTTTCTTCAGGAAGAGAAATTTTGCAAACATGCAAAGTTTGCTGCACAGCTTGCATCATACTGGAGGACAGTAATAAGTAGGAAATGAAGAAAACAAGAAACTGCCTTGAGCTTTTGGGACACCTAGATAACACTACCAGCTGCGTTCACTTGAGTAATATGCGTGGAGCCTTCTTTTAGCCTCTGTAAGTGACATTGGAAAATAGCCTTCCATCCATGACTGCAACACGGCCATTTGTTTTGCAAGTCTGTTTGGTCTTTTTCCTGTCAGGATCAATGTCTATAGAATTGCAAGAGCCTCCTCATCCTCTCCCCCTAGCTGTCCTTCCATCCATTGTAAATAATTCAAATGATTCCTGTCGCAGACAGAAGGCAGCATCGCTGCTCTCCTCCTCAGTGCATAAAGAAATAGCTCAAAGATGACAAGCTGCCACAGCTCTGTCGCCCCCAGGTGTGGGCTGCTGTCCTGGGACTCCGTGAATTGCAGGCAGAAAAGTCATTTTTGCTCTGTGTAGCTTATTCAGCCATTTCAGCATGTGGAAAAGAGACTTCTGCTACTTTGCCATTTTAGCTGACTGTTCTTTTCTGTGAAAACATTGGCAAATAATCGTTAGGATGTATTTGCTCTGAGACTTCGCACTTTTTTCTTTCTGTTGAAATCACATTTATGTCATGTTATGAATTTTCACATGGATATCTTTGACAGTAAGTTAAAGCAAAAATAGCAGAAAATGAACAGAAGATAGACACTGTATTTTTTACACCACATGTGAAATAGGGAAAGGGGACAAAAATAAATGTAAAAGGCATAATGGAAATAACTTCTCTCCTATTTTTCCACACCTATCTAATGGAAAAGTAAGTTTAAAGAGTACAAGAATAGTATTCTTTCTGTCAGGCTCTAGGTATATTTTCCTACTAAGGAAAAAGAAGTAAAAGCATGTGGAAGTTTCCTCATTTGTTTTTTGGATTTTTTTTCTTTTTCTTTTTTTTTTTTTTTCTTTTTCTTTTTCTTTTTCTTTTTCTTTTTCTTTTTCTTTTTCTTTTTCTTTTTCTTTTTCTTTTTCTTTTTCTTTTTCTTTTTCTTTTTCTTTTTCTTTTTCTTTTTCTTTTTCTTTTTCTTTTTCTTTTCCTTTTCCTTTTCCTTTTCCTTTTCCTTTTCCTTTTCCTTTTCCTTTTCCTTTCCCTTTCCCTTTTCCTTTTCCTTTTTCTTTTACTTTTACTTTTACTTTTACTTTTTCTTTTTCTTTTTCTTTTCCTTTTCCTTTTCCTTTTCCTTTTCCTTTTCCTTTTCCTTTTCCTTTTCCGTTTCCTTATCCTTTTTCTTTTTCTTCTTCTTTTTCTTTTTCTTCTTCTTTTTCTTCTTTTTCTTCTTCTTTTTCTTCTTCTTCTTTTTCTTTTCCTTTTTCTCTTCCTTTTCCTTTTCCTTTTCCTTTTCCTTTTCCTTTTCCTTTTCCTTTTCCTTTTCCTTTTCCTTTTCCTTTTCCTTTTCCTTTTCCTTTTCCTTTTCCTTTTCCTTTTCCTTTTCCTTTTCCTTTTCCTTTTCCTTTTTTCCTTTTCCTTTTCCTTTTCCTTTTCCTTTTCCTTTTCCTTTTCCTCTTCCTCTTCCTCTTCCTCTTCCCCTTCCTCTTCCTCTTCCCCTTCCCCTTCCCCTTCCCCTTCCCCTTCCCCTTCCCCTTCCCCTTCCCCTTCCCCTTCCCCTTCCCCTTCCCCTTCCCCTTCCCCTTCCCCTTCCCCTTCCCCTTCCCCTTCCCCTTCCCCTTCCCCTTCCCCTTCCCCTTCCCCTTCCCCTTCCCCTTCCCCTTCCTCTTCCTCTTCCTCTTCCTCTTCCTCTTCCTCTTCCTCTTCCTCTTCCTCTTCCTCTTCCTCTTCCTCTTCCTCTTCCTCTTCCTCTTCCTCTTCCTCTTCCTCTTCCTCTTCCTCTTCCTCTTCCTCTTCCTCTTCCTTTTCCTTATCCTTTCTTTTTTTTTTTCTATTTGGCCCCAGACACATACATGGGGAGGATATAACCGTAATGGGGCTTGGATGGAGGGGGTCCTGCTTACATCAAGTTGACTGAAGCATTGTGGGGCTCTGTTTAGCCAAGAGGGACTGAACCCAGCACTGGTATGCATTTGTGCTGTCACAAGACAGACGTTGGTCATACATACCAGGGAGCAGACAGCAATGTGTGCAGTAGGCCAGTGGGCAGGGATTTTCCTGAGGTTACCTTCAGGCTGTGCACTGTATGAGGATTCACAAATATGACATGTAGAATAATACCATTGATATAAAGATACCACTTCCAGATTTCTTGACATGCAAGCATACCAGCTTTCTATTCACTGAGCTCAAACCATTGCAGACACAATTCTCAGGTATGCTATTTTGTTTGAAAAACATCTAAACCTGGATTTAACATGCCTGGTAATGGAGAAGTGTCCCCAGCTTCCATTAAACCATTCTCATGGTCAATTACTGTCTGTGCAAACACTGCAGTATTTACTTGATAAAAAAAAGCTTTTGTCCTCAACTTTAACTTGTACCCATTTCTTCCTACTTCCTACTTCACTTCTTTGTGTCTCTTTTTGCTTCCTCATCTCCTTTTACTCTCAGCTATTGTTTTTCTTCTTCATCTCTGTCAGCTTCACTTCTTACCCAACTTTGATCGTGTCTGTCTTCTCAGCCTTTTTCTCCTTCTCCATTTCCTCTCACAACTTCCCCACTTCTGAATTGATCTGCTTTGCAGAATTTCGTTGTGTCTGACTACAATTGTGGCACACAGCCAGCTGTGATTTAGTCACCAGCAATTTGTTGCTTTACCATGATGAAATCCTGCCACAAACAGAATTCCATCATATGAGAAGAATTTCCTGTATGGAAATTATAAATTTGGATGAGAAGGATATTTCTACTGTGGTAACCCCTCCATCTCCACCCCATTCTTTGCAGAGACAAAAATTGCATTTACTTCAGTGTACGGGAATGCCAAACTGGTCCTTTTGGAGAGGGGAAGAAGTAGTGCAAACTACTGGTAATCAAGATAAATCAAGCCATGACGTAGAACATAAGCACTATGCTCCATTCAATTCAGCTAGGGAGCTCAACTTCTTCAGCACTGTAGGTTATTTTCCATTTGTAATTAGAGCAACAAAGAAACAGCCTTTCCCTGTTCTGCTCCATCAGCACAGCCCCAGCAAACATCCTCATTTTCAATAACTCTTCCCCTTTATCTCACTCTGCCTGATGCCTAATAAGCTGATTGCTATTTACTTTGGACCAACAGCTAATCTGTTAATGATTGATTTTAAATTTTTACAGCCATTTGTCTTTGGCAGGACTCGAGAGTGTGAGCAGCAGTCTTTCCTACCTGATGAATTGGCTTTTCTTTAAAAAAAAAAAAAAAAGAAAAATAAGATTTAAGTCAAAAGTCTTCACTGTTATGTTTTGCTGACAAACAGCTGATATGCAGTGAGCAAAGCTTAGAAGAAACAGCAAATCTTCATACAAAATTCATCAGCCTTTGAAACCATCAGCAAATAATATAAGTGGACATTTTGTTAATAGTTGTAGAGGGGTAAAGACCTACTTATGAAGTAAAACATAATTGTACTATAAATTCACAGGGTTTAAAATTCTTAATTAACAAAATTGATGCTCGTAACCAGGACTAGGTAGGGGAATATGAACTAATACAGCTACTGTCCTCCAAAATGATCTAAACTGTATACCATATGATATATGTATTACCATGATATATGCCTAAAAGTGAATTTCATTTCCCATTAAAGGACTGCCAAATAGACAGTAGTTATTTTAATTGGTACAACACAGCAGTGCTGTGCAATTTAATCGTTGATTCTAAAAATGGAAAAGTGAATAATAACGGCTTAGCCTGTATATTCTGAAAAGAATAGGAAAAATTCTATACCAGGAAGCTATGCATATTTATAAATGTTGTTTCTTCAATGAGCCACTTAGGGATAGGCTCTGCAAGGAAATAAATCATGTTTAGAATGACTATAGCACGTCTCACGCGTAGATCTCAAAGCACTTTACAAAGCCAGGCAAGTTGCATGATTATAGTTTTGCAAAGGGGAGAAGCCAAATATCAAATGGGCGATTTCCCTAACATCCAGAAAGACCCAGATCCTGATTTTGGTTCAAGACCCACACTGGAACATAAACCTAATCCAGAACACCTGTGAAGCCACTTTATGCTAAACTATCAGTAAGTTTTAACAATAAATGTCTATTAATCAGTGAATGACCATTCTCTGTGTGTGCATATATATATATATATGCCTATTTTTAAAGCTTTACATGTGTGTATGTATACGTGCCCAGGATACAAGTACCTAATCAAGGATAATCTGCCAGAAACAAGAAGGCGAGGATCCAAGTACATAATGAAGGATAACCTGACAGAAACAAGGAGGCAAACTAACAGGTTGTGCAGCAGGTCTGACTCCTCACTGGCGATGAGATAGCAGAGGAAAAGAAGGTAGTTTGATTTTCTTCAGTCCTACAACGCAGCTGTGGTACCACAGGTAGCCTCAGACAGGCCAGAGTTAGGGAAGTCTAAGGACTACTCCCAGCTATCCCCAAAAACAGGCCAGTGCAGATGGAAGTTGTGATCCACTACTTCCATATATACATTCTGCATAATTTGGCTGGAATAAATGAGCTGTATCCAAACATAAACATCCCAAACCTCTCAGCTCCCGGGCTCAAAGCTTAATATCTAACACAGAAACTTTGAACCTATGGCTGGCTTAAAATGAAAAGTAGCATTTTCTTGAAGAAAATAAACACAATTGTAATTAATACAACATTTTGGTAACAGCAGCACAGGGCACCGACCATCAGTAGGAAGGTTTCGTGTTCCAGTGACTGGTTGCATAATTGCAAAGCACCAAAAAGGACACACTGAACTGTTTGAAAGATGGAAGTTCTAATCTCATTAGTATTTTAGATGCCACAAGATGTGGAAGCTCCATCTGCCGCCAGCAATGTCATGGATAGAATCGGGACGGCTTGGGAACAGGACTCATGGGCTTCCACAATGGTCTATTGACCTTCTGGTGAAGCAGATACCATGTGACAGAGATTGCCTATCTCAGCAGACAGGATGGAAACAGGAGAAAGTGTTAAATATAACCAGGTAGACAGTGATGAATTGACATGCTGAAAAATCGAACGCTTCAGTAATCAGCCTAAGGATCTGATATCAACAACATTTTTCAGTTTTGTCCGAATTCATTGAAAGGTGTAGTTTAGCAAGCTCACTTCTTGTTGGTAAGACCTTTCATCTTTATGCAGGTTTTCTGATTGGATTCTGAGACGTCACCACTGGGCTCCATGTCATTGCTGTTCTTTGCATAGAAAACAGACAAAACATTTGCATGGGAGTACAATGGCCTGCACAAATCCAGAAATGGCTTGACTTACAACATCCATTAAAAATTTATGACCTTTCCCTAGTTCCAGTGAGAAGTTAGGGCCAAATTTCATCCCAACATTTACAAATATGGTTGTGCAAAGCTTCCAAGTGATTTCCAAAACACATCTGTGGTCCTGATCTGACATCAAGTACACATCTCACCAGGAAAGAAGGAATCTGTCTTCAGGCTTTGCTGCAAGTTGGAGACAACATTTATTGAAGCAGGCTCCATGGCAGTTCCCCAAGAGAGGATTTCAGCAAACTGCAGGTGGCCTGGGGGAGCAATTTATCCATAAATATACTTTCACAGGTTTTTTGTCCAGTTTGAGGCGAGGTAATGTTGGATACCCTCTTGCCAAGTTGGAGATGAGTTCCATCCTCACAGCTCTGAGTTCTTCCCTGGATGAAAGCTGTTTACTGAAAACTTGAAACAATGAAATATTGCAGGTATATTTAGCACACTGAAGGTTTTGTAACTATAACTCTAATTACAGAAGTCTAATGAATGTCTTTATGGCTTCATTAAATCTCTGGGATATTTATATTATCCAAAGAAATAATCTCCATCCATTAAGAGTGCATAAATCCTGAAGCAGAACTTTAAAAATTGCTATAGATATGCTTATTTCATTGCAAAACACGTATAGAGAATTTAAAGAAATCCATTAATAGGATTATATACCTTTCTTCTAAAATATATTTTGAGCATAATATTTTACTACAGAGGTCTGATTGCTAGCAAAGAAATGCAGGAGAAGACATTCTAAAGTAATTACTCAGATGGTCAAATGGACAAAAATTGTTCAAATAATGTTTGAAAGATCTTTCATAAGGGAGAATTTTAGTGTACTTTCTGTCTGTGTAAAGAAGCCAGGTTCCCTTCACCTCAAAATTAAATGCTAGGAGTGCAAATGTCAGAAATCTGGAAGTGTAAAAAAAGGAAAAGAAGGATTTTTTTTTTTCTCAGAGTATATTTATCTCGAGCGTGTGCACAGGCATTAAAGGTTCTTAGAACAGCTATAAATTGGATATGCAAAGCACCAGGTTTGCAACAAGATATGCAGTTTTTATGGAATTGATTCTGTCACCCAGACAAAGGGGCTGATGCCACCTGAGATGCCCTTGGGCAGCTGTGCTAGCCTTCATCTACCACTCCAGAAAGGCCTGGGTCTCCCAGGCAGCCAGAACAGCCCCCTCGAGTGGCCAAGGACATCTCCAATGGTACTAGACACCCCTGTGTGGATAACTGAACTTCACCCCACCTATCTTCAGACACATCTCATGCAGTGTTAGCCCAGAAGACATCACATAACTCAGTCCCTTGGAGCTCTTCAGGGCTCCGCTCTTCTTCAGATACCCACCAAAAAGTGGGTCTCACCAGCTGAAAAAAGCACTTCTGAGGTAGCCAGGGATTTCATGCTTTCCTTTCCCTTCCCCACTTCTGAGGAAAAGTAAGCCTCAGATCCTTACCTGCCCTGATTCTCTCTCAGATACAGTTAGATCCTGACTGCCAACATGAAATGATACTTTCCATTTTCTCTTCATTTCTCGGGAAGGGGAGATCATATATATGTATCCTGCCTCTCAAATCCTATATGGGCCACATCAGATCCATGTTAGGTTTTATACTATTGCATCATTTCCTACTAACATGGCAAAAAAAAAAAAACAAAGAGTATTCTCCCCAGACTGACTGGTGTAGCTAGGAACCTCCTCAGGAATTCATTGTAAAATTATATTTATATGCTAATCTCAAGTACAACCCAAAAGTGCATGAAGAGTACATGTCAGGTCCTCAGCACTGACTATTTTACTCTGCACATCTGCTTCTATTGGGCAGCACCATGTGCTTATGTAGGCATAGCACAGATAACTCTGCACAGCTCAACAAATAAACAAGCAAACAAATAAATAAATAAATAAACATTTAAAAACCATCAGATGTCTGGGGAGAAGGTAGAAATTTAGAGCTGTGTCTTCATGCTAACCATTCTCTTCATCTTCCTTAACAGAAAAACAAAAAAAAAAAGAAAAAAAAAAGATTTTTTTTGTGCCTCACCCCAGCCTTACTGAACTTAATAATAGTGACTCCTTGGATTTCAGACAGCTTGGGTCAGATCTTTAGTACATTTCTATATACACTAGGGACTGGCAAAAATGCCTTAGAGCAAGATATGTAAGTAGCTTGACCTGGTTAACTTATCAAAATGATTGCATAATTACTTTTTAAGACGTAAACACTGGGCAGTGGAGGAGTTCTTGCCTATTTATGTCTTCAAAATGAGCCTATATACCTTTCTGGAGCATCCATTTTAACTAACTGTGGCTTAACACTTGGGGATACTTCCCTTCCTCTTAGCAGTAGTGAAAGGCTGCAAAGCTTTTCAGTGTTCGGTGTATGTGTTTTTTTCTTTTATATCTCAATTTCATGATGCACGTGGTTATGAGTGAAGGAGTGAAAAGGGCCGTTGGCTAAAAATGGTGCTAAGATTTGTGGGAGGGAAGTTCTTGAGCAGTAACAGTCTTCAAAATTATCAAGATAGGGTGAACTCATAGTATATATGCGTATGGAATGTGCTGGGAATGTTTGCAGTAGTAATAAAGATTGTCTCATATGGAGTTGGGTTGAGTAATTTCTACCTAAATGCAACAAGGACATCAGTTCTGATATTTGGGATCTCTGAACACTAGCATCATCTTTAATAGTCAGCTGAGATGGTCTGACCTAAACATTTGTTTGGAGGCATATTGTGAAGCAGCCAAAGACAGATTTTGTGAAGAGCTTTTCCAATGATTTTTTCCCATTTTGGAACACTTCCCACTTCATAGAGTCACAGAATGGCTAGGGTTGGAAGGGACCTTAAAGACCATCTAACTCCGACCCCCTGCCATGGTCAGGGATGCCACCCACTAGATCAGGTTGCCCAGGGCCCCATCCAACCTGGCCTTCAACACCTCCAGGGATGGGGCATCCACAGCTTCTCTGGGCAACCTGTTTCAGAGCCTTACCACCCTCTGAGTGAAGAATTTTCTCCTGAAGTCTAATCTAAATCTATCCTTTTTTAATTTAAGACCATTCCCCCTTGTCCTATCATTATCCACCCGAGTAAAGAGTCCCTCTCTATCCTTTTTATAAGACCCTTCTAAGTATTGAAAGGCCACAATGAGGTCTTCCCAGAGCCTTCTGTTCTCCAGGCTGAACATCCCCAGCTCTCTTCTAGGAATGGGCAGGCTGGAGCAGATCACTCTTGAAAATCAATTAGTGAAATCCTGGGAAGGGAATACTCTTACCTCATGCATTAAGAAATATGGCAGTTGATTAGACATTACTGATCCTTTTGAATGTGATTAAAGTAGTGTTATGTGCACTATAAATACGGTGATATCGTCCAATAAAATTGCAAACTTTATAAATTTTGTCATTCTAGGAATATAAGTAGAAATGGCTATTTTGGATTTAAGTTCCTGAATATTGTTGATGATCTCTGGATCTTTCTTAGTTTTCTTTGGATCTCAGTAGCATGCATTTTACCTCCAAAGATAAAATGAGGTCAGACTTTTCTGCCTGTGAAGGTAAAACTATGCAGAAAATGAAAATGCTCCCAATATTCTTAATACGCATCTTTTCTCTTGACTGTCAGAAGTCAAGGAATTTAAACTTTTTAGAAAATAGTATATTCTAATGGAATTTTTATAATGAACTTCAGTGGACCTGTGAAGCCAATATATTGCAACTTTAAACAGCCTTTCACCATAGGGTCCAATTGTCAATGTATAATGTATTAATTTAAGTTGTAATTGCAGTCAAAGACTTTCTCTCCTTTTCAATTAAACATACTCAGAGTATTATGAGTGTCTTCTGAGACAGCTCTGAGGAGGCTGATGGGCCTCCAATTTTAAATCTCTATTTAAAATTTCATGTTTTCTTTTCCGCTCATCTCTTGGAACCTTCAGTATCATCTTTATTTATTAAAAAAATCAAGCTCCCAACATATTTTCCTACTCTAAAGGCAAATCTACCTGCAATGATAAAAATGATCTGGCCCACTCTAAGTGCATTAACATTTACAAGTGCTCTGCACTTAGCAATTGCTGTTACACTATTACTTTCCATAGGTCCTCCTCTTACAGGAAAAGTGAGAAGTGAATGACCACAGCTGGAAAAAAAGATGGTGTTGCACACATATGGGTAATTTTCTTTGGCAGTTGTTATCTGAGGCTCAATTTTAGAAATTTATGTTGAACCTGGTATGTTCTAGTGACTTCAGACACAGCTTCAGGCCACTTCAGTGGCCAGGCCAACTGAAACATTAAAAAGCTTGATCCACAAGTTGTGTTTCTAGATGGGCAGACATCTCATGAGTGTTTGTTTGAAGATCATTCAAATTTTATTACTCAGAGCAAACATCAGTAGCGCTTATTTCTCCTTCATCCATAAAACACCCTTACTTTATTCTCTGTAAACAGTTCATCAACCTGCTCACTCTAATCCTAGATGCATTCACTGATGTTTATAATCCTGTCCTGTGCACACTTCAACCCATTTAATTTTGTACTATACCCCCTCTAATTTCATCCTAATATAGAAATCAGCTTAACTCTCGCAGAAACTCAGGAAAATTAGGAGAAATTATATAACACAGAAGTAATGTTCCACTAGGACATAAAGGTTGTCTTTCTTGTGGTTCACTAAAGCTACTCCTCTACAATGAAATCGGACCCCTATTTCTTTCTACAGAAACAACATTCACTGTAACTGCAGCTGCCATCTTCCAGACTTGCTCCTTTTTCATTTTCTGCTCCTGCTTCCATCTTGTGCACTGTGTTTCTCCTGGCCTTTTTCTATCAGTCTTCTGCGTCATTCCTTCTTTCAGAGAAGAAACAAGTCCATGATTTAAGATGTAACGCCAACTCAGAAATCTTCTCTGAAACATCTGCTTTAGCAGTCAGAAGGGAAATTTCTAACATGAAGTGTGGTTTAGGCATCAGACTCCTTTTACCTGTCTGTGCAGGGGTTCTGCTGTCTGGATGGTATCAGGTAGAACCTGATAGCAGAGTAAATAGATAGCATGGCCCTGAAAGGACCTTTTTCTACCTTCAGACTATTGATTTTTTTTTGACTGTGCCTCTCCTGGAGTTGCATTTACAACCTATTTTTTTGTCATCTTTTCTCCAGTCCTTGCAATTCTAAAGCCTGTGTAAGGACCAAGGCTGCTGCAAGCAAGAGACACTCTCTGGAGGATAAACACCAACACTGACTTCTTACCTGTTTCTGAAGGCTTTCCAGTCTTCTGCATGGTCTTCATGGCTGTGGCACAGGAACTACTTATCCTAAACCTGTTAAACCATTGCTGTAAGGATTGAGACATATTAGAAAAGTATGCGTTCTGTCCTAGCTGCACATTGGTCATGGGTTTACCAAATCATTTCAGCTCTTTTTGTCCCAGTTTCCTCATCTGTTCAAGAGGAGGTTTACAAATATTGGAGAGGTATTTTTGGAGATGGAAGTCACAGAATAAATAGGCATTATTATGGCTTGGGTCTGCATCCCTTCTCATCCTGCTCTTCATCCCTTCCCATCCTGCTCTGTACGACAGAGAGTTTTTCTCTCTTGCATAAGAAGTTGATCTCTATCTGGAATGACTTTTCCTCACTTTGACTCTTGGCGCCCTAGATGACAGTGGCAAAACTTTGGTGTGACATCCTGCTGTTTTGTGAACACCGTATGGAGAAATATAAATGTGTATTTATCCACAGTTTCTTTATACAGATCTGTATATGCATGTGCATACACAAATATAAGCTGTCCAGTCTACAGAACGGCACTGTTGAAGACATTCCTCAATTGGTAGAAAGGATGAGAAGAGTGTCCATGTTCCTGCAGCACCCAGAAAGGTAAATATGCCTGAAGTGGGCCAATTTGGGTTCTTCCACTAGGAACCACAACAACTCTGGTCTCAGTGGATCTGCACAAGACACCGTCATTATCCCCGGATCATTGACACAATAGACCAAAACAGCTCCAGTCTATCGTGTCAATGTGCACTTAGGGAGTCCTTAATCCATGGATCATTGGCATACAATGCTGTAAAATCTCTGTAGGAGATGTTATGGTGTAGCGAGTCAATGCACACTTAGGGACTCCTCCATTTGTGAATCATTTACAGTGCATCGTGCCAATTTATACTCGGGGAGCCTTTAATCTGCAGGTTGGTGCATTTAGAGTGGCCCTGTATACTAAAAATACTTGTAGACTTGTTGTAGTGTAGATGCAAAGTTCACTTTCTTAAATAAATTTCAGTTTGCTCAAAAAGGACATCCTGAAGGCATACAGATTCCAGTGGCACAATGATGCATCATGTCATAAAAATCCATAGCTTGCTGGGTTCTAGGGAATCTTTCAAAATCTCATTGTAAGAACAAAGGCCAAAAAAAGCTGCAGCTGTAACCTGTATGTTTCTGACCCTCCTGCAAGTTTTTAAAAAATGCTTGAGCCAGTCTTTTTAACATGCTGCTTACAAAATAAATTAATCCCGCGGGCCTTCTGTGCTAAAGGATCATTGATCATTTTCATAAGAGCACAGAAAGTATCCTTTTCTGCAAATAATGAATGAGTCGGTGATCCAAAAATGTGAAAATTGTGGCGGCTAAATACTTACCCAGGTGATGATTTTTATTTTTAAGTGGCCTTCAGTTTCACTGCACACATTGGAGAACTTGCAGACGCCCAGCTACCTAATGACATCTGCTCTTCCAGTCAAAAAGCCATCATTTGCTCCTATGGTGTCGCAACCACAAGTGGATCCGGTTACTGAAAGCAGAAAAAAGACAGCTCTCCTTTTAAATATCCACCCTCCAGTCTTCAGCCTGGTATAAATCACTGTCATTCCATTGACTTCAGTGGGTTTATGCCAATTAACACCAGCTGACAGCCTAGCCCCATATTTAGTAAAAACTAGTTTCCAAGGCTAATGGGGTTGAATCAGACCTTTTGCTTACCAGGCAGCTTTGCCACAGGGAATTTTTCTTTTTTTTTTTTTTCTTTTCAAAAATTGACTTAAAAATTACTGAAGGCCAGTCTGACCTGCCTTGTTATTTACGATCCTGCGGTTTCTTTTATGAGGATGGAGTATGTCAGTGATGCCCCTTGCCACCGGTGAGCACCACTCGGCTGCTGCCTCCCTCCCAGCCGTGCACTCAGCAGGAGGGCACAGCACGTGCAAAACACGAACCTTCCTCACCTAGTAAATCTACCTAAAGCCGAAGCCCTCCTCTTCCTTGAGACTATGACAAAATGCTGCGGGCTCTCAGCCTGGGATGAGAATGATGTTTTGGGGGGCTTTCCTTGCAAATCCAGCGTGGGCAAAGCGTGGCCACCCGGGTTGCTCACTGCTCACGACTCCCGTGATACCTGTGTGTATGTGGGCGCGGGTGGGCGTGCAGCAGCCTCAGCTGCGTGCTCCCCGGCTTGGAAACAAAAGCACTTGACAGGGGCAAGAGTGCAAGCGCAGCAGGAGCTGGGGAGCCAGCCAAGCAGTAATCCAGGGAGTCAGTAGATCAGCTGCGGGGCTGGGGGAGCGAGGGGGGCGGCGGGGAGGGAGGGGGAGAGCTGGCAGGTCTATTTGAATATCAGGCTCTGCCACACTCGGGGCTCCGCTGACAACTTCATTACCTCCGCGTATAAAAATGACTGCAGGGTAATGCAAATGGCTCGTGCGGCGCGCGCTCGCCCGCGTCCTGCGTGCCGGCTGCAGGCCGAGGAGAGCCGGCAATGACGGGGCCCGGAGGCAGACGAGCTTTTGTCCAATTTAATAGGATATCTCTTGGAGGCATGGTCCTCCCCTCCCGCTCCCCATGCATTATGGAGTCCAGTGACCCGGCTTTTCAGGCTCGGGGAGGGAGGGGGCTGTCTCCAGCTTGACCTCCTCTGTCAATCAGGGGAGAAAGAAAGCTGGGGGAGAGGGAGGGAGGGATGCCCATCTATCTATAAGAAATTTCTAATGAATGTTAAGCAAATTTCCTACAGCCTGACATGGTGATCTAATTAATATTATAGAAATGTCGACGGAATATCATTCCGCAGATAGGATTTATCACCTTGAACTGCTGCATAACTGATGGTGAAGGAATGGGCACCCCCGTCCCCCCTGATGCTGATTAAATTAGACATAAGCATCAATATGTTACTTATTGGAGACTAGAATTTCATGCTATTACTCTTCAGTTAATCAGAGAGCTGTATCTTTTTTTAAAAGATATCAGACTCCCAGTTCTGCTTGTCTGATAAAACAGATGAAGGGTTTGGCTATATGACACTCACTGTGGGGGGGAAAAAATCCCAAAGAAATGTGACCTCAAGCAGGCTGAGAGGTCCTGCGATGACCTTGAGGAAGCTCATCCTGAACACATGGGACCCAAAATGCAGGGTGGCATTGATTCAGATGCAAGGAGCAGCAGCATCACCTTACTGCCCTTTTGCCGAGCATGAAAAGACCGGTGAGGAGGAGAACTGCCGTTCCTCTGCCCAAGATGTTTGGAGACGAGTACCCTCCTGCTGCACAGCATGCGGCCAGGTGCAATTCCCTTGGGCAAGGGCACCCAAGAGCTGCCTCTTTCTGCCTCTTGCCCCTGCCAGCCACAGCCCACCAGGCTCCGTCATTCACCTGCCTGCCAAAGCCTACAGACCAAGCCGTAAGCTTTTCCCATGAGCAGTTTCATCCTAATCATTCATTATTAATGAATGTGAGTAGCAGATTCCTCTTTCCACGGCAGTATGTAACACCTCGGGTTGATTGTTTTCTTTCTCTACCTCCCTTTGTTTAGCCTCCGTCATCCTTCCTCAAAGGATGTGCGCAGGCAGCAGTTCCTCTCCCAGAAGCTTTGTTTGGTGCTGGGAGATCAGGGCACCTCGGTGCTGGAACAGCATCAATGCTGATACCAGCAGTGGAGATGACTGACTTTTCCTGTGTCTAATGCCTAACAGAATGATTATGCAAAAAAAAAAGAATAAAATAAAATAGAATGCGTTAGCTGTCATTATATTTTGCAGCGCCGTGGCCATCAAAGAAGTCAGAGCTGCTCAAGAATGTGTAACTAGACGAAATGGGATGAGGCTGAGCATAGGAAAATTGTGACAGAATATCAGGAAACATTTCCTCACCGTGAGGCCTTCAATTGTGTAATGGTCACCCCAGGGAAGCGATAGAAGTCTTGGCACTTGAGTAATTTAAAATTAGACTGGGGAAAGCACAGGGGAATATCCTGTTGGGAGCAATCCTGTATTGATAGTTGAATAGGCAGAGTCACCTAATTGGTCTTTTCAGGCAGAAGTGGGAGGCTGTGATGACTGATCTGTCCCCTAGGCATTAGGTTGCAGAATGACCATTTTGCATCACTAAATGCCTGTTCCCGATTTTCTGGTTGGGCAGTTTAATGCATTTCTAAGCTTGACTAGCAGAGATGAATATTGTTGCATCTTACATGGGGCATAAAAATGTTCAGCTCGAAAGAAGCTCTTACGGCAGATAAGAGGATTTGTGATTCTGATCCCAAACGTTGTGATTAAAATCTAACAGTGTGATGCAAAATGTAATGAAGGGCTGTCAGTATCCTCTCGTTCATGGCTCGATTTCACAACCCACTTAATTTTGCAGGGCTACCAACAGCAGCGACCCTCCCAGCCCGCGACGCTGGCAAGCCCTACCTTCCCTTACCACCTTCTCCCTTGGGCCAGCACTAAGTGGTGGCAGGGCTGCAAGGTCAGCTAGATCTCTAAAAATGCGAACTTACCCTGCGACACCCCCTGAAGACGTGCGCTCAGCCAAATCAGCTCTCAGAGCAGCTGCCTGCAGAGCTGCATGGATGCTGAGGCCAGCAGAAGAAGGGAGGGATACAGGAGAGCAGCTTCGGGTTGGGGGCTTTCGCTGACAACCCAGGCTGAGGCCAGCTTCTGCTGATCAGCAAGCCTGGTCCTCCTTATTTTAACACTTTGGGAAAAAAAAAATAAATAAAACGAGGCACAGCAAGCATAAGCACTTTGCTGTGGCCGTGTGGTCGGTCCCCAAGAGCTCTGGCTAACTCAGGACCAGAGTATGGTGCCCTCCCCTCTCATCTCCCCATGGAATTTGGGTCCAGCACAGATTTGCAGCGTGGCATTCAGCTCCTCTCCTGGAGCAGCCCAAGAGCTGGGCTTCCAGCCTGAGCTTTCTGCAGCCCAAGGAGATCCTGGGTGTCTCCGGAGGGCGCTTCACCTCCCGTGTCTTAGGCTTAGCCTCAAGCACCAGCTTTAGCACAGCATGGGTCTCAATGGCTGTGCAGGGAGCCCAGATGACTAATTCAGATGAGATACCTAATTTTCAACAGCTAAGGCAAGATGGGGTGAATGCCTGTCTTTGGATGTAGGGAATTAGCCCGTGAAGAGCTCGTGCTAATGATAAGTTTCAAAATGATCTTGAAATATTGTTTTAAATATACATTTAGCAATCAAATCTTCTTTTGGAGTGGGAGCTCTGAAAAATACCTTTTGGGACTGAGGAATGTTCTTCATGGTCCCACAATGGCAGTTCTCTCTCTCAAACAGGTGTTTCATCTATCTCACGCATCCCCCCAAGGTCCCAAGAGGCACAAACTCACAGATTAATTTTGCTTTGTTTTTTATTAACAAGGACTTTTTTTTTTTTCCTTTATCTGCAGAAAGCAGGAACAACTTGATGGCAAGCGAGGAGCGGGGAGGGCAACGTGGGCCACTGCCCGGTTGCCAAATCCAGCGGTTTGGCTCGTGCAGTCCTGACTCCAGGCAGCTCCTGGCTGTGGCCACCCACCTTGGGCAGCTCAGGAGGGTTTGTGATCACACCAAAAGTGCTCCCGTGTCCCAAGGGAAGTGAGAGCTGGGCCGTGCATTGGCTTGAAACGACATGCAGCTGCTGAAGAGCTCCGCGCTGAGGGCCGTCTGTTTGCAGGCTGACACCCAGCACACCTTCCCAGAGCAACTTAAAGACTCCTCTTATTATAGATATAAAGTGGCGACGAGGAGAACGGGTAGCGATTTACTAACACCCTTAAGTGATGAAATGCAGAGAGGGAGCAATGGTAACTTTCCTTCTCGGCGACTGCTCTAACCTACACTAATGAGTAGACTGTTAGGGATTTTCTTCACTTAGCATTTCTCATTATTAATAAATTTTGCACTGACAACTATAAAGTGAACACTTTGGATTTATGCACCTAACCTAATTACATATGCTGCATGTACGCATTTCATTATTTACTTGACAGATTCATTCCTTGATATCATAAATAATTAAAGAAGGATCAAATATTAACAATCAGATACACGTTAATTCTACTCAAATCTGGGGAAACAAACACATTTTATTTTCTGTTCAATAAAAACAAAATAAAATGCTTTCATTAGAAGGATTTAAAAAATAGGTAAAGTTCTCTACTGTCATTTTT
This sequence comes from Anser cygnoides, assembly GCF_040182565.1. NCBI lineage: Eukaryota > Metazoa > Chordata > Aves > Anseriformes > Anatidae > Anser > Anser cygnoides. Next base: position 35,679,739 of record NC_089874.1, on the reverse strand, counting down.
ATTTTGCATAGAGTGAAAATTAAAATGTCCAGCTGCTATCCAGTCCCTTTCCAGGAAAGCACACGGCAATTTTAATAAGCATAAAAGGTTAGTAATTCCTTTTTGACGGTTCCTAAATGAAACATTTTGCATTAGTGTTTGTCAGGAAACCTCAGAGGGATGTGACTTCAAATGTAAAGTCTGATCCCGTCCCCAGGAATGTCAACAGCAAATTCACACCGACTTCAGGCAGGACAGCATCCAGCCCATTATTTCCCACATGTTAGCAGTTCATTTTTTCAGCCTAAAACCCCAAATTCTCCCCCACCCACGGGGCTGCATCAGTTGCACAAGGGCCTGATCCTGCCCTGCACTGGGTGCCTGGGGGTGGAGAGGAGCCCTGCGTGCACAGCACCCCTGGGGTTCAGCCCCGCTGCAAACGCCAGGCGAAATTCAGCTCCTGCCCCTCCTGGTGCATCCCCCGTGCAGGAGCAGCCACCCAGGGCCTCCAGAGCCAGGTCTCTTCTCGGGATTGCTCCCACTTCAGCCCCGAGTTATAATTAAATCTTCAGGCGAATTATTTGTGACGGAAAGCTGCTCCCAGCCACAAACCCATACGAACTGTCTTGCTTGCTGCACAATTTAAATTGGTGCTTAAATATTTTTATACACGTTATTCAATATCTCCATTTGATCAAGAATATTCTCCAATTTGAACAAATTTACTTTTGGATATCACATCCCACGATTCCATCATTTTAAAGGTGTTAAAAATTCATAGATTGCCACATTATTCATCATGCAAGATTAATGCCAGCCTGACAGGTTTTGCAAAGACCCGTGTTTTTTCTGTTTTTTTTTTCTTTTTTTTTTTTCCTAAGTGCATATAGCATATCTGCATGAGATGTACCTCAGTTGCTGAATATTGATTATTCACATCTCCTTTCTTATTTCTGATGCTAAAGAGAGAATATTAGGGTGTGATTGTCAGGGTTAGTGTCGCTCTGACCTACACGTGTACTATTAATAATTTATGAGTTGATTTGAAATAGATCTTGGTGAAATGAGCTGGCAATAAGCAGGGCTGTCTAAGATGACAAAGATTCAGAACAGGCCAACTCATGTACACCAGCATCTCAGTTTCAATCCGAAAACAAAATGAAACAAAAACTCCCTGTGCCTTATGCGGTAGTCGGGGATTTATTGCTCGAAAACACAAAAACAAAGCACTCTTCCATATTAAAAGTTACGTCTGGATGATGCAATAGACACGTTAGTCAAACTTCTTAAAGTGCTGAGCTTATTCAGCTACATAAATGCGTACAGGACGGATGGATGGGCAATAAAAGGCATGGCAAGCTGCTGGCCAGCCCCGCGTTGCCCGGCGAGCATCTGCTGACAGAGCCAGCTTGCAGCCTCCTGCCTCCGATCAAGGGTTGTCTCCCTGAACATGGAGATAAGAGCAGCGAAGGCCAAGCTCTGCAGGGGCAGCTGCTGGGCTGGGTCGAGGATGCCTGGCAGCTCACGGGATCAGCCCAAAAAGCAGCACGGCGCCAGCTCGCCTGGGAGCAATGAGCCCCATCGGCTGCATTGGGTTTTTCTGTCTCTGCCTTCTCCTCTTCTCAGCTGCAGGGCTCAAAGTGTCCGTGACTCAACGAGGTGCATTTCTGGGTTCCTTGTCACAGCCACATCCCCTTAGCTGGGGTGGAAATATGCCACAGAAGATTTTATGTTTTATTTTTTTACATGTTGTGATACAAAAACAAACGCGGAAAGCAAGCATATAACCGACCTTAACATTAAGGAGACTGCCACCTAAACCACAATCAGGGAACTGTTAGGCACAGGCAAACTAGTCACTACCTCACTCCAAACCTGAAATAAAGATGTTCAGCCACGGAAATTACATCCAGCAGCACAAGCTGCAGCGGCAGAGAGCGGCGCGTCAGCCCCACGCGGTGACACGTGGACAATGCGACGGGATGACACCGCTCCTCTCGGTGGGAGTGCTTTCTCTGCCAGTCTCCTGGGAGTTTTGTAGGAAACCTTCCCTCTGAAGGTGGCAGTGAGCCCTTTGGAGGCCTGATTAATATTCCCTCTCGGTGCTGCAGCCCGCAGGTGGCTGTTGTCTCGCAGCCAGCACTGTGCGCAGTAGCAGTGGGAGCAGGGGCTCAAGAAAATAAAAATCCTTTATCTGCCTGTGGGGTTTCTGCACGTGCACTGTGTCAATACCTGCCTCTGCAAGAGGGGAGCTTGAACTCCTCCGACCTGCCCAGGGAAACTACAAAGCATCACACGATCCAGCAGTGGAAACAGGCAAGTGGCTCCCAGGACGGTGCCGCCTCTCAGCACTGCTCCCCGAGGAATTGCTGCTCGAAAAACCCCATCAAAGCAGCGCAAGGAGGGGACCAGCAGGAGCAGGTGACCCAGCCACAGGTCACATCCCCAGTACGACCCTCAACTGTGGAGGTGCCCAGGGATGTGGAGGACAGCGACACCCTGGGCTCCTCCTTGCCGTCTGGGAAGGACACAGAAGCAGAAAGCTGTGGAGGATATTCTCTAGGATCTACATTTCACTTCGGGAATCCATATCTTTGGGGCCTCCTTCTCACATTATCACCCCACACTGCAGCTGGGAACTAGGGCAATGCCTCCAAAGAAATTCCAGGTGCTGCGAAGGGTGATGGCCACAAGTGCAAGCACATCACCACCGACACCGTGCACTGACTGCCCAAACCATTTTTCACTAAGTTTAGCAGCCAGGCCTACACTTTCTTGGGTTTCACCCAGGGAAATCCCAAGTACTCGGTTCACAGCCCAGCAAAATGCTTTGTAGGCTCGTAAGCCCAGAAATCTCATCTGCTAGCAGGATGCGGCACATCAGCGCACATCCAACTCATCAATCCCACATGTCAATGAATTTGCCATCCTCAGAAGGAAATGCGAGCCTCGCCTTTTCACAATGGCTCCAACATCATCCAGGAACAAGGAGGGACAAACTAAACCAAGGCATTTCCTAACGTGTCTCTTCTGTGGGAAAGAGGAAAGATAACATTGTACTTGGGGCTTTTGGAAAGGACGAGAGCTTGCTTATTTACAGGCAGTGGCCCGGGCTGATAAATGCGTTGTAGGAAGCCGTGGTGATTAGCAAGAAGCAGGGCAGGAGGGAAGAGCCCCTAAAGCTCCAGGCACAGCACAATGCTCTGGCCTTGGCACAGTCTTCGCCTCCTGCTCAGAAGTCACCGTCACTTGGTACAAACAACACAGAACTGGGCGCAAGCTCGCAGGGCCTTCTGGTGAAGCATTTCTGTCACCACCCAGAGAAAATAAAAAGCAAAATATGAAAGCAAAGTATGAACCTTATAAGATTCATCTTGGTTTTAATTAAACGGGTTGTTGCAATATAGAAAATATATATATATATATTTCTAAATGTTTGGAGTCGATTTCTGAGACTTGCTTTTACAGTGGGATGGGAGGCCATGTCGTGCTTCCCATCGGCAAAACAAATCCGCCAGGTGTGAGGAGATCTGCACCAGCAGAACAGGGAACACAGCTTTTATACGGTGAGGTTAAAGCCCAGGTTTGCAGCTTTAGTTCACACAAACAGTCTTACCCCTGCCAGCAGTCCCAATTATTTTAATAAGTTCTCATGGATGGATGAGTAAAGACTGAAAGAGCAGGCCAAAATCAATCTGTCCTGTAGTTTTCAGCCAGTGTCAGCCCTTCTTCCTTCGGTCCAGTTCCAACGATAACACCAACATTAACGGGACTGCGGCACTGCTGTATGGGTCCCTCTGAGAAAATTCTGTCAGTGCAGCTTATTTAACCACCATAAACAAGGTGCCCTAATTGCCTCTTTCTTCTCACCTCTGTTTTTTACTTTATTTTTTTAATTAGCCAGCGGTACGAGTAACCCCCTGTTTTTCCAAACTGGGCATAAATCTCTGTCCGGAATGCTTCAACCTGAGGGATAATTAGGCCCAAGTTTCCAGATGCAACAGATGTCTGGGGGAGTTTGGTTTCCCAGCGCCGGAGTTCAGAGTGAAGCAAATTCCTTTCAGGTGTTTCAAGTCAAACATCAAAAACCAGGGCCCCGCCACTACCTCCTCCAAACGCTTCGTGCTGGTGGTGAGGGCGAGATTTTTTGGGAGGAGCTCAGCACTTGGTCCCTGCCATCGGGGGAGAGGAAGGGTCCCGGCTCCTCCCTTGTCTGCAGCAGATCCCCCGGACATCCCCACGCGTCACCTCACCATTCCTCAGTTTCCCCAGCTGTAAAATAGCAGATCCTGTTTATGGCACGCAAGGCTGAATTAATCCCTCGTTGCAAGGGACTTTGAGAATTCAGGCAGGAAAGCTTTATCATAAACACAGAAGAATTAGTGACTTCCTATATCCAGCCATTGATATGCAGGCTGTGATGCCAAGGGGTTGCTTTGACTTCCTAACAAAATTCAAGCCATCCAAAAGTCAAACTTGCTTCAGAAGTCCCTTTTCTTGTGTGATTGTGTTTGCAGCATTTTGATGGATGGACAGACAGCCACACCCCACCTCCCTTCCCAGTGCCCTCGGCCTGTACAAACAGCAAGAGCTGTGGATCTTCTACAGAGGGGAAAACAATAAAGGAGAAGATTCATATAAACAGCACATATAAGGATTTTTTTTTTTTTGCCGTATAATAGGAAGCCATCCTATTGCTATGTACAGTTTACTCTTCCACCAAAGAACTCTCTTGGGGCTAAGTACTGCTGTCCCAAGGTGGACATGCGTAGAGTTGTTTTCCTGTTGGGGCACCCAAGGGGAGACATGTCAGGGGAGTGATGGTCTCCTTCAGAGGATGAGCCAAAGCAACAATATCTGGATAGACAGCCTCCCTATGCGAAATTTAGCCTTTGACAATAGCTCTCCCGACACCTTGGGTACCTCAGTCTCATAATATGAAATAATGGAGCCAGAATTTGGCGATCAAAAGCAAGAAATAGTCATGTATCCATGAAAACCCAGTGCAGGGAATTGAGGGGCTAAAATATCTCAGGGGGTCCAGACCCAAGTGAGAGGTGTTGTGAGGAACTCAGGGCCTCATGGTCAAGTGTTTGACATCCTCACCTGACCCAGGCTTTTAAGAGACCTTACCTACATATGGCTGCTGGCAGAAAACCTTTTTTAGTGTGTATTGCTCACATAGAGCAATTGATCTTAGAGGTCTTTTCCAACCTAAATGGTTCTATAATTATTAACCATTATCATGCATTGAGGACTCAGGACTTAAAGTACACATAGGAACTCCAAAAACATGAATTTTTAGAATAGTAGGAAACAAATCTAGAACTTCATGCACTACTGATTGTCTTTCAGAAACGGACATGCATTTTAATTGCAGTTGGAAATTACTGTTTGAAAATGTTCTTTAATTTAAAGCAGGTATTTTTCTGCTTTCAGGAAAAAAAACTAACCATAACACATTCACAAAGGCCACCTATTGGTTCAAACAAGAATATCATTTTTAATCTGAATGGCATTCAGAAGACAAAATTTTTTCAGCTTCAGGGTAAGCAGCACAATGCTTTTTTTCCATTGACTTCAGCTGAACCAGCCACTGATACTTCTTAACCATTTCTACTCTGAAATTTCCATTTTGCATTTACACATAAACTGAACCAGGCCTTCTGTACTGGGATAAGGTACAAAATAGCCAAAGCAAAGATGGTTTTGCTCAGAAGGTGTAACTGTGGTGGGTTATTTGGTTGATAGTTTTCTGTACTCTGTTTCTGTACTCTGTTTTACTCTGCGACCAACCATCAAAGAATAAACTTAGTGTAAGAGTCAGACCAACCACCCATCTCAGCTGATGACTGTTCTCTTACCTACAAGCAATAGTGGAGTGGAAGACACTGCTAGTAATGAATATTAACTATTTATTTTGCAAGCACCAAAGTCATGGGTGACACTGACAAGTTACACCGCTGTGGCGCATTTAAAATATACCCATGGAAAGAATCAGCCAAAGCACAAACACTTATAATCACAATACCCAGATGAGTTTTAAAATGCTTTGTTTGGTTCTTTTAAACAATGCTAAGCTCGGACATACGCCGGCACGTTTAATTTAACACGGAAATTAGTTCTGCCTGATCAACATTTTAACAGGAGGATTAGAGCTAAGTGTGTAGCTGCTGTAGAAGCCACGTGCTTTGCCGCTCCTGGTCACGAATAAACATGCAGAGACTGGGCTGACCAGGGCCCAGCCCGGCCATCGTCTGGTGGCTGCACGCAACGAGTGGGTGAGCTCGCCCTCCCGTCGGGGGGCAGCGTGGCACGAGCAGGTCCCCAGCACCAAGCACTCGACCCCAAGCTGTGGCTGGGTCCAATCGTCCCAGCACGATGGCAGGAAACAGCACCAAGGGGCCCAGGTGAGGCTGTCCAGGGGATTTGGGCCTCACAGCCCCGCTTGCTGCTTTCTGTCCTCAGCCGGCACCTGGCACCACTGCTTTGAATGGCCGTGGTTCTCCTGCCGGTCCCCCCTTCCTCGTTCGTGCTCTTCCCCCGGCTGTTATCCAGAAATGACCCACAGGCGGACGCGAGTGACCACGGTGGGGTCACCGAAAAGCATCGAGCCAAGAAATGACCGGAAAAGGGAAAACGCCCCCGCCACCATCCAGTGGCAGCGGCCTGGGAGCGGGCACCCTCCTGCAGCAAGAACGCGCCGGTGCCTCCTGGAAGCCTGGGGGCCGCGTGCCCAGGGTCAGGCTGCCAGCAGAGGCCGCAGCACAGAGCCCAGGCCTCGCCCCAGGCCTCCCATGGGAGGACGGGAGCCCCAGGTGGAGCACAGCCCCCTGCCCTCGCCTCCGGCCAGCACAGGACTGCCAGCGCTCGCCCTCCTCTCCCTCCCATGCTCCGCTCCATACACAAACACATTTCTCTTTTTCATTTTTTTTATTTATTTATTTTTCGCCTCTTTCCCATTCGCCCTGTAATGCCGAGCAGGGCTGCTGATTACAAAAGAGGCGGCTTGACTCCAGCAATAGGTCTTCTTCACTAATCCTCACTGTCACGGAAACTCCAGCTGCTGCAGGAATAAGAGGCTCAATCCATATTTGCCAGCTCTAATATGAAATCTGTCAGGGCCCAAATTAATGAGTTCCAAATTCCTTACATCACGATAACAGGTTAAGACTGGTCAATTAATTACACAAATCCTCCCCGACTCATTGTGCGTTTTCGGGCGGGATTGTGCCTTACGTAACGCGGCGACACCAGGCCCCCGACCCCCCCCGGTGCCATGGGGAGGCTCCGTCCTCCGGGAGGCCATGGGGGTGCCCGGTGCCATGTCAGCCTCCCCGAAACCGCTCCTGTCCGAATGGGACCCGACATGATGCCGTACTCTGTGTAAATAGATACGTGCATGGGTAATGAAATAGGGTATGGCGAAATACATACGAAAAATGACATAACATTTCACAGAAATTTCACAGAATGTTAGGGAGTGGAAGGGGCCTTGGAAGATCATCCAGTCCAAGCCCCCTGCCGGAGCGGGAACAGCTAGATCGGGTCACAGAAATAATAATAAAAGGATGAAAAATAAAGCAAAATAAAATAATGTAAAATAAAGTAAAATAAGATTAAAATAAAATAAAATATAATAAAATAATAAAATAAAAATAAAAAATAAAATAAAATAAAATAAAATAAAATAAAATAAAATAAAATAAAATAAAATAAAATAAAATATAAAACAAAATAATAAAAAATAATAACAGAAAGGGAAAAGGGAAAAGGGAAAAGGGAAAAGGGAAAAGGGAAAAGGGAAAAGGGAAAAGGGAAAAGGGAAAAGGGAAAAGGGAAAAGGGAAAAGGGAAAAGGGAAAAGGGAAAAGGGAAGGGAAGGGAAGGGAAGGGAAGGGAAGGGAAGGGAAGGGAAGGGAAGGGAAGGGAAGGGAAGGGAAGGGAAGGGAAGGGAAGGGAAGGGAAGGGAAGGAAAAAGGAAAGGAAAGGAAAGGAAAGGAAAGGAAAGGAAAGGAAAGGAAAGGAAAGGAAAGGAAAGGAAAGGAAAGGAAAGGAAAGGAAAGGAAAGGAAAGGAAAGGAAAGGAAAGGAAAGGAAAGGAAAGGAAAGGAAAGGAAAGGAAAGGAAAGGAAAGGAAAGGAAAGGAAAGGAAAGGAGGCAATAAAAGAAAAAAGGGAAAAAGAAAAAAAGCAAAAAAGAAAAAAGGGAAAAAATGAGAAAAGGGGAAAAAAAAGGAAAAAAAAAAAAAAGAAAAAAAGGAAGAAAATGAGAAAATCCGATCAGATCGCGGCGGGGCTCAGCACCACAGCAGCCCACGGCCCCGCGCAGCGCCGCGTTCAGGGAGCGCGCATTGAGCGCGCGGCCCCGCCCCGCCCTTGCCGCTCCCGCTGCCCCACAGCGCCCCCTGGCGGCGCGGCGGCGCGGGGCGGGGCCCGGCGTCTCCGCCCCCTCCGTGCCCGCGCGGAGGCGCGCGCCCCCCCCCCGCGGTTGCCAGGGGCAGCGGTTGCCACGGGTTACGGGAGCGGGGCCGCGCTCCCTGCCTGCCCCCCCCCGGGGGGCCGCGGGCACACGCGTGGGGGGGGCGCGTGGGGGGGGCACACGGGGACACGGCGGGGGGGGGGGCGGGGCGGGGCGGGAGCGCGGCGGGACCAGGTAGGGCCGGGCCGCGGGCACCGGGAGGGGGCTGGGGGGGGGGGGCACGACCCGGGGTGCTGCCTGCCGGGGCCGCCCTCGTCCTTGTGCTTTTTTTCCCTTTTTTCCATTTTCCTTTTTCTCCTCATTTTCCCCTTTCTCCCTTTTTTCCCCTTTTCCCATTTTTTTTTCCATTTTTTTCTTTCCCCTTTTTTCCCCTTTTATCCTTCTTCTCCCCTTTTTTCCCCCTTTCTCCCTTCCCCCCCTTTTTTTCCTTTCCCCTCCCTTTCCCCCTACTTTCTCCCTTTCCCCTTTTTTCCTCTTTTCTCACTTTTCCCTACTTTTTCCTCCCTCTTTTATTCCCTCTTCCCCCCCCCCCCTTTTCCCCTTTCCCCTCTTGTCCCTCTTCCCTTTTCCCCTTTTTATTCCTTCCCCCCTTTACTTTTCCTTTTTTTCCTTTTTTTTTTTTTTTTACTTCTCCTTTTTCCCTTTTTTCCCCTTTTTTTCTTTTCCCCCTTTTTCTTCCTCCATTTTTTTTTTTTTTTGTTCCTGCCCCCCTCCCCTTTTACGAAGCCCACCCTGCGGTGGGCACATCTCCAAGCAGCGATGCCGGGGTCCCAGCAGGGAGGTGTTATCCTGGCCGGGAAGGTTTGATCCCAGGGCAGCACCGAGCAGCCGGAGCAGCAGAGAGGAGCTCAAGGAGCCGAGAGGTCTGTCTGGCCCGAGCCATGCCCTGGCTCTGCCCTCGTCTCTTCCCTCGAGCACCGCACCGGGGCCTTCCTCAGAGAGAACCAGCTTGGGGCTGGAAATCCTCATTTACGCTTGGGGCAGCACTGTAAAATCCAACGGGGAAAAACCCTCTGCAGTGACACCGCCACTGATCCTGATCCTTCAGCTACAAGGAAACACGCACGGCTTTATTCCAGTCACCGCCGGACACGCTGGCTGTATCTATACCCTATATTTTGACACGTCACAAATGCTGTGTACTTCTATCATTTAAATATCGTACCGAAAATAACTGCAACATATCACATGTCAAAAAAAAAAAAAAAGAACCTCAGGCACAAAGCATTGCAGTGTTACATAGTAGGATTTAAGAGTATAAACTTTCTTAATGCTTACAAAACTGCACCCTTCTTTAAATTAGGATTTTCTTTCCCTAGGACAGTTTCACATCTTCCTAGAGAGCATATTTCATGACCCCATATAAGTAACAGGTTGCTTAATACTAGCTCATAACATCCTGAAGTTACACGTTACACAATTTGATAGTATAGATGACTGGAGTTATTTTTATTTTACCAAAAAAAAAAAAAAGGGCAACCAAAAGCAACTTACTACGTATGTACACATCACAAAAATAGCTGAAAAGTAATTATACAGGGTAAGTCATAAAGTGAATAGGATATTGATAGAGGGGAAAAAAAAAAAAAAACCTTAACGGCAGGTTTAAACACAGGATAAAAATGGTTACATGATTTAATTAATTAAAAATTTTCAAGAAATCATTCCATAAAATGAGAATATAACATCTACACAGAGATAAAGTGCAGCGTTTGAGTGCAATTATTTGAGTACAGAATTATTGCCATTAGGTGAAATTGGCAACAGCAATGAGATGAAACTAGCAAACCAGAGCTTAGCCTGTTTGAAAAACTAGCAGGAAATAGCATTATTCACAACTAAGGAATAAGAATCGAAATACCGCTGCTGTTTTTCTAAAAATCAAAGCACATGATGGTGTTGAAAAATCACATCACTCAAGTCACAAAAGACACTGAATGTTTTATATTTAAATATAAATTTATAATGCATTTAAATGTTCCCAATTAAGATGTCCTAAAGAATTTACATGCCCTTACATGCAGTTGATGCAAAAAGAAATACTAGAACATAGAATGCTTTTCCCTCCCCTTTAAAAGGAAAAATTCCAGTACTACTAGCTCTACAAACAACATTCAAAAGATAAATATTTAAACAAATTTATGTCAAAGGCAGGAAGAAAGTTCTGCTACAGTACTCTCGTTTTTGAACAGTGACAAAGGAAATAACAGAATAACAACAGAGCTATTAGAAAACAAATATTTATTTCAGAAACATCTCCATTTGGAAAACACGTGCCAGCACACAAACACAGATCAGCTCCTGGAATGGCAAAAAAATAGCCACAGAGGCTGGCCAGTCCTTGCGTTTCTGCAACGTGTGTCAGATACTGAGGACATGGTAGCAGGGCAGAATTGTAAAGTGCATCGTTTAATTCAGTCTTTTAAAACAAAATAATAATTAAAAATTAATAATAATAAAAAAAAATACTACCCTACCCAAGTCCTGTGTTAAATAAAAGCATTAATATATTTCTCAGATACGATTCCAGGTTTTGGTTTTTATATTTTCCCCATCTTTTAAATACATTTTCTAAACGATTTTTTCTAGTAATTTACCACCTTAAAAAAAAATAATTGAGCAATCAAACCATCTCCATGTGGCAGTAATAGCAATTTTTAAGCTACTTTTAGTGATAACTTGTTGCTTTAATTAAATGTTATCACTTTTGCATTAAAATAGCTTTGCTGCTAACTTGCACACAAGCTGAGATGGTGAATAGATACATTTGTGCAATTCAATAAGACTAAGCAAAAAGAAACAGGGGTATTTATCTTATGAAAGTGCTACCATCAACAGAAAACAGTGGCTTAAAGCAGTTACCTAAGAGTTGTTATCCTCAGGCTATTAAAACATGTTTCTAAAATTACACAAATTCCCAGCTGGATGCTTTAAAAAACCATGCCCACACATGCCTATGCTACCCTTTATTAGGTGGCCATTTATTAATCTATTGTTGTTGTAATTCACGGGCTTAAAATGCTTCTTCTTTGAAAGTATCCACAGATTTCTTAAAAATGTACGTATTTCTTAAAAATATACGTATTTCCATTTTTAGGCCGGGCGCTGAAGTATATGGGAGCTGCGCTGGGGCGATTGGACCCCCTAGCTCTTTTTAATAGCGGTTAAATGTCAAATATAAATACAACACCACGGCGAAACATACTCCTTTGACAGAGCCTGGGACAAGACACTGCGCAGCTGCTGTTAACAATAAAGAACAAAACTGACGTTTAATCAAAATGAGCGTTGGTGGTTACAACGTTGTGCTCGAGCCTGCCTTTTGTTTGTGGGGGGGGGAAAAAAAGTCGGTAGTGCAACGTGCTAACTACAGCGACAATGAAAGCAGCAGCTCCAGTTATTCCCAAGGACTGGAGGCCCACGTTTGTGCAGCACGTTACAGCTGCGTGATGATCATCGCGTCGGGGTGGCAGATATCCTCCATTTAAGCTGCCGAACTAAAACATCCCTCCTGACATCTTCATGGAGGTGCCCGAAGTTAAAACACGTTGGGCGGAATCCTGGCCCTCGTGCAGCCAGTGGAAAATTCAGCCGCTGGTCTTAATGGACTTCATCCAAGATTTTTCACTGGGAATGAGTATCCATAATTTCCCTGGGAACTGAGAATCTTCAGCAACCCCAGAAATGATGTCATTTTTATTAACATTTCCAACTTCTAAGCAACCGTGCTCAAGAATTTTGGCCTTCAGTTCTCATACGCGATAAAACTAGGCTTTCCATAAACATTACAGAAAGACCAGAGGAAGATGTATTTATATCTCGAATTGTCAGCAGCATATAGTTTGTACAAATGTTGTTTTGCTAATGTTGCTGAGCTACTTGAAAAAGTTAATACCTTGTGGGGTATGTAATTTCATCACCAATGTCAAATGACTTCTGAAGATGAAACTTCTCTGCTGCGAATTACAAAAAGATGCTTTGAATATATTTGATATGACCAACTTTCAAGCTGAGGAATTAAGTTATCTTTATTTTTCCAGATCTAAGACATGCATTCACTACGAGAAATATTTTCACAGCCATGCCAGTCAATGGAACATGACTGACCCAATACTGAGATTTTAACAGTTACAGAAAACTAAATGTAATAGGTAACATGTAGACCTGAATCGATGCACATAATAAATCAAAGGAATAACATCAAGGTCTGTTTGGAAAATTCTGTAAGGACATGTGGTTGTATTGGCAACGAGTCCTTTAGGTATGTGTTACTAGCAAGTTGCATTTACGTGGTATACGTAACTAGGAAATACATCAGAAACTACTCTGTGCTGTCCTTGGGATAGGAATACAGAAATGATTTTTCATGATTCTTCAGAAGCTGGGCTTGCTTTACATCCACAAGAAATGCTGTCATCACTAGGTCCAAGCCCGGAGGATGAACTGCAGAAAAGGGGAGAGGGGAAAAAAAAAAAAAAAAGAAAAAAAAAGGAGGAAATTGGTTTTCACAACACACTCAAAGCCTGAGTAACAGAGGAGAACTTTAATTATCTCCAGTCACAAAGAGAGACAGGAAATTTGGACTTTTAATTAGCCATTTGGAGTGCAGTTGGATATTTTTTTTAGCAAGATAATTTAAACGCGAATAATTCAAGTCTGACTAAATGAAATTCACATAATCAGAATGCAGATAATTGAATTTCTACTGCATTCATTAATTCAGTGTGGAGGTGTGTGTGAAGACTTCTATGATGAGCTGTCACAGCTCAATAAAATCTCAGTCAATTAATTTTTTCATTATCTTAGTATTACATCAACAAAAAAGTGAAGCATGCGCGTGTGTATGTATATATAATCTCAGAAAGTAAGGAAATACAGAAATCACCTCTCCGAATCAGAGTCTGCATCATTTTTTCCTTTTTTTCTCTCTTCATCTTCTATAGGAAAACGTCTGTTCAAAGAGGCAAACTTATGAATCGCATCAGCGACAGAATATTTGGTCTGTCCAGATACACAAGCTTCCATATCTTCTGGACTTAGCTGAGTCTGTAGGAAGAGGTGAAGCCTACTGTCTGAAAGCAATAATGCATTTTGTAGAATCCTGGAAAAAAGAAAAAGAAAAGCGAAATCTTTTTATAGAGATACACACACACATTCCGAAGCGTTTTACCAGAACAAATTCTAAATGACGTCCTGCTTTTAAGTTTTTATATGAATCCTAAATCAGTTACAGAAGGTAATGAACATATTAAAATGATTAGGTGTGTGTTACTTACTTACTACATTATTTGGAGTTTTAGGTGAGTAAAAACACGAGGCTAATAGTTAAGCACATCTGCTATAAGAATAACTTCAAGGACATTTCTCCCATTTAACCATCTGTTATTACCACATGGATCAATTAATGATTTTTAGGCAGTTGGAGGTATATACTCTTATGAAAATTTGCTCTCTGATTGATAACTGTCTATATAAATTTTTAAATGGCTAAGCTTTTCTTTTTTCTTTGGTGGGGGAAAGAAATGTGTACAGAGACAGAGGACTTAAGACACACTCAATGCCAGGACTTTGAAATGCCTGTAAGCAGTAGAGCTGACACTCGCCAAAATCTGTTTACACTTTTACAGATACGTATGTTTAAGCTAGAGTGAAAATGCTGGTACTGAACAATATTTTAAATGCATCTATAAACTGTTTTCAGGGAACCTTAAATACTACTTCATTCTAGCTATGCTTTTCAAAAGCCCATTTTTATATTTGGCATATATATATTCCGAGTCAAGTCTTCAAATACATTTAGCACAGAGCATTTACTTACATACAGTATGAGTAAAGAAAGTACAACACATTCCAGTAACACAGAAAGTTGTAGAGGTACTTTTACAAGGAGTGAGAACTGCAGATTATTATCACTATTTTGAAAAAAAAAATGCAACCTTCCTGCAGCATTTATCTACAGAAGGAATTCTTCAACACATATATCCTGGAATATATAACAAGAGACTTTTTGTTTACGTGTACATGTAATTTTTTTTTATTCATATGACTAAAGTCATCGGAGCCTATGACCATGCCAAATAATGCTCCATGAAAATTACTTAAATATCTTTAAGCAAACCATAACTATTAAAGTCATTATGTACCTATTTCTACCCACTTAGGTTACAAGTAGTTACCCAAGAAGTCATCACACCATGCAATAGGAAACAAGAAATGACATTAATGCAAGAAGTAGTAAAAGCAGTAAGAAATTGTGCATTTGATAGGTACTCCAACTAAAATGAAATGTATAAGTGATTAGTTCCTTCTATCAAACAAGATTAATGATGTGCTTGGACTGAAACATTTTAAAATACAAATACATTCTGAAATCCATGCTCTTAAGTAGCCAACATTACAACAACATTTAATTAATATACTAAAAAATGTCTGGCTTTATCTAAGCCTATAAAATTCTGTCAAATCAAAATAAATAATAAGAGATATCTAACTGAAAACGTAGGATATTTCTGTACTTGCATATTTCATTTGCCTAGGAAAACACACACACACTCCCAACCACATAATTCAAACTTTGTTATCTTCCAATGAGGAAATATCTCCAATGAGTCTAATGATCTACCAGGTGCGTATAAAATTCAGTCTCAGAAGGACCAGATTTTGCTAAAACTCGAACACATTTTCATTCCTCCATAGTCTTTTTAATCCTATATAAAGTCTTACAATTTTACTTAAAAATAAATATAGCAAATAGAGTATACCTCCGTGAAATCAATGCATGCAGTGTTTAAATACACTGAAAAACTTCTTAGCAGTCAAAGAAGCAACCAAACTCTGAGTAAAAATGATCCAAAACACAGAATTTACAAGTCTACACACCTTGACAGCAACAGCCTCATGAATAGTTTGAAAAGTCATCATTCACTGGCCACTAAAAGAGAATCTCAGCCTTGACTCTTGATAAACATAAATTCCAAAAGACGACAAACATTGCGACAAAAAGTAAAAGACAAAATATCATCCCACACAATAAATCCATGCTTATAGTTTATGCACTTGGAGGAGTAAATTTTCTCCTCCCTCTCTTCCTCCTCTTAGAAACAAAAAAAGTACAAAAAAAAAACAACATCTCAGAGCTTACTCTGAAGTAACTATGAGTTACTAGTTTTCCCAGGCTTGGGAGCACAATGAGGGGATGCACATTGCTGCAATTCTAACATTTGCGTGTCTAATACAAAGTAACACAGCAAAAGCCAAGATATTAAATTCTGCCCATGGCATTCAGTTTCACAGATTTTCCTCTTCCTCTACCTTCAAAAGTTTCCTGCCAACCAGCGAAAACACGAGTAACTAACTGCTCATGAGATTACACTACACTTACAGCTTTGTTGCTGTTTGAAATGTATTTTATTTTCTTTATAAAATAATGGGTAATCTTTAAAATTGATTTTAGACGGTTTGAGGCATTACACCAGAGAAGTAATGAGCACTAATGTCAATGATATTGGACACAAATTCATTTTAGCTTTATTTCATGTCCAGTACAATTCTGCTAAGCCTTGAACTGCTAAAGCCCTGTTATTAACTCAGCGGTAACCTAACACAGGGAACAGCAAACAAAAGTGATAAGAGTACAGACTGATCAGGACCTCAAGGCTACCGTCCTTTTTCTGCAGCTATAATTCAATTTCCAATTTTACTTTACATTGGACTCATTATTTCACAGTCATTTTCTTTTCTGCTTCACAGTGCCATCTGGAGGTGGAATGAGTGAAGGGAAACCAAGGGGAAGAAATAGAAATGTGGGCAAAGCTAATCCCACATGTACATTTGGGGGCGGACTGTAGGACACCAAACAAGCAATTCGTTTAAAACCCTCCTGCAAGCAAATATACCAACACCTTTCACCCAGTCATATACCCTTGAAACACTTCTTCCTCCTTTTAATTAAAAAATAACTTCTGCTTTCCCCCCTCACCTGAACCAACAGGTTAGATCGCTTTTTAATTGCATCCTTCAAGCAATCAAAATGAAAAATAAATGCTGTGCTATCCATAAGCATTACATTTTCCTGTTGGAAATGCTCCCGTTCCAAGGAAACAACCACACGTTTGTCACCAGATGTTGTAGTAACATTAAGTGCTGGTACAGCAGTTGCCTTTACGGGCCTTCACTGTCCTGGGGACACGTTGTGTGAGCTGTTGGGAAAAACAGATTTGGCTCCAAGGCCTTCAAAATCTAAACTTCAGAATGCAACATACAAATGAGAAAGGCAGGAGAAAAGGTCGAACACCCTGATGCTCGTACTCAGATACACGTGTGTGGGGTTTGAACGCAACCAGTAGCACTCGCGGTGTTTCTCGAGCAGTTTTATTGCAGCGAGTGTCAATGCCGAGCTGCAGTTACAGGGATGTGAGTCAGTTCTCTCTGCAGTCGTGCTAATGCAAGAGTCATGGCTCACTGTGCTAATTCCTATAAACTGACTGGACGCGTTCAAGAGAACAACAGACTTTCTATGCATGCCTAGAATAAGAATGCAAGGCTAAATCCTGCAAGTCTTTATCACATCAGTAGTCATTACTTGTCAGAGATCTCACTCCTCTCTGCCAGATTGCTCACATGCATAATGACTGCTTATGTGATTAAGGGGGCTGCAGGATAAGGCTCTACGTTTGAATTAGAGATAATAAAATCATTATTTATTCGTGGCCATGCGAATCTTTGTTTGTAAGCTTTCAGTAAATGCCCGTGATCTCTAGACCTTTAAAGAAGAAGGGCAGAAAATGCGACTTTCCAACCCGAAGAAATAAGGTCATTTTTGAGGAAACGCCGGGTAGTGTATGAGGAGCATTTCTCCTTCCCCATGTTACAGCAGAGCATTTACAAAAGACAAAACATGTGCTTTGTCTTATTTGGACAGGGTCCAAAATCTGGTTTTCTTCAACATGATTTTATTAGGTATATTATACACTGTTCTGCTGGAGGAGAGCAACATATGGCCGAACAGTACAACTTAATCCTAACTAAAGATTTCCTGTATCTACTGTAACCTAATACAATGACAGATGCACACTTGTATGTGTGTGGAAGGTTAACACTCCGATTTTGTTTTCAACAAATTTACTCTGCCCATTTACATCATATCATGAGGGAAAGGGGAAAATAAAACTTGAGAGACAACAGATCACAGCCTGGGCTGTGGTGCCCTCTATCGAACATCCGCTCAGCCTCTCGCAGCGAGCACTGGGCTCCACAGCCCGCAGTAAACAAAGCTTCATTTCCTCCTTTTAAAAAGCCTACTGCGCCTCCTCATTCATTTTTTATAACAGAGGAAATGTTACTGATAGCAAGCAACTGTGAAGCAACTGTTTAGGATCTGATAATGAATACATTTAGGAATTAACCGACACATGCCTGCAAAGCATTATTCACCGCAATGGATTTGCTTCCCTTGCCAGAGAGGAAATAGTTTCAAGGTTTTGCTCCGAACAGCTCCACTGGAAAAAGGCAGCCACCATCCACTGGAGGAAATCCTACCTGCCCCATGGCCACCAGTGCTGCTGCCTGTTCTGCGCTGACAAAGGAGCCTCTGAGGCCCTGGGAGGCTGGGATCTATCCTCTTCAGAGCCAGTCTCCCACTTCCCACATCTGCCTGTCCCCGTGGGGACTTCTCAACCCCTACACCACCTTGTGCTTGCGGGACCACAGGAAATCTAAATCCCAAAGTTAAACCTGTGCAGCTAAACAGGGATGAATGCAAAAGGGATCTTACAGAACCCAGTATTATAAGGTAGTGTTTTAATTTGACCTCCAATTTAAGAATAAGCTTTTCTAGTGAATCTACAGACATCGTCAAATCCATGAGGATACCTACCAGAAAAAAAAACATACATCATTTTCCTTATTCTTACAAAGTAATTCATAATTGAAAATGGGCTGGCTGGCTTCCGTTAATGCAAATGGGCTTTTGAAATATTAAATTATGCCCAGACAAGAAGTAAGCCTTACAGCTCTTCATCATTCAGAGATAATAACCTATAAGACAAGCAGGTCCTACCCTGTATTTGTGTGGTAAAGCCAAAACAAAATGCGAAACCCACTTCCAGACTTCACCAAACTCTAAGGCTTCCGTTTAGTTTCCAGCTTTCGGCATGCTAAGCATGAAGAAGCTACAAAAAGGCCCTTTCTGAGTGCCTCACCATGCTACCTAGTTCCATAGTGGCATGTGAAGGAGGACAGGAGAACTCTATAGCTGCCTACATACAGGTGATGTGAAGGTGCTCCCAGGTCACAGACAGGAACTGACTCCTCTGGCACGTGGCTACCGTCCTGGCAGAGGCTGCAGCAACCTTCTCACACTGAGCAATGGGCAGAAACAGAAATGGTTTAAAATCTGAACTCCATTGTCGGGTATGGCTCGGATCCTGATGCTCTCAGAGTGTACTGAATATAGCTTGGGTTCCTGTATCACCTTGACAGATACACATAGGTTAGGATCCAATTTCTTCCCTCTGTCACAAAGAAATATCAGCAAGGGCTGAGAGCTTGTGCACGACGACTGCTGCCATTGCTGGGGGGAATGAGGCACTCAGCTTTGTGGTTCTGAGTGACACCACGCAACACAACTGCGTCCTGGCTCCTTTCCCACTCCTTCCCAACATACCAGGGATGTCCTCCCTTCCCTTGTCGCTGCCACACTAGAGAACTTGTAGCATCCAGACCCGGACCTTATGTAAAATCAACTCTGTCAATATATATATATATATATATATATATATGTATGCATATATTTCTTCTGACTTTGCATAAACTATATATATACACAACTCTATATATAAACTGCCAATACGTAAAGGCAGAAGAACTGGAATGGTGTCAGCAGTACTAGCTGGAGCAAGTCCAAAATCAGCAGTGATCACATGCAAGATTTAAAGATATTGCAATCGTCAACGAGTTCCACAAGAGAAAGAAATCATAACCTTTGGTTGAGACTTATTAAAAAAAAAAAAAAAGAATAAAAAAAGAAAAAAGCATCATGGCAGTCTAGTTCAGCCAATAAAAACATGCCTTCTATAAATAGCAGTACATCTGACATGCCAGCCAGCAGAGGGCAATGGTACGGCACATAATTTGCCAAGCCAATTCATCACAACACAACTGTATCTCTGCAAATTCCTTCCAACTATTCCCCCGGGCTGAGAGAAAAGCCAACACCTTTCTAAATGGCATCCAAGTTCAAACATTTAAATCATCTCCTTACAACAGAGATGCCTCTTTTCTCACTCCTGGTCTAACGGCAGCAAGGTAAAACGCTCAACACGCTGTCATTTTCTTCTGTCAGTACCCATTTAAGACACAGACATCCACAAAATTGGAGAGTGATGATCTGTTTTTAGAGAATCTACCTCTGCGCTTTGCCTTCTGAAGCACTGACAGCAGCTGTAAATATTTCTGATGCTGCAATATTGTACCGTGTTAACAGATGAGCCTCTTCGCTATTTTAAAATGTGAGTGATTTTGAGAACGCACTGCTCCGTGGGGCAGCACACCTAAGGCTGTGTAAGCACAGTTAAGAATTGCTCAGACACAGGGACCTGAACTACCATACTCTAGCTGACCATTAGTACTAACACCCCTAGAAGCACAGTCACTATTTCACTGTTTTTCTCTCATGAGGTGAAGAAAAATAACTCTAATCCTTTTCTCCTTTCCTTTCCCCATCTTACATGCCCTCAACCAGTATGTAGTGACCACCCTTTTGGCACAGATCCTGTATATAACTGTACACAGAAATATTCCTGCAGCTCCTGCAATGGCTAGCTCCTCCTGCCTTCAGTTATTTAGCCTAACACACATACCTTAGGACCGATCATTTCTTGTCTGTTATGGAAACCTGTAACTATAACATACTGAGTGGAAAAACAATGGGTCCGCTATTCTTCTGCCCCCCTGACCACAAGGCCTAAAACCTACTAAAATGATTATTTTTTCCTTTGCTTACGCAGTTTTGATTCATGGGAACACTGATAATAAAAGAAGATGAATGTCTCTGTTCTGTTTTACCATGCCCTTAACCCGAACAGTGGCTAAAGACAACCTCCAAACTCGCTCACAGTTCCTGCCATAGCAACCCTGAACAGATCTGCACTCATAGCAGCAGTGGCAGGATATTAAGAGAACGGCAGAGAAAGCAGAAGATTACACCGACAGGGTCCCTGCCACTGCAGATGGTAAAGGGGTTACAGCATTGCAGTACTAAAACTAACACAGTGCCTCCTTGTAACTCAAGTCAGAGGCTAGCTAAGATTGCACTGCTCCTTTACACTACCCCTTTACATAACCGCACAGATGAATGATCTTACACAGACTGCAGCTGTAGTGAAAATTATCACAGCTGCTAGAGCTTGTTTATGTCAGTGGGACTGGTAAACACAGTAATTGGCATTATAGGAAATATATGTGTTAGGAGATCTCACTGTAGAATTTTCCCAAGCCCCCAGCGTTTTAGCGCACAGAGACGTTCACTTTCCATGAATATAAAGATGGCAAGAAGTCTATTTATTTTATAAGAACATCTAGCTCTTTCTTGGAAGCTATAAATAGACATCACTATGAAAGACCTTTCAACCTTAGTACTGAATCACAATGCAACATAAATCCAAAGCAATTAATTTTAATCAGTCAATGAAACACAATGGGAAAGCCCAAGTTGAGGTTTCCTTGCAACCAGCATTGCTGAAGGCACGTATGTGAAATATGACTTTGTGCAAATAAAGCAAAAAATAAAACCAAATGAGTTGCATATCTAGATGACCACAAGGTGGCTCTCACGTACCGGAGATGAGTTATGTTCAATCGGAAAATTGATGACATCATAAAAATGCCAACATCTCTATGATAAGCTGTACTTACTTTTCCAGGAATTCTTGCAGACCCTGCCGACGATGGTCCACGTGATGCGGATTGTTCATATTGAAAAAGGGAGATTTAGATGGCAGTTCGGGCACCTGTCTTTATAAACAACAAGCAAACACACAATTAAAACCAAACCTGAAACAGTGGAGAAAAATGCTGCAAGAAAATGCCAACCCCTCGCATTTGAAATTCATGAGCCAGGTTCTAGAAGCTCATGAAACTGAACTGGAGAATGCAAGGTTGAGAAACTGGAGGGCTTCTGACACACCTCAAAAGGAAAAATAACTCAGATCTTTCTGGTCCAGCTGTTAGGCCTGCAATTGTGGCTGGCTGGGTAACTTATGGCCTTTGAAGAACCTAAGCACATGCTAAAGCACACAGAGGAGGTACACCTGTGCTGTTGTTACCAGTCAGTTTAAGCAGAAAAACCTCAGCTCAACACGGCCTAGTAGCCTGCCTTGGCCAGATTGTCCTTTCTGCTACCTGTATGTAGCAACAGGAAACACAGCTCAGATCTGTCAGAAATTAGACTGGGGTTCACCAAATAAAGGCCATCAGTACAAATCACTTTTTCTGGATTTAAAGCACGGAAAATGCCTTGTAAGGAATAAACTTGTATGGGTGCGAGGGTGCACTTCCAGAAAGCATCCTGCATTCGTACTTCTCATTTTTACAGTTCTCAGAATTAAGATAAAACAATGCTCCTCTTCGACGTCTTACTGACAGATTATTTTGTAGATATCTACTGAAACAAACCAATCATAAAAAGTTGCTCACATGAGCACAGCATTGCTCTGAAGCCTCTGCCGAAGCCAAACAAATTCTCGAAAGCGTCGTCTGACACAGGATGTTTTCCTTGTAAAGCACATACTGTTTGTCTGTTGAGAAATTAAAAAAGAAAAAATTACATGTAAAGCAGATTAACCTGACATGCAGGCATGATACCAAAAAGCGTCTGAGATTCTAAGCCTTGACACACCAATGGAATGCTTGATAATTAATTCAGTTTAGGTTAAGGACTATGGTTTATCTCAGACAGTACTGATGATAGTTTCTATAGTTTCTCAGTGAAATATATTCATCTCTTTTTTTCCTTTTTAAAGGAAGAGATCAGGATAATGGCACAACTTGCAGTAACGAGAAAAAAAATCTCAGAAAGAAAAATTTTAGCAGACAATGCCAAACTTTGCTAGGAAAAAAAATATATATTTAGTTTTCTAGTTGAAATCCTGCGAACAGCTGTTCTGACAGTGTGCAATCCTCCTTAAATCAAAGGAACTGACATAACTCCTTTCTGCAAGCAGCAGCATTTGGTAACTTTCCCACAGAACACTACTACTCCACTAGAAAATGTCAATTCATCAAAAGAGAAACAATTCATGGAAATGAGATGCTTTTTCCAACTTTTCTGAAGGAGCATACATTTAAGTGAAACCCAGCCTCCCAGACAGGACTCCATTATAAAATTGCCTGCAGTCCAGCCAGCCCTCAATAGCCTGCCAGGAGCCACGGCTCTTACACAGGCACATAATGCAGATTGTGCAGGGCCCAAAGGTGCCAGCTTTCTAGAACAGATCCTGGCTACCTCACAGCTTAAGAAACCAAATACTCTAGGAGCTGGGCAGAAGGGGTATCCAGCTGTTCTAAGAATCTGGCAGATGCAAGACTTTAAATCCAGCTAGTAACCTGGGAGTTAGGACTGACATAGACTTGGTCTCTGAAAGTCCCAACAATGTTCTGGTAGATGTTGCCTGTCAGCTTCTGAGATGCCCAGCACTGAGTCACATAACAGTATGTCTAAGTGACTTCACCCCGACTTAGCAGTTGCTGAGAAAGATGGTAATACACTTCTATTGAGAAACACCAATGTCTACCCCACCCATCACCAAATCTGCAGAATGTCTCTTTAGCAGAAGTCAAAAATATAATTGCTTTCGTATCAGTACTTAAACCACACTGCAGAAGTTTAAGAGCTGATTGCCGCACAGGGTGAAAGTACTTGTCTTGACAGATATTGAACAAGCAATCGTTTGACTGCTCACATTACGCTAAGTGTTTAGCTTTCCCACACAGAAGGGAAATGCTCTCTGCCTTGTGTCAACCCATCAACTATGTAACTTTGGTGCTCTCAAACACCTCGCTGGATAGTTGATGCACTTCAGAAAATTTATTTACATTGTAGTTAAAAACCCTGGATCTAGATTTAGGAAATTATGATAATTCCTTCCATATATCATCCATCAAATAAGAATAATCAACAAAATAAAATGATGTACAGGACAGATTTAAGACACAAAAAAAAAACATGACTCTAAGTGCACTCCCATTAACTAGACTACAGTTATGAACCTGAATGTACTTACTTGACATATACCATCACCACTAAGGTGGTATAATATGAATATCAAGGTATGATGAAAACAAACAGATTGGAGCACCAAGTAACTTGGCAAATAGAAGAGTTGAGGAGAATTTAAAGTAAAAATAACCAGATACTTACCTGAAAACAAAGTTGTTTTTAATGTGAACACCTGAACATCAAAATTCTTTTATAACGGTAAGATATCACTGACCATGACAGTCTTCTAGTTGATAAGTAAAGCTAAGAATAGCGTCTGTTGCAATACACAGTGGAATGCAAGTGTGAATGCAACACCAGGTCCTACTCCCAGCTCTTTTATAGACTTTTCTGCATGGTCTTTCTGGCCACCCTACCCTTACCTGTTCCACTGCATCTCAGCTGTTAAAAGGAGAATAATAACCTGCAGTCTCCCATAAGTGTTGTAAAGAAATTCCATTAATATCCGAAGCGAGCCCCAGCTCAGACAGAAACAGCAGTATGAGTCCAAAGAATCTCTAGCGATGTTTTTATACTCACGTGAATAAATATCTCGTAGTCTATGTAAGAATGCCATGAGTCTTCCTTCTGTGTCCTGGGGTCTCGCACCAAGACAGTAACAAATTCCTGCAAGTGCATAATAAAAATCAAGCAATTAATTTCAGAAGACAAAGGGAGCCTGAAAGACTCTCTTGATTGCTCTGCTGTTCCACAAACTACTGTGCTCAGATTAAAAGCTGAACTGCTGTTTTATTGAATTTTGCAAGCCTATAAAAGGAGAAGCAAAAAGCAATGAATCATCTGAGCTATACCACATGCCCAGGAAATTCCTTGCCAAACTGCTAGCTGAAGAGGAATATTTCAGATTAAGTAATACTGTGAAGTTATATACATGCTTCATGTGTGGGAGAGTTGGTTATCTCGGTAACTACAAACAAAAAATCTAATATTCAAGTCACACATCTGAGATAGAACTAGGCAGGTATTAAAACGGGCTTTTCCCATCCCTGCATTCAGCATTCACATAGCCTTTTATTTGACCCTAAACTTCTTCTGTCATTTTATCTACCTTCTTTTAAAATCAAGTATTTATACCAATCGATTTCAGGGATCTGAGGTAAGTGCTCAGTACCTCCACAAGGGGCTGAAGCCCTGCCTTTGTTCTGAACTTAAAATTTCTTGCTCCAGCCCACTGGAAAAGTATGGTATTTTCCATTTTCAGGGGACAATATAGAATATTTATCCTAGATATTGTCATATCTAGCTTATTTCCTTATAAATCATATGTTTACACAACAACCTAGAGCATTCCCAAACAACTTAAGAGTGATCCCAAAGGAGTGAGAGAGGCCTGTGGGTATTACTGGAACATAATTAGGCATCATTAATAGTAATTGGGAGCAGCTGAAGAATCACACGCCTCTGTGTATCACCAGCTAATAACAACGTGAAATCCTGTATCAAAAACAAACACGGTAAACCTGTCTGTTCATACTAAGATGGAAAAGGTTTCTTTAAAATACGAAGGTTGGAAGTGTCTCTAATTACCTGTTATTTCCACAGGAAAAGACGAGGCTGCGCAAATTCAATTGTCTAAATAAGTGATTACCCCAAAGAGCTAAGCCAACGACTTAAATAATGACTTAAAGAAAAGCATATCATTTTAAGCTGTAGATATATTTTTCCTAAGAGGAAGGCACTGTGCTCCAAATCCAAGTACAGGAGTCGACTACAGGACAAAGGACAAAGTTTCTGACAAATAACATGCTTTTTTAGCAGCTCTCTTTTCATAAACGAAAAAATCTTAATTTTGAAAGCTCTCAAAATATGTCTCCTTGCCCAAAACACGGATGTCAGAAATAAAACCTTTACTCTTCAGCTAGGTCCCCCCCACCCTCTCTCCCCACCATGCACACCACCAGCAGCAAACGCAGAACAGACCGGCAGGAGCACAAGGACACCCTCAGCAGGAAAAGATGCATTTTTCCTGACCGGTCATTGCCCTCCGTACATGGCAGGGAGGTGTTTGTGGTCTCAATTCAATCATTTATCATGCAGGAGCAGCTGATTTCATGGCAGAACTGTTTCAGAGATGAGGAACCTGCGGCCTGATGGAGCCCCAAGTTTTATCTCACGTAGCCCGGCTCTTAGTCACAAGGGTGCTTTCTGCACTATTGCTGGGTACCATTTGGGGGCCTCTCAGGAGCTCCTTGCCAAATAAAGCCTGCTTGAAAGTCTCCCGTCACCTCTACTGCTTCTTTCCCCACTGAAGAGCCCGGAGGCCTGATTCTCCTCCGCTCTGCACTCTCTGCTGATGTTTAACTCTGTGCCAACCTGGTACAAAAGGAATCAAAGAACAGAGCTGTGACCATTTCTACCAGCTGAGGGTCCTGCCTTTGCTAACAGAACGACACCAGTGGGTTATTCCCCGTCCTGAGCAGATCCTGAGCAATGTACTAAACAAAGGATATACAATCATTATCAGTCCAGTTTTTCTTTTCCTCCTGCCTCAGTTTCCATCATAGCATACCTTCAGTCCCATTGCAACAACTTTTCATATCCATAATCTTATTTTCTCCTATTTTTTTTTTGTTTTTCCCCAGCCTTCTCTTTCCCCGCGTCCCACTCTTCCCAGAGCTGCAAACACGTATAAACATTTTTCTTTTTTTTTTTTTTCTGAGCCCCAAGTACATCAGTCCTGCAAGCCTGAAGAAGAGTAACTATGCCAGGAAGCTTCAAGCAGGACATTGCTCTCCTCTTCCCCTCAGCTACTGCAGCCCAGGAGTCAGAACTGTAAATAGCCTGTTGCAGCCCAGCCTCGGGTTCCCTTCCTGCCATCCATTGCCGTATCATCTTCCCGTTATGCTTGCTGTTGCCTAAATTCCTCAAATTATTTCATTTCCAAGCACCCTTCTCCTTTTCAAGGAGTCAAAATAAGTGAACTACTCCTTTAAAACCTCTATTATACCAAAATATTATGACAGAAAGCTACTATTGGATATGCCGTGGGATAGCAACGGGATACCTTGCAAATGATTCCAGGCCACGTGATTTCCACACGAAACCCTGTGCACTTTTAATTTCCAGTTAGATGGCCCCCAAGTATCAATACTACACAAGTCAAACACCTTTCAGGCTCCATCTATACAAGAAACAAGACCCACTGTGCTTGTTGCGGCAGTCAGGTGTCTGGGTAGCAAATCACTGCCCCAGGAGTACAAGTGTTTTACGGTTACAGCAGAGCACCTCAGTAAGCTGCCATGCTCAAATAAAGTCAGTGTGAGCTCCAGTTTAAACACCTTAATTTCAGCGGAATACTGGATGTCCCCTTCATTTACTGAAGGATACCAAGCCAAGGCTGAGGTCAGAATGAAGCAAGACAAACATTAAGCAATTAGAAAAGAAAGCTAAAATGTCCAGCCTTTCTCAAGACCTCCAGTACTTCCCTTCCAGCCATGGTGAATCCAGCAAGTTCTCCTTCCAGTTCTTGCTACACTTGCTGCTGCTCTGGAAAAGCCATATTACACACATGAACCACCCCTTTTCCTTTGAGCCTTCTCCTGTATACAAAATCCCACTTGAATAACAACATTGGTTGAATCCAACCAGCCCAAACTGTTGACTGTGGACACCACAAAAGGCATTTACATGGCCACCAGCTTGTACAAGGCCAGTATTCACGCACAGGCTACGTTAGGGCTTAAGCAGAGTTAGGTGATGGCATATTCCCCTGGGAGATGGCTTTTGTAAGCCCATCCACTGGTCACAAACATTACACAGATAAAGCAGCTTGAAGTAATAACTACCTTTCTCTTTTGTATGTACTCTGCTCCCTCCCAGTCTTGCTACAAAAATTAGGATACCCTTAGTAGACATCTGTCTTCAAACAATCTGCTATTCACCTGGGACGGGTGAGGCTGAACTCTTCACCCACAGACCACATGAAGACCAGCTTCATCTTCTGTCACAGGACTGCGTTGCAGGCCAGCCTTACGAATGGGGAAGCAGAACCCAAAGAGAACCAAAGTTTCAGGGAAGTTTTACTACAGTCAGCTGCAATCCTTTTCAAGGTGTCTTCTTCTCCTTCCCAGTTCAGTTTGTTTTTTCCAGAATTGCAGATCTAACTATGACACCACATTATATACGCTTTGCCTGTTTTTTTTTTTTTTTCTGAGGGACACAATATATGGATATGTCTATTATACATGCAAGAACAATATGTTTTCTGCAATGCCTAATGCAGACCAGAATTTACTGCTGACAGCCCAAAGTGCCTGAACTTGGCAGTGGAAGCCTCCTGCATTGGGAACTATACAGACTCAACAGAAAGTTACTAGTGAGTGGCATCTCTCTTTATTCCTTCTCCCTGGAAATTGTGAAATTCGTAAGCAAAACATTTCCTATCCAAACTGCTAGCACTGTAACTTTCAGCTGGGTTCCAGCCATCACACTGGCCCAAATAGCCTCATGAACAACTTCACATCTGCCCCAAAACTGAATTCACAGGGAATTTTGTTGAGGATGACTGAGGAAACACAGAAAGCCACGTCTGTCTCTTGTGAAAAACAACTCTGCAGAGTTACTGTACGTGCAAGCAAAGCAAACACATGAGTACAAAAAGTAGTCATCACTACTTAGCAAACAGGAATAAGCAGAGCAGCTTCTCTGGCGGGATGTGCCTCTTAATTCATGGCTAAAAGGGCTGTGATTTCTGTGCCTGCCAGCCTAGGCTTGGCACCATGGGCACTTCACTACTCTGTCGTTAAGAAGTGGAGCAGTCCAAGCTGTTAGGGTCAAATATAAATGACAAAATGGCCAAAGTGAGCCCGAGGTCTGGTGGGTACCTACCTCTCATAGTTACAGTCCCGTACAAAGAACGGGAGTGCTGGCAACAGAGGAAAAAAGAGCAGCACTAAGGTCATGTAGACACAAGCACTGAAGACTCAACTGTTCCTCTCCCAGAAGAGGAGTTTGCCATAAAAGCAGCTGAAGGAAACAGAAGACTTTTTCTTAAAAAATAAAAATCTCCTGTTGGAGATGTTTTTCAACAATGCAAGGGATTGCTCAGAAATAAGGCATAAGCTAGAGGCTCCAATATGTAGAATTTGACCACAAGAACTATGTTTCTGAGAAGTCTATTTTTATTTTCCCATTAGGAAAATAGGAAATCTGACATGGAAACATCTATTTTTAATATGGGAACAATCTACCACGACAGGGAGGAATAAAAATAATCTTGCATTGGATGATTATGTGCTTCATTCATTCCAGCTGCGTTTAATTCAAATCTGTGTGCTCAGGACAGCATCAGGTGATAACCTCATGCTCCATGGTGCCACTGTTACGTGTCAGATTAGTCAATAACCTCCAAAGAGTCATTTTCCATAAAACCTCCTAGAAAAAGAGTTTCCCATCAGGTTGTCTGTTAGTAAAAGGATCAATCACAAATGAAATGGGGCTTTTCATACTGGGTGTATTGGGATCTTCACGCATGCTGAATAGTAAGGCTGGTAAGAAACGAACAGCTGAGATAAAATGATTTGTTTAAACTTTGAGTTCACTGGCACTGAGCAAAAGAGAATGTGCAACTATGATACTTGTGGTCCACATTCATCCGGAAATCAGAGCTCAAGCCTCACTCAGATCATTATGTCTTAAAAAATACCTGATGACTGATGGAGAGAAGACTGAAATCCAAGTCCTTCTCTCCCACATGCGTGTCTGAATCACTTACGCAGAGTCATTTACTTTCTTCCTCTGTGATCCACTGAATATTGAAGGAACTGGCAGTGCATCACTCCAGAATATTCTGGAGTTTGACAATTTAAGCATAAAGATGAAAACAAACATTTCCTGGCCTGTGTGAATGCCCTAAGACACTCTTTTGGTGGATAAAGAGAAAGAGAAGGTAAGAAAAGAGATACCCCGGCATATTACACCAGGTGCAACAGGAGGTTTATTATATTTGTCCAGTATTGGCATGCAGGTGAGAGAGGCAGAAAGCATCTCCTTAATCAGCCCTGAAAGCTTCTCCTTTATCAGCCCTGAAAGAGCTCACAAGTCAAGCAATAAGTTACTCAGCAGTGTCCAGACCAGCCCATGCAGATTTACTGGTGCTCATTAAATCTTTATCCTGAGGAAGGCTTAGACACTTCTGGAAGGGAGCTATTGCCACAGGTATATGAAGCAACTGCTTGAGGGGTGCTGAGAGCTAAGTTTTGGATTTAACAGCACACAGCTAAACTAAAAGACATGTATATGCTAGTTTTCTGTGAATATTGACATTATTTCTGCTATTTAGAACATAAATACCCAACACAACCATATGACAGCCACAATATCAAAGGTGCAGATTGTCAGTTCTCCTGATTTCACTGATGGTAGCAATGGTAAAAGACTGACTCTCCAGAAGGTGCTGCTCCTGTAAAGCTCCAGTGGTCAGCTGCTTTTAACTCTTCTTGCAATGTGCTAACAACCTCGGGGCATGTCAGTTCAAGCACTACAATATCTGGTTCAAGTACGTGGGTTTCCTATGTGGCAATAATTAGATCATACAGAGATTCTCTGCTAAATCAGTAATCAGGAGTTAGACTGCTGTAACCATTGTATAACTAACTGAGTTGGGTTTCTTCCCACAAAGAACAAGGGATCCCTGTGGGGTCAGCTGCAGCAGAAGCAGAGCCAGGGCTCCAGCTTGTTTCCTAAAATCCAACTCCATTATAAAAAAGAGCAGTACCTCCATGGAATATATATACACTGTCTTCTCTCTGTGTGCCAGGTGAATCCAACTTCTCACACTCCTATGCATCCCCACATTGAATTCCAGGCCAGGATGCACACTAGCAATTAGCTGCAGCTGACAATTCTTAGTGTTCATTGGTTAAAAAGAAGCATTTCATTAGTGCCTTGCTAAAAACAAACCAGTCATGGAGCCTACTCAACAGCACTTGAAAAAGGAGGAAACAAAGCGTCACTGTGGTTCTTGAGGACATGAACCACAGCAGTGGAACAAGTAGCAGATGTGCATTTCAAAGGAATCCTTCCTCAAAACTGCCTGCAGGGTTTGTTCTTCAGTCCTATTAACCTGTTTTCCCTGTGGGCTGTGGATAAGGTCTGGCTCCAAACATTACTACAGAATACTAATGTTGATTCAATTTTGTCAGTAAATTCATTGCATTCAAAGACTCATCCATATATATATTTTAATTGCAAAACAATTTGTATCCTTGAATGCTTCTGTAAACTCATTTTAAAGTATTATTTCAATTAAATGGTTTCTGACTTTAAATGGTTTGAACAGCAAAATATTACTATTTTCAATAAGAATTACTGTTTTCAGAAAACTTTTACCTACAGCTGTCCATTAGTATTGCCCCACCAGTGACAGCAGACATCAGTACTGCCACAAATGAAAAGCTTTTGTCTCTCATGGACATGAGTGGTCTTTGAGGTCTCTTTTTCCTGTGTTTCTCCAGCACACTTAAGTCAATGGGACCTTGTTCACATCTTTGTTCTGCAGCACAAATTTTAAATAAATACAAATATCAAAAGAAATGGTAGTAAAATAGGTGAGTATTTGATAGACCCTTATTAGTTGTATCTGATTAAACCCACTTCATTTACTGGCATCGCTCAAACACATTGACCTGAGCCTGCAAAACAGGAATCACCATTTGCCATATATTACCTAGATCCATTTTAATTTCATTTAATTCAGGTCCTAAAATGAGATAACCACAC
The DNA here is from genome assembly GCF_040182565.1 of Anser cygnoides. NCBI lineage: Eukaryota > Metazoa > Chordata > Aves > Anseriformes > Anatidae > Anser > Anser cygnoides. The sequence goes on along the minus strand of NC_089874.1, from coordinate 35,648,288 downwards.
TGGAAGTTACAAAACACCAATTATGTGTTTTCTCTTTCTACCCAGGCAGCACTGTCTGACAAAAAATTCTGCAGTGCTGCCTTTAGTGCAATTTCAGAGTAGGATCAGCTGGGGTTTAAATATCCTATCCGATTGTCTTCCTTTGGCTAACATCAGCCCTCATGTACACAAATTAAGAGGACTGGGGGGCAGGAAACTGCATTTCTCAGTTTAGGCAGAAAGTCGGTTTCACTTCTCACTCCTCTTGTTTTAATATGATACAAAGTTTAGGTTGCAAATTTTACCGAAAATAGTTTAAAATATTAACAGTAATGCTATTGCATCATCAGTCCTTAAGATAACTGTCTTGCTTGATTTTTTTTTAATAATTCTAAGAAATCTTGCATGTCTCTTCAATGAAGAAAGCAATATGGCAAATTTCATGAAACTGTCATTTGGTGTCAAAGGGTCCTCCTGAATAGGCTGGAACACCCTGACCTAGAAATGCCAAACGACAAGAACTACAGGATTTTCAGGATCTTCCTTAGGATGTTCATGGTAACTACTGAAGTCTGCACTGTATCATTCAGGTACCTAACTATTCCTAATCACATCAAAATGAAAGCAGCCAATGTTACGGTGGATTTGTGTAAGTAAAAGCAATCAGTCTCAAAGCCAATGGTGGAACTGAGGGCATATGAAAGTGTCGATTTAAAACTGCTTCAAGGAAGTCAGTTTCGAAGCAGCATGTAAGACAAACCAAATTCAGTCTGTTTAGCCCCAGAAACTTCTTTTCCTTTCCTTTCTATCTTGCAGTGCCCACAGACTACTCTGGGGACTGGGACACTGTCAGAAGTATAGCATGGCATAACTCTGAAATTCTTGGTGTTTACCCCAAGGTGGAGCATCATGCCATGGTTTGTTCCCAGCATTGCACCTCTTTTATATAGCACATCCTAATCACCAACATCCAAGAACTCCAGAGACTTCACTGCATTTTTAAGTGGAGATTCTCCAAAGAAAAGTTGTTCTGACTTCAGGTTTGGTCTGCTATATTGAAGAAATAGATGGCTTTCCTTGGAATTATGCAGTACACAGCTAGTGGTAAATGTTAAAAGAACAAAAAATTGCCACGACCAATTATTTTACTTAATCTGACAGATGACAAACGGTAAATCTCAATGAAATACACTCCACAACCATCAAAATAAAATTGTTTTTTATTAAAGGTTATGTCACTTACTTGTTTTTCATGTTTTGGTGTCATCTTCAATGTCTTGTATTACAGTAAAAATTGATCTGAAAAACAAAACAGAAATCAGCATGTCATTTAAGAGTTACTTAAAAGGTCATTATCGCTTTTGCTAGATGTCAGTAAACTGTAGGAAGAGCCAAACTCAGGTCTATATATGGCAAAAAACACGTTTGCACCAGAACTGAGAATGTGTTCATTAAAATATCCCATTTCCATGCCCTTTGGATTCGTGGTGGGCAGATTCTCTGCTTGGCTGTGGCAGAAGCACCGGCTTAGTCCCTTTCTGGGGCTGCTTGAAATATACCCGGCCATAACCCAGTGCTCATCGTGGCACTGATGCTCTGCACCAAGCTCCCAACAGCTCCACACATCCAGCATCCACAGCGGACAGCCCTTGGCTTATCCTTTGTGAAAACACAGTGGAGGCAGCACTGCCCGTGCCTTGCTGGGTCTGCATGGCTACAGCCGAGGTCTGGGATACGCTACAAGGCGGTGCCATCCACGTTAGCTGGGCTGTGGATGCTCCCTCGGGGAATACACGAAGTTGGCAGAATCAAAAAGCCTCTCTAAGTCGCTTCTCTGAAACAGAGAAAAGCAGGGAGACGAACCCTTCAGACTCTGCATGCATGCTAAAACTCTGGCTAAATTTCACAGCATTTGTGGTTTTAAAACCTCTGTGTGGGGAAAGTACATAATTAGACCAAATCCAAAAATCCTGTCATTAACTTGCATTTTAAATCCACTCTTTTACTGGAAATCCTGATAAGATCTTAACTACTTCTGCTATTGCACAAAGCAGCCAGTTTGCTCAGGATAGATACCACAGGGAAGATCAAGGCAAGATTTATTTAGTGCTGGTTTGCATACACACTGCCTGTGTGTACATACAATGGCCAGGGGGAAAAGGATTTGCATTTTGCCATTCCCCTTTACCTCTCCCACATGCCACCCAGTCACCCTCAGGTAACACATCCACTGACCCCCCCCCAGCTACAGAATTGTGCAATTTCCTCATCAGCTTTTAAATGCCAGCTTCCCCTTTCCAAACCAAACACAGCCAAAAGCTTCCCTCCTCCTCCTCCTGCACCACCAGGGCACAGCTCCCTGCTGGGAACGCACGGGGCAGGTAAACCTCAACCCAGGGAAGCTGAGCAAAACCCTCATATTGTAAAAAGTGAACTTGCAGCTTTCTTACACAAATGCCTACATGTGAAAAGGGGAGATACAGAAGGTTTAGGTTTAGCTGTACCGAACTTGGAGACGCACAAGTTATTGCATAATTACGTATTTAGGCGAAGCCCAACTCAATACTTGCTCAATGCCTCTTACAAACACACCTAGCTGTCAAAATACAACTCTACCTATGTTAATAAAATACAAAGATATGCACGCTCAATTTCCTGGCCTTACAATTTATTTATTTTTTGAAACAAACACATCTTTGTCAGATTCCTGTAGGCTCAGTTATAACAAAAAAAAAAAAAGGATATTCTCACTCCAAATGTCCATACGCCAGGCTTCAGAGATGGTGCCACCAGCACAGCTCCCATCTCCATGAAGATGATGCCACCATCTTATTTCTGCTCTTTGAATTCTGTAGCTGGAACTTAACTGATAAAAACACGGGACCATACAAAACACTCCCACTAATTTTTTTTTCTCCATGGCTTTACGCTTAACTCATCTGCAGGGTGCTGGCAACAGGTTGCTGTCAGTGCCAAACAATGCAATTAAGGGGCCTTCAGGAAGGCAAGCTAGTCAGATATTCAGCTATTTGGTGTGGTTGAAGTGGCACAAAATAGCCGAACCAGGCCGCAAGAATTTGGCTCATCATTTATTATTGTTATAAACACAGGCGTATGGCAGGTTTGGAGCTTTCCTTCAGCCCACAGCGCAGACAGCACTGTGCAGGCCTCAGGCTGTCACCAGAGGAAGGACTGCTTCTGCCTGATACCTAAACCAAAAAAAAAAAACAAAACAAAAAAAAAAAACCCACTGGTTTTGGTTCTAAACCCCCCAAAAATGTATTTTTTTAAAACAGAAACTCATGTTTTTCCAGTTATATATTTTTATTTTCAGATTCTGCAGCCTCTTTCTCTTCAGTCTCTTAACTGATTTAAGCAAGTAATTATGCAAGCCCAAAATAGCTCATTCCTGACACTGTTTGTAAATGACTGGGCTGAAATAACACATTGGGTTTTGTCTTCTCCTTCCTAATGACCAAGTTACGGGTTGGTACAGGTTAGAAAGAAGAGCTTAAACTCCAGACAGCCACTGCAATTCTAAATATTTAATGACTAAAGTTAGCATTTCACCACCAAAAAGCTTCCTAAAATATTCAGAACACATCATTTTTTCATCAAGCAATCTGAAAAACGGAATTACAGAAGCAGAAGAATACCCTGGTACTTGGCTGTACACACGGATATGTTGTCTGAGCAGACAAGAACCTACGACAAACCAAGGAACTGGATGCAAAAGGGAATAAACTTTCTAAGCTGCTGCACTGCAAATATTATCCTTAGCTAATTTAATAGCAAAGGTTCTCTTGCTTTAGGAAAGAGATACAAAACCTCATTCACAGCTTTAAAAATTCACATATTGGAACAGCAAAATGCATCTTCCATCGCACACGCTACAGGCAGGCAGGCTGTCAGCACAGCAACTTCCACAGGGATTAACCTCAATGCAAGCCCACCAAAGCTACATTTTTTTAAATTACACTGACTTCAGCAAGTCCAAGATCACACCAATCACCCTGCAGGCAGTTTAAAACATACTGAATTAAGTATTTGGTTGTGTAGCAAGACCAGGACTTCTTTAGCATAAGTAGAAGTTGGTGGAGCAGAACAGTTCAACTGCCCGCTTAACAAGATGTGTCTGCCTACAGAAAAACCCTACCCAAAATACCAGTGATGGAGAGAAGTAGTTTTCAAAAGACGAGCACAAGGTTGCCGGTCTTTTTACTCAAAAAAATTCGACTGGCAGAGAAATGAACCAGTGCTGAAAAAAAAAGAACCAAAAAAGTCAACGGTAGGTATGGTTTTGATAAACTGTTTTCTACTGTGACTGGAAAAAAAACACATCACTGAGTAAGTTTTTCTTCTGTTTCTGATCTGTTTTTATTATTATTACTATTACTTAGTTTCATAGACTTAGTATAACACCTGTTCCTTTCAGTGCGTGTTTTTGACAGCTCTTAATTGCATAACCAAAGAAACCCCCAGGGAACGGCTTCACAACTGCCAACAACAACAACCCAAAAGCAAGAAGGTTAGGTAGGGTGGCTTGCCCGTAGGAGAAAGGAAAAAAAGAAACACTACACAAACACCAGGAACAAAACCAAACAAATACCTCTGTTTTTCTTAGGGATAATACATAAGTGCTATTAAGTATTATACTTTATGTCATATATTAGAGTTGCTTTTATATTTTAAAATCTAAATTAAAAGAAACTATGTTACTGGGGAACACCCTTTCATCTTCCTCCTCTCAAAGGAGGAAGTAACTTCTCACCTACATTCCCAGAATGAAAGATTGCAACTAAAGCAAGAGGCAAAGTACATGGCGGCGAGCTATGAGACCTGCACAAACAAAGCCGAGCAAGGGGCACCTGCTGCTCTCGGCCTCGGGAGCTGATTCAGCCTGGGGACCGGTGTCTCCAAGCCAGTACCTGAGCACAGCCCTCCCGGCTGCCTCGCTAGCAGCTGTGCTTCATTGCACTGAGGTTTCACCACCAGCCCATTGCTAGGTAGTGGCACAGGCAGTACGTTTGTCTGCTCTGGGCTTGCTCGGCAATGGCACGTAGCCAGTGTTGATCTTCAGCTCAAGAACTACCCATCCATCCATCCATCCACTCACCCACCCACCTTTGGCTATCTCTGAAAATACAGCTAAATATCCACCGTCAAGCTTTAGGAGGGAAGAGTGATTTATTTTTAGGCTTTGGTCATGACTGAAAGTCCTATCCAATTGCAGGCAAAGTCCCCAGCTGCACTTCAAGGTTGTTCTGTCATCAGTATCAAATGAAACTTGCTTTCAAGGCTTCAGGTAACCAAGAGAGAGATCACAATTAAATCTTTAACTGCGTAAAGATCTTTCCCACATTTTAGGTCTTGTTCCCAAAAGGTATGTCATCCATATGGATTTGTAAGGAAAATAAACATGCAGGGGGTGGGAAGAGGAAAGGGAAAGACATGAAGAATGGAGCTGTAATTAAAAAAAGGTGCTAGCTCTGGAGAGTTTATCAGTAACTGTACTAGACTGAAATACTTCCATGCTAAAATGTAAGTAGCACTTAGGCTCAGAAGAGGATAATGCAGATTTCTCCTGGGGAGCATGTGCTGGATTTGCAGAAGACTCAGTCATATAGAAGTGACCATGTAGAAGAAGGTCGCTATAGCTGTTTCAGGTGAAAGGATAACAAGCAGCAGAAAGCAATGTTGACTTGTTTACGGAACAAACTAACAACAGCCATACTGTATTTATTGACTGAAATGTCCTTCTAGTCCAGCAGCACCTTAGTTGGTGACTTGTAGTGGAGCCTCAGAGGGTAAGAAAAAGAAACTTTTGACTGCTTATTCCCTAGTTTTGGAGAAAATATTCTGAAAACGATGTACAGGTAGCATATATTAACACATAAAAAATACACCGTTTTGTGATGACCGCATCATAACACAGCCTGGCATTTACAGGATTTCAGTACACAGTCACCATCATCACAGAACTACTGCTCTCGTGGATGGGAGTCAGCAACCGACCTCAAAAGTACAAACATTTCTGCAAGAGCAGTGGGCTCCATTTTCAGCGTACGGGTGTGCATCAGTAAAGGACCACAAGTCGTATCAGCTGAAAACCCCAGCCCAGGACTAGTCCATTGCTCCAGACCGAACCGGACGGTTCACAGCCAAAATGCTGCCGAAGCCCAGGGATACAAGCTGTGGACAGGCAGCAGTGGCTCTGGTCACGGGCTGAAGTTAGCAATCTCAGCACACCTAGCGAGGTAGCCCAGCTGACACATGCAAAAACATCATGCCACAAAACAGCAACCTTCAGTTTTCAGCACCATCACGTTGGCATTTTTTAGCTTTTAAGTGTATTACAAGAGGCAGTCGTGCCCACCACCAGCACCCCGTGTTGCAGCCAGTTTTACCTCCTCTGCATCTTACTCAAAAGCTGTTCCCCAGGTATTTGGGGTAACCCTGAGTAAGCAGACGCCTTCTAGTTCACCTGGTCCAGCTTAATACCCAGGGTCAATCTGACTGCATTCAGGAGAGGAGTCGCGAGCTCTCCTCTGCACAAAGTACATAAACAGGAGGGTGAGGACTGTAACCTTGGGTTGTCCAGGTCATGGCACATCCTTCCTCCCTTCATACATCCTGCCGGTTATCCGCTTCACCTTCCCCCTGCAAATCACTGTAAGGGTCTACTTGTTAGACGTAAAAAACATATGAAAACCGTAAGCATTTTTACGTTAACTCTGCACAGCGCTCAGATGTCTGCAGACTGCTTAGTGATGTCCACAAAAACAAAGCACCCCTCCAGCAAACCCACCTCACTTCCCAGGCTAAAAGTACCCTCTTCACTAGTGAAGTATCACAGAAGCAGCAGAGTCACTTCATTGCTGAGCAGGACGCAAGGACATCGTCTAAAGAGCTTTTAAAAGAGCAAGAGCTTTCCAAAATTCTGACCTCCAGCTGCCACTGTCAAGGTGCTTAGTTAACTGCTCTTCCCCTACAGGATTTCACTCCATTTGGTTGCATAATGCTCGTTTACGGCCACCAGGTAGAAGACAACTCCTCTTTAAATACTATGCTGCCATTTTCTTTTTTTTTGTGATGCAATCTTCCCAGCCCTTAAGACCTGTTTTATCTAGAGAATGAATTTGATCCATTAAAAAAAACAAATTATGAAAGAAATTTTCATTCATTTCGGAAAAACTTGAGAATCAAGTAATCAGCCAAACGTGCCAATTTCCCCTTCACCCTCCACAATAAATACGCTATATGGATTACAGTGTCAGGTGTGGGTCACAGATATCCAGTTTCAGTAACATTAGAGCACACTTTGAATTGCATGAACTTAATAACATATTGCTGGACAGCAGAGTGACTCACATGTCAAGCCTCTTTGAAGTTTCTAAGAGCTTAAAGATAAACAAGGAAGAAGTACCAAGAAAAACGTTCACAGTACAAGGAGGCACTGGGTTTTTTCACTCTCCTGTTCCTATTAGAGTCTCTAATTGCAGACGTAGCTCACCCAAAGGACTTCACATATATTCTGCAGCCTCAGTGGGTTGCTGATCCCAGGACAACTATTACATTGCTTTTCTCCCATTCGAAAATACTGATAAGGCTAACTCTGGCAGATTCGGATTTAGGCAATGACTAGAGAGGGAAAATTGTGGGGAAAGACCCTGACAGGACAGTATGTGCCAGTCTTCATCTTGCTAACTAGTTATTGCTCAGGGCTGATGTTTGTTATGACTTCCACAAACTATGTGGGGACTGCACAAAATTCTCCTTCAGCTCAGGCTCCTGTGCTCTGCAGGCAGTGTATAAACCTGGTCTGCCATGTCGGCCTACCTCTGCAACTCTTTCCAAATATATGGGAAGTGTGTAATAAGTAGTGTGTAATAAAAAGCTTAAACTACACTACATGATTCTGCAGCGTGACAAATTGTAGGGTTTGTTGCTGGGATATTTTCAGACTGCCAGTAATAGACAAGGCAGTCTGAATGGAAGTGTTGGTGACCTTCAGGATAAATTCTTAATAAGCATCCTTGCTTTAGGGAATTCTGGAGATCCCTTTTCTACAAACTAAGAAAAACTGATAGATGCTGAAGTATCAGGACTCCAGAACATTGATTAAAATCCTGTCTCGTAAGATCTTAAATGCTGCTTCTGGAAAAGGATCTCTGTTCAGAGAAGGTATGTTTTGCTTCCTTCCAGAACTTCATGTTTCTTACAGGAATTAAATATTTTATTTCATCAAAGTAAATGAAACTACCCTAAAAATATCATCTTCCCCAAGTTATCTCTCTTTAATAACTAAGTTTTACTTACCACAGGAAAGATGGGTTGATAGCAGCTTTACTGCTGAATAAGCACAGCAGAAGTCAGCAAACGCAGCGAAGGCTTATTGCAACATTTCTTTTTGTCTCATAAATGCAAATGCTGACATCACCTGACCCTTTCTTTCCTGACTCACTCCCTGCAGCATTTTGAATCTCACGTGTCAGAAATTTCTCATTAGTGCGTATTTCAAATGCTTTTAATTTATCATATGATTTTTCTCTGCTGTCAAGCTCTCTGCTGCTTAAATTGCTGATAGGAATCACAACATGTCTTATGTTGGCTTTCTTCCTGCTGGGGATTTCCTTAGTCTAACAAAACCGTTATTTTTGTGAAGCACAACCTGGTCACATATAGGAAGTGGCGGTACTTGCTCTTGTCCCTAAAGAAGAAAGTGAAGCACAAGTGACAGTCTTGGTTGCAACCACAGAATAAAAACTACCAGCCTAATCACATGCATCTGGAGAGACAGACGTGTGACAGAGCACAGACACAGACAAAAATAAAATTATCAGTTAAGTAATTATGCCCCGAGACAAATCAATCCTAAACAGTCTCAATAACTGCAGCTCAAAGCAGCGGGGAAGATACATACTCAGCCAATACAGCAAGTTCACCAAGCATTTTGATCAGGTCTGTTCAAAGTGCTGTCTTTCTTAGGTCTTTAAGTTGACCAAGCCCATAAGAGATCATTACAATGATCCAGCTGGATGTCCTACCTGTGACCAGTCCCTAACACAGGGGCAACTCACTCACGCTCTCTTCCACTGAAGAGCTCATCAGATGGCCTATCACTACTGCAAAAACTTAGTCGTGTTGCATTCGTGTTGCTGCACTCATACGTTGCACTTGTTTGTCAGCTAGATTTACTAACAGTTAACCATTTAATAACGTATTGACAGTGAATTCAGCTGGGCAGCTTGCTCGTTGATCAGGCTTTGTTCTCTTTCTCTAACTCTGCTAGCCCTTTGCAGCATGAAAACAATATTTTGGAAGCAAATAGCTTTTACATAATTTTACTCATTACTAAAGCAGACAGTTCTGAAGAACAAACAGCATTTGGCAGGAGGAGCTATTCATGAGAATGTCCAAGAAAGAAATTCAAACTGAAAATCGGAGATTCAGCCATTACCACTGGATTTTCTGCTTTTCATTTCTTTTGTGCCTAGTAAAAGTTAAGATGTCATTTGGGGTACATTCACCTAGGTTACAGTTCTTACCACTGTTGCACCACAGCCTCACAAGGTCGGCATCAGCCCCTGGCCAACTATCAGCATAGGAAGAAGTCTTCTAGTATGGAAAACTCCTTTCAGAAGCTAAGAGAGAACAGCAGGAGTCATGACAAACACAAACACAAATAACACAGTTATTACACCCATGCAGCTCTGCGATCAGTCTTGTTTGCATATATGGCCAGATTTCCCTCTGTGGATGGAAGAGGGTCTCTTAAACTGGAACGACAGCATCAATTTATATAATCACACCATTAGTTAAACAAGCTGTAGCCCGGTTTGTCATCTGGACACATCTGAAGTTCTAGTTTGTGGTCCTATGGGCAAATCCTCAATAAGTGTCTGTCTGGCAGCTGCTGGGAGCTGCCAACACCTACATGCTCCTCCCCAGCTCTGCTGCCGTGAAGAAAGGTGAGGATGCTGCAGGGACGGTGGCTTTCAGCTTGGGGTTAAACACACATCTCAAAATCAAAAAGCAACCGAAGCAACTCAGCTACAGGAAAGGTCCAAAATGGGCAGCAGCAGCCACACATCTGCTGTAGATGGAAAACAGTAGAGGAATCCTCTTTGGATGAGCGGGTATCCATTCTAACCCATCACCACCAGCAACTGTCCTGAAAAACTGATGCAATCAGGCTGCTATGGCCAACAGCCACAGAAATAACAGCGTTCCTCAGAATTAAACTTTGCTAAAAATCCGGCATCAGATCAGGTATCAGATACACCGAAACCAGTCATCATTTTGCACATTGCCTGCAGACTCACATCTCAGATGGTTAGGGCAAGCTGGTCAGCACCCAGGGTTAGAACTACGGAAGCTCTAGTGATCCTCGGTTGGTCAAAATAATTCTGCCATGTTCAGAAACACGCTAGTGATTGTCACTGTCATCATCTAAAAATGTTGGCAAGACAGTGCTGTAAGCAGAGGCAGGGTCTTTTATGAGAGGTCAGAAGTATACTTGGAGAAAAAGAACAATTAAATAAACTCTCAGTTTCATAGCCAGTTAAATTGCTGGGATTGTAAATGCCAAAGCTGCATTTTTTCCAAGCAGACTTGTTAGTCTAATAAAAAATATTTAACCCAAAAAACTTGCCTTGGATAAGAAGTTCCCTGGCTCTGAAGAGCCTGGAGAACATGGAAGAATCAATTTTGAAATAAAACCATTGCTTTTACCCATATACTATAGTATAATATATTAACATAGTTTTTCAAATCTTGTATTTAAACTCAAATATGTAATGGCAAAAAGGAAGAAGATATCTGCCTGCTGACTGAAATCTGAAGACTTTAGAATTTCTTAAAGATAGTCTACAGTACTGCAAATACTCCTTTCAGTTGCATTGCACTACTTACACTGTTTGGTGTACTTACTGAAGGGTAGAGTTTTACTGAAAAAGTCAAAATGCTTTCTTTGAAAGCTGACCTGAACTATTAGCACCTACTTGCCAGGGTATGCATTAAATCCCCGTGATTTAACTATGAAAAACTCACTGAAAAGACCTTCTCTGGGAGACAATCTTGCATCCCTACCTCAAGACGTTAGCTCGGACTACACGCTAGGGCTAAGTGCCCTCTTCCTGGCCAGCAGGCCAAAGAGATCTTCCTTCCAAATCCACCTGTGACTACTAGTGAAACGGCAGTCAGAAGGTTAGTCAGAAGGCTTAGTTTTTGCGCAACCATTTGTGTGTCAAGCAGTTCTCCGTTAAATCCCCCAAGGGGGCATTTTGGCTATAAAACCCCTAATTCTTGGATCTTACTGCCCCGAACCAGAGTCACAGTCTGGGAGGAGTAGGGACCGTGTAAGCCAGCCACCTGGTTGCTTTCCCCATCATCTTCATGGCAGCCCCCACAAGGGCCTTCGATCTCACCATGAATTTCCCCTCCTGGCTGCCCAGCAGCCCTGCTGATTCAGCCCCTCATAGTTACACAGCGACCAGTCCTCGCAGTGACCCACCAAATGTAAGGAAGCCGTAAATTCTCAGGCAGCAGACCGACCCGTGTCACAGCCATCAAATGCAGGCCTCAGTAATTCACGCCTGAAGACACGTGAGGGCACTTTGGGCTGTGCTCCTCCACACCACCAGAGACAAGGCTATTACGTTTGGCTGTTCTCAGCGCGAGTATGATCGCAATGACACCGCGCACTGATGTGACTATTTATATGTGTGAATGCCCAGTATGTCACGGGTTCTGGTATTATCAAAATGCTCCACAGCACACAAGGCTCACAGCTATGTGTTTCTCAGCTGTTTCCCTTCTCCCTGTAAAGAAACCCTAGCACACAATTTCTAACCTTGCTCTTGAATGCCTCATGAGTAGAATTTAATTTCTTCTGGGAAGAAGCACACCGCTCCTGGGAAAACAAAGCCTTCCCCTCTAGGAAGACAGCTGGGGATCTCATCAAACAGGTACCAAAGTCATGACTAACCAAAACCCACACGGACCCATTATGCAATTAAAATGGCAAGGCTATTAGAGTGCCCCAAGTTATAACCCTGTGACTGACGCAGCAAGGTAGGCCAGCAGCTAGGCCCCGGGGGAAAGGAGGGGCAGGAACGTGAACTCCAAGAGCCTGCTGACAGGAAGGTCAGGGTGTGCTGCTCTTCCCCGGCTCTGCAGTAAAATGGAGGCTTTGTTACGGGAAGGAGAAAAGCACCTGTTCTGCTCTGAAGTACAGAATACCTCCGTGTGAGCGTGCCCTCCGAGACAACTCTCCGGCAGAGAAGAAAGGGAGAGCGAGGAGTAATTTTCATAAGCCACAAAACCTTTAAATACCAGGGAACAGGAATTTCTTCATACCACTTGGCACAAAAAGCCAACACTGAAAGTAAACTGCATTCTCTTTCTACATGCAACAGTTACTGTGACAAAATCATTCTTGGTTTATTTGTACTTAAACAAATGAAACTCGTCAACTTGCACCCTGCTGAAGCACTCTGTGGCAATCCATTGTGTCAGTCACCAATACTGCTTTCACAAAGATGCTGGAGCAAAAAGAAATGCCTTTCAAAATGACCAAGCCCATCCTCTTGGGCCAGACCCACAGGGTCATGCTGAGTAAAGGTGTGTGCAAGGTTCAGGTCTACCAATGAATGTACCTCTCCTCTGGGGCACATTCTGAGGGACACATCTGAAATAACCTGTGCTGAAGTGCCAGCAAGAAAGCAAACCCTGCCAGCCTACAGACACCTACCTGCATGACACCAATCCCAAGACAAAACCTGTTCAAAGACAGGCTTTTGGTAGAAGAGAACAAGCAAGAGCATAGGATCTACATTATTTACACAACGATCCCCCAAGCAGTGAAGAAGCATGTAGAACTGGAGGTGAGCACAGAGCCAGCAGAGAGGTTGGCAGACAGAGCACAGGCTACTGGCTTCTTTAGCACACACTCTGTGGAGAACATGACCAGCAAAGGCCAAGAGGAAATTGCTTTCTGAGACCAGAAATCCTTCCCTGGGACCAGAAACCCTGCAGGCACTTAAGGTTTCTGTGAAGACTTACCACTAATTAGACCTCAAGAAGAGAAATATCATTTTGAATTTCTGTAAGCTGAACGAGAATCACCCAAGTAACATGGTGGGGACTGCAGGACCATTTGCAATGTTTTTCTTGCATTATGTTCTCTTAAGTCTCCCAACAATCCCCCTGCCCTTCAGAAACCCAGATAAGTAGAATTCAGATACCTAACCATAAGCGTTCTGTGTCTTTGTGGATGCTCACTAGGTACTGTACTTGCTCTTCAGGTGCTGCCCAAGAAAAAGGTGGACCAGCTGCTGGTGAAGTGTCATGACACCAGCCTCATGCAGACATCTGGGTCCCCCTGGACAGCCCTCGAATGGCCCCAGTCACCTGTGTCAAGGCAATGTAGTGCCATCCCTACACACTGCAGCCTCTCCCACCACGAGGCTCGCTCTCTATGCTCGGACTGTCGCAGGGGGTTTTGGCTCTGAGCTCTCTCTGCAGTCCCTCCTCTTGTTCCTCCCCTCCCACTGGGGCTTGACTTCAAAAGCCCAAAGAGCTGCTGACCACGGCTGTGAAAATGTTGGAGCTTCTGCTGAGGAGCAGAGCGTGGTGACAGCCTTCTTGCTCAAGTGCTGTGACCACTCATGCAGCCACTACTGAGATGACAAGCTTTTTATTTTTGCTTCCCTGTTTCCCAATGTCTCTCTGTATGCAAATCGTGAATGTTTCATAACCATATAAATTAATCAAGGGGGTGGTGGTTTTAGTTTTTTTTTTTCCAGGCTAGGGAAAGCTCATTAAAAGCATTTCTATTCTTAAACACTGTGCAGATTTAGCAAGTAATATTACAAATACACAGGCCTGGTGCCAAATAGCATGCATCATACTTGTACATGTTCTCTTTAACTAAGTTCTCTTTAACTAAGGTTTTGTTTGTTTGTTTTTAAGAACAAGCAAATGTAGCATGATTTGCTGCTCCACCCCAAGAGTTATTCTGCCAACGAGTCAGAAAATTCCTAGAGGACACAAAGCTGTGCTTTCCTCTTAGTATTTTTAGTAACAGAAAAACAAAACAAGTTGCTCAGTTAGTTTCTTCAGATAATAAAAAGGTACAAAATGTCTAACAAGTGGAAAAAATAATCACAATATCCTAAATTAACCAGATCCTGCATTTATCTGTTTACAAAAAACAAAAGCCTATGCCTACTACACACCACATGCATGGAAGTAAGATCCATGTGATACATTGCAGAGACATGATGCACTGCATTTGTCACCTTTCCTATCCTACCTATCAACTCCCAGGAGGCAAGGAAAGCTTCCTCCAGCAGCCCGTGCTGCTGAGCAGATGCTCACTGACTTCTTTGGGATTAACTTTAAAAACAAACAAACAAACAAAAAATATCACCACCAAAACACACACACACACACAAAAAAAAAAAAAATGCCAGAGAAGTGTTTCCTTCTTTCATACGAATAAATTATAAAACCAAATGATAAAAGCAAAGGTTTCAGTTGCTTGAAATTATGGTAATGGGGAAAAGCACTGAGCAAAAATTGACTGAAATGGGGCTGCAATTATGATTCAGCTCTTTACTGTCAGAAGTGCCCAACTTTTATACCAATGCTCTTGACAGGAACGTTTTATTACCCAGGATCAGAGGAATAGCAGAATAACAGGTGAAGCAAGCATATTTGGCATGGGCAGGTGCAGCCCTTGGGTGAGAGGGAATGCTGCTCTGTGCAGGGGGAATAAGCAACAGGGGAAAGGAGGGAAGCAGCAAGAAGTGCTGCAGGGTTGCTCAGCTAGGAACAGGATGCAGGAAACCTCCAAGCAGCACCTGCCACAACCCTCTCTGGGTAGGAAAAGCTATTTTGTACGAGCGTCACGTGAAGCAGCAGCAGCATGAGCTCTGTAAAAATGTCTAAGAACCTCACCTTTGACCTTACTGTGATCTGGTCCTCACCCACACAGTGCTACTACCTTACACCATGTCACCGGTCCCCACTGGATGGTGACAGTTCTCCAAGAGCATTCACATCACGTTTTTATCAGCTGATGATTCAGTGCTCCATCCCTTCCCGTGCCTGAGAATCACTCCGTTTGACCCAACCGCCAAGAGGCTGTTGCTCTAAACTGCACATTGCTTCGAAAGGGAGACCCCAGAGCACTCGGAGCCTGCAGCTGGGCACCGCTCTGCTGGTTTCGGACCCCAGCACCGCCTGTGTGCTGCAAGTGGATGTACAGAGCTGCGTACAGGTGCTGCCTTGAGAAGAGCTGCTCTTCATTAGCTAACGTGGAAACGCACAACTGAAAACAACTTCTAAGTGTATGAAAGGTCAAAGAGAGAGGCCTTGAAGAGTAAGGGCAATGTTTACCCAGCTCTGCCTGCGAATGAGGGAAAAACAGAAACCTGAAGGGCTGCTGAGATGGGATCCAGGCAACGTTTCGTCAAACACTGTAGTGGTTCTGCTGCAGCTTTACTACTGGGCTGTTCCTGACTGACTGAAGCATGAGCACATCTTTAAAGAGAAAAATAAGAAAAATGCAGCATGCAAATCAATTACCATCTTACGGAACTGTAAGAATTATTGCGGCAGGTTCTGTCGCAAAACAGCTGATTTTAGGAAGGAGTATCTGCTAGCTGGCAAATACTGTTTTCCAGTGGTGTAGGGGCATTAATCATTAACTCCAGTAGCCCAGCAGATAACCGCAGTTAAGCCATATATACAGACATAAATGAAATAGGAACTATTACCCATGTAATTTACAATGGATTTTGACTTGTATGAACATTTGGAGGTATTTCATTAAACAAATAATTTTTTGTCTATGTTTAAAGTCTGTTGTTTTCTTTTTATTTCATAAATTCTTTGGGACCAATGACTGCCTGTTTGCCTGTGTTTGTACAGCTTCTACCACAGGGCACAAGTAAATGAATAAGGCTTCTAGGTGCTACTCTCTTCTAATTACACTATAGCATTGGAGAGATTATGTTGTTAGTGCTTTAGTAATAATATTTGCAGAACATATTTCTCCTTTTAAAAAAAGGAAGCATTTTATTTCTGCAAATAAAATTTAGAATCATAATAGCCTATAATAAAGCTCACGTATACTACAAGCCCTTAGAAGTACGTTCATACAAGTACAGTACACCGATATAAGATCTTCAAATTGAAATTCATTAAAGATAAATCCTGCTTAGACTCCGAATAAAATATCCATGATAAACAACACACTTAAGGATTTGAAACCGTAAGTATTACTCTCATCTTCTACACCTAGAAGACATCAGTATTTCAGTTTTTTTATGGGACGGCGTGTTCAGCTTGAGTCACTCAGGCTTTTCCTGCATTACTTTTGGTTTCAGTTTCCCCTCGCAGGTATAGGAAAAACATCCTCTCTACTCCATCGAGTTCCTCTCAATCTGACACACAACTGGAAGGCGCAAACCCAGGCCGCTGCTCCCCTTGTGCGATGCCCAAGCAAGCCCACACGAGCAACGCAGCGTTACGCCACGTGGGACGAGACATGGGGTGATCGGCGACGTGGCCGTGGGCCAGGCGGGGATCCCGAGCACGGGCCAGACCCTAACCCTCCGTGGTGCCACTCTGCGCTCCGTGTGCCATCAGAATTTGGCAGCATGGCCCCAGACCTGTCACACACCAGAAGTGGCACACGCCTGAGGGGGCCGTGAGGATGCTGGGCCAGGCCGGCGGGTGCAGGACAAGAAGTGAGGAGGCAGCCAACCCTTCATCCCTCCATCCCTCCATCCCTCCATCCACAGGTCACCATGCCCAGCAAGAAGCCAGCAGCACGAAGCCTGCTGTTGGCACCTCCTTCCTTTTACAGGTTTTATGTTGTTTTAAACATATCGCCACCAGCTCGCTTCCGACCTTCCCCCAAATCCTCAGCGCTTTAGGCAGCACACGATTAGGCGCAAAATAAGGCCGTCTCCAGATTAACAAAAAGATAAATACGATGCATTAAAAACACAGTATTATGCATTAATACATATAAATACACTATAAATTTATATATAACACACGTAATTATGTGCATAGCGTATATATATTACACAGCGACGAGCTGCCCGGCGCTGCCCGCTGCCGGCACCGACACCCACCTCACCTCGGGGCGCGGCGAGCCGCCCTCCAGCAAGCCTCGGTAACGCACCCTGGGTCGGTCGGTCTGTCGGTCTGTCCGTCCGTCTGTCTGTCTGCCCGTGTGTCCGTGTGTCCGTCTGCTCAGCAACCACAGCCGGAGCCGCCCCTAAGCCGGGCGGTGCCTCGCACGTCAGCGGCACCGGGAGGGCCCGCCCGGCCCCGGCCCGTGTCCCCGTCCCCGTCCTTGTCCCCGCCCGGCCGCCGCCGTCACCTGGGGCCCGTCCCCTCGGCAGGAGGCAGGGACGGGGACACCCGCCCCGCTGGGAGGCGAAAATGAGCGAAAAAAAGGTAAAATTGGGACTGCCGGGGAGCTCCGTGCGCAGGCGTGGAGAAGGGGTCTGCGGGAGCTGCGGCGTGGGGCTGCTGAGGGGATCGTAAAGAAAGGTGGCTTGGGGGCCTTTTAGCTAAGGGATTAAAAGAAATAGTAATTAGGACCGATAAACCCAATAAATTACATATGTATATCTTTTAGAGGAGGAATGAAATCTCTCCTGAATGTTTATTCCCTCAGGAAATCAAAATGCCAGTAATTTTGGTTGGTTTTCACTTTTTTTTTTTTTTTTTACCCCAATCACATCTTTGAGAGCTAGATGTTATCCTTTCAAGAGTTCTTTTTTTTTTTTTTTTTAAATAAAGGACTGATACTGCGTGAAATATTGGAGATGTGCCAGGAAACAGCGCTGTGACTTCGTGCCCCATCTCTGCAATAGCCCATCCGTGGGTAGTGCAATCAGGCTTCTAAAAAGTAACTAAAGGTAGTGCAGTCTGGCTTCTAAAAACTGCCTTAATGAGCCTAGGGAAATCGTTTCCCTGTGAGATGTTGGTCTCTTGCTGCTAACGATAAACATGTCTTTTCTTTTTTTCCCCCAGTTCCTCCACCCGCTAAGGCAGGGAAGGCCGGGGCGCCTCGTGCCCTTGGAGCTCCCAGACGTGTTTCCCGACAGGGAAGGCAGATTTGCAGGCAGCATCTTCCTTGTGAATCGGGAGTCCTGGAAAATGCTTCTGGGTGCTGGAGCATTGCTGCGCACCTCTGGCCTATGCCAATTTCCAGGGACGTCTGGGGACTTAGCATGGCTCAGGAGCTGGTCCCAACGTACAGCTTCTTTGGACCACTGCTCTGGAGCAGAACCAAGATTACTGAAATGGACAGGGGCTGTGTCAGAGCAGCTGCCCTCTGTTACCAGAGAATAGTTCAGCTCACATACAGTTTACTGCTATAGAGGGAAGCATAAACAAAGTACAAACAGGGCCTTTGAGCCCCTGTTACATGCAGACTTAACTTGTAGTCAGGCTTCACGTGTGAGGACCCAGCTAACTGTGTTATCTCTGGGAGTTCTCTTCATTTTTTGCTGACATTTATTCAGAGTAGAGGTGTATCTATTACAGTGATTTTAATTTTGCTTTAAGTGAATGGAATTACTTGAAGCAGCAGAAGGTTGTCAGGAGGAATTCTCTGAATGAATAGGCTAGGAAGGTAAAGCTAAGGTTCTTCCTGTGTGCTGAAATCATTTTAAGAGTAATAAATAAAAGCACCTTAGGGAATATACACTAATTTGAGTGGAAGGTATTACTTTTCTGTTACAACAAGTAGTAAGAGTTTCTACTTCCAAAGTGATGAAATACTCTTTTCTTATCTATGTACTGTTAAAGAATCACCAAAGAATCTGAGCAACTTCTCTGATTTTTAAAAAGGAGAAGTGATTTGAATATATGTTTACTTCATTCCTAAATATTGAAAAACGTACGATATTGTCTTAGTCTTTTAATGTAATCTGTGGGTTGATTTTTCCCATAAGATACGAAAATATGAAGCAAGTTCTGGGATTAAAAAAAAAAGAAAAAATATTAATTTGTTTTGCAGCAGAAAAGCCCAAAATTTTCATCGGATAGGAGCCATTACACAAAACAGTACAGAAACATGTAGAGATCAATATGAACAACAACTTACTCGTAATGATGAAGTACAGAGATTTCCAGGAGTGTTAGATAAAGGTGTCTGCATCAACCTTTTTGTTCTGAAACATTTGTCACTTTTGGTTCAACAATGATGGCATTGGAAACCTCCTGTAGTCTAGACAGGGCTACAAGTGGCTGCTGGCATCTGTCTGTCCTGTAAAGTTATTTACAGCCAATTTTTGTGAGAGGATGGTGAGAGTTCCAAGGTCGGCCATCAGATTTTGTGGCTGTTACTTTCTGCCAGACAGTGTTCTGGTTCTGAGTCCGTTTTGGTTCTGAGAAATGATTGACAAAGAAAGGCCAGATAGAAAAGACAGAAATGAAAAAGGAAGACCAAGGCTAGCTGGCAATTAAATAGCTTTCTGCAGGATTGCTAGTGTAAACTAGTTTTCAGAAGGCGAGTTCTTTTTATACTTTAACATAATAAAGATAATTATCAATGAGATTTATAAATCTCTCCGTTATTTCAGCATATGTGTGAAATAATGCCGCCTCTAAACCACACAATTTTGCCAGGAAAAAATCCCAATTAGATACAGTCACATTTAGCAAACAGAAGATGTACAAGCAAGTGTTCTTAATGAAAAAGAGAAAAAATCATTATGATAGGGGACACATGTCTCTTCCAGAGTCCTGTTCAAGCTTCCAAACTGTTTGTTTATACCATTTCAGTGCTCAATTCCTTTTTAAGGCTTTTTTGTTGTTGTTGTTGTGTCCCATTTCAGTGTCATATTGCATTACCTCTTTCTATAAGGGTGTGGTGTGCAGATATTTTCCAGGAAAGAAACGAGATAGGAAAACATCAGAACTTACCAAGATGACTGTTTGCACTGAGCAGCAGAGCTTGCATATAAAAGGACCAGCTGCTGATCACGTAGCATCCACATTTTGTGGTTCTGAAGTGGAAGATCTGTCCAAGACCTCCTTGATGAGTTTCTTCAGAGAAGTGTGTTCTTTTGTGGGGGATCTATTTATTTATTTATTTTATAGCTTAATTCACCCACTTGTCACACACAGAAAATTTTAGTAATCTGTCATCTGCACTGAAATTTCCTATTTTATGTTCGGTTCTCTACTCATACATGGATGACTGGGGCCATATGCTCCAACTCCTTTCCATTCTTCCTCTTGCCAGCAGAACAGGCTCTCGGTTTGCATTGAGCTATGTAATGCTGTCTGGTGAGAGATCCAGAGGGACCTGTTGGATATTGCTCAGAGCATCTACGCCTGTGCTACTGCAGGGGAAACAGCTATCAATTCAGCAAGCAAAATTTGGGATAATTGCATCTACTAAATAAAATATTTACAGGAAAGAATCTATTAGTATAAAACATAGCATCCTAGGAAAACATCAGGAAAGACTGAGAAAACAGGAGGAAAAATAGGAAAAAAAAGACCAAAAGGACAGGGAAAAGAGAATAAATATTCCGAGGAAAGGGATAGAAATGAGAGGTAAGTGGAGTCTTATAAAACTGGTGTAAACAAGGGAAAGTGATGACTTAGGCTAGTTCTGTTGCCCTAACTACATTTTCTGTGAAGTTCTCATACTATTTTTGCCCCGCTGTTTTCACACCAGTGGCGTTGTGCCATGACATGATGCTCAAGAATGCGTTTCCACCAAGGTTTCTCTGACAGCTTCCCAGGGATGCAGCTCTGGTGCTGGTGTGAACGGTGGAGGCTTGCTGCTGACATTATCTAACCCGCTGATCCGAGGGGATTTCTCTGTCTACACCTACAGCTTCTTCTTGATGCTGTAATAAATCAATTCCAGTTACTGAAGCATAAGATGTTTTCTCCCTGCTTCAGACAAACAAGGGGGACTTGATTCTACAAGAGCTCTTAAAATGTGCACTGAAATAAAGTATTACCCTGCTATCATGACATCAGTTCAATTTATTTCAGATTAAAACTGCTACAGCTATGGCAATCCATTGCCTCAGAAGAGCAAACCTAAGTGCATCTATGTTAGCATTTTATTTCAGTTCTGTTACACAGTTTTGAAGCAAATTGGGTTGACATCTTCTCCTCTTTGTCCCGTTGGTGGAGCATCCCCACGACACGCAGAGGAAATGTTTCACCTGAAATGTAGCAGGAAGCTGTGCTCCAGCCACAAATGGAGTGCCCTAGAAATACAAACCCGACGAAGCAAGCACAGTGTGGAGGCTGGTCTTCCGCTCAAACTAGGGTGCAGTGCAGAGCTCTTCCTGTTGTGTCATCCCGCGTGCTGACACAGGCATCGCCTAAGTCACGCAGTGATTAAAACACCAGTGCTGCTGGCCCCATGTTTATGGCCTCAGCTATTTCACTAGGCTGGGATAAAGCTCAACATCCAGAAGATGCTGCAGGACTGCTTGGATCCAGACTGCCTGGCCACATTATGAAAAAAATAATTTCAGATACAAAAGAAAATTACTGAGTTCACAAGATACCCTTCCTTGGACTAGAGTTAGAAAACAAGCACGCAGGGAGCATTGTGGACATAAAAATAAACGTTTTTAAAACTCCTGTAATCTCCTCTTCGTAGCCAAAGAGGGGAGGTGATCGTGCAACATTAGTCTGTGGTGGGATTCTTAAACATTGTACTTAGGAAGCCCAAATAAATAATGACAGTAGCTGTGTTACTGCTTGCAGTTTTAAAAGATTCTTGGTGCTTCGGTGCTGTGGGAGGTGTAAGGGTTAAGAAAAGAATGAGAAGAAAGAAAGGAGCTCTTCCAATATTTTTGTTTGTGTTCTATGGTGGAAAACAATTTTCCCCTCAACAATGTTGTCATTTTGTATTTGGCAAGTATTGATTATTTATTTATTTATTTATTTATTTTTGTAGCTTGTTTGCAGTAAAGCATGAAATGAACACATTTGCTGGTACTTGTAATTTTTAGCCCTTTTCTAGGTGCATGTATAACAGTAAGCAGTTGAATAGATTTAAATACTCATATCCATGAGCACAGCATTCCTTCAGGCAGGTTGGACAGATGTTCTGATACCTAAAGTTGCTGGAGGAATGAAACCCGTAGCCTTGGGTTCTCCTTTTATGTGAGCATAGCTCAGGGAGGAGTTTTGATGAAAACAGAACAAGCAAGTTAGTAGTACGCTGGAAATTTTAATGCCATTAATGTAGTAGCTTTAAACTTGATTTTGCAAATGCAGTGCTCTCAGCAGCATCTACTAAGTTTGCAGTCTCAAAGGTGCCTGCCATAGAAAAGCAAAGTCTGCTCAAGCAAAATTGGGTCAGACGGAGGGAGTGAGGAAGGGAAAGAGGGAGGGAGGGAGGGAGAGAGAGAATTATTAGCATTCACATGGAACATGAAGGACTGTTTATTTTGTTTCAATTTTTCCCCCTTAAATAATTCCAATTTTCTGTATTATATCTCATGTGAAGACAAGCTAAAATGGAAGGCCTCTGTGTTTCTAGAGTGAGGAGGAAGAAAGGTATCAAATGAGAAGAACAATTAGTAAAAACTGCACGCTATCTTTTTCAACTCCAGCAGAAACCAAATGCTTTATTAAAAACTGGAAACCATCAAAAAGAGCTACAATTCTTTGCCATCCTTGCTGTTGCAGAGAGTTAGCTGGCCGAACTGCAAGTCTTGCATGATTTTCTGAAGTACAAATAAGCCAGCATGAAATAAACAAGAATATTTTTAAAGGGACTTCTCCTTTAAACATTTGATAGCAGCAAAGGAATACAGACTTCCTTTTCCCTTCTTCTTTCTAACTTTGTTTCCTACAAGGTGTTTGTTGATTCCTCACTTTATTTCTGGCCAATTTTGGTTCTGTTTACTTTTGTTTTTCTAGGTCAGGTTTAACAGATTAACAGAGAATCACTATGTTTATTTGCACAGATCCACCAGGCTGACAAAATCAGCACCCAGAGCAAATGCCTGAGCAACAAAATATACAGCCTTCAAATCCTGCTTGATACTTAGGACTATTTCAGAGCAGATGATAACGGTGTAAAACAGTGGTTTGCTGGAAGAGTCTCAGGTGCTGTTTTTCCATCGGTAGTTTCTTTCTGGTTCTTTGCCGGCTTCTTCTGAAATAGACGTGTACGGTGGTTGTTCTTGAATAGGAGGATTCCAGATAAGTGTTATATTTTCTTATTTCCCAGTTTTCCCTCCTACTTCTGGCTCTGCGTACTAGGATGCAAGGCCCCAAGGCCGAGTCACTGACTGCCCTATTTTCCCTGCCTCCACCAGGGGCTCAGTAGTCCCTCAGCCTCCGTGGTCAGGGCAGATACAAACATCTCCTTCAGACATTTCAGGCTGAATACAATTAAATTTGTCCTCTGAAAACATCTGGGCTCCAGTGTCTGTAAAGGCAGACGAGGACAATTTCATACCTCAAGAGGGAGGCATCTGGGTCAGACTGTCTGTAAATGATAGTTTTTTCTTTTGGCTTGGCCATGAGCCGTTGGCCATGTGGTTAGCACAGAAACTGCGTGGCACATGAAAGGTATACGGACTAGGGATGTGGGCTACTCTTCACTCCCCACCATTGTTCTGATACGTTCATAAAAAGAGGTAGAATAAGAAGAAACTTGCAATTTTGCCAATCCAAGGACTCTTGGTTAACATATCCTGTATTTATATTCTTTTTTTTTTTTTTTATGGAAAGAAAATTCCCATGCGCCATTCTTTTATTTATTCCACATCTGAAAAACCATGACAACATTATCCATCCTTTGTCAGCCTTAGAGGGAGACCTGTTTTGAGCAGATTGTATATGTGTACTTCTAAATGAGCATCTGTTTCATTTGGCAGGTTAATTTTCACCACGCTGCGGAAGCCTGTGGAACATGTCTCTCCTACCAACCTCACCCAGAGCCAGAGGAACAGAGGTGGGGCTGACCCGCTGCCATGACTCCTGCAGTGGACTTCCAGGCAGTGTCCATGCAATGACTTGCTACGGCAACTTTTTGTTGCCCACAGGCAAAAGGAGTTGAGAGTAACTAGCGAGGGGAGCCAGGGGAAGCCTGAAGGGAAGCCAATAAAAAGGCCAGGAGGAATGAGTGGTTTTGAGAGGCATTTGGGTTGATGGTTTTTATCTGAGATGAGCACAGACACTGGGGACCAAGTTCGCAGAGAATATTTTAAGAGAAGCTGTAGCAAGGTGGCTACAAATGAAGTTGGAAGATTAAGGACAGCAAGGTGGGTAATTAGGAGAAGCAGGTTTGGAAACACAAAGACCTACTGGGCCTGGCATTACTGACAGAAGGGTGGTGTTACTGGGGAAGTGACCACTTTTCATAACAGCTGAAGCATGTACACTTGTTCTAATCACACACAGAGAGGAAAGAACGTTTCCCGCTGGTACTTTGACAGCAAAGGGTCAGGACTTAAATCTGTGTCAAAGACCCAGCAGCTGAACAAGTTACCACACATCAGCTGAGTTACAATAACCGGTGTTGGTTCATTGAAATGCCATATCGTACTATCTAATTTAGCAGGAAACAAGAAAGATTTAAGTGAATGCTATCATCTTGCATTCCCTTCTTTGAGATCATGGTCTGTGGGCAGCTTCCACAGCTCAAGGAGCAGATTCCTGCTACTTTGCAGGAATTCTCGTGCCATTATCTTCCCTTAGCCCCATCGCATGGTCTACATGGATTTATGCTATTGTACCTGTCATTCGGGGGGCTAATCTTTTACCAGAATAAATACACCAGTACAATTCCTAGTACTAATGTATTATGCTGTTTTAAAGCTATTGCAAATAAGTATAACTTACCCTTTTCCTTAGCACAGACATAAGCTTATCTAGTGCCAATTTAATGAAGTCTTTGACAAGGTGGTATTATTTTAGACATACCTGCATAGTTAGAATGGTACAACTCTCATACAGGGGTACTACTCTCATCTGCAGACAAACTCCAGCCCAGCGTTTAACATGTCAATGGCTGTCACTTTCAATTATATCAATACCTCGTTGCTGCAACAAAAAAAAATCTCAAGTACATATGGGTGAAGCCTACTGAGCCAGCTGATGTTAACCAGAGGAGATGGCAAGCAAAAACGTCTGGTGCTTAGAATCCCCTCTTGACTCTATTTTAGGTTTGTCTCAAGGGGTCTTGTTTAGTCTCTCAGCGGTTAGTCAAGTGTATCAGATACCTGCTGCTGCTCAGCACAGCTACATCAGGCAGGTTTCGCCCTCCTTCTTGACCGTGTACTCTGCACATTTTGGAGGAGTGCATCCATTGCCTTAAAGGCACTGCACTGAATAAATTCATTTTTTTTTCAAATCTGTATAGAATAAGCAGTTATACTCATGTAATATTTAAACTTGTGATAAAATTTACATCATATGCACTAGTATATTTGAAATGGCGTTTTGATTGTCCCATAAACAGACAGAAAACACATTCTAGGGTGCAAGTGGTGCCGAACTGCTGTTGCTTCTTGGCAATCAGCAGACTTAACTTTGTGAACTGCATGGCTGACTTGCAGCAATATCTCAGCACCCCAAGCAGCTTCTGGCTAGCTATTACCTCATCATGAAGCCACGCATTCAATGGGTCGATTTCCTTCACTTTGTAAATTTACGATGAAGGAGCAGTGCACTTTGTGCTACCTTGCATTGATCTATATAAGGTGGTTACTGTGAAACGATCTAAAGTGGGGAATTCAAAGCCCAGCAGGCACTGTGCACCAGTTCCTCATGTAGATGCACTTGTTTTACATGAAGAATGCTTTTGTTTGCTTTTAACATATTTCATTTCTCATGTGTCTTAAGTTAAACCACACAAATGCATACTTATTGCAAAAAAAGTGCTCCCCCAGGGAGGTGTTGCAGAATAGATCCTCTGCTGTAGCTGGTCTGAGCTATTTCCTGTGCAGGCAAGTCCTAGGGTGTACATCGTTTCTTTGTCTGCCTTAATGACTTTAATGGGAGGTTTATTCATTATATTGTGTGGCCAAACAAGCTAAGGCCAAAGACTCTGTGACAGATGTGCTCCTTAATTAGATATGCTTTCAAGTAATTGAGGGACTCCTCAGTTTCTGCTTATGCCTAAATTACTTCTTTCTGATTCCAAATTCCAAAATATATATTTTTTAGTTTTTTAATTACCTTGTAATCACCAGTGTGGATATCAGGGGAACTTCTGTGGTGGAAAGAGTGGTAAGAATTTCCTAGTCAAATTGCTACAAAACCCTTTGGTCTGGCCTTAGGATTAGTTGGTGCAGTAATGTTAGTAAGGAGGATTGCAATGCGTCCTGTCTTCAATCAGCTTGCGACAGGGGATTCCCTCGTGCACTTGGTACAATTTCAAATAAATATTTCCATGCTGCTCTGTGCCGTTCTCACTTCATTAGCACAATTAAGCAAGGAAATAAGTCTTGTTACATGGATTTTTTCCCCATAAAGTTGCTGCATTCAAAATAGACGCAGGCAGTGAGCAGTCTGTACCGCTGTAATTCAGCAGTTTCAGATAGCAAGTAGTACAGAGGATGATAAGGAAGAGTAGGAAGCCTTCAATTGTTTGAATTTCATTTCTCCAGTACTACAAAGTATCTTTTAAGTTCGTAATTGTGTCATTTGAAATGTCCTACAGTACTGCTGGATTTATGTACATACATTGTCCTCCACAAATTCAAGTTTTAGTACTGCCTTTAACTTCAGTTTTGCCTTTGCAATGCACTGCCTAACAAATCAAATTGCCTCTTCAAAAAAAAAAAAAAGCATCTCTTATTTTGAGAGAAGTTAATATCTATCATTTGAAAGAGTGGGGGACTAGGAATTGAGCCTGCAATGGTCTCAGCATTGTAGGGTTTTTGCAATAACCATAAGACATGAGAAATGCCCCATATGTCTTCTTTCCACGTAACATCCCCAGTATATGCTACAATCATTCCATCCAAATGGGTAAAGCTCCCTCTGCTATTTGCATCGTTTTTCTTCAGCCACCTTGCTGCATCCTCAGCCTTGCATCAGCAGGTCAGCTCTGTGAGTCCAGTCCAGTATTTACCAGTGGTATTGCAAAAGGATGGGGAAATGTTTCAGTCAGAACTGTTTCAAGTGCTATTTTAGCACAAGAACGTTCTTGGAAAGAGAGCGATTTATCAACGTGTAATCTTTCAGCCAGTTTGGAATATCTGCATTTTACGGAGGCAACATTTCCAACTGCTAAGAAACTTTCCCAAATCTGCTTACCAGCATTTGCTGCGGCTGTTTTGTTGTTCTCGCACAGGAAGCAAATGGATTCTCCTAGTGCTCAGCATTGCTACAGAACAGCTACCCTGCAGTCCCCATGTTTGCTGCCTGCTGCTACTCCACAGCTGTCCCAGATGAAATTAAACAGCTCCAGTCTCCTGTCCAAAAGTTCAGTAAAGCCAGTTAGATGCCAAGGGAGCAAATAGTAAGTTGGATCTCCTAGGACATCACACCACCACCAGTGTGAATACCAGCCATGAAACTGGCAGCAGGAATGTAGCCACGGCTGTCACAAAAACCATCTTGAGAAGCTGTTATTTCTCACAAGAATTATTGGTGGGGTAAGCTATTCCATTACAATATCTTCTCTCTGCTAAGGGTTTGTAATATTAATTAGCGTTACCTTACGTATTTATTCAAGTTTCAAAATGCTGCCATAACTTAAATGTTATCATTTAGTCATTGTTCATCCTAACAATACATTTGGAAACTTCAGCATGGATGTTGCATGTCTGCCATGGGATAAAGAAAACCAGTGTCTCTTTATTCCAACCTTGAACCATAGTTACGCAGCTAATATTGAACGCGTAATACTACCTTTATTCTCCAGGCCCAGTTACTTCCCTCTGAATGAACACAACATCCTCTTAATGGGGGCACAAATCTTCACGACAGGAGCTCCGACTGCTGATCTACTGGCAGCGAATTGACTAGTCACTAGAAAGCAGCGAGCAGGATTAGATTCCTGAAGGATGGCCCAGAACCATCTTGAGGGAAGTCACTGTTCACCTCTGAAATCCCCAGGGCACTGCTTCCCATTCCGTTCTTGGTACTCTCTTGTCCCAAGAGGAGCATCACAAGGAGAAGGCCGTACAGAAATATCCACTTTCACGATCCCTCTTCTCCAATGGCTGTCCCCGTTACACCACAGTGGACAGGGTACTGGCATCTTCCACCCCTTCAAGGTTGTCCACCAAAACGAGGCCATGCACCTGAAGAACTTTTTGGTATTCATGGCTTTCAGAAAGATGGTGCGCAGCGCTTTGGGAATGGCACCGAGACTCTCAGCAGCAAATTCACTGTGGAGCACTGAAACTGGAGAACGGCTACTTGGTTCATTTGCCCCCAGTCCGGAATATTCCAGTAGGTTGGAAACTGCATCCTCTGGTGCTGTCAAAGGTACAACACCGCAACGTAGCACACAGGCTATGAGTTCTTCGCAGTGGGAACAAAAGGCAACTTCACCTCCCGGGCATCATCGCCCTTCTGAGAGGGGAGGAACAGAGTGGGGCAACCTGCTGGTAAAACGCACCAGCCGCAGGTCCCTTCGGCCGTGACACTTTGGGGGAGTCAGCAGTGGGATGGCCGCAGGGTGGCTGACTCCCTGCAAGGCTCCAGACACCTTACAGGTCATACACAAGCAGGTGTGCTTGCAGAGCTCCTCTGGTTCCCCATCACGGGTTCCTCAGGGTCTCCGCAGGCAGCACGGGTGCAGGCACCCCACCTGCTGGAGAGGACAGGGTGCAGGCAGATGCATGACTCAGCCTGGAGTGCCATCTGTTGAATCACCAGGCACGCTTACATGCTTAAACCCAGAAGCCGCATCTTGAATAACCCCACGAGCCAGTATCTCATTCAAAAAAGATATGCTTAACTATTTTTTTTTCCTAATCTGAGGGGAAAGCATACATTTTCTGAGCAGTGATCTGCAGAATACTGACATCCTAGGGTCTGTGACAAAACAACAGAATTTCAAAGGGAAGCCCATGAATTCTGCAGATATGCAATCTCCCAAATATATATATATATTTAAATCTAAAATCTACAGCGTATTATTCTATTAAAGCAAAAGCTTTAAACACCTCCACCTGGCTTATTAATACTATAATTATTAACACTGGAGTGGCACTCAGGCGAATGGAAGTGTTTCATCTGGCTTTTGTTCAGAAATGGTGCATCTTCCCTACGTTACCTGGGCTCCATGATGGAAGAAGCAAATGGTTTCAGTTCTTTAGCTTCTCAATATATTTAGCATAAGCAACATTTCGCGGTTCTAGGAAAACCGGCATCACAATTAATTCCCTGTCTTTTGATTGTTATTTTAAAAGGTGGGGTAGTAGTTCAAGCATTCTTTGTATTTCAGACATTAAAGAAAAAAAAATTAGCAGTCTCATTCTGTCCGACTTTCAGTAATATGCCTTTTCTACACGAAGACAAAACTTTCTGATTGTTGACCAAGACTCAGATCTTTTTGAGGAAGACTTTGAAGCAAAAATACATACACATCTCGACTCTGTGCATAACAGTGCACCTGAAGGAAACCATTTTGGGGAAGGAGGAATTCGATCTAGATGCTAGCGATGCCTCCCCTGCTCCAGAAAATTGGAGTGATTGGTACATTCAATAAAGAAAAGAAAAGTAACCCTGCCTTCTAGTACAACACCCAGAAGGGCTATCCTTTCACCAGGTAAAAATTCTTTTTGCAGACAGTGCAATGAACGTAAGTACTTGACCACTTACTAAAACCATCATCTAATAAAAAATTTCATCGCAATAGGTTATTGCATTCTCCAACACCACACCATCAACACCAGTGTCTTTAGACTTCAGAGTATGAGCTCCCAAATGGATGGTGCCATCTGGAGCACTGGGAATCACATCCAATTCTCTCACCATGTAAATGTTAATAAATCCCACAGCACCTTCCAAGGAAGAAAAGCACCCTTCCTTCTTGTACGGGGGTAGATAAATTGCAGGCTCTTTCTCTGGGAGAAATGCTTCAGTTTTGCTTTGCATGCACTGCTTTTAGCTTAAACCATTTACTGTTTGAAATAAGAGCTCAGAATGTTTCGATAGAAGTCCCCGAAATGGATTTTGGGAGATGTTTTCCATTTGAACTTCAAAAAGCTCTGATGTTACCCAAGTTGACCGCTGGAATTGTCCTAACGGCGGCATGAGCACCGTAAAGCTCAAAGCTTCTGCAGCCTCCTCCCAGGTCCCGCTGAGACACAGGTACCACCAAACACTTGTACATCATGTGCTGCCGCAACTGAAGTCTGGGAAAACAGCAAAACGCTATTAAACTGAAATTCCCTGTAAACAGCACACATTTGAGAAAGATAAAAACAAGTAGTCAGCATATTCGCTCTGCAAAACGAAGCGCTGTGGCACAGCTCCTCGAGCTACCAGAGATACATCTTCATAAACCAGCAGAAGCGCGGCTCTGCTTGGCCCTACGAAGTTTTGGTGCACTTTGGCTTGCAAGGTGCAGCCAGTCTGTGCAGCAGGGTGTTTCATGTGGGGGAGGCACCTCTCAAACTTGGGGGCATCTGGCTCGGCTGTTAGTCGGGGTCCTCCCTCAGCAGAGCAGACATGTCTTAATGGAATCAGTTCAATGCAAAAGCTGAGTAAAAGGAGGTGGTGTTCGGTGAAGAAATTCCCAACTGAAAATATCAAAGGTAAGGAAAATGCTGAGGATGTTGCAGACAGCTTTTAGAACAGGGAAGGGGGACAATCTTTAAGAGTGCCAGAGCCTAATTTAGGTGAGTAAATAATAAGATAAATAATAACTTGCATTTAAACAAAAAACGTTCTCTTTACACTTGAAATTACAGCAACTTACATTGAGTCCTAAATGTATATAATCCGTTAAGAAGACTTCAAGCAGTTTTAAAGAGAACTGGATCATGAATCCAGAATTATCATGAAGCATATAAAATTGGTTTCTGCTGAACTGATAGAATTAACTTGCAATGCTGGTTGCTTATTTTGCATATACTAAGAACATTCATTTTATTCCATTTAACAGCAGTTCTGCAATGAGTTCATTAAGGAGCAAGCCAGTCAAAACTAAAAGATGATATTTTTTCCCAGTGAAGAAGAACTGGGTCATGAGAGGTTGATGCCACAATTAATTACAGTTTAAATTTGGGAAAACCTAGCACTACCTATAAAGAACACATGCTGGTAGAACTCTTCAACTGGAAAACTGATTGCAGTTAAAATTTCTCAACAAGAAGAAATGTGGTTTTGTTTAAACAGAGTATTTTCTTCAGTCAGGGAGAGGAGTAGTATAGGAGCGGAGACAACTAAATACAACTTCTTGGGGGGTGTGGGGGATGCTTTGGGGGTGGGTTGTGGGGTTTTGTTTTGTTTTGGACAGTAGCATCAACACAGAAAGATCACGAAAAGACAGCCTGCAATCTTTGTTTCAGTATGAGGAAGGACAATGAGCAGAAACCTCCGCACAACTCACTAACTACAGAAGATATTTCATTTATTTAATCAGTTAATTTTAAATTAATAACATTTGATAATGTCTTTTTGCATATGTACCCAGCACATTCAGCATAATTTTACATAACTTGTAACTTTAAAGTGTTGCATTTCATTACCGTCAAAATGCAGTTTGACACAAATGGAGGGGAAATAAAAAGGAAACATACCAGTCAGCATTTCTACCATCATAATGTAAAAAAATTAGATTTCTAAGTGTATAACAAGCCGTATAGTATTTCAACGTGAATACAGTGCATTTTTACAGATAGTCAGAAGGAAGAACCAAATATAATGTAAAAGCTGTATCTAGATGCAAAACCACATTTTAAAGGTTACAAATCATTGAGCATCAACCTTTCAACAAAAACCTTTACGTCTACCACTTACAATAACCAATAAATTGACTTTTTAACCTATATTGATTCAAATCAGCAACTTCTTATAAACTTGATATCCACACTTGAACAATGTAAAGAAACGGCAAAGTTCAGACAATCAAACACAAACTTGAAAATAACTACCTTAAGACTCTGAACTGAAAACCACTTCATACTGAAGAAACAGGCAGGAAAATGCATGCTGCTTTAGGATTCTTGTTTAGTCTGTCTATTTCTCAGACAACTGGGTAAAAAAGCAATGATTTAAGAATCCTATACATGAGGTGTGTTAATATTCCTAATAGAGGCCCCAAAGAATTAAGCCATGAACTCTGTAGAAGACTTGCACATATGACAAATGCAGGGTAATTTGTCAAAGGAAGAGGCAAGAGAAGCTAGCTAAGCAGTGAAATTTATCATTAACTGGAGTAAGGGAACCCCTGCACTAACACAGATAGCAATTTTTTTTTTTCCCCACAGCCACAAACAGTGACTGAACTGTGCCCAAATCCAGTAAGTAAAAATCTTGACAAGGCTGTTACATATTAAAAAGGTAATTTAGCATCAGTTTAACCACCCATGTTTAACTGCAATTAAGTGTTTTACAAGTTTTAATTCACTACGTAAATGGCTTTTGAAACTACATGAGAACAAGTATTTTTAGTCATGATTTATGAAACTGTATCAAAAGAACATCAAGCATAGATTAAATTCCTTCATTTGCTCTTCAAAATACCATGTGAGGTTTCCAGGAATATTTTTATGCATTTTTTTAAAAAAACTTTCTAAGAAAGCATACTGAGGGAATCTTAACCATCTCTCCTAGGACTCTGCCAGTAGCACATTACACGATCATTTTAGTCAGAACTCTAAACTGAGAGGAATTCTGAAACAAGGATGGCCATTGAGAAACAAAGAGGCAAAGCTCAAGGCAAACTCTGCCATAGTAATCAGAACACAAATAAAAGAACATGCACAGATGAAAGCAAGTGAAAAGTGGGAATGACAACTGGAAAAAGAGTGGAAAAAGGCAACTTTCTTCCTCCTGAGTTCCCCACCCCTTACCTTGGCCCTTCTGAGGGCATTCCCCAAGAAGCAGATAATAAACTCATTTTAAAATTTAATCAGGAAGAGAAACAAAGTCTCGTTTAAAGCATATGACTTAGAATCTTGATTAAAATATTAGACTTTAAAGGCAGAGGGCTATGTAAGTATTTTCAGGCCACTGCTTGAAGCATAATTCTACCTGAACCATTGCTAGTATAGCCCTGTATTAAGACCTGAAATTAGAGCAAAGGCTGACGCTGTCAACAGATCATTTTTTTCCCCCAGTACAACCACAGAGGCCACTTGGCCTTGTGACCGACAGCCATACCCAGGCCGCATGGCTACTATCTGTGACTTAAACAAGTACCAAAGCACATTCATTTCACAGCACAAAAAAGTTGGCCCTTCCTGACTGAAAAAAAATTATACCTCAGGCACTGTTCACCAAAAATATAGAGAACCAAAGCCTGGTACTAGTCTGGTATTGTACTTACAGAGTAGCAGTGGAGTAATATTAATCAATCTACCCCCAAAAACAACTTACAGTTAAATACATTACGAATTGAGAGCTTAACATATCAAAAGTTCAGAAATATCATACCGCTTCAAAAGAGTCACAGCCTATCAGTATAAAGGAAGAATATAAAACTATTTTATTGACCACTGTTCACCAGTATTTACAATAAAGTAAACAATATACAGTCTGATAACATTCAAATTACTACAAAGTTAGTTTTCACCTGGTCTTCTTGGGACCAAGTGATCCCAAATACTAAAAAGAATGATTCTACAGGTTTTAAGGGCTAGGTTTGGGTAAAGAAGATACATGCACATCAATAGTATAGAAGACTACAAAACATCTGTGAGCTTGTTTAGACATTCATTATGATTCCGTAATAACTATGGAAGTTTATGAATGTTTTATAAAAGCTTTTACCTAATATGGAGGAAGTAGTAGTATCAAATGCTCTCTCATGATAAATGAAACAAGTTGCAGAAAGCTTTTATTTACTTGCTGTTGATGCAAAACACACTACTTCAAAAAAATATCAAATTTGAATCCTGTTAGAATGTATGTTTCTCACATTGCTAATAAATCAAATTTCAGGTTTTAATATTCATATATATAAAAAAGCAATGCAAACAATTATTGTGCTTCATCTTCTGGGCATGAATGCCAAGTTAGTCGCTCTTCATAAAAAGCGATTACGATCTGAGGACACTTCACGTTAGCTTCTTTGGCCAGCACCAGATCTGCCTCATCAGAGTCTTTCCTGATGTAGAAGAGAGGGGGATTTAAGAAAATGCATAATTATTAATTCAGTAACTTATTTTCATACCAGGGTGCTTTAAATTATTTTAACAACAATGGGTTTCAGGAAGCATACATATTCATAGAAACTTAGCAGCTCTTTACGCATCATAAAATTCTGAAGAGTATTGGCTAGAAATCAGTTTTCAGTATTTCTTTCACAACAGCTATCAATAATCTCCATGCTAATGGCGAGATTTCATAGCCATATCTTCTTCCCCTTCTCATGTTCTCCTATTTTAAGGAAAGTGCTGTTCAAAGGCAACCATTCATACTGTTACCAATTGCAGTACGTAATGAAGTAAGTAAAACCTTGCTAATTTTACTTTTAAAGCATAATCAAAACTTCAAATTCAAAGTGAAACTTTTAACACACAATAGCATCAGTCTTAAGAGGTGCTATTTACATCCAAATTGTATTAAATGTTTATGCAAGTAACTTGCTGCATTTTATACTGCTATTCCTGCTGCTGTCTTGGGGTAACAAAAAAAACATTCCAATCTGACATGCTTCAGGCTCCTTTTTAAAGTGTATGCTGATTTTACAAATCAGCTTTGTGCTTACGTACTTACATCTACACTCGTTGCTTACAATCAGTTATGGAAAAACTAACCAATTGCAAGTGGACTAGACAAAAATATGCTCCTTTTTAATGTTTTCTTTTGCGCTTTATTCTGCCAACTATCCCTACAGAAATTTGAAGTCATGATCCACATTTTCCAACTCTGAGTTCCACATACTAAAGAGAATTTGAACAGTCAGAAGGGAAGCAGAATCTTCCCATGCACTGATCTTCAACAGTCCAGGTACACTGTATGACAAACCGATTCTCTGGAAACCACTCAGTTTGACACCATTCAAAAAACCATGTCTTTCTCAAAGGCTGTTGAAAACCATCATTCTTATCACCCCTACCACCTTAAGAAATCTGCCCCCCAGCAAATGCTAATTCAATCTCTTCTATTCTCAACACTGGAAAAAAAAATTACCCTACTTATTCACTGCAGAAAGACAAGTCTTCTGCCAACACACTAGCTAATGGCACTGTTTTCCCCCTACCCTCCCAACACCACGAACTCCCCCCATCACTTTTCCCCTGTTATAGGCCCATAATGGCAAACTCCTCCTTCACATTGTTTCTTCATCACAATTTCAGCTTCCTCCACTAGTTGCTTCCAACTTTCTATCCGGATGATTGCATGCAGAACAGTAGGCACTATGTTTGATTCAAAGGTTGGCTATCCAGCAGCTAGATTCTGCTTATGTAAAAGCGGAGTTCGGCCTGCCATTCCCTCAGCAAGAACACTACCGAGATCCATCTTTTCCATACAAATACCATTTTCCCCATATTTTATCTGAATTTCCCTTTCAAATTTCTATTTCTGTAAAACTGAACCAAGAGAACCTAAAGCCATTTTGGTTCTGGAAGAAAGGGGGAATAAGTACTGAGTGATTGCACAAGTTTTGTTTTTTTCTAAGAACACAAGGTTAATAAGCAGACCACCAGCATCTGCCTGCTGAAATGAAGTTTTTTCACCAGCTAAGTGCAACTGCCTGCCCTCCTGTAATACAGACCCGAACTATGGATGGAAGACTTACCATTTCATGAGGAACATAAGCTCTCCGCTGCTATCCGTAGCCCCAATTATCCGCTCAGGATCAAGACCCCTCGCAAACCCTCTTGGCTTATCAACCTATTGAGCAAGTTAGAAGATCATTATCTACTTCAAGATAAAATTGTATTTTGGCTTTAGAGCTAGATACATGCATTTGTCTGCATGCGTAACAGAACAAAACAAAATACAGCCTTACATAATTACAAAAGCTATGATTACATATAATAATTGCCTGAAGATGACATTTTTTTTTTCCTCATGACTGGTCTTCAGATCAAATCGTTCAGATGCAGAGCAAGAATAAAGGAATTCTACATCAATGTTTCTAGCAGTTATTTCTGAACGCTCAATAGATGAAACAAGCAATCTAAAATCCTTATAGTAGACAAAAAGACAAGGATGGCTATGAAAAGCAACAAAACGAGCAAAGCCAAAATGCAGTCCTGGCAGCGGGAAGAACCTATCCCTTTCAGCAGAACAACAGACTTGGGGATTTAGCTTGGCTTAAGCCAACTGTGCAACTGCACCCACAGGGAATACCTCAACTCCTCTTGGCTCACTGAGATCACACCAGTGCTGCAGAATATTACAACTGTTTCCTTTATTATTTCCTCTAGTTTCACAACATCCTTTTTCAGTGACCACTACTGCACCAGGTCAAGCCACACAACTGACTTTAAATACTCCAAATAATATTTTGTTTTCTGTACGTCAGTATTCCTTCTGATGCCTTTGAACACCACCCATTTTTGACAGCACACATCCAACAGCTGTCTTCAGTAAACCACTGCCATTGCCAACCAGCTTCAATTCAAATTTCTACAGTTTGAAAGCTTAGAGAGGAAAATGGGAACTACTAAACACACTTTAATACGTGCATTATTTTGCACTTACTAGCACTAAACTTACCATGTTCATTCATTCAAACTGTAGGCGAAACCCAAACCTTTACATGTAAAGGTAGATTTTCTTCAGTCACCCTTTCTACACTTTCTCCACCATCAAGTCCAGCATAATCTAAATAATTGCCTGGTCTTCACATTTTGCCATCTTCCCACTTACCCATTTAATCATGTGCTTAATCATACAAAAGCCAGAACAGAACTTCACCTTGTTGCATTCATGAGCACTTTGCTCCAATACAAACTGACCCACTTCCCACTGTTTGTCAGTAACTCTCAACCAGTCTTACTTTTAATTATTCAACAAGCATCAGGGGACAACGTCAAAACTTCTGGTCATATAGAGGAATGTCAAGTACTCATCTTTTACCCACTATTTTGACAGTCTCATTGACCACTATGTATCATTACAATTTCCAACAACTGTTCCAGATACTGTGCAATTTTCACAGTTTTAAACCCACGTTTGTTTCCAATTCTCCAAGTCATGATAGAATTTTGAGGGCAAGGGATTGGATAGATAGGAAGAGACACAGGAGAAACAAAGCTTAGCGCACAAACATATACTTACAGAATCACGTTTTTTCTTTGATTTACTATCATCAGATTCACTATCTGACAAAGATTTCCTTTTGGCACCATCTGTTTTTTCTTTACCAGCTTTCTGAGAGTTCAGAAAAGCTTCAATTAACTCTGGACAATCTAAGTTTTCTTCAGGTTCCCACGTGTTGTCAGCACTGAAACATACACACATTTATATAAAACTAGGAAAAGAAGAAAAACATAAAGCTAGCCACATGGCTCACCTTAAGCAAGTCATTTTTTTCTCATTACGTAAGTCATCTTTCTTAAACCTAAGGATGCCTCTCTCATCATCTTTCACAACCTTCACATATGCAACATTCGATGACTGAAAGAAGTAAGCTCTGCTAGTGTGAAGAATATTGTTCAACTCTTCTTAAGGTACAGAATAAGCAGCTCTGTTAAGTCCTTTGATCTTGGCGGGAGCTCAGACATTCAACTCTCGACCTACCCATTGAATTAAACTGACTCCCCTCCTGGCTCCCCTAAAGACTGTCCCTTCTATGTACCAGAAATGCTCTCAAAAGCAGTCTCTGAGCACTGAGCTTAACTGTATCTCCCTTCTTTGCTTGACTACAGAGAGTAAAGCTCCAGGTCTAGGGCTGGCTATTGCAAATGCTCCAGTCAGCATGTACTCCATTAAATAATTGTTTAAGTTGCCCATGAACATTTCCTACAACAATTAAGCACTTCACCAGAAATCCTCATGTATAAATACTGACACAGTACTACAGCACAAACAAGGTATCAACACATTGTTTTCAGTTACTAAAACATATTTTTACAACTTTAAACCAGACCCCTGCATACTAAACACACTGCTGTTTATGCAGTCATCTTTGCACAGATTTCAGGTGACAGAATTGCAGAAAGTTGCAATGCAACTGCTTTGCGAGACACACAACAATAAGGTAGCTGCACATGTAACTACTTATGTTCAAAAGCTAGGTTATATGAACATTCGGTGCATCCCCTTTTTTCAGCTGGTAAAGCACAGTTGTGCTTATACAAGGTCTGGGAGAGAGACTGACAGGTACCTTTTGGGTATGTCTAATTAAGGCAACCATGACAGAGAATTCCTTTTCTAAATTCATCTAATTCAAGAGAAGTTCAAAAAAGTAAACAATAAGCAAAATATCTGCCTTGAATGCACTACTTCAGAGCTGCCTACAGTTTGAATCCCTGCAAAATTTATTTCTCAGAAATAACATTCGTTCCATCCCATGTATAAGTGTACCTATATTATGACAACTGTCAGTCTAGCTTACCTTGATAGATATTGACACAAGCTAAATCAAAGAACAATGGCAAAAGAATGATCACCGAAGACTTAGTAGGAACCTTGGAGCATTTTTACGAAGCATGAACACTAGGCTAGATATCGTCTATTTTATTTTCATACTTGACTGCCCCACTTGAATACGTTTATGGATGCCCTCCCCTTTCCACTCTTTAAAACGCATCCCCCACCATCCAACCCCCCATCCACGCAGCTATTTCAAACAGATGGTTAGTATTTAGCATTGTATCAGAAAAAAATACTGTGGAATGCCTTACTCTGTAAAGCCTTTCCATTTCAAGTAGTATTCCACCTTTCCATTCACAACACGTCTGTCCAGGACTTTCTCCACAACAAATTCTTCAGGCTCCGCCTCTTCAACTTTTTTACCTTTGCCATTTTGTTTCTTTCCCATTTTGTGCTACAAAAGAAATTCAGATTGCCATTATTCATTCTCCCGCTTTACACAGTTACTTCACTGGCCAAATCCAACTTTGGTCAACAAACAGCAAGGAGTGGTGTACTTATTCACACTATAGCCAGAAGCTCAGACTCCTTTCACGTTAGTGCATGAGGTCGGGTAACCTGAGCAAGACATGTTAATATTTTGGGTTTTCTTCAGTCACTTAACAAGATACCCAACACTTAACAACAGTTTTTATAAAGGTGAAATATTTTTGTCCGTACAATCAGTGCCTCCACTCCCCTTATAAATTTCATTCCCAGTGCTACATGCTCGAAATTTTATAAAGCTTCTGTAAGTTAACTCTACGCCTGTGAAAGGGCAGAGGGCAAGAAACAGCGTAAGGCAGAGTAAAGAAAAGTAATAAGGGAATTGTGAAAATGCATAAAACAGAAAGGGGATGCTACTCAAAAAAAAAAGTGGTTACTACGTTTTCCAAAAAAGGAGAAGCTGATGGGAGCAAAGTTTATGATGTAGTGCTACTATAAACAAAGTATTCAATAATGAGTGATAATTATTGAACAGGGTGCATGCTCCAGGATGCATGCTAGGAGCATTCAACTACTGCAGTCCCTTCTCATTCTTAGCCACGCACCGATGTAACTTACATTCAGGTGTCACAAAGGTGCCAAACTTTAAGACAGCTACACTTAAAGTACAGCACTTAACATGTAAATGAAGTTTTGCTAACTTTTAAGTGTTTTAAGTTTACATTTGACACTTTAAATAATATTCTTCAAGTTCTTAAAATAAATATTACATCCACATCATCCTCAAGGCATTCCCAGTTTAATAAGGCACAATTTAATAGTTATAGAAGGACACATTTCAGAATTTCCTTGTTTGCAGTCTCGAAAAGGTTGGAACAGGTCTGTAACCTTGTCATATCACATTTCTGGAGCATTAACAGACCAAGAACAGTTTGGTTGCCATTTTGGATTGCTCCTTATAGGGAAATTGTTAAAATGGCAGCCAGAAATTAACGGGAAAATTATTAAGCTCCAAAAAACTATACAGTCATGCAGCACCCTAAATGAGAACTACTTCCTCACTAATGCACTTCCTACATATCAGAAACAAACAAGCAAAAATCATGGATCACTGATGTTTATGGCATTTTTCTAGCCTTCTCTAGAATTAACGTGGGTTAGTTTGCGAATACTGTGAAGCAATTTTGAAACTAATTTTTAGACTTTGCAGAATTTTGTCTTGATGTGGTGAAAGGCAGAAAAAAAATATCGGTTAGGCGCAAAGAAAACTGTCTTCTTTTTGCAAACTGAAGAAGCTGATTCTGTCTTTCCAAAGCCTACTCTTTGTGCTCTTCCTTTTTTTGTAATCAATTTTTCCTCTCCCTCCCCAAAATACCTTTACTCTGGTTAGCAACCCATAAACTGAAGGTGCAAACAACGAAGTAAGGCAAGGAAAAGGTTCGAGTTTCCCTTTCAAACAGCAATTTTCTGTATACAACTTGTGTGACGCTTGTTTTGATTTGGGAGTATAGAAGGGATTATTTAAAACAGAGCATGTACTTCCAATTAGATTTTAACTGCCTGCATACTCCAGGTGTATTTTGGAACACGGTATTCATGTCTGAGAAGCGTCAACTCAACCACACTGGCTTTTTTTTTTTTGCCTGCACATGAAAAAAGAACGCAAGACCAAAATTAAGTAAAAACATGAATATGCCCAACTCACCTAAGAAGGCTGCTTATTTTAAGAAATTAAAGTATTAAAAAGAGAAATGGGTAGAGATGAGGAAAACAGCAACAAAAAAAAAAGGCAGGAAAAAAAGTGACACAGACTCACTATAGCATGGTATTATCATACTAAATACTGGCAATGAAGCAAGCAGGCTACAGGTAGAACATCTCAATCTGTGTTCCCTGTTGGACTGAATTTCTCTAATTCAGCGGAAGACCATTTTCTAATATTGTTTTCAGCTTCACTCATTCTTGTCACTTAAATGGTTTGGACCTCTGTATGAAAGTAACCTCTTTATTTCTGAAAATTTTAAAGACTTTAAGTATCTGTATAACCTTCCATAGAAGAAAATGAACATTACGGGATCTGCTTTTTTTTTTTTTTCCTTGAAGTTCAGTAAGCAAAAGCAACGTCAAGGGTACGTTGCTTTTTGTTTTATATATTAGGGGTTTAATTACATCTTCTGAACAGCACTACTTTCCAAACTCTTCTTGAGCCTTTCCAACCTAGTAAATAATATCTAACTGCAGTGCCTGGAGAAATATTGAACGTTCATTAAAGAACTCTAAGTTCTGAGATTATACAAGCCCATGCAAATCTCAGCTTACAGGTGAGTGCAGCAGCTGACTCAAAAGGTAGAAATGTCCAATAGAGCCCCGAAAAGTCCCTTCTTTAGGGTGACCTGTTTTGAGAGTTAACTTGGGCATTTAACCACTGGATACTCATCTGTGGCGCATTTCCCACTCTGCATTCAGAAGCTACGTGTGCCAGATACAGATGTTCCTCAGTGGATAATCGCTCTTTCTCTGAGGGGCAATATTAGAACGCTGACATGACATTGTGGTGAAGTGTTTCAAGATACAAGAGGTAACAAAATCAGAATTACAGTTCCAGAGCTGAGCTATCCCCTAATATATGTAGGTTTCGCATAAACTACAAAATGAAGCAGAATTAGTTACGGTTCCCATGGGAACCATAACTGATTTTCCTGACCTGTGCAGCAAAACCCTGAACAACATCAAAATATTAAAAATACTGCATTCACAGACTCTTCCCCATCCCTGAGGCACCTCCTCCCTGGGCTGGCTAACCACTACACTTCCTCAAATTAGGGAAAAGCGGGCTATCAATTACTGACATAAAGTTCAGACATTCATCTTGATGAAATCCTTACAGCTGTTTTTTATCATATCATGTAAAGCAAGCACCGCGCTGCACTGTGAAGCCATGAGTTGATGCAAGTTTTTAACGTGCCTCAATCTGGGTCAATTAGCAACCATTTTAGGAAATTTAAGAACCGGCCTTTTGAGCGCATTGAAAGTCAGTTGTTCTGCCACCCAAATGGTGACTTGTGTATATGCATTCTTCCTTAGCTCCCTGCCTCAAGCAACCTTGGATGCATCTCATGCTCTATTTTTTCAGTTCTTTCACACACGTGTATCTATGCATATATATAAAATAACTAAATTAAATGGCAATTAAATCAACTTCTGCAACCAACTGCCCTTAAAAGTTCATATTTTAACATCAAGCAAAGCTTTACAGGACTTGAGATCCACGAATGCATCATTAAAATGGTCCAGGAGGGGTTTGCATCTGATAATCTCTGCTCCTATGAAATTCAAAGAAACTGTTATTTGTTAACAATCATTTTAGAGGGCATCTTAACTAAACCACATCATTTCCCAATAGTTATTTTTCTTCTGTAAGGACTGCCTTTTCTCAGACAATTAGTTTTTCCTGAATAAACTAGAAGAAATTAAACAAATACATTACTCTTGTTTCATTTTTACATATACGATAAATTACATGGTATCCTGAAAGGAGGCTAAAAAAATCCTTAGTGTTTTCTACTGTAGGACACGTGAAATTGTGCAGAGCCTTTTTTTTTTTTTTTGGTCTTTTTCCCAATGCACCTCTGCAGAAATGGCAGATTTGTTAAAGCCAAAGAAAATGTCCTTTCTAGTAGCCTTACTTTCTGGATCTGAATTTTTGGTCAGAACAATGCTGGGGAGGGGAGATGTGGATGTATCTTTTAAATGGAGATGCCAAGTTATAAGTTTGAAGAAAAATATGTTGATTAAATCCTTACATACTTTAGGTGTGCATGAACTTACCAATGTAGTTTTATTGGAGGCCATTTTTATTGCAGACTTGCAGAGCTTTTACTAGAAAAATGCATGACAATTAAAAGGAAGTTTACATTACTCAAAGAAAGGCATCCCAATACAAGCATGGTCCTTGTTCCAACCCCCATGTATTCATTGCATATAACATTTCTAACACGGATTAAATCCAGAACAAAAAGTAGATTACTACTTTGTCCGGCATAACCCAGCAACACACTTTTACCTAGCCAGGATAACTGACACTTACAAAGTGGTACATATGGTTGAAAAAAGGCTTTTCCCAAGGCCTACTAAGGCACAGAGATGTTTCTAGGGAAAAGGGGGAGGACCATCAGGGATGCTTATTTCCTTAAACCCAATGGAACAAGAGTTCAGATTCTAGCAGTTAATTAAAACACATACTGGGATGTGTTAACTGTGAATCTGGCGGGGAGCAGCTACACATCTGCAGTGTAACAGAGTCACCCATCACTCTTACGTGGTAGTGAGTCCTGATGAGCAAGTATTTATCTTAATGCAACTGTAACGTTGCCTTCTGATTCTCAGGATTGCAAGAATTCAGGTCCTACGCCAAAATTAGCTCAGCTAAGGTGTACAGATTTCACCTGGGCAGATTTAACCTGTGTCGACCACAATCCATCCCCTTTTCCACGACATTTCTCATTACCGGCCACCTCTTTCAGCGTGCATTACCCCTGCCCCACTGCCAACTATTAAACTTAAGAATTCCACATAAGCCAGGGCAAGGCAAAAGAGAGAAGTCCTCCGAGGCCAGCCAAGCCCCCCGGGCTCCCCAATCCCGCCCCGTTCTCCTCCGGCAGGCCCGGGGGCGGTGGGAGCAGGGCCCTCCGGGGGCCCCGGCGCAGCGGGGCTCGCCTCGTCCGCGTTTGAAAGGAAGGAGAGAAGGGGGGGGGGGGGGGGAGGGAAGGGGAAGAGCCAACAGCGCTAACGGATAGGAAAATAAATAAATAATAACGATTAAAAAAAAAAGGGAAATAGTGTGTGTGTGGGGGGTGCTGCACCCCGGGGGCCCCCCCACCCCACCGCACCCCACCCCGCCACGTTTCCCCCGGCCGGAGGCTGCTGGCGGAGGCCGGGCTGCGGAGGCCGCCCCTCGGCGCTGGCGGGCTCCGGCTTTGTCTGCCCGGCGCCCCCCTTCCTTCCTCCTCCTCCTCCTCCTCGTCCCCCCCCCCCCCCCTCCTTCCTGCCTCCCCCGCGGCACAGCCCGCGGGGCCGCCCCCCTGCCTCCCCCTCCCCGAGGCCTGCCGCGGATCCCGCCGAAAGGGAAAAAAAATATACATATATAAAAATAAATATCAAATAAAAAAAAGGGGGGGGGGGAGGGGGGAAAGCGGGGTGCCGGCCCCGAGGCGGGGGGGAGGGGAAGGGGGGGAGCTGAAGGATACAGACTTCAATG
Source organism: Anser cygnoides (assembly GCF_040182565.1). Lineage (NCBI taxonomy): Eukaryota > Metazoa > Chordata > Aves > Anseriformes > Anatidae > Anser > Anser cygnoides. Next base: position 35,603,908 of record NC_089874.1, on the reverse strand, counting down.
GTGCTCGGCCGCGCCGCTCCCCCGTCTCCTCGCGGCTCTCGCCCTGCGCGCACTGAGCGGCGGCGGCGGCAGCGACATCCGAGGGGGCTGGGGCGGGGGGCGGGGGGAAGGCGGGGGGGGGGAAGGGAGGGCGGCAGCGGCAACCCAGCAGCACAGGAGGAGGAGGAGGAGGAGGAGGAGGGGAGCGGCGGCGCAGGGCGGGCGCGGCGGCGGTCGGGGCTGGGCTGGGCGAGCAGTGCGCGCCGGCGGCTGACGGGGCAGAGCGCACGCCGCCGCCTCCGCGCCAGCTGCGAGCTCCTACCGTCGTCGCCGCCGGCACAGGAGGGGGGCCAAGACGTCTCTCCAACGGGGGGCGAGCGCAGGACCGCGCCAGGCGTCCAAAAGAAGGAAGATGCCTCGCGGCGACAGGGAGAGCGACTGGGTGAGCGGCGCGGGGCGGCCGCCGCCATTTTGGCCGGCGCCGTGAGGGAGGCGAGGAGGGCGGCGGGGCCCTGAGGAGCGGCCCGGGGGGCACCGGCGGCGGCTGCCGGGGGTCTGTTGGCTGAGGGAGGAGGAGGAGGAGGACGAGGAGGAAGCGGGGGGCGGCCGCAGCGCCGTGCCGGCACTCACCCTTTGTCGCGGGGCGCGTGGAGAGGCAGGGAGGGAGGCAGGGAGGGGAGGGAGCGGCCCGGCGGCGCGGTGCGCCCCCCCGCAGCGCTCTCCGGGGCCGGTACCGCTTCTTCCCGCCCGGCCGCGAGGGGAAGGGGCCGCGCTGCCGGCACTGGGGGGGTAAAACAGCGTGATAGCCCCCTGCGGCTAATTATAGCCCCCCGCCCTGAGGTGCAGCGCTTCGGTAATTTCCGGAGGGGGGGGGGGGACGCGGTGCCGAGCCGGTTCGGAGCCGCTCGGGCGCGTCTCGCGGGTCCCTTCCGCCGTCGGAAATTGCCGAGCGGGCTGCGCGGTCTACGGGCGCTGCGGCGTTTTCTCTCCGGAAATTGCCGAGCGGCCGTCTGGCCCGCTTCGGAGAGTTCCGGAAATTGCCGAAGCGAGGCGAATGGTCTCCCGGCCGCGCTTCGGCTCTTTCCGGCGGGTGCCGAAGCGGATGAGCTCGGCGGCGACGGCTCCTTCGGCTCATTCCGGAGAGGGTCATTCCCAGCGGAGCCGATGAGTTTTTATTACGTGATAAAAACACAGAGGGGCGTTACGCAGAAACACTGCCCCTTCGGATTTATCTAAGCTCCGGATCCGAGCTTTTTTTTTTTTTATTTATTTTTTTTTAAACCGAGCCATCGGAAGGCAGGAGGAGGAGGAGGAGGGCGCTAGCAGTGCGCGGAGCTCTATTTCAAATTACGTAACAGCTCGGGCGGCCATTTCTGACGGGTTGCGCGGCGCTCCCGGGCAGGAACGCCGACACCATGAAGAACATGGTACGTGGGCAGGGCGGCGAGCGGCTCCTCAGCAGGACGGCTCCTCAGGAGGGCACCGAGCGAACCTCCCCGGGCCGAGGGGGGGGCGCGGAGCGGAGCGGAGCTCCCGCCGCGCGGGGAGCGTTAGCGGCGAGGAAGGTTCTGGAAGCAGCCGTTGGTGCTGCCGCGCAGCCCTCAGGGGAGGAGGAGGCGGCGGTGGATCTGCGGGCGGGCGGCGGGCTCGGGAATTTGGCGGTGGCTCCCGGCCCGGCCGCGGGGGCTGGTCAGGGAGCGAGCGCTGCCGGGCCGCGGTGGCGCCGCTAAGAAATGGCGGCGCGAGGGGGAGGGGGAAAATGGCGGCGGGAGGCCGAGGGGGGGGGGGGGGGCTGCGGTGCTGGGGTGTTTGCGGGGCGGGGAGCGGCTGCTGCGGGCTCTCCCCCCCCATAGATCCGCAGCGGTGGGTTTCCCCGCCGCCCCAGGGGTTCAGCTGGGGTCGGCGTTTCCGCAGTCCCTCCCTTTTTCCCTGCTCGCCTTCCCAGCGCACCGCCGTGGCTGCGGGCGGCGGCAGCTGCCGGGCGCCATTTTGCTCGCCCCGCTGCGGGGCCCTGCCGGCCTGGGCGCCGCCACATGGCGGAGCCGCCGCCGGGGCTGCGGGGGGAGCCGGCCTGCGGGACCGCGGGGGTCTGCTCCCTGAAGGGGGGCAGCGGGGCTACTGCCTGGGCCGAAGAGAGGGGAGAGCCTTCCTGCTTAGGGCCTGCCGGCCTTTTGGCGGGCTTGGCCATTAGCTGTTGCGAGATCCCACCCACCTCTCGCCGTTAACCGTTTTGGTTACTCGAGCTCCCGACTCCGCAGAGCTCTGCGGACAGCTCGGCGTGTTTATGCATGCCTTACTACTACGTGAAATGCATCTTACTGCTCTGATGGTCAATTTTCCAGTTAAGGCTTCACGTTTTTCCAGTCCTGTGAAGCGTCGATTTAAGGCTACGAGAGAAGGTTTAACACAAACTCTAATGAAGATTCCAAGGAGTTCATAACATTTTCTCTTTCATTCTGTTCCTGCCACAGCATGTACTATGGAAACTTCTAAGGAGGTCTTTCTTCTAGCTTTTATACTGGGGGGTGTGGGAAATGGGTGGTAATGGGTTGTGGTGGTTTTTTTTTTTTTTTTTTTTTTTAACCAACTGAGTGCTTTCATCGAGATTCTGAGAGGGACTGGCTTAATTATGCTTTATATCAGGGATGTTACCGGTTCAGCGTAAATTTAGGATTATCAAAGATTGCTGGACCCTAGTGGGAGTTTAATCCCAGATTATAGTCAGAGTCTCCTAAAACTGATACGGTTAAGACAGTCCCTCTCCATTGAGCGGCTGTGCGTGTGTATGAGCGGAACAGCATGTTTAGGATATTGTCGCACAGAGATTCCATTTAAGAAGCAGTGAATTTCCTTTTTGCCATGTTCAGATGTGTGTGTTTAGATGTTGCTTCAGGTACAGCATGTGCTCTATGACAGATGTATGAATTCTTTGAAACTTCCCGGTGTTTTGCTACTCTGTTTAATGTTTATGAGTAATGCATGGTATATATTTGCCTTTTAAAAAGTGAGTGTAGTTGTTACAGCCATCTCAAAGATGGCATTACTTTTTGAAACTATTGAATTACTATTTTTAAAAGTAAGTCTAATATTTATTGGAAGAATCACTATGCCTTCTAAATTTGCCTGATTTTCACGTTTTTGTATCCTAGTTTTGTTATTAGACATAAAGGAATGACTTTATAGGGAAAAGTGTCTCCTGTGGGCCTAGGAAACTAGAAAGTAGTCCCTAATCTTTAAGCAGTTGTACTGGAGCAATTTAAAGAGAGGTTTTCTGGCACTTAGTTGTGGGTTTTTTGGCATTTAAGCAATCATTGCTTAAAATTTCTCTGCTAGTCTACTCAAATGAGGAATGATGGTGTGACTTAAGTCCGAGTGTGGTATGTAGCATGCTTTCCTTTATTCCATTTAGGAGATGATATGAAAGCATGGGATTCTTGCTTTAAAACTCAATTCGATCTAATTTTAGTCATCTGCACAGTGAGGAGATACTACTAGCTTCCTGTGTGTTTCTTAGAAGAAAAAATACTTGGAATCTGCTGTTGGATGTCGTGCTTTTAAGTGATACTGAAATCAAATTTTCTCAAATGCCATAGTTAATTGGAGGGGGAAAAAATAGATTTTATAACAGTTGAGTTCCGTGTCAGCTGGTAGTAGGCCAATAACAAAAACTGATCGGATGTTGTTGTCTCTAGTAATTGTGTTGTTCCACGTTACATGTTTTTACATCATGCCTACCTTTGACAACCTCAGAAACCATGTTGGTCTTCCTGTGGACTGGCTTAATGCTTTTGAAAGCATTTGTACACTGCACTTTTTTTTGCTTTCTAGATGTTACTTTAAAAAAAAAGGGAAATGTTCTTCATTTTTAGAGTGACCAACCAGTATGAAGCTGACATAATTAAACCTGGCAGGACAGTTGACTCTATCAAACAAGATGATGAAATTATTACGTTCTGTGAAAGGGGGTTAATATTCAGTGCTTTTTTTTTTTTAGTTTGGTATTTGACATGTGGACTAGTGAAATCTATGATACAGTGGTATTCTTGCTTACAGCGATGTGCTATCTTCTTAGGATAAGAATATTTTTTAGAGGGTTGGAAGGTTGACATTTTGTGTTACCATATTGCATACAAAATAGTAAACGTAATACCTTGTTATTGGTCTTGGGCTTTTTTAAATGACACAATTGTTTTGTAGATAGTTCTGCTGAATAAGTTCAATGAAAATTGCTCTGAAAAGTAATAGTCTTTTATTGAAAACATACTTTGTACCTAAAAGGGAAATGTGATGTTTCCACTTAGTTCTGATATCCCTGATGTTGAGAGGGGATGCGGTTAGCACTAACTCTGGTTCAGAATGCAAAATAAATTTTACAGGTGGTCTAGCTTCCTTCATTTTAATAATTAATGAGGGGATATGAATCAGTGACCCATTTGAGAACATATTTAGCCATATTTATTTATATTTGTTAATGCTTTGGTTAAATAGTATCCATGTGCAATAATTTGAGCCATAATGATTTTTAAAAATGAATGCTATCTGGAATAAAAAGAGGCAGTTCAAATGGATTTATGTTATTTCTAATGAGGACGCTTTGGTACTTTGGAGCGTTTTTTTCTCCAGTGGGGTTTTAAAAGGTGTCTGATACCGGTCTTTGAGAGGACTTTTCTCCTGGAAATATTTAAATTTGGCCCTTTGCTTTTAATATTTGGAGGGAGAGATGGGAAGAGAAGCACATTATTAAGATCTGTTTCATGAAGTTGGACCCAGAGAATTGTGTAAATTGCTTAATTTCTTGAATACTGGTAGAATGCTTTGAAGAGCCAAACCTAATTTTGAGAAATGTCTCTTAGTGAAAGTTTTTGACTTCTAAGAAAGTCTTACTTACTGTCTGATTATGCTGGTGCAGGGCAAGTATTGTAAATTATATTAATGTAATCATTTTTTCTGTGATAGAGGGAAAAGGAGCAGTTCCGCAAGCTGTTCATTGGCGGCTTAAGCTTTGAAACAACAGAGGAAAGCTTGAGGAATTACTACGAGCAATGGGGCAAGCTTACAGATTGCGTGGTAAGTTTGGCATATTAATGCACAACAATGACATGGAATGTGTAGAAATTGTAAAAATGGGGAGTTGTTTTTTGAACAACTTAACAAAGAGAGCGTGCAGTTTTCTTCAGTGTACATACAGTTGGTTCATACGTAACAGCGTATCAAAGCTTTGTGCAGGTTTCCTCTTGCAAAGTCTGCTGGTAAAATTAGCAAGCATTCACAATCTGTTTTTTGTAAAATCTCTCATCTTCAACCACTTGTTACAACTGTTCAAAATGCACTTCAAGCGATGACACTGAAGTTAATTAGGGAGTACACAGAGCATGATTGCATCTGCAACAGTGTGATCTGTAACCTTTGGTAGAAAGCTGATACCATGGTAAGCAGCCCCATGAACCTGGGGAAGGATGGCTTTCTGCAGCCTGGGATCTTCTGTATGTTTATTTCTTCTATTGCAGGAGTCGTTCCACTGAATTTGTTCAGGAAGCTGTAAATCCATATTTCATGAGCCAATTTTTAAGTGTGCTCTTCAGGGAGATTGAAAGAAATGCTTGATTTTAGAGAAAGCAAATATAAATCTAAACATGCATTGCTGCTATGGGGTTTTTGTTGGCAGAGTTTGAGTTACTGGTAGAGAATTAGCGATGTTCTGAATTTCTGTGATGCTAAGCAGCAGTGCTGCTTGTGTCCTTGATAGCTTGCTGCTTTATATGTAATTGTATTTTGAAACCAAGAAATACTCAAATTAGGTTTGTATGTTTTCTCCAAATATTGTTACTGTTAAGCTTCACATGAGACATGTAGATGTGGTTTAAACTTGTTCATTGTTTTTAGGTAATGAGGGATCCTGCAAGCAAAAGATCAAGGGGGTTTGGTTTTGTAACATTCTCCTCAATGGCTGAAGTTGATGCAGCCATGGCTGCAAGACCTCACACGATTGATGGAAGGGTGGTGGAGCCTAAGAGAGCTGTGGCTAGAGAGGTAAATACGGTTTTGAAAGCAGATATTTGTGCTTTGAGAAATGAACCTCTGTTTTGGTCAGATTAGGTACGCTTCATTCTTACTAGAAATTGTCTGGGCTTATATACTCTTGGTTAAAGGGTGTGGCTGGGGCACCGTTCCCACACTTTTGGTCTGTTAATTTACTATATTACATAAATCTCTATTATTATAGTAAATTCTTAGTTATTTTGGTTATGAATCATGTCTGCAAGGGATGCAACTGAGGCCTGGAAAGCATTGTTAGCTGAAACGTGTTGAATGTAATTATGCAAATTCCAAACCAACTCTTCTCTGGAATGGTTACTGTTACTACATCTCAAATTAATGAGCTCCTGTCAGTCTTCTGGGTATTTTTCAAAGGTGACTGAAGTGACCAAAAATAGAGAGCATAGTGCAGAAATTATTTATTTTTTCCTTCCCCAGGGGTAGTGTTCAAAATCAACCTAGGGACTACTCACGTTTTTGCTTCAGGCATATTTGGTTTTAAACTCCAGGCTATAAGTTAGGTGGGTGCACGGGAAAGCAGCATAGCATACCTGTAGGCTTTTCAGCTGGGTTACTGGGGCACAGAGATACTTCAGGAGCAAGTACAGATTCTAGGTGACTTCTGTTCGCTGCCTTGTCAGAGCTCTGGGAGGATTTAACCAGTTCACGCATAATATTGGAACCATTTTTTTAATGTGTTTGGATTGATGAACTGGAATTGAATGAAGTGCCCCATAGGTCAGGGAAAATGGAAACAACCAGAACCGTTACTATTAGCGATTCCAGTTTTCTTTACATTCCCTGAAGAATGCAGGGTTAATTAGTATTTGGGAAATCATAATTAAAGCAGTGTATGTACATACTGTTCATACGCATAAAGCTGTTAACAAGCTTGAGGGCTGTCATACTTACCTACTGCAGTGGCTTGAACATCATGCTCAAAACAAAACCTTTTTTTCCTTTTTAATTCTATTGTTTTTTAAAGGAATGTGAGGAGTTGTGTATTTCTATTTTGAAGAGGCTAAAGAGCATGACTGTACTTGCTGTAGTTGAAGCTTTGTTGAGATGCGGAATGTGGGCTTCACTGCTGATGGAGAGGTGGACAGAGGAATCTGATGCACTTCTGTTTTAAGTAAACTAGAGCACGATTTTTAATTTTACGTTAGTGGATACCTTCAGTTCTTTCGAGCAGTTGGTCGCACATTTTTCTCTCAGTCTACTTAAAGGCTTTTTATTTACCTTTAGGCATTTAATAGCACTTGAACGTGTGTCTTCATCAGGGTGTTTAAAACTTCCATGCAGGTTGGGGGAGTAAAAGCATTGCCTTCCACCCTACAAAGAGGTTTTAGGGACATACACTGTAAGAGAGCTACCTCAGTGTCTGAAAGTTTTAGTTTATTAGTATTGCATGCGTGAAATCCTGGCAAAATAGCAGTTGAAAAAATGGCCTTTCTTTGTGGTAATTTGGAACATTTTTGTAACAGGAATCTGGAAAACCTGGTGCTCATGTCACTGTGAAAAAACTATTTGTTGGTGGTATTAAAGAGGACACCGAAGAGCACCACCTTCGTGACTACTTTGAGGAATATGGAAAAATTGACACTATTGAAATCATTACTGACAGACAGTCTGGTAAAAAGAGAGGGTTTGGATTTGTTACATTTGATGACCATGATCCTGTGGATAAAATCGTATGTGAGTAATCTTCATGTCACTGTTCCATCTGATAATACTAACGTTTACAGTCACGGTAATTGTGTGAAGCTAAGTTTTTAAGTGCATGAATATTTGCCGTGTCATAGCTCTCCTGAGTTGCGTGGGAACACGTATTTTAAATAATTAGTGGATTCTTTGTTTAAATATATTTTTGGTATTCAGGGGTTTTAAAACAATTAGATGAAAAGTGTATGGATTAATTTGGAAATTACTTCGTTTTTGGTAGTTGGCGATTCTTGTTTGTTTCCAGATGAGTACTTCAGTGCTCATCGTATTTTATTTCTTGTGGTTACAGTGCAGAAGTATCACACCATCAATGGCCATAATGCAGAAGTAAGGAAAGCTCTCTCTAGACAGGAAATGCAGGAAGTTCAGAACTCTAGGAGTGGGAGAGGAGGTATGTGCAAGTAATGCTTAGTGCTTTATAGTTCATTTTTGTGTTCGCTTCCTGTGATTTCACTGCATTAAAACTGTCAACTGTTAATAGGGAACTTTGGTTTTGGTGATGCACGTGGAGGTGGTGGCAACTTTGGTCCGGGGCCTGGCAGCAATTTCAGAGGGGGAGCCGGTAAGACAGGCATGTTTGTAGCACTTTTTTTCTCATTTACACCATCCTTCAGGTTTCGGGTAACTTTGTAAGCTACTTCTGTTTACTTTAAATGCAGCTATAACTGCTGAAGTGTTTTGTTTTTTTTTAATTTTTATTTTTTTAAATAACTTGCAGACCTCTTGCATAGTATGCAAATTGACTATGTGGCTATTGATGTAACTCAAGCGATCTAATTTTTAAAGAATTTTATTAAATGCCAAAATTAACGTAAACTCAATGATTCTGCTAAGGAATTTAGAGACTTCTTGTCTGTAATCATATGCAGCACTCATGAGCTTTATGGTGGAGGGGTTCTTTCTTGAACACGGAAATGATGTGAAAGCTAACTGGGTGTATACTATGTCCAAAATGAACTCAGTACTTTACAAATGCAAGAGGTAAAGGAAAGATTAGATGAGGTGTTTCACATGCATTTTTCTAAACCAAGTGCTTGTGAGATTTGGTTCTTAAGGTCATAGGGGTTGGATAACAAAAGAATTCACTTAAATTCACCTGTACCAAATGATCTTTTTTTCTTCCTCCAATAGATGGATATGGGAGTGGCCGTGGATTTGGTGATGGGTATAATGGATATGGTGGAGGACCTGGAGGTTAGTTTACTTCTGTTGTGGGGTTTTGTTTTTGCTTTTTTTTTTTTTTCAATTTTACTCTTTTTCTTCATTCTGAAATGCTTATACATTCACTTACTATTCATATAAAACTTACTTCAATTGCCAAAGCTATTTTGTTGGCTTTAAGAAGCACACCTAGTTGTTGGCTCACACTATAACCATATGGTTTGCCATATAAAGGTGCATCTAGATGACTATGTATGCCCTTTTCTTTAGAATGGCAGCATTTCGTAAATTGTCTGGAAAAAAGAGATTCAAGTCTCTTCATTGATGCTTTTAGGCAGTCTGACTAGCGGGCTTTATTCACAATTCAGTTAGGGTGGGAGTTGGATATGTGCCTTCATAAAACTACTACCACCCTTTTCTTCCTCTGTAGACTTGTAAACAGAAACATATCCTCCATTTAGAGTTGGGTTGCCTTCTACACTGAAAAGTTTATTTTAAAGGATTGTATTGTCATAGGTGGCAACTTCGGTGGCAGTCCTGGTTACGGAGGAGGAAGAGGAGGATACGGTGGAGGAGGACCTGGATATGGCAACCAGGGTGGGGGCTATGGAGGTGGTTATGACAACTATGGAGGAGGTAACCTACTGGCTTGAAAGGATAGAGTGTTTCAGTTGTAAATCAGTGCAAGTCGCTTGAGATTTGGGAGGTGTGTGGGTGGGGTTAGCAAGAACAACTTTCCAAACAGTTTAAAAAAAAAAAAAAGCAGCTAATTTCATATGCTGCTGGAATCATTGTATGATCTTGTGTTTTATTTAAATGTATAATAATGAGATAATTCCATGCGTGTTTTAGCTTATCTGGGCATTTCTACTCTCTTGTGTTGATAATGCAGGCAATTACGGAAGTGGAAACTACAATGATTTTGGAAACTACAACCAGCAGCCATCCAATTACGGTCCAATGAAGAGTGGAAATTTTGGTGGCAGCAGGAACATGGGGGGACCATATGGTGGAGGTATTGTTTATGTCCTGACCTGCCTTCAAGCCAAACAGAGTGGGCAAGCTCTGGCTCTTTGGGGAGGTGGGAGGGAAGATTGATGGGTAAAAATAGCTAGATTCTTCAACAACAAACAGATGCACAATACCTGTGTTTGTTCTGTGTAGTATGTGAGATGGCTACAATTTTTTTATTGTTCTTTGGAGTGTAAAGCATGTACTGGGGAAAACGCATCCCTCTCCCTCCCCCCCCAACTATTACAACATGTCTTACAGATACCGATCTGTAAAGATCTGTAGGAAAACTTTCTTTGCTTTCATTGCATACTCTTCATGGTCTACTCTATACTCCAGTTAATGTCCACCAAACTTCCTGAGATTTTTCCCATTTCCCTTTTGTTTTAGTGCCACTTCTTTTCTGACACTTCCTGCTTTCAGTTGTCTAAATGTTATTTAATATGGTGTATAAAGCCTGTGAAATGGAAACTGAAAGACGAAACCCTTTCTTGGTCTCAAGACAGTATAGGGCATCAAATTACATGTGGCCCTGCTGAATCTTCTAAGATTACAGCATGTGGCAGTTTTTTGGTGTTAGTAAGATGCAGACAGTGAAATGTTAAAATCTGTGTTGGATATCTCTGGAAGTAAATTGGATGCTAGTCTCGATAGAGTGATCAGAAGCATTTTTGATTTGAGAAGTGTACAGATGTAACTCTTCTGTTGCTTGTTTTCCTGTAATTGCAGGAAACTATGGTCCAGGGGGCAGTGGAGGAAGTGGTGGATATGGAGGGAGGAGCCGTTATTGAGCTTCTGCAAGCTTGCCATGGGTAAGTATGTTTTTAAGTGCTAAAATTGCAGTGATTCGTGAGAGTAGCTGCAGGAGTTAAAAGCTTTTTAGGATATTATCTTTCCTTTAAAAAATGGTTAGATGAATAATTTCATAACCTATTTTTTTTACTCTTTACTTCTGTTGAAACAGGCTTCACTGTATAAATAGGAGAGGATGAGAGCCCAGAGGTAACAGAACAGCTTCAGGTTATCGAAATAACAATGTTAAGGAAACACTTATCTCAGTCATGCATAAATATGCAGTGATATGGCAGAAGACACCAGAGCAGATGCAGAGAGCCATTTTGTGAATGGATTTGGATTATTTAATAACATTACCTTACTGTGGAGGAAGGATTGTAAAAATGCCTTTGAGACAGTTTCTTAGCTTTTTAATTGTTGTTTCTTTCTAGTGGTCTTTGTAAGTGTAGAAGCATTCCTTTGATAATGTTAAATTTGTAAGTTTCAGGTGACATGTGAAACCTTTTTTAAGATTTTTCTCAAAGTTTTGAAAAGCTATTAGCCAGGATCATGGTGTAATAAGACATAACGTTTTCCTTTTAAAAATTTAAGTGCGTGTGTAGAGTTAAGAAGCTGTTGTACATTTATGATTTAATAAAATAATTCTAAAGGAAATATTGTGTAATTTTAGATTTTTTTTTAATATTGTAAAATAAGGCAAGGAGTGGGTAGTATAAGGTCCCACAAATAATATAAAGCTATTGTTGTACATGTAAAATTAAATGCTGGTCAGAAAAAAAGTATGTTGTCTGTAAATGATCAGATTTAAATATCTAGATAACTTAAGGGATATCTCTGCAAGGAGAAACACGTTTTTAGATCTTTTAGATGCTGCTTCTTCAATGGCAAGGAAAGGAAATATCCCCAGCGAGGTACTCTTCCAGGGACACAGGTCTAGTACAAGAGAACTCTTGAAAACGTCACTAAGTTCAGCCAGTCTTAAAAAGCTGCGCTGTATTTCTGCAAAGCTTTAACTACGGTAGTGTTATAAGGATGCCAACGAAGGCTGAGGGTGTAGAGCAAACTAGTTCTAAGCATCAGTTAAACTTCTTTAGGTAAGATCTTATTTACTTTTTCCTTTCTTAATGTTCCAAAAATGAGAAACTAATTTTATATGACAGTATTCTTTCAGTATAGTGATTATCATTATGTAGTTTAACATAGCAATAAATTTGAGTTAACGATTACCAACTGAAAAGAAATTTGTGAATCCTGTTTTTCTTGTATTATTAAATTTTTTACAAACAAATTTTTGTTAATTTCAGCTACTTAACATATTTTTTTCCTACTGGAATCTAGCTATGATATGAACCCTGGACAAGCATAGACTGCTGCCACTGTACTCTGCTACAGTTGAACAAATGAGACCTGCAAGTGTCCATTAGTAAAGCTTTGCAAGGGTTCCATCCCTGGTGTTGGTAGTTAAAATGGTAGGTCACAAGTTAATTAAATCATACAACTTTATTTTTGCATCCTGCAACATTTTATTTTTCTTGGGAGTCTATGCATTATGGTGGTTGCAAGGTAATGCAATGAAGGTAGCTCTGTGCTGTTGAAAATGAACTATGTTGTTATGTGTCTTGTCTACTGCAATCTGTTTTATATAACACATTTCATCCTGAAGGTTCCCAAGTAACTTTAGACTGTTTACGTGTAAGGAAAAAAATTGCACCACAGAATACATCTGCCTCTGTGAAGGAATGTGTCGTCCATTCTTATAGCAACTGCATAAGCAGTTCTTTAGGAGGGGAAGTGAAAACTTCAAATGAAACTGCAGGTGGTATTTTATGAGTGTATAATGTAATTACTTAATCTGGAATTTGGCTAGAATGATGAGGTTTCCACCATTTTTTATAGTTCTTGCAGCTAATAAACCTTAGTGCCAAATTCAGTCAGCCTTACTCGCAATTGCATTCAATGTTTGCTCCTCAAATTAATGAAAACTCACCAACTAATGAGTTATTCAGAGTATGGGTGGCATACTCTACTAGATCTGTTTTTTAAATTAAAATCAACAAAACCCACCAAGAAAAAACAACAACAACAACAAAAAAATGCCCACACCCTAACTTCAAAGTTCCATTGCCTTTGACAGGCTACTACCTACTGAAGAACGTGGACTCAGCTAACAAAAGTCCTGTTCCTTTTGTGTTAGACACACCAGTGAACTGCTTATTACTTTTTTTTAAAAAAATGGCTGAAGTTCCCCTATTGGTAATTTGGTTTAGACATATGTGATAAACATCTTCAGATACACTTTTTTTTTCTTTGGCAGGAAGGTGCCATGCTGCAGGTAACTAATGAAGAAGTGGTCAACCACAGAAACGCTTCAAGAAATAAGAAATTCTGTATCATCAGAAAATAGTTGTTTTTGCTGCCTTCATTAAAAAACCTAGAGGTTAAATGAATACTGATAAAATATCACAATTAGTACAGCTCCCTGTAATGCTGGGTTTTTTAAATGATAGTAATAATTGTCTTGTAAACCTTTCGAATAAAATCCAGATTCGGTAGGAGAAACAAATTACTAATGTTAAAAATAGCAAACATTCTGTGAGTTGAAGGTTTAACTACATATTTTTATAACTTTCATAGCTTTAAAATAAAGTATTTTTATACCAAAATAGTTCTAGTGTAATGCTTAATAAAACTTAGTGTGTGTCTAACATTAAATAATGTTCATGTGCAGCTTTTAGACCTTCCATGATTTGAAACACGCCATTTTGAGGTGGGTTTAAAAACCACGTTAACTTGGCAAGTGTATGCACAGAACTTGTACCTCTGAACACAGGCACCTGTTCTCTGTTGGGAGAAACAGTGCTACACATGAAACATGCTGATTATTTTTTGCTTTTGGACAAAATTGCTTTAAAATAGCTATGTTTTTTATCATTTTTTTAAAATATCTCCTCCTTTCCTGTTAATGAAACTAACCACAAGACAGTTCATCAAAATGTGTTAGGACAATAACTTTATCCTTCTTACCTATAAAGAGCTTTTAGCATCAATAGTGAAAGACGGAATGGAAAAAAGAGTTCCTGCTGTACCAGAACTGTATTACTGATAGCGGCATCTTCTGAAAAAAACAAGCATGAGCTTGGGAGAGCTCCGGTTGGGAATGTATTGCTTAAATAATTTATTCTAAACTTGAAATGTATATGCTTAATATTAGTAAAACCGTGATGTCTTTAACCTTCTTTATATAACTCAGACGTACTACTTAATGATTCAAAAATATTTTTTTTGTATGTTTTTTAAGTTGAAATTTGAAATATTTGCATAGGTGACCAGTGGGCTGCAACGGAAGCAGAAAATGAAGACATTCAAAATCTGCTTTATTTTGCTCTTTCCAGCAGAATGAGTTGACCAGCTGATTAGGAATTTGCCTTCTTTCCTGGAACTTAGATGCTAGTTAATGGAAGTTTTCTTTACAGTTGACAAGTCCACATTCAGATCACATAACTGAAAAAGTACTTCAAAGGGGAATATTCTTTGTTTGATGTGTATGCTTTTTCAATAGCTTTGCAACAAGGTTCCAAAGTTCCTTAATTATGTATGTTACATTTTCCATGTGAATGTTTTAATTTCCATCTACTGGGAATGGGCATTATCTCTAGGGGGTAGTAGCATGCAAAAACTAAGTTACTGGATGTCTGAAGTCTTGAAAGCTTGGAGCATTTGAGTAAGTTTCCTGTTGTCTTACTGTTAAACTTCTTTGATTTCTTTTTCTTGGTGCATAACAGTTAAAGCAAATGAAAATTGGTGTTTTGCTGATGAGTTCAGTGAGACGTGTCATCATTGAGTCAACCTAATACAGCTAGCATTTCTGAATAAAAACTGAATTGGTCAATTACTGCTCCTTAATTTTTAGATAATGTGTGTTTTTTCTTTTTTAATTTACGTCCCTCTATGGACTCACCTTTACTTTGAAAATGGAAAGTAATGTTGCTGTTTGGTATGTTGAAATACTTGAAGAAAATCAGGTTGTCAGTTGTAGCAACAGCTTGCCAAAGCAAACCTTTGCCACAAATAAGTTGAACGTGCAAGATAATATAACTTGTTGGTAACCATTGTTGGGGTGGGGGGGTTGATAAAAATGCAACATTACGTGATTGAAGCACGCTGGACTTGCATGTATAAAAAGTGATGGTGAAAAGAGGTTAATATTGGTTAATTCCAGCCATGCAGACTTTGTGATCTCAGTTATTTACAATGAAAACTGAATTTCATTCACAGTCCCTGCTACTTGAGTTTTAAGTGTTGTGTTGAAAATTGTTTAGAAAATGTGAGAAATTTTTCTTGATGCTGTAAAATTAGTAGGGATGGAACTCCGTCGTGTGTAGGGAAGAACACATTCTTTTAGTCTTGATTAACATACATCTTTTCTGGGGGATGAAATCATATTACTGGGGGCTGGGGGAGGGGTTGTGAAACCAAACCCCCAAAAACACACGTGAATTTTGAAGAGTGCCGTCAGCTGAGTTCATTTTTACAACTTGACCACATTAGGGAAAGAGGATGATTAGCAGGGAACATAATGAAGCAGTACATTCATTCTCTGTTACCTCAGTGTTTTGATTCGGTTTCAAAGCAGAATGCATGAGGCAAGTGAAATCCTTTAAGTGTTATTTTCTTTTTTTCCTTCTTTCTCTTGAAGGAGATGTCAGGTTCTCTTCTCATTCATACAGTGACACTGGTAGAAATGCAAGGAGCTTCCCTGGGACCCCCCTCATGTCCTGTTGACCTGTTTTGCCAGAAGCCACACTGTCCCTTTTAACAGTTGTCCTCTTGCTTAGTAGCTAGGAGTGCCCATTTGCATTGCAGCAGGAGTTTGTGTTCACAGAGGTTATTCAAATCTATGTAACCAAGAACTAGTTGATTTATCAGCAAAAATGAACAGTTGAAAGTGACTTGTCTGACACTGCTATGAACATACTGGGTCAGTAGTGACTGGGGACTGTGTAGTTCACAAACATACTGTGTGACCTCCCATGCTGCTACCTTGTGTGAATAGGGTGACTTGTGGATAAGTTCTTTTAAAATTGCTCTTCTGCTGAAGTTTTCACAGATGCGTTTTTTTTCTTCTCCTTCGCTTGCTCGCTCTTGGTCAGTATCTAGACATTCTTGTATGAAAATGAGTGGCCGATACATTTGATGGATTTCCCATAGCTATACTACATCACTGAAGTTGCAGTGTGTTTACAAGGTATACTACAGTAATCGAAGGCTTCACACGGTTGTGTGTCGTCTTGGTCTTTGATTTATCTACAATAAATAGTTTTCTCATTACAAAGCAGTGCTGTGTGTCGTGTTGCCTCATTTATAGACCTCTACATACTCTGTCCTCAAGATTCTTGATACGGAAAACAAAGGAAGGCTCTGAGATAGGTCGTGTGTACTTTGGAACAAGTACCAAACTTTTCAAACTGACGAGCTGATATCGATGCATTGTCCTCTTTTTCCTCTCTGAAGTTTTTAACTCCTGTTTACCACACCTAAAACTAGATTGTAAGCTCTTTTGCAGAAATGGTCTTAATTTGTAAGATTCATCTTCTGTTTAAAAAAAAGGTTTATTGACTAAAACAAAGATGTGAAGCTAAAGCTGCACTTTGTTGCAGTACTGCTAGCAGTCTTTCAACGTGTGTGCAATGTTGGAGCAGTAGGCTGTGTCCTGTGAGGGACTGTTTGCAGTATTCCTCTGTGTAACTGTTCAGCCTGAGGTTTCATAACGCTGAGGGCATTGCATTCTAATAAAGTACTAAGCTTGTGTTGTTTTTTCTCTGACAAATACTCTGTAGTGCCTGTAAGTGTTGCTACCAGCAGTAATGCAGAAAGTCATGTTTTTCCCACCATCTACTGTTTTTCTCTGTATTCTGATCTGACCTTTTCTAACTTTACTGCTTTTCATGATTAATTTAACAAAAAATTTTTAGCACTCAAGGATTATGGAGACTGCTTTACCATGGGAATGGTTTTAAAGAAACTCCCATGCTAGCGACAGGTCAGTTGCAGAAAGGTAAGATACTCAGAGATGTATTGGCAGCTTTTAAGTGAAATTAATGGCAGCTTGCTACTTGGAAGGAAGAAAAAAAAAAGCTTGTTCTGAATTCTGCCTATAATTTTGTCTTTTCTGGGGGGTAGGTACCTGAAGGTTTGGGAAAATTTAGTAGTACAGCCAGAGGTAATGTTGAAGGTATCATCAGCATTGTTACAACTTGCAGTCCACTCAGTAATGCACTTGAGAGCTTTTGTAGGGGTAGCATTGCTAGCTGAGTTCTCAGAAATTTATATTAGTAAACAACTTTATGAAGGTAATAGAGTTGTTGATCAATAATAGAAGTGGAATTAGCTAAGGTCAGTTCATGCTAATTTCCAGTTGCAAAATTGCAGGTATTTTTGGAACCAGTGGAACCGGGGCCTTATTTTATATTTATTTTTTACGTATGAGCTGTAGTACACTGCTTTTGATTAGTAGTATTGCTCTTTGTAAGAGTTCAATATGGTGCTTTATTTTCAGCATGTACCCAAATTTAACCGTGTAACTTACCCAGCTGGATGCATGCTTCATTTCGTTAGTGGCTGGCTTTGCTGAAGTTCTCAAGAGCCACTCTACTTCTGCTACTGAAGGAGGGGGCATCAGCATTTAGATTTTTTTTCCCTCCTTTTTTTTTTTAATACTGGAAACTTGCTTTGTGAGGTCCTAAAAGTGAAATACTAGGTCTTCTGGTTTAATTAGTTATGGGACTAACTTAATACCCATCAGAATTTGTGCACGTGGGCATGAAGTCAACCTTAAGACCTGGTCCTGGAAAGGTTACGTGCATGGAGTCTAAAATGCCTCATATGTATGTCATTTAATTCAAAGATGACAACCATGATGACTTGCACGTATAAAACAAAAAAAATCTGGCTCTAGAAGTGAGGCTTACAATTTATACTATGTATCTGTTATCTGTTCTGGATTTTGGCAGAAGTTCATGAACTAGTGATCAAAGAAAGTCCTGGTAAGTACCAGCAAGCACAGATACGCTTCACCGTGGTCATTAACTAACATCAGGAAATTGCAGGGCCTTGCTGATGGAAAACTCCCCTATGAATTTCCCATATCAATTTGAAGGTGTGGTAAAATTGAGCAATAAAAGAACAGATACACACATGCATGAATAAATCTTTTAATATAAAATGCAAATTGTTCAAAGTGAACACTCTTGATAACTTAGTATATTTTGTACTCTGAGGCACTGCTTCCTTTTTAGAAAGTACCAGTTGACTGCTCTGCATCTGCTACTCAGTGTGAACAGCAGTGCAAACATTATTTAGATGCTAAAGGCATAGTTCAGTTATTTGAAAGATACCCTGTGACATTTAATTATATTACATACATGGTTAGTTTTTCTGATTTGTGGGTGCGAGTATTTTTTTAACATACCAGAGCATAAAGTTGCTATATTGCAGTCATACTATAACCAATGAGCTTTTCTTTTAATATCACTTTTATGGGTTTTGCTTATGAAAGGTATCAGAAGTATGCGTTGCTACCTAGTTCTTAACACTAACGATGATTTAAACATCTCAAAAACTAGTATCCCTCTAACATTCCTTTCTCATTATTACATGTCCAATTCTTTTTTAGGCCATCTTTTAGAAAAGGATAAGCTATTGTGAATAAGCATGTAAATGAATGTCTTTTTTGTAGCACAAATAAACATCAAAACCAAAAGGCAGTAAATCTCTTGCATCAAAGTCATTATGGGAAGTGGAACCTCATTATTGTAAGTACAGATAAATGAATTAAATTCTAGTCAGTTGTTTAAAGATAGGTTTGGAAAAAGTGTTTCTCACCACCCATAAACTGAAAGGCACAAACTGGTGCTTACAAAATACCAGTTTTAGAAAGCTAAAGCGAAAACCTGAAGTACTTCTGTTGGGAAAGGTATCCAAAGGGAAGGGAAAAATCGAAGGCACGTAAGTATATGTCACAGACTAGGAAACACTATAGGAACTTACCACCACCCCCATCCACAAAAATCTTGGGAATGATACAATCGCAGGGGTAAGACAGTATTGAATCAGGTACTAATTACTCTTCAGAATCTATTTGCAGAATGACCACACTAGTTGTAATTTTATTTGGTACCTTATGTTTGCATGTAGCTATAACTAAGTATATGAGAAAAATGCAACAGTCTCCTAGGGTTCTCTCCTCAAAGGAAAAGCGGAACCTTTCTGAACAAAGGTAAAGCACAGCATCTCTCTTAGAAATGTACATTTTCACTAAAAGTGAACTTAAGCTATGGTCTTTCATTGCTAAACAACAATAATAGAAAAAAATTAAGGTGATGTTGGATATTAAAAATCAAGTACTTGGGCCTAAGAACATTTTTCTTCTCTCTGTAATTTTGATCTGAAGCTTGGTGTCCTTGTTATCCCCCTCCCCCCAATATTCTTTTTACTTCGGTTTCTCAATCCACAGCGGTTGGTGATTCTCCAGTATCTTCCAGTAAACTGCCCTAAAAATGACAGGGGGGAAATGGGATCTTTTATACAATGAATGTACAAAACACAACCGGTGTTGGCAAGTGGCAAGAGAGAGGTGGAAGGGTGCTGAAGAAAAGTGAAGGGAGTTTGATTCTATGATCTTCATGGGTCCCTTCCAACTTGGGATATTTGAAGGTTCTACGTGAGAAAGAGGAGCGGCAAGGACAGTGTGGGACTGATAAAAGGGGAGAGGTAGAGATGGAATTGTTGCTCAAGGCACATCAAACTGCAGCCGACGTATTACATCTAATCTGAGCTATGAAAAGGTCACTCTAGGAGCGCTGTTGGTCCTGCCCCTTCCCTGGTAGTGGTATTGATGATCATCATTTCATTCCAGGGTGAGCTGGTTCAAGATGCCCAAGTGTTAGAAAGCTAATGTTGAAAAGAGGATAAATAGCTTCCCTGCAGAACTTAACCAGTGAGGATAGTGATGTAAGAGAGGGAAAGAGGGTAGGAACTTGATTTTAAGGTCGTGCTGACACGGTATCACTGCTTTTCTTCTCACAGGTTATAAAAGCTTTTGGGGCTGCTAAATACCACATTTGGCTGAGCTTCTTAACTCAGGTCTATCATCTTCAGATTTCAACTTCTTTACTAATCCGTTTGAAGGAAATAGCCCCCCAAATCCATATTATTCATACCTTCTGCACATGTCTTCTGACTGGAAATTACTATTCAGTTTTTGTTTACAAAAATAAAGCTGCTACATGACTCCTCAGCTTTGAAATCCAAACGATAAACAAATGCTGCGGTAGAATTAAGGTCCCCCATTTGCAGACCTGTGTTACAGTTTCTGGCTCCAAGAAGTACAAAACTACTGCACCAATTTACATCAGGACACTTGCTGACAAGCAGTCATAAAATACATGAATTTAAAAAAAAAAAGCTAAGACTGTAAATACATCACATAAAAAGCATATATGATTCCTCCACAACTAAGCACCCCTACTGTTGTGCAGAAGAACGCTTTTCTGCCTGCAATATGCTGAACATTCATCATAAATCATACTTTCCACACGAAAGGAACAATGCACCGCAAATACCAGAATGTCTTAAGTTCTCTCCTAAGCTTACGGGGAGCTCAGGTAACAGAAGGAAGCTTTGCTGTATTTTTCCTAGGAATTTACTGTGTTCTAGGCCACCTGGTAAAAGCAAGCATTCAATTTTCAACAGATAAATTGTCACAAGATGGCAGTGCACTGATAGTCTTAAATAAAATATGTAATCATATATTGTTATAACTGCATAAGGGTTACAGCCAAATTCCTTTTGAATTATGGAAAGAACAGAGAAAACTGTACCGACGAACTTTTGAACCCTGATAGCGTGGAATGCATTACCAAAGTTGAACAGAGGAGGCAGCTAATTTATGGGGCAGGAGGCACTATCCAACCTAGAGATTCCCAAGACCAGGTGTTCCAGCTGTAAGAAAGAAACTGTATGGAAAACACTAATGAACCTATAGGGCTCTTAGAACGGGAAGCATATGTAAGATGCCATTGGAGTACTGCAAAAAAGCAATGTAGGGAGTAGCTTTGTGGCTAATGATTGCAGCTATGAGCTGTGGGAGAAGAGGGTACCTCCAATTAAGATAACTCTTTTTTTTGGTGAAGATGGGCATCCAGAAAGTAAACAATAGTATCAGAAGTCCAAAAGATAAACAAAGCAAACAAAATGGTTTTGCTGCTAATGTTGACTAACCTGACTTGCAATGAAGATAGGTTTGTTCTTGAACACACTTTCCTTGTCATAAATACTGGGTCAAGTACATAAAACTGTAACCTTTGGCTGCAAATGCTTACTAACTACTAGCATTGAATACCTTACTGTTGTTTTAGAGAAATACACTAAGAGCTGCTGTGTAAATATGAATTGGTATTAGGTTTCAGAAAGGAAATCATTAGCTGAATTAATTAAGCAAGCCATAGCAGTTCCATCCGACTTTGAACATTAGGTCACGTGAAAGACAGGACTTTGTAGTTTTCAAATCCCAAACAAGTTATTAAGGAAAATTTTCTAGTCAAGCCAATGACAGCTGCTATACAAGGTGGATACTAGCTTGTTTAAATTCTTCAAGATTTACTGTATTGATTTGCTCACATATTCCCTGTTTTTTAATTAGATAAAACAGAGTAAATCATTATCCAATAACCACTGAGTGTATTCCAATCCATTAGTTATACATGTGTTTACACATTTACCTCTAGCTCGTTTTGTCTGCTACGACAGAAGCTGGAAATAATCCTCTAAGGACAGAAGGGAATCTACATAGTTGCTGTTGCTCTGTGACAGAAAAAAAATAGAAACACTTTGTAAAGCATAGTTATCTTACACAAAAGAAAGTAAAACAAAACAAACAAATTAAAAAAACAAACACACAAAGTCCAGGAAAGAGCACAGCTGTGTATCACTGAACCACAGAATGGCTCAGGTTGAAAGAGACATTAAAGATCATCTAGTTGCAACATATCTGCCCTGGGCAGGGATGCCACCCACTAGATCAGGTTGCCCAGAGCCTCATCTAATCTGGTCTTGAACACCTCCAGATCACCTAGTTCCAGCCTCAATCAGCCGGTGTTTGGGATTTCACCAGCTGAAAACACAGCTGGTGACCCCACCATCAAGTCTTCATCCTGATGAGACACTGAGCAGAACAACTCCATGGCAATAGTGCCCTACTCCGCCCCAAAAAGCGGAACAGACCTTTCCTTCTCTTTGAGGCTGCACCACCTGCTACTGTGATGAAAAAAAGTCAAAGTGCCAGGGCAGTAGTGAACAGAGGGGCTGACAAGAAAACCAGATCTGATGTTCTCAACCCTCATAAGGACTCAATAAGAAAACACTTTGCATAGTAGCCTTCAGACAGAACAAAAGACAAAGGCCATCTGTTTTGGTTTAACACCATGAGATTCTTTTCTAACTTCTGGTTACAATACATACCTTCAGATCCAAACAATCAAGTCTCCCAAATGTCATTCTGTAACCAAGCATAAAGCTTCACATAAATGGTGAAAGCAGTGTAATTTAGCATTCACGTCTCAAGCATTTGCATATAAAAAAAAAACAACCCTTACTCAAACACAGCACCTTCATGATGGAAAAAAATAATAATTGAGTAATTAGTTAGTTACAAGTAATTTCTGTAACCTTTAGAATATTTCATCTATATAAACTATACTGGAACAGGGGGATTTTCAGGACGGCGAACAAGGTCATCTTTTACAAAATATAGTCCTAGGTCAGTCTTGCCTTCCTGTCCTTGCAAAGGACACCTCCAAATCCTAAATGAGGAAATCAAATATTCCTTTCAAACCATTTACTCAGTTTCTTGCACTACTTTTACTTCACTGATAAAATCAACATTCTCCCTCACTTCCACTTTAGAGTTTTCCCTTCTTTCATTTTTTTCATCATTTACTTGATTTATGTTTTCTTCCTCCTCCTCCTCTTCCAGTTTCAACTGATTATTTTCTTGGTGTGGACAAGAGTTATCCAAAGCTTCCTGACATGCTTTCAAATCAACATCCTGAAGACAAAAATAAAAGTCCCATTAAGAAACACACTAACAAAACTAATCTTTAAGCACATATTTAATTTTTAAACAGCTACAGCATTTCAAGTAAAAAATACACTGAACAATTCATTCACAGAAATTAACTGAGTATACGCAGACTTTGGGGGCTGAACGAGGTCACAGTTCTCAACTGCAGACACCAGCTTTGCTTTAGGTACACAGGCACTGAACCCATCCATGGTAGAACTGGACATTCAAAACCACTGGCAATGAACTATTCTGAAACAGACACACCATGCTGTGATTTCATGGAGAGTCTGGGCTTTCAGTATCATCTGGATGTCATTCCACAACAACATATCCAGACCAGTTACATACTAAGTGATGGAATTTTAAAATAGGCAATTAGAAACATGACCAGTTAACAAAATCCTCCTTTCAAGAAAATATATATATATTTTTCATCTCCAAGGATGAATTTGTTCTGATTTAGTGTTCTCAGAAGCATTTTTCAAGTTATATCTGCAGTTGTATTGGCAGAGATTTTTTATTATTATTATTTTAAGGCTGGGGTATTGCTGGAGTGAGAAGGGATCACTGCTAAGCATTTTGCATATCTGAACTCAAAAAACAAGCAAAACCAAAACAAACAAACAAAACTGTCATATTCCAGCTTTAAAGAGTAAGTCTGAGCTATTAAAATGTGCGACTCTGCGGAATGGCAGCCAGGAAACCAGGTGGCTACACTGCGTTAGTTCCATACATTCCTAGGAAAATGCTATGGCCGTAGCAGAAAAGCTCTCAACAGCAGCAAATGTAATGACTTAATGTCCTCTTTTCTCACGATCAAAGCCTAAACTATACAAAAACTGCAGCTGTAACAGTCATCAAAATGTGTATGAGATTTTTTTCAATTATTTTCATACAAAACACATTCAAAAATGTAACACACGAGTCTAAAAATAAGACTCAAAGTAAAAAATAACATTTGAGAATAAAGTAATATTCATTTTATTTTAATTCTATTACAAATATTTATTTTTAAAAACATTAACATTATTTTTCAACTATTTCAGTTTTTCTTAATTTCTTCTCATGGATTAGAAGGGACATTTAGTTTTATAAGCAGTCATTTCTAACAACAAATAGGGCATTCATCTCTCTCTGATGTTAGAGATACTTGCCTTCAACAAAGCCCAACACAATTTCTACCTACTAAAAATGTTATTCCAATATATCACTTCTTTGTGTTTTATCACATATATATACACACGTATCAATATATCACATCTTCTTTGCCATTTGAAATTAAAAATGACCAGATGAGTTATCATCAAATCTCAAAAAACAAATGTACTTTTCTACCACAATTGCACAAAAATGCAGGACTCCTCTATCTGGTAAAAGAGCAGGAGAGGGAACTCACTACAGAAGACGCTGCGGGCACAGTAACCAGCTACTTGCAAACATTTAAATGAGTCCAGAGGAGCTATTCGTAGGCATGAAATTATTCCTTCAACTGTGTTTGCAAGATCACGGCTAGTATTCAGTATTACAAAGCACCATCCTAATACTTGTTCAATTAATATACTCCATTATCATCCTAACTGATAAAATCCATCATCATCAAAAGCAAATAAGTCAAGGACAACAGCTATTAAAGACCTTAAACAGCTCCTCTTGAGCTGAGCAGTATGGAAAGCTGCTGCTGTAAGGTCGAGTATTCACCTCCTGAACACAGTAAATCCATCACCCTACTGGCTGATTAAGAGGTAAATGGAGGAAACAGAAACTTATTATCTATAACATGATGCCTCAAAAACTAATTGTAAGCATAGGTTTTGAACAAAGGAAGTATATGGATAACAACTTGATGGATCCTATTAAAATGACAAGGGGTACAAATCTATTCTAAGACCAGGGAAAACAAAGGCTTGCAGAAATTTGTAAAAAGCCCACAGTGTGCCCCACAGATCATTTAAAACCCTCAGAAATCAATTTGCTGAAGTACACAATGGAGACAGTCCTTCCCAGCACCATCACAAGGAAACCTGGATTTCTGAACTTCTGGGGCATTTCAGTGAAGTGCTCTACATGGAAATCATATAACACAACTGGAACCTTTTCCTCATTACTTAGTTTTGTTTTTTTAACAAAAATCTCCTGGATTATGCTGCTAAAGACTTAGTCTTTGATGTTAGTCTTTCCCAGTGGAGGAAAAACAGCTGGAAAAAAAATACTGCTCAGCAACTGAATGCTTTTTTCCAAGCCTGTGTATCACTTGGGATGATTGCTGGTCTGCTGCTATGAGGAGAAGAGAAAGACCTCCTCCAGAAACAGCCATGGCATGTTTTTAAGTACAGCATTTCTTTAAAGATAACTTAATTTTGCAGTCTGAATATACATCTAATGACAAAAAGGGATTACATGTAAATACTACTTACTTGGTGCTGCACTGCCACACCTAGTGTTTCTGTCCTGTTTCTTATTTCATATTAATGGTAGCAGAAGAAATGGAAATAGACTCATAATAATACCACCAGGAGCTCAAAATCTAGATCAGGATCACATCAGTCAGTCTCTGCACAGAAAAGACAACCAATTCTCTTCTCTCTTGATTGTGGAAGGCTTAATATTACAGCCAAGTACATTTATTGCAACAGCAGGTGTGGAAGTTCACACCTCACAGCAGGCTGTTTACAAACTAAAACAGTACCTGAAGACAGCCTCCTACTTACATTTGGAAAGATTTCTGCACAAGCAGAAGGCAGGAGACTTACAGTACATAAAACAAAACAAAACAAAAAATCCAAGTATCTCAAACTCTTATCTTACTTCTGCCATTTACTAGTTTGGTTGGGCTACAGAACACAATCTGAGATTAAGTCCGATTTAGTGAGTTATCTATCAGCCTCATGTGACAGAGGGCTGGGCTCTAGCTGTGCCCTTTTCCTGAGATATGACTTGCCACAAATCAACTATCAGCTTCAGTTTGTCAGTCTTTGAAACAAAAAATATTAATTTATATCAAAACCGCTACTTAAGGTGGCCCAAAATCAATGCAGAGGTGAGAGAAACTGCAATTTTATGGGTAGCCCAACCTATGCTTTAATTGGAAGAACGTTGCCTGTTCCAGCAGTGGACTTGACTTTGTGGGACTTGACTTTTTAAACCCCTTGTACCTTCTGCAGCAAACCATAACAAAAATTAAGATCACAATCTACAAGACACCGAATGCACAAAGTTCTTCTTTTAGCCCACTTCTCTTTGAAGCCACTCAGCCCTTCACAAACCCTCTTATTAAACTTAGTTAAGTTCTGGCTAATCCAGGAGCACAAACTAGTGCCGTTCAACTATTTGCAGGCATTCCTCCACTGAAATGTTGTTATATCCCAGTGCTTAAAATGTTAAAAATAACTAAATAAAACTGAAAAATACTCTGAGTGAAGCACACAGCTACAGTGTGACTGCTCTCAACCGGAGAAAAGTTTTCAGAAAAAATCCTACCTGGTTTCTACTTACTTAAAAAAAAAAAAAAAAAGTTTTGATACCTTCCAAGAAAACAAAACAGAACAACAACAGTGTATCTCAAAGTATTCTCAGTCAGTGTAAATATTTGAAATGATGCCCAAAAACCAGGACGGATTCACTGCATCCAATGCATTTTTAATACTGTGAAATTCTGATCTTTTGCGCAGTGTTCAAAAAGCTATGCTTGTAAGAGGTCTTAAATATCGTGCTCCAAAATGCCCTGCCAAAATACAAACATAGTGATTACAGTGCAAACAATAAGAATTATCCACTGTACATTTTCTTCCTTAACTTTTTTAGTTTATAAACAACAGCAATGTTACGCTGTTAAGTATTGAATACAGCAGACAGTCTTTAACCTAGCACCGGAGTTCAGCCCTTATAAAGGGCTTCAGGATCTGTTGTACAGAATGTAATGCATCCACATACGACAAACATTTTTGGTTTGGATGGGGGCAGAGACTTCCTTCTCTGTCTCACCCCAAGTTGGAGCCTGCCCTACGTACTGCTCGATGACCCAGCACTGCAACTGCTGCCCTCATTCAGACCCTGGCTCATCTGCTGATATGGGCGGCATCACTGTTTGGGGGGTTCATGCAATTTGGAAAATAAAAATGTTTTTCCTATGAGATTCAGGCCACGGATAAAGTGAAGAGCTCCACGGTCCATCCCTAGTAATCTAAATTATTCCCCGTGTGTATCCCTTGAGAGATAAAGAACTCATCCAAATTTTATCCTCCCTTTCTTCACATGTCATGTCTGCATAAATATACAGACATATTAATATACACATGAAGTGTCTATACACAGATTGATAGAGAAAAAAAAGTATTGAATCAAGCAGGGCAGCTCTTCACTCTTGCAAGGTCTTTGGCCAAGACGCTGTACTACAAGCTCCTTGAGACTTTCTATGGATTTGCTAATACTCTACCATTTACACTGGACCTATATCTGTGCTACACACATCTCGTAGCACCATGGCTTACTACTTCCACACGCACAGTTTTTAAGGTGCTCTGGAAAACCCGTCTTGTTCATTTTGCATACGGGCCTGTGGCTCAACCTGGCAGCTTCCAGAAGCGTTGTCAGGGCAGATTTACAGTGGGAAGCCTAAGGAAATCACAGCCTTCTTTTGGCACAGTGGGGTATGGACCGCATCCCAGGTTGCATGCCTGTGCGGTCCTTATCTCTTTTTCCCATTGGTATCACACCTACATCCCGTGTCAGCTGCATGTCCTTTTTTTTTTCCTGTTTTATTGTTTTTATTATTTATTATTTTTATTTTATTATTGCTTTTATTGTTTTTTCCTGTTTTATTGCTTTTTTTATACTTAAAACTTTAAAATGTACATCCCCACATAGTGTCTCAATTTAGTATTTTCATTAAAGCTCATTCCTTGAGCAATCCAATAATAATTTGCAAGCACACAGGAATGTCTGGTTATTTTTTCCCTACCTTTACCTGTATGAGTAGGTCAATAACCTACCCAATGTGATCTCCTTGTGTGAGCAGGCAACAGAAACAGGTTTTCAACAGTAGAATTCAGAGAGAATACACTGTCACCATTTAAGGAGCAAGCAGTTCCATATTAAATTCTCTCTTAAAAAAACAAGACCACAGCCTATTTTTTCAGCCAACTATGAAGAAGACGACTAAGTAATGAACACTGTTGTATCAGGAAAAAAGTACAATGAGAAGTAATCAGCACAGACATGAGGTTCATACCCACCCTTTTTAATCTACTTTCCTAGCAAACATGACCACTGGAACCTAAAATCATGGGCTGGGGCATTCTGCAAACGGTAGGACCTAGGTCAGCTTTCATTGCTACAGATGCTGTTCTTCCATTGCAAGATGCCTTGCATGAACCGATGCACGCTTTCCTGGCTTATTCAAATCAAGTTTACCACTTTTTTTTTCCCCCTGCAAGGATGTAACTCATGGCTCCCATGCAGGAACCCTGGTACCTTAGTCTCAATCTTACACATCCGTGAGAATCAGATCTGTAAAATGGAACGCATGGAGCCACTAAACTAATACCCTGAGCCCTACGAGCACATCTACAAACCATGTGCTATGACCTGCAGTAATGTAGGACAGTGAATTAAGTACAGAATTCAGAATAAAAAACTGTTTTTAATTCTGTCTCAGCTTTGGTACAAACTCTCTTTCCTGATCCTGTTAAATACATCCATCTAAGAAAACAGGCAGCAAGACTCTGAGATCATATGTTTATTTTTCTGGTTAAAAGGTGTATTTCAGAAGAAATGTATTTTGTTATTTTTATTACCAAGGTAATAAAAAATATTGCAGAGTTTACATTTTATTAGCAAACTTCTGTTACAGAAGTGGGCTGAATGAAATAGTTTGATTAAAACAGTTAATCCAAAGGTGAGAGCTGATCTCAGTCTGCTGGGCAGCAAGCCAAATGCAGAAACACACCTGTTAGCTTTACTCATTGTCAGACTAAGTGCTCAAACTTTTAGAACACTGCGTTACGTTTTAGCACGGGAAAAAAAAAAAAAAAGTAAAGCAATCCCACACACTTCAGCATGCCCAAACTGCGTATTTCAGCCACTGAATTCATTTTCTTTTTCATCTGCGTTCATCTTCCAGAGTCATTTGAAATACCAGTTCCCTAAGGATGAGAATCACCAGTTCGCATGGTGTTGCCAACAACATTCTCAGGAGCCCAATGAATGAAATGAATCCGGGAGTGGATTAATCTGATTGTGTAAAGCTTTGATAAGTTAGCAATCACACAATAACAAGCAGAACAAAGCCATCACTTTGATCTGTTTACACATAGCCCTAAGTCTGGTCCTGATCTATTAGAGATAAAAGAAAGGCTAATAATACCTCTGATATATTTTTACAAAAGGCAAAATAAAGGTTATAAATCAGCAAGAACACTTTGAAATTCATTCCTCTGTTGCAATAACATTTTGACAGCACAAGTAGACTTATTCAAACTTACAGAGGTCACCTTTAAAACTAAGATCAACTTTTCCCTTTGTATTTCTTTTTTTTGGACCTGTCATGCACTTCAAAACAACTCTGGTGGGACAGACATGGTAGTTTTCACTTAAAAGTCCATTTATGTCTTAGCTCAAGAACTTAACACTACCTTGCCTTGGTCCAATCACTCTTTCAACTTAAACAAAACATGCATTAAAAGAGAGGTCCAGACCTACATTTAGCAAAGAAATTCATCATCTCTCTATGGAAACAAGTGATCCCTTGCAGTTAGGGCGTGGAAACTAATTTTGCAACTACAGTTCAAAAAAACAGCCAAGTGAACACACGGGGAAATAGAAAAAGAAAAAAAAAAAAAGAAAAAGAGAGGAAAAAGAAAAGGAAGGAAAATATGAAAATCTACTATACAAGACAAATTTAGCAAGTAGTAGTTGATGCAGGTCCCGTAATTCATAATGAGAACAGGTATTCATAATCATTCAAAATCAACTTGAAAAATCTCAGTAGCTCAACTTGGGCTTTCAAGACGTACTGATTATCCTTCTAAGTCACAAAACCACCATCTTGGCATTACTGCATATTTTCTATCTGCAGAGGGTATCACAAAAGTATCAGATCGTAAATTAGATCATAAATTATTCAGGCATAACGAAACTCTGTGCCTGCCAGTGACTCGATCCAGAAAGGCAGTCCCTGCAACTGAATGGCTCTGCTGAGCTCCTTTAAAGTTACAGATGTGCACAACACTTCCACAGGCATGGGGTCTGAGTGGGGGCAAGCAGACAGAAGTGCAGTAAAGACTGCATCCTCTACTACTGAAACTGGCCATCACCACCAGGCATTCATCGCCTACCTTATTTTTTCAAGGTGCCACACTGATAATGCAGGCAGATGAAAAGAGACTAGAGTTTAGTCACAGCACCGTAATAAGCCTAGAGTGACACTGAGAAATGTTACTGGCAAGTGTAAATACAGGACTGTGACATACATGTGCCCTTCAAGAGGTGATCTGTGCGGTTAAGTCGATAGTTGTGACGCGCTGTGGAGAAGCCGTATTTCTGCAGCTATTTTACATTCCTGAGCTGCCTGTATGCCCCACATGAAGGAAAGGAGGGCAATTCAGGAGGAAATGCCGAGTAAAAGCGAAAGTCCTCACCTTGCCATCCCGACCTGCCGATCACACACCGCATTCGGGACACGGGAGAGCTCTCACAAGGGGGGCTCGGAGCGAACCCTCGCTGCTCCTGCGCCTCGAAAACCACCCCCTGGGTTGGCAAAACGTGATACCGCGTTACTTCAGGGCACAAACCCGCTCCCTCTCCGTGGCAGCGACAGCACGTTGCTCCGGAGCCTTCCCGCGGGGCGCAGCCCCAGCCCCACCGCCTCCCTTACCTCCGCCATGGGGCTGCCGCCTCCCTCCTCCTCCTCCCCCGGCCGCCCCACCACCGCTCCTGAGGGGGCGCAGAGCCCGGGGCCGCCCCCTCATGGCCGCCCCCCAACGGCCGCCCCCCAACGGCCGCCTCTAACGGTCGCTCCCCAACGGCTGCTCGCGGGCGCGGCGCCCTGAGGCGAGGGGAGCCGAGGGGGTCGCCGCCGCCTCAGCGCCCCCGGGGGGCTGTGGGGAGCCCCGGGACGACGAGTGGAGGAGACACGTTAGGAAGTTCGTTAGCTTGGGGGGAAATAAAGATAAAAACGTATGAGAGGTTCTCCGTCTATTTCTGTAACTAAACTTTTTGTCTCCTCCATCCTCTGAAAAGGCCGTTTGCTGCTTCTTGCCATTTCAGATTACCGGGGCGTCTCACACTGGTTTTGGTGTTTGCAAGGTGTGAGGCTGTCTGGGCAGTGTCACTTCTTCGGCAACATCTGCATGTATAACAGACGCAGTCCCTCAGTTTTCTGTCGTCACAGATGACATCTCATCTTTTCATCTTACCCTATGTGATGCTATGCAATGGGTGTGTTACAATGCTCTTGGTGCTCTCTTGCACCTTATTTCTTGAATGCCAATAAAATAATTTTCTTTCAAGAATTGAAAGTAACTGGAATCTAATAGTCATATTCTGTTGTCACCTTCTTTTCCACGCCAAAGTGACATCTCTGGATTTTTAACTAGAAGTATAACCAAAGGGAACAATGCTTATTTTGCTATTGTAAAAATAAATTGTGTGTCTCAACCCAAATACAGGGGACTTCACATTACGTTTCACAGGACAAATGCAAAGACAGACATTGCTAGAACCGGTGCTTACATTCCACAACTTTTTATTGGCAATACGCAGAATCTCCAGTACCACCTGAGGGTTATTTGTATCACAGCACATGGCACGCTTCTGCCTGGCCCAGCCCTCGGTGCGTGGTTCGGCACATCCCACCTCAAAGGAGACAAGAGCCTCTTTGGGGCCACCATAAACCAGTACAATGATGTACTTTACATTAGTAGGCCCATTTAATCACTTAATATTTTCCTTTAACAAAGTGGTGGATTTAAAATGGTTATCAGGGTACAGAAGCTCTGTACCGTTGTTTTTGGCTGGTAGTGTTTTATCTGAGCTGAGTTTTGAGTCCTAGTCCTCAGCAGTACACAGGAGTAACTGAAGAGGGACCAAAACCCAGTTAACTTTGGTTGGAAATAAACTTCACACAGAGAATATTGTATGGTAGATTTAGGGATGGTATTCAGGTTTCTTTGGCTCCCAAAATTCAGGACTCCAAAATCTTACACTCAAAATGCATCCCACAGAGGAGGTTTCAGCGTCAGAGACCTCATGTGTCCTGTCTTGGTCAGTGCCACAGCCATTCTGCATGGCAAACACTGGCCACAGAAAAGTCATCCCCCCTCATCCTGATTTGCAAAGTCAGTGTTATTTCTGTGCATGTTTGCTAATAAATCAATGCAAATCCCACTATATAGATGATATTGTAGCATGATTCTTTTAGCCCAAATCCCTTAAAAGATCCCCCCCAACCTCTTAATCAAGTTCAGCACAACAGCAAATGTGACAGCTGATAGCAGTTTGCTGTGGTCTGGCAGCTCATTTACCAGTGAGAAGAGACAAACAACTTTTGTAATCCTGACTAAAGGCTTGATCTGAATTAGTAAAAACGTTCTGAAGCAAAAATGAAGACCTCTTTCTTCAGGTTTGCAGTAGAGTAACTTCACAAGAGTTGCTCCTGAGTTACTCATGTGGAAAGGAGACTTGGTCCCTGTGGTATCTGGTCCCCCAGACTCATCCTTGCAGAAGGAGAAGCAGGGCATGCAGCCTGGGTGAGCACCAAGCTCTGAATCACCAAAAGCTGCATGGGTGTCAGGACTGGGAGCTGCAGGTGAGGCTAGGTTGTATTTCAGCCATTTACAGCTCTTAAATGCATTTGTAGTCGTTTATTCCAAAGGAGACTCTTAACAATTTCAAGTGTTCTGCTAGTCTTAAATACAGACAATCTAGCATATAGGTTTTTTTTTTCTTTCCTTATTGCTAACTTTTGATAACAATTTGTTTTGTTTAATAACATATCAGGAAATTTTCTTCCATGTGACATTTCATGAACCATTTTTGATTGTTTCAATTTATAAATACACTTCCTTTGAAACATACTTTTAATCAGGATAAGTAATTTATAGAAAATTGTCTCTCAGAGAAGCATTAGCATTAATAAGTATAGTACTTAATTTCTAGGTATTGATTCTGCTGCATTAGATGGGTGCATTACTCCCCAGCATGCCTTTTTGCTTCCTTCCAGTGTTGAAAAGGAGGAATGGCCTCTTCAGGGTAAGAGTGTTCACAACAGAGGCCAAGCAACTGAGTAGAAATCTTTTGCAGCAGCTATCTACAGTAATGCAAGTGTTAAGTTCAGGCTCTTATTCAGAGCAGGCAGGTACTGACAGTCACAAACATATGAATGTCAAGAATTTGTCTCCTGGTTTGACATTTGCTTGTCATTCTGACTGTGACCAAGTAGTAACATTTTTATTACTTTCCTAATGGGTGCCCCTCTTTTAATTTTACTTCATCCTTCTTTAAGGACAAGAGATTCTATAACTGGTACTATAACCACTCTCTTGAAAATCCTTCCAAGCTTAAAGGCATCAATTATCAGGCTTAACAGTGTTAGCTATCAAAACACATACATAGAAAAAATATATTCTTAGTTAATTTGTTGCCAATTTTTTGCTTCTTGCTTTGAGTAAGTTTAATTTCTTAAGGGTGTTTGCATGGATAGGAAGGAGAAAAAGAGAATGAATCTGCAGCGGCCAGACCTGGTGTATTCTGAATTAAATGACACAAGCTGATCATACACCTGGGACCCACCTTCCTACGTTTCACACTTTTACCCCATGACTTGATCCAGCTCTCCTTTATGTTAGATACACAGTTACTACACCAGTGAAATCATCACATAAGTACCTGGATGGATCATGTATCTTACTAAGCTCTTACTACAAATCCTTTGGCAGGAGCCTGAAGTAGCTGCATTAGTGCTTTGGAGGCCGCAGTTTATAGAGCTGGATGCAGATCATAAGGGAGGCTCGTTAAATTCTCTCATACCATACGGGTATGTAATGCACACACGCTTTGGTGCCTCATCCCTCAGTTTGTCCCCTTGCCATCTCTGGCAGGTAATCTCAATAGCAGAAACAGTTAAATGACTGATTGTTGGCTAGGATATATACAAATATCTATACTCAGGGGTGGGAAGTCAATTGTTTCTCAACATATAATGGCATAATTCCATATACTGAAAAAGTAAAATGCTTTGTCCCCTGGACATCAGGTCAGCCACTCAGATTCAACTAGTTAAGTGTGCAACAAGAAGTAACGTGAAGCTGTAACTCACTTTTTGCAGTTCATCCTGATAACTGAAGCCGTTGACTCTCTTTCTCCAAGTCCTTACCTGAACTCCCTCCCTTCCTCTGGCTCGCAACCTGTGGATGCACAGCAGGCTCCCACAAAGCGATGGACCTACGTTTTGTCTTTCAACTGATACCTTTGCCCACCTACTTTGTGTATTTCTCCCTATCATCCAGAAAAAAAGAAAATAAATGTGAATTCATTTTAAAACTAAGAAGGTATTGTGTTCCTTCCTTTACAAAAAGTGCAAAACCCAGCAGATCTCCAAAGTTCAACATCCAGCTCCCAATTCATCCTCTGTGAGGGAGGCCACTTGCCCTTGCCCAGTGTTCTTCGTGCAGGAAAATACACCCTTTCTTCTTCTATGGGTATTTTTAATTTACATCGACTGATTTCAGTATAAGGACAGTTGGTGGCTCTTTACAGATCGGCGTTAGGCACCTGCTTGCTTTTTTTGAATCCATGCCTTCATGCTTTCTTCCTTTTTCACATAGTAGTTGGGGGCCAGATGAGGCTGCAGCTCAGCGGGAATTCCTCCTGCCAATGCAGTCCCAATGGCATGTGTGAAGGAGACTGTGCACAGACACACTCAGAGTACAGAGCTAGTGGAAATAACAGCTGAGACCTGAGGAACACTTGCTGTCTTCCTAGGGAAGGTGATAAATGAGAAGTGACCAATTCTCCCATAAAATAAATAAATAAATACATTTAAGCCACCAAAACCCAGCAACATTAAACTCCCAGCAGGGACACTAGCTGAAAGCCAAGGAAAAGAAGATATACACACACACAAATCCAAGGAGGAAATCCTCAAAACAATCTCAACCAGAACAAAATACGACAAAATGCAGAAAATAAAATCCCTTGATAGAGGTAACAGGAATGGGTTGATTTTGTCTGGGAGTCGGGAGGGGGAGAAGACAAAAGGCATTGCTTCGTGTGGTTTGCACTCATAGGTAGAAATCAATACATTTCCATTTCTTTTGTTTCTTTTTCAGATGAAGCAGTTACTTTCATGGTAGCAACATCTGTGGGATCCAAGGATATTTAATGTGATAAGAGGTCTGGATATTTTTTGGAGGCAGTCAATGTCTCGATAATCTTGATAGCCTGAGGCACTGTCTTACTGTTGGTTACTAACTACCAAAGTACAGGAAAATAAGAAAGACTTGATGCTTTCAAGGTCTGCTTGCTTTACATCTAAAGCTCTTGGAAGAAACAAGACTTTTTAATATATTTTTTCATTTTACGTATTGATGCAGTGGTATGCCAAGAACAATTTATCACCAAGACCGCAGAAACTCAGGACTGAAAGACAAGATGGTGCAGGGTTTAAGGGGGAGATTGGATTGTGTTTTGCAGCCACAGCAGTTAGAAAGACAGTATCCAGCTGGCAATCGTGTTCACAGCTAAATGACAAATACATTTTGACTCAAGTTGATTTGCTGGAACAAGAAGAGTTACATAGCTCTGAAAATTTCTTCAGTCTTAAATGAGTTAGCAATTTTAGGAGCTTAGTTTAGACTGAAGATTTCAACTGGAAAGTGATGATTTCTCTTAGGCAGAGGCACACTCCTGGGTCTAAAGACTGATTCTTCAGCATTTAGGAATCCACACCTGTCAGAAAATATTTTGTTATGCCTGGAAAGAAGATTTCAGCTCTGACGTTTCTTACTTAAGCTGCAGTTATATTATTGTCAGCTGCTTGAACAATTCTTGAAACCTCCCTCCTGATTTTGCTTCCCTCTTCCAACTGTGTCTGATGCTGAACCACCTTATGAAACTGTTAATTTAATAATAATTCTTTCTTGCCTGCTGTATCTGCTGCTCAGGTCATTTAAATGATACCAGGGTGTTCTTGACTTCATTTTAAATAATATATAGTTTTTTATGCTACTCTTAGATGAGGAGAAAGGAATGAGACACTGTCTCCTAAATCACAGCCCCATGTAATTACAGCTAGGCTAAGCACTGAAGGCCATATTCTCTTTCATTTGCACTCACTGAAATCAAACCTATTGCAGTATTCAACTGCTGTAGATAAAAAAAAAAAATAATAATATTCCCTACCATTCCGGGTGTTACACTGTCATCTTCATAATGAAAAGCATTATTTTTCTGGCAGGGCATCCTCCAGCTAGGTTAATAACACTTTTGGTTCTGTTGTCCCTGAAACAGCGCCTGGATTTCTGCATGACAAGAGCTCAGCTGCTCCCTGTGTTTTGACGTGTATGCTTTGGCTTTGCCCCTGAACTTTAGAAGGAAAGTCTCACAAAACTACTCAGTAAAAACATTTCTGCCTTACTCAAGGTGAGATGTCTGACTCAGAAACAAGGGAATTGTAGTCACTGCCTGTCTGCTACCTAAGTTTCTGCAGCCTGAAGTACGTAAAGGATTCCTAGGCTGGACGAGAACTATCAGTAATCCCACAATATTGCATCTGCTTTGTGCCCCAGCACAGGCATGGAGGTACCCTCTACTTCTTCTGCTCTGTGCTGCTCCAGCTACACGAAACAGATGGCAAATTGGAGGGAACCACACAGAATATACGTGTTATAATGGCTCTTTTGTGTTTAGGCACAAGTGTGACTTCTTCCTGCCCTGCACACCTCTGAATTAAACACCTACTCTGTACTGGAGACCAGCCTGGTGGCTGAAGTCCTATGAAGGAAAAACGGGGGTCGGGTTGGTTGTCATGTTTTTCTCCTGTTTCCTAACCTCTTCAGCATGGCTTTGATGCAGCCCAACCTCGGTGCTATTGCCTTCAGGACAGTCCCCGCAGGAGCCGTATTTGCTGTGCTGGACACCAGCAGACGGCTGTAACAATGGTCAGCCCCCAGCCACAGCTGGCTTGTCCAAAGAGGAAGCTTGGTAATGGACTTGTAGTGTTAGGTGGATGGTTGGAGTTGGTGATAATAAAGGTCTTTTCCAACCTAAATGATTCTATGAATCTCACACACTCTTTGCTAGAGGTAGCTTGTGCATTAACATTTTGTTTCCCTTATTCTTTATTTTTTAAATGGGTGTAAAGGCCAAAGAAATGCTGCGGATTTAAAAGAGGAAACAGTTCCAAGCCATCAGGCAGCTAAGGAGGCATATTTGCTCTGTGTTTGGCACTAACATAGATAGCTGTTACTTATGTTTCATATTCATCATGAGATATCTTTCATTACATCACTCACTAGAGTGATACAGAGCTGTTGGCCAAAGCATACATTCACAGGCGTGCTTACCAAAAATACTGACATGATGCATGCAGCCAAGTATTTCAGAAATAGTCCAAGTGGCTCTTCAACGCTTAACAAGGTCTTTGTCTTTCACGTCAGCTCTGTTTACCATATCATGCCACTTACTGCTTTTGACAAATGTCTCGAAAGATTTTAGGAATAGAGTTTGAGCATTACAGTGACATGAACCAAAAATTCAGACTTCCTATGCCAACAGTGAAAAACAAAATTTTAGCTTTGGCTGTAACGGAAGATAACACAAACCGCCAGATTTGGGCGTCCCTGTAACCAACACCACATCAATATACGTTGATGTATATTCTCAATGTGTACAGATATATACAACCGTATATTCTCTTATTCATGTTGAGTGCTTAGTATTTCTAAAAAAGTTAACTCTAGAAGTATATCCCAGGACACCAAACCACTGTTGGGTATCTCCCATGTTTTCTGGACCAGCAGTGGGAAAGGAGCCTGAATGCCACTGTGCATTCCCTACCTGCTTTTACCAAATGTGGACCCAGGCACTCCCACTGGAGTCAAATTCATTACTCACATTTGCTTTTTTCTTTAGACTTTTGAATCTGCCCCACAGCAGTCCTCCTATTTAGCAGCCATATATTTGTGGGTGTTTTTTGTTTGTTTGGTTGGTTGTTTTTTTTTTCATTGACTATAAAGATCTGTAACTTGTTTACTCTTCTTCCAGTATTATCCATATTTTCTTGGCAAACTTGTAGAAGGAAATTAGGAAAAGGTTATGAGGAAATCAGAAGTTGCACTCTGATTCCCTCAGTGGAAGCAAGATGTCTGATTCTAGTAATTTGTTCTGACAAATTAAAATTTATTTTAATAACAAAATTATTCAGGATGGATAATAAGGTTATTTCAGAAAGATTTGCCACTTGTCTAGAACCCAGGCAATAGAGAAAATCAAATGGACTGAAAAACAGAGGTTACCAAGTTCAAAACCAACCTTTAATTTTATGGCTCACTTTTTACATTTAAAATTAACTGGATGTGCATTCTGGCAAGAATGATTACATTTAGATAAGAGCATGGAGGTCCAAATCTGAGGTCAGAAATCAAATGTGTATTTTCCACATAGGATGGCTAAGCATCTGAAGTGATCGTATCTGCCATTACCTGTAGTTTTGTGCCTACATTTAAAAACAAGGAGCTTTCCATTCTTGTTCCTGTTTCAAAATTTGGTTCACACAACTCATTTATTAGAACCTTCTCATCTGAGTATTCAGCTGCACATGATGACACCCAAAACCAAGGCTACACATGCATGACCAGCTGATGATACAAGAATAGTACATCAAAGAAAGTGTCTTGTAGATGACTGGTCAATAAATCTGCTTGACAATTTAATTGGTATAATTGATAAAATCCATATAACTACGAGGGAGGAAATTAAATTACTTTATACAAATCAGATTGGGATTTAGATTAAAATTTTCTGGGTCAATTCTGTTTCATGCAAATTATGTTATGGAAGACCCCCTGGTTTGGAACACATTTATTAAGCTTTCTCATAAAAAGTGTATTAATTCATGTAGAATGGCAGAGCCTTGTATCCCTACACACAATTTCCCATGCGGTCTTCAAATCTCCACATCTGTACACATAAAAATGCCGCAATAACCACAAGTAGCATTGCTGTTTTATTCTTACATGATCAGACTATGCCTTGGGAGACACAACAGGTTGTAGTAATGCTCTAACTAGAGAGTGTTAAAGCACCATTCATCTGTGTTATTCACAGAGCCTTTTACTATTAGTGGTGAAGAATTAGGACTTAATTCAGTCCTAAAACAAAGAGGAATGGAGGTCTGTGGCTTGCATAATACAGGTAGGGAGAATAAATAAGTACATCAGCTTCCTCTAGCCTTAAAACACATGTGAGGAAATATAGGTGTGCTGCTTTTTTGGTTTTTGTTTTTGTTTTTTTTTTTTTTTTTCTCTTCTGCTCTTCAGGCTTAACAGAGAGCAAAAGAATAGCTTGCCCTTTCTAGTATGTAGTAGGAGTGGAATGATTTTTGCCAATCCTGTTGCTTCTGTGATGATGCGTCTGGACCTTCTCAGGTCCTGTGGGAGAGGTGTGATTGCTCCTGCTAGCTTTCAGAAACCTCTCTATATTTCTGATATGGGAGAGTTTAATGGAAGAAGGTCAGTAATCCTGGCATGCAGCCTTGGGAGTACTTGAATGCACATTCCCGTGAAAGCAGAGATACATACGAAGCCCCTGTACTCCTGAAGAGGAAGGACAGACAAAGCCCAGAGCCTGCTTCAGGGAGGTTGCAAGGCAGTGACTGAGCGAGGATGATGCTTTTCACGGGAACATAACACCATCTACCAGTTGTCAAGGAAAAGCAATGGTCGGAGGCCTGCTGCTTGTGTTTACATGACTGCATACCAGCTGTACAGTAATATTGTAATAAAAGCTGTTTGGGCAATCATTGTTATGCTGGTGCTGTTTAGCAGCTTGCTTCCAATATTGCATTAAAAAAATTACATATTTCATATAATCAGGTCTGTCTCTTACTTAATCATCCTACTCCACGTATAAATCTTTAAAATGGACAGGTCTATAAATCACATGCATTTTTCATTTACCGTTTATTCTAAGCCAGGCAGTTTCTTATTTAAATTGCCATATGAATAAATCTAATAATCCTTATTCACTTACATCATCTCAAACTTTAAATCTAGTTCTGACTGAGGTCATAAGTGAAATCAGTATTAAGGGCAAAACTAGCAGCTGTAACAACTATAATAGCTCACCAAATTATATTAACGGGCTGAAATAACATTAAAAATGAGGAAGAATTGAATTACATTATTAAAGCATGCTATGCTGAATCAGGCAAACATTTGGCCTAACCAGAGATCCTGAATGTGCATGTACTGAGTTTATCATCACACTAGTCCATATGCCCTAGATAAATGAGGAATAAAGACACTTTCCCAAATGTGGCTATTTATAATCTGCATTCGTATATGGTATTGTACAGATTTTTGTTAATGCAATAGCTAAATTTGAAACAACTGTCCTGACAGCTAAAGCCAGAAATACTCTTATTCTTCTAGAATGGACTGTTTTGCTGGTCTTATATAGGGTGTGATTCTGATCCTTTTATTCAGCAATATAGGAGACCTCATGGAAGAGCTATCAAAATTATTCTTTCAATTTCTTAAAAAAAAATCACATTTTACTATTAAAAAAAAAAAGCACTGACTCAAGTAATCCATCTGTATTATAAACAACTTATGAAAAATTTGTACGAAAATTCGTACACAAAGGAAAGTATTTCTTTAGTGGTGCAGGAAAGAGTTACATGTCTCAGAGAAGGACTGGAAAACATTCAGCATTGCTCCGAAGTGGTGATGAACTTCCCAGGCCTTGCTTGTAGCACTCGCCCAGGTGTCCCAACACATGCCTCTGCATGGAGCTTCCTGCAGCAGGTTCTGCAGGGAAGTGTCTTTCTGGAGCTCTGTCAGAAAAAAAAAAAGCTCTAATTCACATTCTCACTACTATTTCTAATAATAAGAGGGCTTTCAGCTGCTGTTATTTAGTGTTTGGATGGCTGCAGCCTATAAACTGGAGCTATATCATTTATTACATCTACTTATTTCCAGCACTGTTGGAAAGAGTGTAAGGAGCTGGGCAGGATCCTTCCTCTGCTGAGCCCTTCCAGCTCTGGCAATGCAGAGCATAGGGTTTCCCATTGCCAAAAGCTGTGTCTGGGCCATCATGTTTATCAGCTGCTCATGGGTCTATTTCCTATGAATTTATTAAATTCTCTTTTCAACCCATTTGCGCTTTAGATCTCCACAATGTTCTCCCATACTGTTTGGGGCTGTCTGCTGCCTGATAATTTTATTAATTGTCCCTTATATCATATGATCTGAGTTATGACAAAGAGTAAGAAAACATTCCGTATTTGCTTTTGCTGTGGTTGTCATACTGCTATGGAGCTCTCAGCCCAAACCTTCAGACACCTACCCTGCTGAAATCAGGCGGTTGTAGGAGGGACAAAAATAAGTATTTGGGGATATACACAGACCTGAGGGATGTACACAAACCTGAGCTATTCACTAGTAAACGCTGCTGGGTTTTATGTGCCTTTATTTGGTCAGATTACACTTCATTGCTAACAGGAGAGCTGACTACCAGGAATCTGGGAGGGTTCCTTCAACAGTAGTTACTGTTGTAGATTTCCCCAGTTTTGTGCACTGCTTTAGGACAAAGCCAGCTCAGTTTGCCTTCATGCATCCTTTTGCTGCAGTAATGGCTGTCAGAATTAGGCTAGTTTGCACAAGCGACAAAGAACTGCTGCAAATAATCTTTTTTCTTTTTTTTTTTCCTCACTGCAATTCAGAAAAAAAAATCAGGTGTAATTATTTTTTAGTATTTATGGAACGAGTCACTATAATAAAAGTCCATGGTCAGTGCACAGTAATTGCCAGGGTGCTGTGGGGGCCAGCGGGGTGGGATGGGCAGGACCCCATGGGCAGGATCTGTCCCATCGCCAGCCAGGGGAGAGCAGTGAGGGGAGCAGCCCCCGCCCGGGGCATCAGTCACCTCCCTGGGGACAGTGGCAGACGAGGCTGGTCATGGTACAGAGCATTGGCACAGCGGTGCAGGGAACTCCCAAAACTTGGCAGAATCCGAAACGAGTTCAAACCGCAAATGCTGGCACTGCTGACCACTGCGGGCCGTGATACCTTGTAATATATCTTGTAAAATAATTAATGTTTAGAAATGCAGGGCTTTGTGCTGTTGCCCAGTGCGATGTCTTCACTGGGAGATGGGCCATCTGCCAGCTGTTAGTGATGGTGACTGAAGGTGCAATTATTGCAGTATGAGTCAGCGAGGTCTTGCATACAGCAAAGGCATGATGACATCTTCCACTAGGCAGAAAACCATAACAGTGAGGCTTATTAAAATATTTGATAACCCTATGACTTAAGACAGCATTGAATACTTGCCATAATTTTGTTTGGTTTTAGCCGTATCATTATCGTGATATTCTGTTACGTTTTAATTGTATTTCTGCAGATTGGACATGAAGGACCTGCAGATGCTTCATGCTGAATCCCTGTGGAGAACACGGGGTCCTTCTAGATTTTAAATATACCTGATGAGCAGAACCACATCTGTGTGCACAAACAGGATA
Organism: Anser cygnoides; assembly: GCF_040182565.1. NCBI lineage: Eukaryota > Metazoa > Chordata > Aves > Anseriformes > Anatidae > Anser > Anser cygnoides. The sequence goes on along the minus strand of NC_089874.1, from coordinate 35,561,348 downwards.
CAGCAAACATCTGCTGCTCTCCACCAGAAGGGACAGCGCCAGCTTCATAAGCAATTCATGACAACCTCGAGGAAAATCATATTAGGCCTTTGTGCTTTCATTATCCCTCCTATGGCATTAATATTTTCTACGACTTTGGGAAGACTCGCAGCTGTCAAAAATAAATCAGGCGCACTGGAGTTGCTGCCTTTCACTGCAAGAGGTCTCCAAGTGATTATCTAGCGGAGTCCTCGTGATTCTCCCCATTCACCTGACTGTTCTCCAGCCAGCACAGCCAGTACTCACACCCAGAAATGCTGCTCTGTGCATGTCAGGTCTTCTTTCCCTCAGCAGGCAAGTTTAACACAAAATGCAGCATGCTGCCCCTATGCCAGTCTTGTGCAGCCCTTTAAGGATGGAGGGAACTTTCATGGACAAGCACCCTCAGGTTCAGTGATAATTTATTTTTTAACGAGAAGAAGTGAGGGGTTGGGGGAGCAGGCATGGGAGAAGCAGCAGTGCTGCTGGGAATGAGTATGGAAAAAAACAAATCCCCTTTTGCATCCATCTCTGCTCGTAAGGAACATAGTGGGAGCCCCGCGAGCAGAGCGGGTTAACAGCTACTTTCCTTTCAGCTGCCACAGGAAAAAAAATAACTCAGGGGCTGCCGGGAATTGCAGTCCTCGATTACACCAGTCTCCAGCAAAGAATCCTGGCAAAAATCCCAGCTGGAAAGGGCACTGTGTTTATAGGGAGCTTTCTCTGCACACAAGGGTGTTTTAAGGCAGTCTGAAGAGCCAGCTTCTGCCCCAAAACTCTGAGAAGCCTCCACTCCTCTGTCTGGGTGCTGAGCTGCTCCCTGCCCAGGTCCCCCAGGGAAGCCCCCTCTCTGTGTCTCCTCTCTTACTTGCTCTGCCTGTAATCTCAGGAGCAGGGGCAGCTCCAGCCTGCGGATCTTGCCTTTGCCCCCCCTCCAGGCAGCCCGTCTGCACTGCCAGCCACCCCAAAACCGCAGACTGGGATCAGCAGACATGGGGAAGTATTCCCTTCTTCCAACACGGGGAATACATATTTTTATTTATTCATTTATTTTACTAAAAGAGGAGTGTGGGTGGGTGTGGTTAAATTACCTTTAATTTAACGGTTGGCTTGGTTAACACATCCACCCTGAGCAGACATGAATTTCGGACCTTCTTCCCCATTAGAAAGAGGTTTAACCTTCTGTCTCTTGGAGAACACCTTAATGACCAGCACACAGGCATAAATAAATGACACCTTGATGGGGAGCCAGCCGCTCTCACCTGGCACTGAGCAGGGAGGCGGGAGCCTTGTGTTCCAGGTGCTGGCGTTGCCTGTGGTTCCTCCAGTGCTGCACGGCGGCGTGGCTTCAAAGGCTGAGCAAACCACCCAGCACAGCCAGCAGCCAGGTACTTTCCTGACTATAAAAGAGAGGAATTTGAACCCTGCGTAGGACAAGAAGGGAAATCTTCAGCCTCATTAGGCTGCGTGCAAAAGAGAGATGGCAGCTCCTGCTTTAGCTCACCTGGTTATAAGTCTGTGTATGGCGAGGAGGTGAGACATGGAATCACGGAACGGCTCGGGTTGGAAGGGACCTTAACGACCATCTAAGTTCCACTCCAATGCCGTTTGTCCACCAGAACCCCCAAGCTCTCTCCACAGGGCTGCTCTCAGTGAGTTCTCCCTGTCTGTCCTCCTGTCTGGGAGTCTGGCTGGGGATATTCCAGCTGCCCAGCTGCCTGCGAGCTGGAGCAGGGCACCAGACCCATCCTGTGCTGGGCATGGAATGGGTCAGACTCATCCCCAGTGTAACTCCACCAAGCTGACACATAGCAATGAGTTAATTCATTGCACTACACGTCAAAATGATGCACATTTGCACTCAAAGGTGAGAGGCATCTGGGGCATCATTCATGTTTCTCCCAGCACAGTAATTTGTATTCAGCACAAACAGGGAAATGATGCACTGTGCTGTATAATATCTTCTATGTCTTAGTGTCAGTGATTAACTTTCTATAAGCTCTGACAAGCCTCTACATTAATAGGAACAAATGAAATCACAGAGCAGTTGAGCCCAATTAATTACAGGACCATGTGGTACCATTTCAGAATGAAATATGTCTGTTGTTCCTTTTTTATTTTTTATTTTTTTACAAATAGATAAATAAACTCATGTCAATGCAATGCCTTAAGTGTCTGTCAGTAAACAAAGCAGCATTCGTAGGCAGGCTTACAAGAGATCTATGAATGTAATTTCTGAGCTATTTTCTTGCATTAAATGGGATGCTCTAGACTACATTTCCTCTCCAATAAAACACTAGAGGCCCTGCAGTGGAAGAAGTTATTAATATTTTTTGAATTGGCATACTGTAATCATGCTCTGTGCCTTTAAAACAGCACCTAGCAGTACCTGCCAGTCTTCACTGCCAAGAGATAAAGAACAGCGAGCATACTGTGCTGTATGAGCTGACAACAAAAAAAAAGGGAAATTAACAGTTGAAGTGAAAAGTCTTGCTTCTGTCAGGCTTAAAAATGCCTCTGCTTTACATCCTGCCTGCTTCTGCACTCGAATTCTGAACATACTTTTGGGAGCTGTATAAATAAATAATGTTCTTATTTGATGATAGCTTTCCAGAAAGACTCATTTGCAAAGTGGAGAAGTGGCTTCGTGAAGATAAGTCATAATCTCCCCTTCCACAATCGTTGTCATGTGTATAATCTATAGCACAAACTCCTTGAGAGAGGGATTAGCTTTTGAATTTAGGTCACTACAGCGTCTAGCCCCAAACAGGTCTGATTCCTAATTCTACGATACTCTGGTTCCTGAGCTGTGCTGACTGTGGCAGTTCTTCATCAGTGCTGCTAAACAAAAGTGTAATGCCAATCTATGCAATCCATAATGCACGATTGGCCAGCATTATTAGGTATTAACTACTGGGTTATTATTGTTGTTCAAATAGATTACATTATTCTAAGTATCAGCAGAAGCTCGGTGAAGTAATCAACATTATTTTTACTGATAAGTAGATGAAGAAGGAGCAGAGCTGAAAAAGATAAATTTTGTAAGGGCAGGGATAAATGTGAGTGAGAGCACTAAAATTAAATGAAGCACCACATCCAGCAGGAAAGCTAGCACATCAGTTTTGCAAACAAAAGTGGGTTGAAACAGTCATACATTTTTCAAATGGAAGAGCTAACGACATTCTTTCACTGTATACATCCTTTTTGTTTTTTTTAACCCAAAATTCTGCATTCTTCAGAATTAGTAGATTTTTTCAACAAAAATTAAGTCATTGGACCCCATATTCCTCTGTCGACAGCTTGAACATGCTATACACAATGGTTTGGGTCACAGACTTCACAGCTTATTTCTCCTTCTCTCTTACCCTTCTGACAATCATTTTTTTCTCCTGCATCCTTGGTTCCACTTCTTTTACATGTGGGATTCCAATAAATGCCCTGTCTTTTCAAGACGGCATCATCCTTTGGCTGCCTACACTTCTGCATTGAAGGAAAAGTCTTTCAGCAAGGTGTCTTCTGTCCATTCTACTGCCTTCTGGGATAATTTTGGCCAGGTCTGCACAAAAATTTTCATGGGTCTTTAGCACTGTAAGATTGGTTTTCGTCTTTGTAATCTTATTTTGACCCCAAATGTTTTGTAGATATAATTGTGTGTGTGTGTGTATCTGCGTAAAGCTGTTTGTTCATCGATTCCTGAACTGATGTATTTACAAGCAAAAAATAAAAAATAAAAAAGGCAACATATGCTTTTAATTGGCATAAATTATACTAGCAAATCTCTTAATGGGGATGAGGTGTAGCATTCACCTAATTCTCTCTTAATGCTCTCTTTGTCTCTTCCCTCCTCTCCTCATGTCCTATCTATCCTCAAGCAACATTTTGCACTTGGATCAGCCACCCCTTCATTAAGCTAATTCCTTCTTTGCTTTCAAAACTCTCTTCAAATGTCTTCCTTCCATTTAGACTTCACTCGGTATGCCCTTTGGCACTATCTGCAACCACCTTGATCTTTTCATTCTTATCCTCTATATTTGGATTAAATTATCTTCTTCTTGGGGCAGGGATCTTGCTTCCTACGCCCTTAAAAATGGATGTTTTCATGTCCAGTACTGCAGAACTAGCAGAATAAAAGCCAAGAAGAAAACGTTTTCAAATTCTGTTCTGAAATTTTAGCTGTAATTTTGCTGTTGGATAAGCAAACTGATACCGCCATTTAAAATCTATCAGTGTAATCTCCAGATGCAACCCCCCCAACCCTCTCACCCCGAGCTCAGCAATTAGAACACGGGAGGAGATTGCTTTCCATAAATGTGTTATGATTTGCAAAGATCTAGATACAGGAATGAACAGCTAATTCACACACATTACCATTTAACAGCCAAGTCTACCAAACACACCCCTGACTTGAAAGGAGTCTAAGAATAGGAGGCATGTCAATTACTGTAATCCTTAAATTATGCATACCTTTCTAAGTCTTCTATCAGTGTCTTAGGTGTTTCTTCATAGGTGGTTTCTGCACTTCCTCCACAAAGCAAAATAAAGCATTGTTTTAGTCCAATAAATGTTGTGCCAGAGGGGCTGCTATTTGTTACTAGGAATTAATTAATTTAGAGGATCAGCCCTTGTCATGCAGATCTAAAAGGAATTTTGGTCCATCAAACCTTGTATCTTGCCTCCAGAAGTGATCAGCATGTAGAGGAAAACGCTCTGCTTCTTTTCCCCAGAAGGGATTCAATTATTCAAAAGACAGTGATGTAGAAGACAAGCAGAGGAAAACTTTCTCCTTCAATAACTGAAAGAAAAGCTTTCATATCTGACTATATCAGAAAGAGGCAGATAGAAGATGATTTTTTTTTCAAGTTAAGAACCTTAAAACCAGTGCATCTGTTACCTGCAAAGATTATAATCACTGTATAAACATATCACTATGAGATGAAGGGAAAAAAAAAAAGAATACATTATACTTTCATGGATTGTATAGGAAAAGGCAGGGGTAGCTTGCTTGCATGACAAAGATGGTAGAGCCTCAGGGCATGCGTTTTGAAGAGACTTCATTCTCAAAGTTAAGCAGGTATACAGATGATTCTTAATGCAAAACCTGAATATACACAACTGGATTTGAAGGAAAATGGAGCTGCTCGCCCTTGTTCACATGGAGAGCTTCTATCAGTTTAACTTCCTGGTAGCATGGAGGGGCCCATGAGAGGACTTGCTGGACTTGGCTCTGTGAGTGCCCACATTCTCATGGCTGAGATCTTTGTGCTGGTGAAACAAGACTTCAAGTTGAATATTAAATTATTTAAAATTGACCACATAGTCGAATGTCTCTTTCCAAAGCTTCTCAAAGTGACGTGTCACTCCTGGAAGAGGTTTGTCATTGATATTTCTGTTGCTAATGTCATAAACACTCTATTTCACCCGCAGCCTTATGACCTGAACAGAATACGAAACCTGTCATGATCAAATGCTCTTCAGAGCCTCATAATTAAGACAGTTAAAGCACAAGAACATTACCAACGTCATGCCCAGCCACCTCGGGTTCTCTAGCACCAAGTACCTCCTTAAAACCATTCCAGGCGGGAATGGTTTTAAACTAAAAGAGGGGAGATTTAGATGAGATGTTAGGAGGAAAGTCTTCACTCAGAGGGCGGTGAGGCACTGAAACAGGCTGCCCAGAGAAGTTGTGAATGCCCCATCCCTGGAGGTGTTCAAGGCCAGGTTAGACAAGGCGCTGGGCAACCTGATCTAGTGGGTAACATCCCTGCCCATGGCAGGGGGTTGGAACTAGATGGTCTTTAAGGTCCCTTCCAACCCAAGCCATTCCATGATTCTATGAAATCTCCAAATCCCATCTTATTGTAGAATCTATTGTTTTGTTTTATTTTCTGCATGAATTTTGGACATGTTTTTGAGAGAAATTAAGTCTGATTGCAATTAGTTTGCTTGCATATACTAATCAAGCCATTGCAAATGCTTAACACCTCTTTTTGGAACATTTATGCATGTGGCTCTCCACGTGCAGGTATGATAGGGAGAGGCATCATCAAAAAAAGAAAAAAGAAAAATAATTAAAATAAATAAATAAATAAAAAGCCAAGGCATCAACAGAATAGGAGACCAAATCTCATGGTAACTGATTGACTCGAAGTCTGCCTAGACAGTCTGCTGTAAGACTGCTGCCAGATAAGACTATCAATTAAATATTAGTCTAGCAATGATTTTTGGAATATGATCTTCAAAAAGCTGGACTTGAATGATAAATTTGTGTTATAGAGTCTCTGGACAGATGGATTGTATGTGGCACTACTGAATCAGTGCTATTCGAATGCATCCTGAGGCATCCAGCTCTCCTGGCAGGCACTAAAGGACTGCAATCGTTAAGCTTTTCCTTTTTTTTTTTTCTTTTTTTTTCCTTTTTTTTTTTTCTTGAGGTGCACACCTAGTAAGTTATTCCATAATCAGTCATCAAGAAGTACATAACTGCAATTAGCAGTTCAACACATAGGATGCCATATTCCATTGTTATGGGAATTATTCTCTATTTTTTGGCACTGAGAGGATACTCTCAAAACTGTTTGATGAGATAAACATCCTAACAAAGCTTCAGTTTGAGACAAGTCTTGGGGCACCTTGTTTTTTGCTTTGGAATTCCACTATAACATTTCATTAGGTGGAAAACTGCTTATAAGAAGCTGGAAAAGAAAAAAAAAAAAAACACACCAATCCAAACCCTCTCACTCATGTGGGGGTGTCTTCTAATTAGAGCTTGGTGAATAATGAATAATTTATCCAAGATCTTTCACCTCCTTTGTTTGCAAATTGTTCACAATGAGATGACAGTTTTCTTGAAACTATTTCTTACTAGAAATTGGTCCTTGGGCATCATTCATTTTCACTTCTCTCCAGATTCCAGATTTTACCGTACTCTTCCCTACCTTTTGTTCCTTCATTTTTTTCTCTCTGGACTCGTGATCTATATGTGCCACATGTGATCTATATGTACCACTAGCCACCTTTGTACCCTCTACCTATCTCCGAATTGTGTTCAGGCTCTGCTCTTGCTGTTCTTTGCCCCTAAAACTGTGGAGTCATGCAGACCCATGCAAAATGAATGTAAAAGGCTCTTGGCTCACAAGGGGAATGTTTTATGCTTCTTTTGTGCACAGTTTGTGCACTTATAAATATTTACAGAGGTGCAAGGTAAAAGAAAAACAATTCCTTGTGGTTCATCCTATCCTTTCATATTCAGCTGCTAAAGGTACTGTAACGATTTTGCTAAAGCTTCTATATTTTTGTGTTATTTTTTTTTCTTCTCATCATATCATTCTTTCCTGCTCCCCTAACTTTTCTTGGGTTTTTAGCAGAGCTATCATTTCTGTAAAGCAACATATTTGTCTGCAAAGGAATAGCACCAACAGCTCAGCAATAGCAGTAGCTCATATGTATTTCTTTCAGATGCAGAAATATCATTAAACTATGATATTGTGTTAGTTAGAGGTTCAAGAGCTTATAACTCCTCAGCCCTTTGACCTTCCTGAGACCTGTTTGGGGACTGTAATCCTCATACCTGATGGATCAGTGCACAGAAATTCCAGGTTCGAGGGCAATGCAGGATGTTGAACTTGGATCTCCTGATTTTTTATCACTCAGCATCGGCCCTGCCCACCTGCCTTGATCACAGAGACCGAAAGCCTCTCAGGTAGGCTCTATAATTGCAAGCTTTGTTTTTCTCTTCTAACCTGGAATAAGCCGCTTAATAGCAGGTTCAGACACTGCAGTATGCCGGAGCTGCCAACGTGATCACGTATACACAGTGGGGAAACAGGCATGCTGCTGACACGAGGAGAAAAGAAAGGTGTGTGAAAAACAAATTGCATTTTCTCAGCATCGGCATGGCTCCGAGAATAGACTGCCCCTTGCTTTTATGGCTGCTGAGGATCTTGCTATGGAGCCTGCAATCTTTTGTAGCTTTTGCTAGAAATACCTGGAAAACACTGTTGAACATGAGAGACCAGGCAGCGAAACATGATGTTTTCTTCTCTAGGGCAGTGGTTTCTTCAAGTAACAGATGACTGAAATCAAGAAACGAAGTTGGAAGGAAACAGCATGGCTAAAACAGCTTAAAAAGAGAGAAAAGAGGCAGATTTTAGATTAATCTCACAGTACTGTTTATAGTTCACAGAAGAGCAGAGCTTTATTAACAACAACGTCATTCCAGGGAGGTTTAGTAAGGATGCAGAACAACGGAGCTGATCTTGTACCACAGCAGGCTCCATGCTGGACTTACCTCTCATTTCCAATGGACTAGAAAAAGCAAACATTTTTTATTTATTTATTTATACCAGAACTATCATTTCTACCATATTTTTCGGGCAAAAACTGAAGTATTGCTTAACTCTAAAAAGGTAGTAGCAAAATAGAAGTGACAGCCTTGGCTCTTGTAAAACCTTGAACTGTCTTACCTGTAGCAGTGCTACTAATACAAAGTTGAACTTTGTGAATGATTGCAGGCTCCTTTTGTGTACGGTACCGAAAGGTTTTGTTCTTCCAGCTGGTGGCTTTCTTTAGATTGTTTCACAAGTGAAACTGAGGTGTGCAAAGCAAAACCCAGAAAAATCTGTCTGCTCCAAAAATAGGTATCTCAAATGCTGGCATCCATATTGCCATACAGCAGGTGGGGAAACCCTAGGAGAGGTGACTTGCGAAAACAAACCAAAAAAAAAAAACATTTGTTCCATTTTTTGTTTCTTTATCACAACCTCTTCTGGAGAAAAAAAAAAAAAAAAGACCTGAAAGATATGTTTCCTTGCCTTCTACGTCAGTTGTCCATCTAACTTGTGCTTGTTGCCATCTCACTTCCAGGAATTTGCTTCGACCACATTAAAAGTTATCACTGTACTCATTTCTCCCCCCACGAAAATCGGGGTTTTTTAAAATGATGGTTCGTGAGTTGTTGCATTATTTAGTGGCTGGTGTCACTGGAGTGCACGTAAAGTTTTAATCGAGCATTAAAATACAGCTACGTGCTTCAGAGCACATAAAACCATTGGCTTCTTATCTTGGGGTCTAGCTCTGGAGACAGAAATAAACCTGAAACACTTGGGTGAAGTACAGGTATGCAAAGCTTTGTTTCCTGTATGGCAGAGGAAACAAAACCACTGAAGCCTCCTACTTCTTCCAGCTCCATTGACTGTGGGCTGCGCTGCATACCTAGCTTCACCCGAAGCTGGTTTGTCTGCTTTTTGGAGGCAGATGAGAACTGCCCAAAGGCACAGGTTTCTTGGCAAAGCTTCCAGCTATTTCTTTTTGATCAGAAATGAGAAGTGCAAGGTAATACCCAGCACCTGAGTCCACTTGTTCTTGTGCTGCCGACTTAATGTGCCTTGAGGTGACAAAACACCAGGGTAAAAAAGCTTATGGGGGCCATAAGTCCTGCCCCTGGTCCCACCGCAGACCCCTTGTAGCCAGAGGATGACTCTCCCATGCTGCTGGAGTTTGCTCTCACAAAACCAGGCGTTCATGGGGCAGCGGAGAACCGGACAGCCGAAACTGGGCATTTACTTAAAATGCTAAGATTTCCACGAGAGGCTGGAGGGTTTGCAGCACCATGGGTTTCCATTAGGGATGCACGCCCCAGCTGTGCAGCTGGGGTGATGTGATGGGCACGTGCTCTCCAGGGGACACACCTGCAGGTGGCTGGCTGGTCTCCAGGCAGTGAAACCAGAGCGTGACGTCCACACTGCATTTTCGATGCCACTGACTCAGTGGCAATCTGGTCTGAACCTTGTGGACCCCTCAAAACCAGCACCCCAGCCTCTCCCATGGCTGCCTCTGGTCCCTCCCTGCCCGGGGCTGGAGGAGATGGGAGCAGGAGGAGAGGGCAGGGAAGAGAGCAAAGGGAATCCAGACGTGGCATTAGCTCCCCAGCTCAGATTTAACAGAGCAGTCTGGTGGAGAGGAGCATCCTGGTGACTCAGTGTCTGGACCTCTTTTCAAAGCCTTGGCCCCATCTGATGTTCACCTCTGTGGGTCCTCTGGGGGACACCTTCCCACCCAGTGTGGGCACTAGTGTTAAAGGATGGTCCCTGTGATTAATGGCTGGTCTGCCGTGCTGAACAAGGGCAGGAACCCAGTTTAACCATGCTGTTTGCTCCTCTCTCCACTGAGCATCTCGGGAACCTCCACATTTGGTACTCAGGCACTTGAGGGAGGCAGCTCCATAGGTCCAGTTTGCTGCACAGCATCAGAGGCACTCATAGCACTCTAACCTAGTGCTAATAAATGAACAATAATCTGGCATTGCTTTAAAATGTGCAGCGGTGACAAACATTTATTTTGTTACAGACAAAATTTATGACAGCAGCTCTGTTCATGACAGGGCTGTAATTAATTGGCCTGTGAAGATGTAGGCACAGCACGGGATGATTCCCACATTGCTTCACACGGGCAGGCTTTTAAAAATCTCCTGGGCCAGATTCTTTACTTCTTTGCACCCGGTGTCATTGGTTCTTCCAGGGGAAAAATCGATCCGATCGGGTTGGATTGATCACCTCTGCAGTGTGGGAGGTGGCTTTGCAAGGCAAGATGCAGCGGAGCCCGGCACTCCTCTAGCACTGCCCCGACATCATTCTGCATCCACTTGCATCTTGTTGTATTGCCTGCTCAAGAGCCACCGGTTAATGAGGTCGTTACCCTCCGATCCCCTCTTTCTCTTAATTATAAGTGGGTATTTGTGGCTACATCGCAAAAAGAAGTTTTGGGCACCCCTGAAAATAACGTCTTGTCTCCAAATCGGATTTCTGGTCTTCTTATGGCGAGTGTGTCCTTTCTGCACGTTCTCTCTGCTGTCACTTTCCCAAAGCAGATGAGATCAGATATTTGAGAAGTAACACAGTCCACTACTGGAAAACAGTGGTTTGAAAAATTGCTACAGACACAGATCAGTAACAAACTGTATACCCTTTCCTCTGCAAATTACTTGTTTAAGGCCAACATGAAGGGGAACTTATCTTAAAATAAGCATTTCTTAGGTATTTCTTCCAGTGGCTTGGGAGTGCCACTGCAGCTGGTAGGAGTCGGCAGGCTACCTGATAGCCACAAAGTCTCAGGGGACCCCAATCAGTGAGATCTTTGCTGCCTATCTCAGTGCTATGAGAAGATTTTTGTTTACTATAACATGGTAAATTACCTAAGCACAAGCTAACTTAAAGCACGTGGGTGTTCCCAGTGATGGGCAGGTCTTCAGCAGGCTCCAAAGCACCTACTGGAGATGGAAAACGCTGCTCTGAAAACTGAGCATTTCCTTCGCAGGACAAAGCTTTAATCAATGTTTAGTTATAAAGGCTTATACTTCAGATAGTTTGTGGATAAGATACCACTGTGTGTACGACTTTGACAGTAGACATGTAAGATGTGCATGCATGGAGAGAACACATCTTACTGCACAAGGCAAGCCACGTCTGTCATTAATAACGTGTTTTGTGGACTTTCTGCTTAGCTGAAACATAAGAGAAAATTGCTTCAGGAAACTGAAGTATGCAAAAACGCATAGCGAGCACTTATGGTGGCCTCAGTCACATGAAATGCAATGAAAACACAAAACGGGTCCATATGGTTTGTATAAATGTAAGTGTGTGCTCTGTGCAGTGAACACGATGAGCGAGCCCCCAGCCAGGTGGGTGGCTGAGGGTGCACGTGGATACGTCCCGATGGGGAGCTGGTAGCCGAACCTACTGGGTTTTATGTCCTGATCTTGGTCGTTGGCTTGCTTTTCATGATCGTGCGCTGATAAGCTCTTCCCAGGTACCCCAAATCATTTGGGACCCCAAACCTCTGCCAGTAGCAGAAGCGTTGGGACATGTTCGTTGACATGCGAAAGGGGCCCTGGGGCAGAAGGAGGACCCCTAGGCACGGGGGGATGATCCTCGCAGGGCTCTCACACCTGGGCAGTGGGCAGGAGAAGGTGCATGGCCAGAGAGAACTGCTATTGCTGAACCTCAGCAGCACGATATTGCTGCAGCAGTAATCATTCATAAGAAAGTCCCTGAATTTGTGACAGCTTTGTACAGTTTTTGGAAGGAAGGCACTTAAAGCGGGAATTCCTTACATAGTGCTTTCTAGCAAACATGCCATAGAGTCTTACATATACCAAAGGGCACTCAGCTAATAAAAATCTAAATGTTTACATGGTTGGACAAGCATCAGCAAGTTACTGACTTCAGTTTAGAACTGTAGGATATCCCGAGCTGGAAGGGACCCACGGGGATCATTGAGCACAGCTCCAGTTTTGAGAGATCTTTCAAATGCATGTGCAAAAAACATCTCACCACGTATTTCACAAACAGCCTTACCTCTGCCTCCGGGATGGAAAGCTGCCTGACACAAGGCAGTGATGAGGCTTTTGAAATTTACTGCCAATTCCCAATCTAGGAGACCTTTAGGTGGATCAGATAAGGGCCTGACTGTATCCCTTAAAACCAGACGGTGCATATGCGGTCAATTATTCTCTGTGAATGCAATGAGTAATAATTGAATTAAACTCCTCTCCCAGCCCATGCATCTTTTCATTTCCTGGTCTAAGAGTGGCAGTTTGAGAAAAATCTGGGGGGTGCAGAGAAGGAGGAAAAAAATGTAACATTTTATGAAATCTGTGATCATATATTATCTGTTTCTGCTCCATAATCTACAGTTTGGCTAGTATCTTCAGGCTGTTCTGGTAGATGAGATAGGGTCACCCAGCCAGGGAGCAGAGCCAGCTTTGTAATCACGGGCAAAATCAACTTAGTTGGAGCTGTGTGTGCAACACACACACGTGCAAAAAAAGGACCAAGAACTGGATTAAGAAACAGACTCAAGTTACTGGCCTCATAAACAAAGAAATGTTAACTACATTTGGATAATAAATATATCTAATGAGATTGCAAACTAAGTACAGCTGTTATGCAAACACAAAAAGGAGAAAAATTGTGTTTAATTGCTCACTTAGCTATATTAATTGGTACTAGAAAACAAATACTGTTTACTGTGTTGGTGTTAAATGGAAACTTCTACAACAAATTCTATTTCATCAGTGAAATATTCCTGAAGAGCCCATACCTTTGAGATTTGCAGCTTAGCATTTTTTGTATATCCATCTTTTCCTTTGAAGAAACTGGGGTTTTGAATACAAAACAAAGGAGGATAGGATTTAGGACACTACAGTAAGTCCTGATAGGTTTGGTTGCCTTAGGGGAGGCCAGAATTACTTAAAGCATGAACTCCTACATTGAGCAGAGTGTTTAGCTGCTACAGCCAGAGGAATGCACTTTATAAACATCAAGTGGTATTTATTTCTGAAACAGTTTATGTGACTATTTTTGATAGACACTGTTCTTGGTACATGGAGATTGGAGAAAACACATGCTTAATTTATTTTGCATGGTAGTGTAATAGATGATCAGGGAAATAAAGACATTTCTATAGGGAAGGGAAATGCACCTCAGCTCAGAACTACACAAAATCCTGTAAGTGAATTTTTGGCTTAATAAAAACTACGTGATGAATGTATGGAATTCAGAGAATGTATTTATCTTGGAAGCTCTTGGGATCTTGCGTTTCTCTGGAAAGCATATAGCATACTTCTTTTTCGGTGTTACAGGATAGGACAGGTACCCAGAAGTATTTATGAAACCAGAGGTGAGAGGACCTGGAGGCACTTAAGATTACAGTTTCTTATAAAGAATACAGAAAAAAGAGGGAAATACTGTGATACATTTGAATACTAATAACTACTAAAGGAGCAATTTTATGGCAAATAATTCAGAATACACTACATAGCACAATATAAAAAAATTGTCTTAAGTTGTGTTGTTTCCCTTAGGGAGCAAAGGAAAAGAAGCAAGGACAGGAAAGTAGCAATACCTTGGCCAAACTGTAAATCCACCACCCTCCAGAGAAAACAAGGGGATATTCAGCTTTCGCAAGTTTATTAACCAGTGGTTTTATCGGCTGCCCTCTAGTGAGGCCGTGCAGTGGCACACTCCCTTGCCCTCTGCAGCAGGTAGGACATTGGGTTTGACCTCCTTGTCTTGGTCTGGGGTATTTAAATCTGCACCCCTCGCTCCCACGTGAAGGCAATTGGGCACTGCACAAATTTGGGGGCAGAAAAAGGAAGGGGAGAGAGAGAAATCTCCTGGCAATTTCTCAGCATTGTCAGGATGGCGATTAAAGGATAATTTCTGAATTAAAAACCCAGGCAGCAGCACGTAGTAGGTTCTCACAGTTATTTTACAACCTAGAAATCAAGGGTAGAGTATTGTTCGTTGTAGTCCATGAAAGAAATCCTCGTAGCCATGTGCTGGTGCCTGGTTTGGGAGTCCTTTTGCTGGGACCTGGAGCAGGTCAGAGCCACACCAGCTGAGGTGCAGGTCTGCCAACTCAGAGCGGCCAAAATGATGTTTTTTTACCTATGGACAAGCTGCTGGCCTGTTTAGTTTAGCTCAGGTTTGACTTTGGAAAGAAAGAGAGAATTTTATCACTTTGGACCACGTGAAAGAAGCTTGATAACTCTGGGAAAGGGGACAAAGGCTCTTTCTTCTGCATTGTTTTCAGTCCCTGTGACCCACATTTTCCTACAAGAACCTAATTTCCCAGCACCTACCTTACCTGCAGAGACCTTTCCTGTACTGCATAAGGGATGCAAATCCTGTTCTCTTTTTTCTGCCTTTTCCCCCTCTCCACTCCTTGCTTAAGCTGTGGAAGGGTTTGAGCATCACGGATGTTTGTGTGCAAAGCACTCGTCCTACAGAACGGGTCTGCATTAGCCCGGGCATGTGGTCTGTATTAGTGTTGGGAAGGATGGGTCGAAACTGTATGATCAAACACTTGTACAGCGCCATTTGCTCACCACCTTTAGCAATGGATGTGAAGAAAATAATATTTCACAGCACTTCCAATTGTGCTTGCAATAATCACGGTTTGGCACATCTCCTCTACCACAGCAGGCAAAATGCAATTAAATGGTGTCAGATGTAAGGGAAAAATAATGAAATTTTTCTTCCATAAATCATAAAACCCTAAGTCTTTGCAATCTTGCACTGGTCTTGTAATCCAAGCCCCTGCTTACATTACTTTATCTTTATGAAGGTGATAAAGAAAACATAACACAGTGCACTTGATTATAATTTTATGAGCATCAAAAAAATGCAAACTTGCAAAGCTTATGTTCATGCTTATGTGTCCACATATTTAAGTGCCAGCAGATGTTCAATGATCAATAAAACTCAATTTATATACATTATTCCGCAGTGTCCTTGATCATAAACACAGACTGGGAATGTCTAAATTCACTCTGAGTAAGAATGATGATAATCAGCTCCAAAGTTACCATACAGGCTGCTATTGTGGTAAGTTTCTTTTCAGCTCTAGAAATATAACAGCTATTGATTTGCATCGAGATTGCTGGGACAGAACCCGTGTAGATAAGAGTCTAAACCACAGATTTATGGGAAGAGAAAGTGGCTAAACTCAACTTAAATGTTGTCAGTCATGGCTGACTGAAAAGGATCTTGTTTATTATGGTAACTGAGCAGTCCCCGGTGGCTATAGGCTCTGTAACAAGGTGTCCCTGAACGCTGGTGTTTGCGCTGGCAATGACAAACAAGCATGCCTTCAGCAGGGAGCGATCACTCATTTGCACAGATATTACAATAAAGCAGGATCACAGAAAAAATTAATTTCAGGATGGATACTCCAAGCTCACTGTATAAAAGCAAGAAGTGGAAATTTATGGGAGTGTATAATGCTGTGTGTGAGCTGAAGTCCACCTGAACTGAGTATGAGTGGAAGAACAAACCCTTCTGAAGGGGTTTCTTGGACGTGATAGTAGATGGGTTAACAACATTTAAGAAACAGAGCAAAAATGGCCACTTTTTGCTGTTTGCGCATTAGATAAGATGAAACATTTAAACAAAAGAAGGAAAGTGAGAAGAGTGATATATCGCCTTGGTTTTTCCTGTCCTTCCACAGCATTTTGTCCGCATAGATACCAAACCCGGCAGAATTATTCAACAGTGAAACAAGACCAGCCCATTTCCCCTCTTGAGCCGTAGAGTTACTGTGCCACTGCAACTGGAATTTCTGGCTTTCCTGAGCGCTGCACTTTTCCCCTTGCCTTGGATAAGAAAGCTGTATTTGATCACTCAGGGGTTTCGGTGTTGCTGCCAGACTCCTGCTCCAGCCCCCTGCCACTCTGCCATGAGGGTGCTGCAGCACATCCCCTTCTAGCATGGGCATTATACAACCGCCTTCCCCTGCCTCAGCCCGGGATTTGCAATCAGGAGAAACAGGTTTGGCCTGCCGCTTTCCTACTGCAAGCTCCTATAAGAACAATTGTGCGTAGTTACAACCCCCAGGTCATTTTTCAAACTTACTTCTTTCCATAAACTCCTTCTTTTTTTAAATACAGTCTCAAATTATTCTATCTTTTGCTGAAACTCTTCCTTTTCATGGGTAGCTGTAGTTTAAATAAGTAAAAAAAATACAGCCTACAGGATTATCCTATAGATCTTTGCAACTGCCTTATGTCTGGTGGGGCATCTAATTTGATAATTATTTTGCTTCATTACTTAAAACTCTTTTTCTAGATAAAATGGGGCTCACTTTATTCTTGGTTAAGATTAAATCTGTGAGAGCGCAGCCATTAAACTTCCAGTTGTAAATGTTCTTAGTATGAGTTTCCTCTGAAACATGGCAAATTGTGGAGCTCAGAGATGCTTTTGTTCTCACTGGAGATGTTTATTTTCTTCTTCTGAAAGGGAGTATGTTGTAATTTTTGGTTAAAGCATTCATGTATGGGCAATGTCCATATCCAGTTCTACATAATATCTGTCAACAAATGCTTTAATGGTGACGACAAGAATTGGCTGCCAACACATTTTTTCCGGTTTGCCCAGGTACAACTGCTCTTTGGCTCCAGAAGTGGCCGAGGTGCAGAATCCAGCAAGTCCGTGGGCATCTTTTGTTAGCTCTGAGTGAGGGTCTCACTAATTCTGCAAACTGAGACAGCATTGCTGTTGTGTGTGCGCATTTCGTTTTTATCATTTAATGACATATTGCTCAGATATTTCTGACTAACCCACCTGTAATGGATATTTTTTCTCAAGAGGCTGTGGTATAATTTTTCTATATAATTCTCCTGCCAGATGGCCTCCTGAGAGCTCACACATGCTAGCACATTGATCAGGGTTTTGTAAAATGAAAGCCACGTCCTTTCCTAACAGCACTGGCACCTATTCTTGCTGGAGCAGCCTGCACTGCACAGAGAAGCATGTCGTGCCGCCCTCCAGCCCGTGACCTTGCTTCACAGAGCTGCACAATGGAAAGGGGACTTAGCCTCTGGAAGGGAAACCCAGAGTGAAAAGCCAGCTTTCTCTGCAGAGCAGGTCCTGCTGCTGGTCCATCAGATGGCATTCCTCCTGATCCAGCACCCCCAGATGTGAATTTCAGTGCCCCAGGTATAACTCGCGGCTGCTGAATGTCTCCTTATGGCATGCTGCTGTTTACTGAACTGCTCCAACCACCGTGTGTGTGTTCGCGTGTGTTACTGGTACTCATTTAATATGTGTGCACAAATAGGAAAAATTGGAGAGAGACTTTCCACAAGACATTTGTTAAGACAAAGATACAACTTTGAGACAATTTATTCTTATTTAAGAAATCTTATTAAATCTATTAATAGTTTTGCACTTGACAGGATTTGGTCATGGTCAGCCTCAAGAATTGTATATCTCGTCTTTTCACAGGCATAGCCTGCACTTACTAATCTGAGCAAAAGTTATGTACGTAAATCACGATAAGGACACAACTGACAAAGACAGGACAGAGTGCCCACTAATGAAATACGATTTCCATTTTAATAATAATTTCTGGGTGCACTGAGACACATCTGGAAGCTGTAGTTACGATGTCAAGACTTTGCCTGTCTTTGTGGAAGGTGTGCTTCTCTGAACGTTTTGCCAAACCCACGGTGCTTTTCTATAGATCTATATGCAGTTGCACACCTGAAACATGTTTTCATTGAGCAGCATCCCCAGAGGAGTGGGTTGGAGCTGGGGGCTCCTCTCGGTGCCCCTCAGCCCCATGTGTGTGTGGCCGCGGGCACCGCGTGCCTCCTCGGGCTCCGTGGGGCCTTCTAGTGTAAATAATTGCAGATAGTTGATAAACGGGTGCTTTGTATTGTGTGGGTGGCAGAGCTTTGTTAGCATTTCCTTTGATGGTTTTGTAAGGA
This sequence comes from Anser cygnoides, assembly GCF_040182565.1. Lineage (NCBI taxonomy): Eukaryota > Metazoa > Chordata > Aves > Anseriformes > Anatidae > Anser > Anser cygnoides. Next base: position 35,543,065 of record NC_089874.1, on the reverse strand, counting down.
AACTGCTGGTATTTACCTAGGAGGTAGTCTCCATAATATGTTCGTTTACTAAGTCTGAACATAAATATTCAGCCTGTAATGCCTCTGAACTACGGACACGCTGAATGCTTACTGTGGCTGGAAGAAGAAGTCACACTGTGGAGGGATGTGCCATCTGCAAGTCATTTTCTAAAAGACTCCAAAGGGTAAGGGACTCTCGTTTGAAAATGCTTTTATTTGAGAAATCAGTGTGTCCTTCTTTTGATCCTGAGTTGCCTTGGGCAGAAACATCTGAGCTTCCCTTTTGGAAAAGTGCTTCTCTTCCTTCTTTTACACAGCTGTCTCATGTTTTGATGGGGATATTCATTCTCTGCTCTGGCAAAACTTCTAGAGATAAGGGGAAGAAACAGTGTAAAGCTCAAAGGGAAAAAGAAGACAGAGGTCTTCCTTTTCCAAGCCGTTTACAGTATAGAGTCCATAAATCCTCGCAGCTTCCCAGGACAGGGGTGGTTTGAGCTCACACAGGCATTGAACACAACCCCTCAAGCTGTGCATGGAGTGGGGCAGCGACGACCTGACCTCACTGTCTGTGCCCCTCACCACTGAGATCCCTCATCCCTACCTTCTGCTGGTTCCACACAGCCAGCTCTCTCAGCCTCTGGGTCAGCACCAGCCATGCATGCAGACCCACTGCTCTCTGAGCCTCTATGCAAAGCCAACGGAAAGCTGAGATTTCAGCCCAGCATCTTCTCCCATGCAATTGGCTCCATACGCACAGAAATTCTCTGTCGGACCCCAAGCAGCTCCAAGTGATAGGGGATTACATCCTGCTTCTTTAAATTGTCCAGATTCCTCCAAAATTATCCACGCCTCCTATGGAAAACCGCAAGCAGGTGACCTCACTGCATCTAAATCACCTTATCACGGTGCTGTAATGTCACAGGACCCGCTCTGCAACTCACCGGGCCCTCCACCGGACCAGCCCAGCTCACAAAACCAGCAGACAATTATGCAGAGTTTCCTGATGCCTCTGGTTTCCCCTGGGTTTGTGCATTGGGCAGGCTTACAGAGGGGTCTGGTGGGAGCTGTGGCATGGGGTCAGCTGGACGGAAACTGGAGTCAGCAGAACTGAGAGGAGGGAACAGGATCTCCCTGGTTTGGCACCAGCAGCCATCAGATCTGATCTTCACACTAAGATGATCGTGTGGGGTCCTTCTGTGGTCAGTGGAGAAGTGCAAGGCCGGCTGGACAGTGACCAGAAGGCTGGATGGCAGACTTGGATGAGAAACTGAAGTTTTCAACTGCTGCATTTCAATGAGAAGTACCCAAATGACAGTGTGCATCTAAATAAAACTCTTACGAACAATGGTCTCAGTAGTCTTTCTGTTTCCTGTACAGACTGCCCCAGCCATTTGGGAAGCAGCTTAGAAACTGTGTAGTATAAAAGTTCCCTCCATCAAAGGTAGAGACACTCCTGTGTCCCTCAAGGTACAGAATTTTACTGATACTTCATGTTTGGGGCCGGTCCTCTTTAATATCTTTATCGATGACCTGGATGAGGGGATCGAGTGCACCCTCAGTAAGTTTGCAGACAACACCAAGTTAGGTGCGTGTGTCGATCTGCTCGAGGGCAGGAAGGCTCTGCAGGAGGATCTGGATAGGCTGGAGCGATGGGCTGAGGTCAACTGCATGAAGTTCAACAAGGCCAAGTGCCGGGTTCTGCACCTGGGGCGTAACAACCCCAAGCAGCGCTACAGGCTGGGAGATGAGAGGTTGGAAAGCTGCCTGGCCGAGAAGGACCTGGGAGTACTGGTTGATAGTCGGCTGAATATGAGCCAGCAGTGTGCCCAGGTGGCCACGAAGGCCAACAGCATCCTGGCCTGTATAAGAAGCAGTGTGGCCAGCAGGTCTAAGGAGGTGATTGTGCCCCTGTACTCGGCTCTGGTGAGGCCGCACCTCGAGTACTGTGTTCAGTTTTGGGCCCCTTGCTACAAGAAGGACATGGAGGTGCTCGAGAGAGTCCAGAGAAGGGCAACCAAGCTGGTGAGGGGTCTGGAGAACAAGTCTTACGAGGAGCGGCTGAGGGAGCTGGGGTTGTTCAGCCTGGAGAAGAGGAGGCTCAGGGGAGACCTCATCGCTCTCTACAGGTACCTTAAAGGAGGCTGTAGCGAGGTGGGGCTTGGTCTGTTCTCCCACGTGCCTGGTGACAGGACGAGGGGGAACGGGCTAAAGTTGCACCAGGGGAGGTTTAGGTTGGACGTTAGGAAGAACTTCTTTACTGAAAGGGTTGTTAGGCATTGGAAAGGGCTGCCCAGGGAAGTGGTTGAGTCACCATCCTTGGAGGTCTTTAAAAGACATTTAGATGTAGCCCTTAGTGATATGGTTTAGTGTAGGACTTGTTAGTGTTAGGGCTGAGGTTGGACTAGATGATCTTGGAGGTCTCTTCCAACCTAGATGATTCTGTGATTCTGTGATTCTGTGATTCTGTGATTCTGTGATTCTGTTTACATACACAGTCCTATACATTTTCTGCTCGCATCTTTTAATCTGGAAATCGAATAGTTTCCTACAGAGGTGCTCTGCTCAGAACTGAGCTTCAACGTGATAGAAACACCTTCAAAATTCAGAGGGAGGTTTAACTTTTGGACTTTCCTCATCCCTGGAAAGAAGGGGGATAAAGACCTATCGCCTGCACAAGATAAATATTTTTTTTATGATTTCATCTAGCTGAAAGTTTTCATTTGTTTGAGGTTAGTGCTGCTGCCAATAGCAGTTTGTCCTGAGAGCTGAACAAACGGTGTGTGCTTCTCAGTCTCCAGGATCTTTATTTCCAGTATTGCAGCACACAAGATCCACAGGTAGGATCACAGCTTGCAGCTTGCCAGTATTCTGTGTTATTCTCTATAGCCTTCAGAATCTTTAGCAAACTGCCTTAGAAAGATAACAGTCTGTAAAACCATACCTGTACATAGCTGATCCTGCATTTATCCCCCCAGTAGAGCCTGAAAATAAAACGAAAGCACTACTGATTGTCGCAGAAAATAGAGACTCTACCCATGCTGCTCAAAGACTCCAAACCATGGAGGATTTATTTAGAAAACAGATTTCAAGTTGTTCTGGACTCACCCACCCTCCAATAGCTTCACCTCGGGACATCAGATGGCTTCATTTCCTGGCATGGGGATTAGCTGGCTGACTCTCTCAGCAAGAACATTTGATCTGAAATCCCAAACATCCTGATTCAGAGCAGAAAACACTCCTCAGCACACAGGCATTCTGCAAAAGGGAGGGATTAGCAATATGGTCCCCCCCTGTGTCGACTGCTGTCGTGCTGATCGCTGAGCCCTGGTGTGCCGGAGCAGCTTCTGGAGCAAAAGGAGCCGGGAACACGGATGGGCTTGCTGAGAACTCACTGCTGGCACCCCCGAGCAGCTCGGCTTGCAGAGATGCTTTACCGTGGGCTCCTGAGACCTGCCTGGGGGACAGACACCTCCTCGGCATCCAAATCCTGCTTAAGGGCTCAGGTGGGGCTCCCTCATGAGCACCCAGCAACACAATTTGCACCGAGAATTTTAGCTCTTAAAATTTTATTTCAAAATACGTAATAAGTGAAAAATATATCTGTTTGCTGCTCTCTCGATAGCCGCCTTGCAGTCAGAAAGGTGAGGAATTTGCAAGGTTTGTTCTCAATGCTGCCATGGATCCATTTCCATGAAGACAAGCTCCCAGTAAGACCTCATCCAAAACACCACTCTAATTTCTGGTTTCTGTTTAAATCACATTTTTCAGAGCTTTTCTCTTGGAAGTTTGGGGATTGGCCTGAAGTTATGGATGGTATTTCATTTCTCTGTAGTAGAATGAAATGGGGTAAAGGATGTGCTTGGCAGAGGGAACTTATTTCCAGAAGACATCACATCGCTAGGAACTGGGATGCCATCTCCTCCGGGCAGTGCTGCATCACTTCTTTGACTCTGATACTTCTGTAGCAGTCAAAGCTGAGTAACGGGGAATCTTGGTATTTGCTTATTCTGCTTTATTCAGGAGACTCGAGGCATCTCTGCTGTCGGGGCTGGGGTCCACAGCCACAGCAATGCACTGCCCCCAGTTGCACAGAAAGCTGGGAACTACCAGCTCCTGCGCTGCTGGGCTGGGTCCTGGCTTGGGCACTCCTGTCCTGGGCAGTAATTTCCTCATTGCTGCATCAGCACTGGGGGCTGATGGCCCAGCTTGTGCGGACAGGCTGCCTCACGTGTGTTCCCTTGCTGATGAGCAGCTGGGTGCTTTCTGTCTCCCTCGGTTACTTTACATCATGCTTTCTGAGCCTTATTTTCCACTAATGCAGCCTCCAAATCTCCTGCTTCCTGCTGGGGCCGGTTTAGAGGCTGTGCTTGGGAATACCCAAGCAAACACCCACAACAATACCCAGGCAAATACTCCTGGAGCCGTGCTTCAGTCTGAAAACCTGGACGAGCCAGTGCTGCTGTGCTCAGCCTGTGCTTCATCAGCCTGTGGGACAAATCAATTCCCCCTAATCTAGCCTGTTTGCTTTATACACTTCAGCATCAGCTGTGGCTTTTAACAGCTGATACTCAATACTACAGAGGGTATCAGTTACACACATACTCTAAAGTTCACCAAATCCTACTGTAAACTGGCATAGTACCAGCTTTCTACGAAGCCCATGCATGCCACAGCAGCCAAGCAGCTGGTGACAAGGCGCTTTGTCCAGCTCCATGGCAGTTTTGGAGGTTTTGCCACCCAGCTTCCCAAAATCACAAATGAGCAAGACAAAATGTGTCCCCTCTTGGATACCTCGTGGTATCTTTGTGACACGGCACAAAGCCTTCTCCCTCTTCTAGCCTGCAAATACGGTGGCACATCCCAGCACAACTATTTGTGAAGCTACATGGTGACCTGGATCGGGGAACAGATCTGCATTAAAAATAATGCAGCAAAAGAAAAGGCTACTTCTAACCTCTCATGAGGGCTTGTGGTGCCAAGGGGAGGAGGTGGCTCAAGGCCAGCAGCCAGGAGAGGCAGGAGCTGAGGAAGGCAAAGATGTAGGCTGCTGGAAGCCAAGGCCAGCAGGCGCACCTAGAGATGCATCACCCATTGCTCCCTGGGGCTCCATTGCTCCCATGGCAGTCGTGGTGACTGTTAGAAAGCTGTAATGGTCTGGTGAGTCCCTAATAGCTGTGTATGCAAACAGAATAAAGAAAACGACCCCTGCCAGGGGCACGCCTTTTCTTCCATTGCAGAATGTGAAACATGAAGCGCTAACAGCTGGTGGGACCCTGCACTCACACATTTCTGAGCAGCTCTTAAGCACTGACAGATAACCACTAGGTCTGCAAGAATGGTCCTGGTTCTTCCTCCACAGCGACGCAAGTCAGGACCTGGACACTGACTTACCTCTGTATGAGTCTGCATTGGGAAGTGAGACTGATCCATCATCTGGAGAGCTGGTAGAGGATCCTCATGTCTAATTATGCTGATGCATTTGTGTGAGCTGCTTTGCTAGAGTTCAGAGATAGCTGGCTGCAAATATCCTTCCCCCTTACCCTTTGAACACACTATTAATGAAGTGATTTTCATCTGATGTATCTAACAGGCAGGTATTTCCTTCCTGCCCTTCCCCTTGCTCTCTTGGAATGACTACACAGCTTCTTTTTGGCATATGTACTTTATGTACTGTGTTCAAAGAACGATATAAGAGCAACAGCATGACAGGCAACCCATAAAACATAAAAGGGCTGCTCGTATCACCCTGCGTGTCAGGCTAATGTTACCCTCCAGCCATATGCAACCATTATAATGTAACAATCATTAAAAACTGCTATAAAATACTCTGTAAAGAACAGCCTTGCCTTGGCTTAGAAAACCTAAGGGATCTTCTCTCTGCTGCCTGCTATGGTGTTGCCGGTATATTTATCCTCGGAAAATGAGCCACTGCCTTCTCAAAGTAGCAGGAAAAACTCTCTAACTTTTTCTGTCGCACCAAAGCTAAATGGGTCTCAGTGGTGTTTCTTCAAAACTGTTAGGAAAATGAAAGCATCTGCAGGTATTAAAAAGTGAGCTTGTTTCAGAAGATACAGACCTAAACGGAGCCTCAAAAAATAATAATGAAAACAGTGCTACTTTGTATGGCAGGGGGGAATGCATGTGATCGCTTAACTAATAGGTAGAATTTATTATGGCAGCTATTAGAAAACCAGATGTTGGAACACACGGTTTTCATATGGGTGTAAAATATTTGAATTTTGTTACGATGTACTTATATACGGCATCAATAAGTCAGACCTTTCCAAATAAGCACAGCATCACCAAAAATACAGCTTGTAGGGACCTACGAAAATCACAGTTCTTCCCCCTGTCCTCAGACAGCATCTTCTGTACCCATACCTGAGTGGCTGGTCTAAGTGAGACTCACAGGCTTCCAGTGATAGAGTTCAGTACTTACCTACTGTTAAAGTTAGAAAAGATTTTTTCTAATGTCTAGCTTATTTCTCTTTTCATTTTAAGTCCATTGTTCCTTGTTCTGTCCTCCACGGACATGGGAAACAGACTGTCCCATTCCTTTTTGTAGTCTTCTGTAAAATGCTAAAAGACTGTTCTCTCATTCCTCAGTTTTCTTTTCTCTAGATTAAACATCCCCAATTTTAAAACCTCTAAACCAAACCCTTTCCAATTAGTCCATGCTTTTCTTGAAACGCATTTCCTAAAACGGGGCACAGGCCTCCAGCTGAGGTTTTATTAATGCTGAGTAGAGTGGAAGATTACTTCAAATGTACTACAGACAGTAATTCTCTTTATCCGTCCCACTGTGATATTTGCCTTTTTCATAATGGGGTGACCTCGCTGACTCCTATTCAACTTGAGATCTGCAACAAGCCCTGCATCCTTTTCTGCAGAACTCTTGCCTACCCACTTACTCCTTATCCTTTTTTTTTTTTTTTTTTTTTTTGTGCTGTTAATCACTCTTGTCTAACTGGAACTTCTCCTTCTTATTGAACTGCACCTTCTTTCTAGGTAATTTCTTCAGTTTGTTAAAACTGTTTTGAATTCTTTGCTTTCTGTCCAACCCTCCACGTTTGCATCTGTAATACTAACACATGCACATCTTTCTATCTTACAAATAAAAATGCTGAGAAGTCCTTTAAGACAGACCCTTTGGAGATTTATATTTCCAGAGTAGTTTTTTGTCCACCTTTGTCCCCATTCTTTGATAAGTTCATTTCATTACATTTACTTAGCTTGCCCATTTAGACAGTGTCAAAAGTTTTCCTCAAGTCACGACATATGGCAGCTACTCAAGCCTCCCTGTTCAAAGGGCCTACTACCTAACAAGAAATTAAATTGTTTTGGTGCAATTTGTCCTTAACAAACCAGTGGCATCTATTTATCCCACTGTTTTTTACCAGGTGCTTACAAATAGTTCCAAGATTTTTCTGGGAATTGAAGCCAGGCTGATCCGATTACTGCTTTTAGCCTCCTTTTTAGATAGTTATGTCTTTCCCTTGGTGGTGCTTAGAGTGAAAGTGGAGGTAGGTAATTAGTGCCAGAGAATATCCCTGTCACGCAGGGTAAATTATGTCATCCTCTTCCAGTGCCACGTCACATGAATATTTTCATTCTCCTGTGATCAGATTACACTGCACAGGTAATGAAGAACTGGGACCAGGATATATTTTTGCAGCTTCAGTTCCTCTCTTGGCCACACCTTTGTACGTATTAGACCTCCGGCACAGCTTAGTTGAAGTCAAACTTGCATTGGACTCTGCTGAGAACATTTTATTTTGGAGTACTAGAGATAATAGAGATCAGTGTACCATGAACCACAGCTGAACTTGAAGTGGGCTGTGTTTGGGAAACTTATCAATGCTTTTTAGTTTTTTCTGCTTCTTCTGTTGAAACAGTCACATAGACATCAGCAGTATCTCCATTCAGTAAGGTTATTTCTTTGGCACAGAACCCTGACTCTTCTTAAATCAACATGGAAATAAGGTGGAAATAAGGTTTCTCTTCTGGTTTCATTCTGCCATTGATGGTTTCAGTATCTGATATCCCTATGTTATGAAAACACATTAAATGAAATGTCCTTTTGTCTAAGCAGTTTGCAGGAAACAACAGATTTAGTGGTAATTCATGTGATAGACCACAGGTAAAGCCCTGATGCAAATAAAGCTTACAGGAGTTTCACCTTTGGCATGGAAAGAGTCCTAATGTCACCCTTGGCAGATTTATTTAAATACTGATTACAAAATGAAAATATTGGGTTGAATCACTCTTCACCAGTTGCCCATAGTGCAAAGACAGATGTGCACTCCACCCCTCGAAGACGGTCTCGACACTTCCTCCTTCCCAGGGAGTGGTGCTTGGCAAGCGTCTGGATATCAACAACTTCCCCCTGAAAATTATTGATTGCACAGCTCTAACAATTGATAAATCCTCCATTGCTTGATCCAAACTTTGTCTTTGTTTAGAGGTCAAAAGAAAGATTAGGAAACATTCTTGCCTTGGTTAAGGAAAACTGACAACATTTATATGGTGGGAAACATATAATAGCCAAAAGAATGTGTGAGGCATCTGGCTGTCATATTCTACAGTTTGATTAAGCGGATGACTTTTTTTTTTTTATGGGAAAAAAAGAAAAAAAGAAACAAGCAACTGCCTTTACCAACAACAAAGTATATGATACATTAACTAAGCAACATAACCTGGCATAGCACATTTACAAGAACAAGTTGTCTTCCTGCCCCAAAACAGCTCTATTGCCCCATTCCCATTTTGCCCTCAGTTTTCTAAGCTGAGGACAAGGTTCTCTGTTTTTTCGATGACAGTAGAGGTAGGGTGCTCTCAAGGACCTTATATAAAATTAATTTTAAAGCTTCTGCTTTGCTTTATGTTCTTTCTTATGATTTCATCTCATTCGGGAAAGTGATTATGACAAATGAATAATGATGATGTGGATAACCATTTGGCTACTCAGAGGTAGTGCTAAAGTGGCAAACAAACTCAGTTTGTAAGTCCTGATGTCAGTGGGATGTGATAATTTTTCCCCACCATTTGCTTTCTCTGCCATCTACCTGGAGAGCTTCAGTTTCTTTAAAGTTTGTTCTTGATGTCCTTCTTGCACTCATAACTATTTGGTCTTTTATTAAAAAATAATACATTTAACATAGAGGTGAAGTACTTGCCAGTGCTCAGTCTCTGTTAATATGATGCCATACAAATTGGTAGAAAAGTTCAGAGACAGCAGAACAGAGATGGCTCCTGGACAAGTATGGAGAGTGCCTCACTCAGGATAACAGTGTCAGACAAGAAACATGAAATCCTTGAAATGTAGCAGTATTCCTGGCTGAAACTTCTGTCTTTTCCATCCAGTTTTGATTCCTCTGTTTTGATGTTATCTACAGAAAAGAGGAATCATCTTGATAGTTTGGGCAACCCTGCTTGTGGTTAGACATTCATGCAACAGGTTATAATTTATCCAAGTATCAGTAGTATAGGCTCTGAACGCCTCTTCATACCATCTAAAAGAAAAGTAATTTAAGTAACTTTCATAGGCATAAGCTAGCTTTATCTATAAGCTAGGAAAAGAATGCTTTTAATGATGCAGTCATCAGTGGCTCCTCAGCATGCCCATCTGACACACTTTATCTAACAGCAGCTCTCACTCACTTGAATTTCAGAGTCATGAGAAGGGGTTCCTGCCTCTAGCCAGGCTAAGGGCAGAATTTATTCTGGGGCTTTTGTTGTAATCAAAATCAGATATAAAACAAAAAAGAATAGACCAATGTAGCTCAGGACTGGTTAACCCTGGGCCAGCACAGGGTTGTAAGCAGGCTTTTTCTCCAGCTAATGTTTGGGAGATACCTCAAGAAAGAACAAGGACGACTGTATGTACTGAAATCTCTTCACCTGTGGCAGTCAGTGAAGATCCTGAATTTGTCCAATCGTGTTTTGGAGAAGTAACAGCGAAGCAGATCTCAGGCTGAAGCAATGGCCCATTTCCTAGGAAGTGACAGAGTAGAGGAATGTTTTTAAGAAATGTGAACACACGCATAAACTGCCAGTGAGGGTCCACAGTCTGCTAGCCATGACAAGAGTCACTCCATCCCTCCTTTTCCGAGATGCTCATGGTCAAGGTCCAGCCTGCAGACCTCACTCTTTGATTTCCTTAGCCATGCAGTGATGTTATGACTCAGATAAAAACAGGGTGATGGGGTGGCAGAGTGTTTTTGGAAAACAAAATCCAAAACCAAAGGGGAAGGTAGGAGCTGGAAAACACAGCAAAGCTAAGAGCTTGAGCATTTCTACTTATCTTGCACCCTGTCTCGTCTGGCAAATCTTGGCCACGACCTCACATTCCACTAATTCCTTCCCTCCTGTAGCCACTTTCCCCTTCAGCCATGGAGAGATTTCAGACGACCTTAGCTCCCATGAAGGCTATTAATAGAGAAGGTATCAACCACCGCAGTGAAGTGATAACGATAGCTGGTGTCATCACCGGCCTCTTTCAAAGAAGGACATGCGGCAGCCCTGGAGACAACCTCCCAAGACAAAGTTCCAGGTAGCAAATTCTTAACACAACAACTGCTATGAAGTGACATTAGGAGAGGATTTAGGGGCTCCACAGTATTATTCCTCTTTCCTGAAGACAAGGGTTGGTTTAGTGAGATGTGAACCTTGGAAATGGTGGCTCCTACTATATCATGGTGGATATGTATGAGGGAAGAAATCACCATGTTCTTTGTCTAGATGATAATTTTCGAATTAAGACCCATGTTGTTTGGTCTGGACGAACTGTATTTAGCGCGGGGATAGGCAGGAAAATTGATTTGAAGCAAATTTTCTTGCTCTGTGTTTCTTTGTCAACAACTGTCCTTTAAGAATATTCACTGAGGGCAAGACTCTGCCAGAGAAGGAAAGCTGGGCTAAGTGATGGCTCTGAGCTGGCATAATGAGTCTCACGATCCAGGAGCACCTGAAGAGCATAATGAAGGCTATCTGTCATGGTGGGACATAGACTCTACACAGCATCAAAGGTCCTCAGCCTTTGCTACTGTGTGCAAAAGATGCAAAGATAAAAATAACTGATAAAAAAAAAATCAAGGAAAGTGTTACTAGGATACCAATCATTCAGTGGAGGGCAAATCAGAACTCAGTGAGTCTGTTGGTAATGATAATTATAGTGTGTTGTGTAAGTACATGAAGCAGGATACCAGCAATTCTTCCATTTGCCGGGGGAAGCCTGGCTGGGATGGCAGGCTCCTGAGGAAAATTTGTTTTACGTTAGTTTGCTTTATTGTAGTCTTTTTGATGCTCTGTGTGTTCAAAATAAGGTACTTTTCCAGCACTAGTAGCTCAGCAGGGTCAGGCTGAGCTTCCCTGCACAGTTCTACACACAAACCAGAATAGCTTAAGGAAAGGTTGGACATAGTGCTTAGGGACATGGCTTAGCGGGTGACACTGTTGGTTGGGGGATGGTTGGACCAGATGATCTTGGAGGTCTTTTCCAATCTTAATGATTCTATGCCTCTATGAAATAGCACCTTGAAATGGGACAGTCTGGTTTCACCTGCGTGTGGTGCCTGCACACAACATGGCCTCCGGCCTGGCTGCGTGACAGGACCAGAGGGGCGAACTCAGGCAGGGCCTAAGGCATGCGGCCGACCCACGGCAAAGCTCATCTAGCCTGAAAAAACTCTGACAAGAGGAGGATTCCACCACCCTCGTAACGGGTTTATTGAAACGGCTTCATAGCTAGGGTTTTGTCCTCACTACTAGATCCAAATCTACGTTGCAGATGGTGAAATGCGTTTCTTTTCATCACACTAACTCCAAGCTGGCCACCACCTCCTCCGTAACTGATTTACTGGAAGTCTGCAGTGGTGCCCCTTGTCGTTCCCTCTCTAGAAGAAGCCAGCTTGGTCTCTGCCACCTTTCTTCGTACTTTCTTATCACTTCTGTTGATTTTTTCTGGATTTCCTTAAATTTGACAAGCTTTTTAAGTATGCCTGGAGCTGGAAACAGGACTTCTGCTGAAAATTCCTAACCCTTATATCTTAAAGTATTCTAGCTCTGAATACATTTCCAAAGTAAGATTTTTTTTTTTTTTTTTGTAACAGCTCCAAATTATTAATTCATTCAGTTTGAAGTCTGCCATAACTTCGAGGTTGTTTTTTTGTTTGTTTGTTTATTTTTTGTTTTAATTTTCAGTAAATATCCATTTGATTTCCCCTTCCCACATGCGATGCTTTAGATCTGTTTTAATTAAAATCTATCTCCTTTGTTTCACTTGGAATAAAGACCATTTTGAATTCAGATCCTGTTTTCTGAGGTGCCTGGAAGTTCTCCCCTCCCTATTCCCCACTGTCACCCACAAATTTTCTAGCTGTATTCTCTTCCATCATCCATATCCTAATTACATTCAATGCAGAACCCACATACACAAGATCTTCCAATGAGATCCCACTTGAAATAACTTCTTTTTGTGTCATAACCGAGGTGTCTGCCACCTTTTGTGTTTTTTCAAAGAGAGCAATTTTTCCTGCACTTATGAGCTAAATTTTCTGTTGTCTCCAGTTTCTTTCTAAGAATGCCAAAACGCATCATGCCAAAACCCTTGCTAAAATAAAGATGCAGCCTACTGAGTGCTTCCTTTTTGTACTCGGGCTGAGTTACCTGGGAAAAGAAGGATATCATTCTGACTCGTTGTGATTAGGTTTTACATTTTAGCATATCCTTACCCTCCAAGTGCTCATAAGTGTACTGTACACTACGTTTCTTTTTGGGTGGCAGAGGTAGGTTGACTGTACTGTAATTCCTGTTCAATGTTTTACAGACAGGTATTATATTTATTCTTTTCTTGTCCCTGGGGACCACATGGTACATACTCCAAAGCAACTGCTAATGGCTCGGACATTACTTGGGCTAGTAAGTACTTCCTGGCAAAGGGTGATCAGGCCTTGAATGTATCTAATTTAGAAAAGTATTTCTAGCTGTTGTCTCTCTCCTCTGGCCTTTGCCCATATTCTTTTGCTTAAACTATTTTAACTAGGTTATGGTCACAATTAACTGCTTTAGTGAAGGCTGAAACCATAAGGGGATTTAATATTTTAGCCTCTTTTACCCTCTTATTTTCTCTCTCTCTGTTATATAGCAGTACTTCTTTTGTCATCCTATGTTCTGGCAACATTTTCTGGTTGCCTTTTATGCCTCCTGTGATTTGAGTGCCCAAACATTTTGCTCCATCCTTCCGCATTACACAGTCAGCCAGAGCGAGGTGTCCTGGTTTCCAGGTTTTCTGTGAGGCTTTGATTTCCACGTGCCTAAAGAACTCCATGGAGGACCACATCAATCTGTAATTGTGCTTTTAGTTTCCTTTATACCCAAGCAGTTTGTGGTAGAACCTTTAATATGTATTTTTTCAGTATCTGCCAGTGGTCCCCTTCTCTTTTATCCTTTCAATTATCTCCTCAAGAGGCCTCCACACCAGTTTATGAATTTTCAGAAACCTGCTTTTTTGTAGTTCATCCTCAATAGTGAGGCTTTTCTTAAAATAATGGTTTGTCATTTCATACTTGCTTCCACCCACGCTACCTTCCACCTCTAGATTCTCAAGAAACTCCTCATTACTAGCTGGATTAAATCCAGTTTAGCTGTGCCCCCAGATTTCATCCCTTCCCCTCTCTTCTTCTGAGAAAAACTGCCATCAGTGCATTCCAAGATCCCGATGACCATCTGTGTCCTTCTCTGTAGCTTTTCAATAGACGTTATACTTTTTAAAGTGCCCTGTGGTGCTGAGACCAGGTTTTTCTGAACATCTCTGAGAGTTGCTCAAGCAAAAAGAGCCTCAAGTATTTCTTCTTCCTCGTGATTTAGTATTCTCCAGAAGACCTCCACCAAGACATCCATCTTGTTCTTTCCTCATTTTCACCCAAAGGCAGTCAAGAAGCCAGCTTCTTAGCTTTCCCTGAAGTGAAAAACGAGTTATACATGTCCAAAGGCAGGACAGCATCTTTCACTTTGTCCTTTCTATCCTTTTTGAAAAAACTGTATGAGTGTCCACATTCCAGGTCTCTGATTTGTTCCATTGGGCTTTCACAGTACCTATTATGTCATGGCTTTGTCTGCATAAGAAGACCGAGTTTTCCTGTTTATTCAACATAGTCCTGACACTCACAGATAGCCATTTTGGATATTCAATTGTTTGCTCTATTACTCTCTCTGGTCCTTCTTGTGCTTTTCTCTAGCAGTTTCTCTCTGGAGATTGTTAACAATGTAATAATTACTGCCAAGCAAGTACTGCATACTTGCTTGTATAGTAGTGGCTTTGTGATGCAGATACTGGTCAGCTACGAACTTGACTGAGACTTCAAAATTACTGTAATTCCCATTTATCCCTGGACAGACTCCAGATGGTAACAGCTTTCAGTCTCTGCCAGCTTGGGTTGGAGCAGTTTGCCTGTGTGTGATTTTGTATGTCTGTCAGCCAAATCAGAGATCCAGGGCAAAAATCTAGTGCTGAGAGGGTTTTCTGATACTCATGGGAGCTGTCTGGGTCAGGAAAACAACTAGTTCATAACAAATTGGAAAAAAAAAAGGGGGGGGATAGAAATAATATGGATAGCATTTTAGCCAAAAATACAGTTGTAATTAAATGCAAATTACTAATGTAAATCAGAAACATTTTTTTTTCTGTGTTTAAGTGCTTCCTGACAATCCTAGTAGAGACTAAAGGTGAGCTGGAATTGCTTATACAAAATACGAGAAGGGACTGCAGCCTCTCCTGACATGTGATGTGTTTCTCAATGAAGTGTCACGTTGTTGGTTTTTACAGAGCAGGCAACATGCAGCCTAGGTGGTAAATTACAGCTGGGAAAGCAGCCTCTGAGATGTCTCACTTCTCTGAGGTATAAGTCCTTGATCAGAGAACAACACCAAAAGCACTGAAACAATGAAGACCTATTGCAAGCACTAAGACTATTACAGATCCTTCAGAGCCCTGCCCCTGTAAATATTTACATACATATATATATATAGCATTCCTTTAAATATCCTAAGCATACTTTTGTTATTATTTAATTCAGCATAATTATTATTGATTAATATTAAGTGAGTGCAAATTGAGGTTCATTTAAATATAGGCACTTAAATGGCAGTCTGCTTAGCATTGTAAGCAGGGAGATGATAAAGCTCATCAGAAACATTGCCATTTGTTTCAAATGATAAATAGGCAGATGAAACTGAAAACTGTATTTGTGGTCTGTGTGAGTTACCTTCTCACTGGGCTTTACATGTGCACTAACTTGCCTTTTCCTGATTACGGGCACATATGTGCCTTTTCAAATAAAGACAGATTTGTGCTCATCTACTGCTTTAAAGATGCTTCTCTTCTCTGAGGAGGTGGGTAGAAGCCCATAATGGACTGGACAGCTGCAATATTCTGAGCTGTATGTTCAGAAGACAAATGGGTAAGAAGCTGCATTTGTTTTCATTTAGCACAGTAGGTCAGTCATAATCACACACACAAAATAACATTATGAACTATGACCAGTAATAATCCAAATGTACCAAGTGCAAGGGAGAAGCCAGCGTAAGCACACCCTGTTCATCAGATCCCTCCCACTAAACTCACCTCCTCAAAAATCTCAAATCTGTACAAAATCCTTACAAAAAGTTTGGGATCTGCCGCACTAAAGCACAGCAGTGGACACGAGTTTTTTACTGAGACCTGCTCTAAGGCTTTAGATATGTATGTCCAGAACCATTTGCTCCTGAACCCCAGCTTATCTCAACTGTTGGCTCAAAGCACAGGGACTAGTTTTTAACATATTTATGGCAAGGCCAGAATCGTAAAATACACACAAAATACACATCCAAACCTTGGACTGCACCTGGAAAGAGGTGTGAAATGAGCACTGTTTACAGAGTGGCGTGTTCTTTGTATGTGCAAGTACTGAGTGCTAAAAATTGATAATTTAGGTTTTCAAGAGACAGAAGCCCTCCCAGCTAGCTGATCTACCGCCAGAGATCGGGCAGCTCAGGAAAGGGTGCAAGGTATGTGCCTTTGGTGAATGCACAGAATGAACCTCCTCCTTCCCCAGTTCCTCCCTAACATTTTATTCAAGCTAATGTCTAATTACAACTGAAAACTGAGTGTGCTTTTTGCTGCTATGACAATTGATAAAGGCATTTCATGGACACCAATTGTGTGTGGTAGTTCTGCACTAAGCTCCCCAGCTACCGAAGGAGAGGAGAGGGACAACATGAGCTCTGTTTTATTATTGCACAGTACAGATAATGATACACTAACCATATCAAAAGGAGCTTTGTAATTATTGGCTCAGGAGTTCTTGTGGTTATTTTACATTTAACCCACATACCAATTTGGTGTATACTGGCACATGGTGGCCATATGGAGGGCAGAACGCATTACTGCCTACCACAGGAGAACGTAATCTGGAGAACGGAGTCGTTTTCATGTGTTGAACAAAGTTCCACCCACATCATAAACCGGTCATTCTCCCACATCATAAGCTGCAGAAAAATACCATAAATCTTCACAGAGACTCTATGGGACTTCAGTTGGAGACTGTCTTTTTTGTAGCCCCTGAATGCACTGTTGATACTTTAGAATAACAAGTTACAGATATATATGTCCTACCAATACATTTTGTCATGTAATAGTACCATATATTCTTAAAGCAGTGTTGAAAGGCGCACAGACTATTTTCCTGCTATGAAAAACGTCAACGAGACAAATTATTGCTTGATGAAGATGGGCAGAGAAACCGTGGAAATTCATGCAAAATGAGAATTCATGGTGGTAATTTGTAAATGCATCTTTTCATCCATTGGCTTTTGGGGACAAAAAAGTTGTATTATTCCATATGAGCATACACAAAAATATTTCTGTGGACAAAACACCCTTGGACTGTCCACCTACATAAGTGTGTTTGTATTTATGTATCTATATATGTATGCTCCTCTTCCTGTGGGCTTGTTGGTTAAGGGTGCTGTAGGACTTGTATCCAGGTCCCATATGCTTATAAACATTTGGGGAAAGCTTTATTATTTTATTTTATTTCATTTCATTTCATTTCATTTCATTTCATTTCATTTCATTTCATTTCATTTCATTTCATTTCATTTTATTTTATTTTATTTTATTTTATTTTATTTATTCTATTTTCTTTTATTCTATTTTATTCTATTCTATTTTATTCTATTTTAGTTTATTTTTTCTTTTTCTGAATGGGGACTGGAATGAAGACAAAACCAGCAAATTGGTTTGAACCAAAATTAGCTGTCTCACTGATCATGTACTACATTATAGCATAAATGGCAAGGGAACAGAAACACATGGAAGAGTGGGATTTTGTTTGCATTGCCTAAACAAATATTTTTTTTTAATAGTATAAAAATAGGTGGAACAGGAAGATAGGCAGGACCAATGTAGAAGAAAAGCCTGTTTGTGCCCAATTCACTGGAGAGATTGTTAAAGAACATTTTATCATAAAGAAAATATTAACCTTGGAATGACAGCAAGATCAATGCCAATTTAAGTTGCCTGTCCTTTCTACTTCTAGTCACTCAAGTTAGGCTTGTCCTAGACTTATTGTGGCTAGCTGATTTTTATTTCAGAAAATGTCCTCTTCCATTCAGGAATCTGTGTCTTTGCTAGTCCTAGCTTTGCTGCTTGCTCTTGTACGCCGGCCCTTGCTGAGGGCTGCTGGCAAGGACCAGAGGAACGGTCCTGTTGCATTCTGCCGAGAAAACTGGGAGGAAAAGCACGCCACATTTGTGTGAGCTGCAAACGCAGAACCGTTCCCACTGCTGTCCTGCAACGCAGGAAATCTGATTCTAGCTGGAACAAGCTGCTCGTGATTAGGACCCCTGTGTGCTTCACAATTTTGATAGGCTATTCCGAAACTTGTAAAATTAGCATAGCACCGTGGTGGGATCTAGAGAGCACAATTCTTCTTGCAGTGCGGGACTGTAGGTAATCAGTTTCAAAAGGAAACTTTATAAAGTTTTCATCTTCCCCTTAAAGAAGTTAACAGAAATCTTCCTGGGGATTTCAGTGAGGAAAAAAAACCAACAACAACCCACAACCTTTGGCTGGATAGCTTGTAACTCCTTTATTTGAAAGCAGCTGCAATTTTGCTAAATGTTTTATAGACAACAAACTAAAATCTAGTGAAATTCTCCGTTTAATGATAAGGAGTTTAGCTGGAGGTAATGGAAACCTTCAGACTCGTGGAATATACCTCGCTTACTTTCTGATGTATTTATTTTTAAATACATTGCCGAGTTACTGAGATTATTTAAATACACATCATGGTGTGTTTTACCTATAGCTTTGACAGAAACATACATTTTCCAAGAAAACACACACTCTAATTGTGGCTTACTACACCTAGGAAGCACTGTGCCGCAATATCAAATGACTCTGTAAATAAGTGATCACTGCATCAATTAGTATTTTTACCGAAGAGTTATTTACCCTCCAGCACAGAAGAAACACGGTTATTTGGGAAGTTGTATCCAGGGGAACCTGTGCTATCCAGGTTTCCCCTGTATGCGAGCTTGGGATCTTCTAACAGCCTGCATTATTGAGGTCATGTGTGCATTCATAAAGGAACCAGAGCCAGAGTTATACGATCAACAGAAACACGAATATATAAACCAATCGTGGCAGGCAAGCCCGTCTTGCTGCATTTGCGCTATCCCACCCAAAGGCTGGATATTTTGTGTGTATGCCTACCGCATGCATGTTACAGTGCTAATGAGCCTATCTTGTCTCCTGCGAACAATCTGTGCTGGGGTTGGAATATATTTCCTGTGGTTCATCAGAAGAACTGGCAAGCAAACAAGGCTGATAGATGTAGTTCAGATTGCGAGGATTTCCTGGTAAGATTGTTTTTTCCCCGCTCAACCAATTATCAAAGTCATGGTAGATATGAATACCCACTTTCTTTTGTTTGCAGTTGCAAAAGCTTGGCATTCGCTGATGTTTCCTGATGGTGTGGAAAGCCAGGGAGCGGTGGGTTGCTGCAATGGCTTGGCCTGAAGATTCTCCCTGTGGACCTAGCAGATGGTGATTTTAATTTTGTGACCTGCAAGGTGAGAGCCACAAATCAGACCTGAGCAGAAGTGAAATGCTAAATCATCAGTAATGTTCTGAACCTAAGGTGACAAAATTTCATTTCATCACTTCAAGATTTGGACAGGACAGAGATCTTTTCTCTTCCTTACAATAAGGAAATATTGGAAGCAGAAACTTTTGAACTGTATTCTTCAGAAATTCCCAGGAGGTGCAATGAGTGCACTTCCTCTTTCAAGACTGTTAGAAAAAGCCACAGTGTTCTGGAGGAGGTACAGATGGCTTCTGAAGGCTGCCTGCACGACTCTCATTTCAGTGGAACTCCTAACCATCATATCCAGCCTGCTACCTCTGAGGCAGAAGCTGGTGTGTTAAATGTGATTGTGGAGCTGGGTACCTTCTGGAGCACCCAGGCTTCTTCCTGGGTAAATACTGATGCTGCTGAGCATACGGCACAGACACACTGTCTCCAAGGGAGCTAGGACTGGAATAAGCATATCTTCCCCTAGTCCTTGCTTTGATGTAGACAGTAGAAATGAAATAAATGTGGCAGAGAAATTCTGATTTTTATCAAGTAAGTGTTTGCAGGCTATTTCTAAGTCATACATTATTTAAAAAATAATTATAAATAGTAGTTACTACCTATGATTTTATTAGCCTGGCTACTTAGCACGTAAATTTCAATTAATACTTGTGCTTGTGCCTTTATGGGTAAACTGCCTATAAAAACCTAAAAAGTAAGGAAAAAAAAAAAAAGAAAGAAAGAGAAAAGAAGAGATTTGCCAGGCAAATTTACCTTTAATTCCTGATCACATCAATTGAGGCCAGCAAATTTATGGTTTGGAGGAGGATGGCAAAAGCTGTCACACAACTTCCTGACTGTTTTTTTCCACTACCCCCCACCTTCTTTGGTTATTCAATATGTAAGGAGAGTTCTCCTTTCCCAAACGATCATTGAACTTCCATGCAAGACTAGCGTCTGTAAATGACAGCATTTTTGCCTCCTTATTAAATCGGCCCAGAGAAAAGTGTGCATGCAGGGAGGTGACTGTAAGAGTCTTTGCACTCTCAGCTAGTCTGCAGTTGCCGGTTGCTTTACTGACACTTACTCATTAAGTCTTGCCACATGAATTCTTTCTCTCAGCCTTGAAGTTCATAAATTGTGATTTACAAGGCTGGAGAAGAAGTTGCAATCAAATACAGAGGCCACAGAGAGACGCCCACTGCAGTATTGGCAGCAATGGTGTAAGACTTGACAGCTTTCACTACAGGAATGGCCCATGCAAGCCGTTCTCCCACTCACTGTGAAAGCAACTGGTTTAGTTTGAAATGCCAGTGTGGGGCAGCTGGAAGAAATAGGTGATTCACAACCACCCCAACCCTTTCTGCAAGAAGCATTTGAGTACAGCCTGAGTAGTTCTTAGCCTTTTTATTTGCCGCCTTTTCACCTCGTTGCAGCCAGAAGATTGCTAAGTGCCTTTTTGGGACAGGTCTCAATTCAGTGAAACTACTCACTTAAGGAGCTGTTTGCTAGTTTGAGCAACGTGACCGACCTTTGGTTTCCACTTCTAGGACACATCATTCAAGAAAGTTGGGTCTTTTATGTCCATAAGCTATTGGCTGCTAAATCTCAGCCCCCCTCCCCCAGAATCTGTTTACAAGCTTCAGCCCAATCCACGTTAAAGATATTACAAACTGATGAAATCATGGCTTGTAGTGGATGGTACAGAATTTGGTTGTTTATTTATCTCTGGCTGAGTTTCATGTATCAGGGACTTCCACTGACCTAAGAATGAGAGGTTAAATTCCCTCAAGTCTTTGTCCCAGATACTGCCTTGTCACTTTATTTGCAAACTATAAAGGATCATGTGTGTCCCCTTGTAAATGCCATTCCAATAGTTCTCCTTTGCAACATTTTTTTTTTTTTTTTCTGAAGGACTCCAAAGTAAGGCTTGTTGGGAATTTTCCCACAATATATTTGTTTGCATCAGAAAATGCTGACTTGCTGAAACGCAACTTTTTTGTGGGAAAGTATTTGTTCCAGTAAGAAAGCTTCTCAGATGCAGAATTGAATTTCTGGAAAAAAAAAAAAAAAAAAGTGAAAGACAAACTTTCCCATCTTTTCTTCAAAATAGATAGCTGCTCAGCGTTGAGGCACTCCCCGGGGGAGATACTGGTGAGAGAGGTTTGAGTCCCTCTGATTCAGCGTATCAGCCTTTTTCTGGGCCAGCTACGCAAAGCCAAACAGCTTCAGACAGGGTAAAAGGGATGACTGACTGGATTCTGCCTTTGAAGCCTTGCTTCAGCAATTTTTCAGCAAGGTCCAAAATTTATTTCAATGTACAACAAAACCAAATTTTGAAATTTATATTGTTTTCCAAAATAGTAATGTTTTGTAGAGATTCTTACGCTAATCCAACACTGATTGCTTTGAGATCCATTAGTATCTTCTGAAAAATGCCGATGTCAAGAGTTACTCTGTTTAGGATCTATAACTCAAAAGCAGTCCTTCTGAATCTCTGTGGTTTTTAGGAGATGCCTTGGGTTTGCTTCTGCAAATTTCTTAACTATGACATATGAGCAAACTCATATTAGTTAATTAATGGAACTACTCATACAGTTGATGCCAGCACATTATGCATTGATAAAGCTTTTATTAAAATCAAGAGAAAGTTTTCCACCAACTTAACTGAAAATTTGCTATGTTATGCCCTCATATCTTCAAGTTTTGATACCAGATCTTGCTTTATTTTGTGATGTTCAGATGCTACCAAAATCATATTTAGATCAATCACTTATCTCTACGATGACAGAAAGAGATAGGAACTTTATTTTTAGAGATAGAGGGAGAACTCAGGAAACCTGGATTCTTTTTTTCTGACCTATCACAGACTTGCCTGCACTATCTATCATTATTTACTTACTTTAGCAAATAGTTTTATGGTTCTGAGATGCAAAAGAATTTAAGCACTAGGATACATAACATTTTGGTAAAATACTACATTACAGTGCTCATAATCGTAATTTACTCAACAGCAATTTCACAATTAGGATATTATAATGCAGTTTTAATGCACATTTATTATAATAAAGAAGTACAGAATTACATAGATACAACACAAATCATATTTAATCAAGAGCAAACAATCCCAGATAATAACTAAGAATTACAATGATATGCCACTGAGTTTATACATATCATTTTTCTTTTATCAATAAGTAGTGCTACAAATTGTCATAATATAAATTGTTTACTTTTGTTCTAAAACGTTCTATAATATTGATTGATGTTTATGACCGAGTCTTTACTTATTGGCATGAATACCAAAAAAGTGCTTCTGCTAATGAGACAATTAATTTTCCATCCTGCATAACTCTGGTTTCAAACTACATTTAAATAGTAATTCTTATAATATACTAATTGTTTTAAAATGAAAAAGAAAAAAAAAAGGAGCACAAATTGCTATTTCATAACTGGCAGAGAAGGACCCTTGGAAAATGGAGTATTCTCTTATAAAAGCAAATTGTATTATAAACCTTTCCCACCTTTTAAGCTAAAGCTGACATTCTGTGAAATATTGTTTATACTTACTTCACAAAAATGTCACAGCTTGGTTCTTTGTAATATGTGCTTTTGCCTGACTTGTGTCGTAACCACCTTCCTGAATCTTCCTGGTCGGAAGGATGCTGCCAAGAAGATGGATTTTTAAGGTAAAATTCAGCCCTAATCATTATTTCTTAATCTTCAGCTATAAGTTTTACCTTATCATTTAAACTGGAATTACATTTTTATTGTACTTTATCATAGTTTTATGTGGAAACATTCTAGAATTAAATAAAATTATATCATAGCCTATATATTGTACTTTCTATGGTATTGCATTATTTTTAAACTATACCTGAAAGACATCAGGACATGTCTCGAGGTATGCTCCTAAGAATGGTAACTACATGGGTTCCCAGAAACTAGAATTAAATAAAATTATATCATAGCCTATATATTGTACTTTCTATGGTATTGCATTATTTTTAAACTATACCTGAAAGACATCAGGACATGTTCGAGGTATGCTCCTAAGAATGGTAACTACATGGGTTCCCAGAAACTGATAATACTACCATTACTACCATTCCTTTTGATTTCTTGATGAACTTTCTTTAAAAAAAAAAAAAAAAAGTTGAAATTAACAGCTTTCTGTAAGGAAAAAATTTCTTCGTGCTTGAAAACAATGAGTATTCCTTCATAATAGGGAGATAGATAAACATATTAGAAATCAGTGGTCAGTGACTGCAGAAAATCAACTGACGCTTGAGAAATTCTGGTATAGTAAGCACCTATATGTAACAACATTTTACGTTTAGCAGCCTTTTACATCGGCCATGTCTTAAACCAGAGCTGCAACTGGAAGCAGGCATTACTGTTCCAGTCCTGCAAACCTCCCCAGCTAAGACTGCCAGATGAAAGTCTCCAGTTAATGAAGAGGATGACGGAGCAATAAACACCTTCGCCTCTTTACCGAACATGTGGGTCCCCCCAGCATCTCTGAATGCAAATCTTTCAGCGCAAAACATCGTGACATTCGCAAACGTGGTACTCAGTCCTCTGCACACTGCACAGATCGGCATTCACTGCTGCAGAGTGAGCAATAGCCTCCGACAAAGACAGAAGATAGAATTATTAAGTAATGATGAAGCTATATCAAGCCTCTGCAGAGATGTGAAACAACAGTATGCTTACACTAACCCTGACTCTCAGCCTGAGAATGCAGTGGTTTCACGTGCCATTTCAAGAAGCACTTTTGCTAAATTTTGAGGCATGATGCAACGGTTTAAAAAGCGGATAATGTATCATGGAGAACATTCTGGCTAAAATCCCAGGTCCATTAAAATCAGTGTGGGTTTTTCCTCTGGTTTTGTGCTGTATGTTTGTTATTTCTCCTCCTTCATTCTTTTCACTTATACCCAGTTACGATATTCATTAATACATGCCATTATATCAGGGCTCGTTAAAAGCACTGCGTGTCTTTTACTACATAATCAGAACCTAAGTTTGCACCCAATGACAGAAAATTATTTTTGTTTTGAAGAAACAAAAATTACTGATTTTTCCTCACAACCATTGTTTAATGGACATAGGGTGGGTAAGTGGCAGAGGGTGTTTATTAAGCTCTAAAAGATGGGCTGTACGCCTGAGGCATGTTTTTTTATGTATGTTGTATGAAATGTGTGACATTCTGTTGAATATGACTTTAAAGCAACTCTATGCCCTGCTGTAGGTTAAACACTAGAACATAAACACCTACATTAAATCTGAAACAGACAATAAAATAAGAAAACACATTTCCATTTTCTGACTGACCTCAATCTCTGAATGAGGACCCCTGCATGTTACATTAGCAGGCTGGGCTCCATTACACCGATGCACGCTCTGCTCAATCTACTGAGATATTGATTTTTTACAGAGCATACACACTGTAAAATCAATATTCCCCTACACATGGCAGTGGCAACAGCATAGCTGAGGCCAACGCCACGGCCTAGCACAGGGGTTGCACGCTTAGGGACCAGGGATAGATGGGGAATGGGAAGATAGGAAATAACCTACCCGTGGAAAAATGAATGGGATAGGGCTGGAGAATGAATGGCATGATGAAGGTGTGGATGGGGAGGAACACGCTTTGCAAACACCTCAGGAAGGCTCACAGAAGACTTGCGATTTCTGCTTCTGCAGACAAAGGAGGTAAGGAAGAGGAGGAAAAAAATAGGTATTTAAAGGTAAGAGATCCTTCTGGGATTCTCCCTCCCCAAATGTTACATTGGAAAAAATATAAATGA
This sequence comes from Anser cygnoides, assembly GCF_040182565.1. NCBI lineage: Eukaryota > Metazoa > Chordata > Aves > Anseriformes > Anatidae > Anser > Anser cygnoides. The sequence continues at coordinate 35,518,137 of NC_089874.1, read as the reverse complement.
CAACAACAAAGAAATGTTTTTCATGTTATTTCCTTTTCAGACACTGACATGCCAGCTAAGGCTTGGCTTCGCCGGCATCGCTGGGATCCTGCCGTGACAAAGATGGTGCGAGGGCCGGCGTCCAGGGAGCGGTGATCCCGTTACGGGGCAGGGCCCTGGCTCCCCGTCCCAACACCTCCATGGCCACGTAGCCGCGTGTCAGCATCCCTCTAGGGCTGCTCCAACGCCTCGACACACGCGGGGGCATTTTTATAGCCAAGGCCTACACGGCTGCAAAGCTCGGCGCGGGTGGGTTGTTCCCACTGCTGACTGCATCAGCAGCTTTGTCCGAGCCTAGCGGGCGAGCTGATCGATAGGGCAGGTTTTACGTTTAATTAATTTAATTCAGTGTAAAGGGAGATGAATGGCGGCAGAGATTATTATTTTTAAGCGTGTAGTTATTTAGCCAACTTTGTGCTTTGAAATCCTTTTTAATAGCTGTGGAAGGCTAGAGAGCAAAGTACTAGAAGTAGCCAAGTCTCAGAGAAAATTAAAAAAAAAAAAAAGAAGAGAGAAGAAATCTCAGAGAAAATAGAATTAAATGAAGAGAGAAGAAATCATCTGCTTCGGAAAACCGATCCACCTGAGCTTTCCTGTCAGACTCCAGAGGGAGAGGAGAGGTGTTTTGAAGCAGGGGCTTCCATATTTTTTGGGTTAGGGCAGGGTGAGGGAGGACTTTTCGCATTTTTCACATTTTGGGTTAGGGCAGGGTGAAGCAAGACTTTTCATATTTTTTGGGTTAGGGCAGGGTGAAGGAGGATTTTTCACATTTTGGGATTAGGGCAGGATGAAGCAGGACTTTTCGTATTTTGGGTTAGGGCAGGGTGAAGCAGGACTTTTCACATCTGGCATAGCTCAGGGTGAGGCAGGACCAAATTTCCCAAATCCCGCCGGCTTCGGGCAAGACCCGGAGCCCCCCCCCGGCGGTCTCCCGCTGCTCCCCTGCTCCAACTTTCGCCGAGTCCCGCCCCCGTCCCCACGGTGCCAGCGGGGCACACCGCCCCCCACCGCCCCCATCCCCCTGACGGAGCCGCGGGCACGCGCGGGGAGCGCGCACGGACCCTCCCTCCGCGCCCCCCTCCCGCCACTAACGGCGCGGCCCCGCCCGGCGGGGAGGGGGGGGGGGGGGCGCGGAGGGAGGCGGGGCGGCCCCGCCTTCGCCGGGCGGCTTGGCGCGGAGCGGCGACAGCAGCCGTGACCTCCGACCCCGCCCGGCGCTGGCCAATAAGAGCGCGGCTCGTCCCCGAACCCAAAATTTCCACGTCGGCAAAAGTCAAGATGGAGCGGGGCGGCGCGGGGCGGCGCGGGGCGCGGGCACCCGCACGGGCCGGGACGGGCCCGACCGGGATGAACCGGGCTGAGCTGCGCTGAGGGGGGCGGACCTGTTGCGCTCGGCGGCGGGGCTGAGGGAAGGGCTGCGGTAACGGCGGCGGAGGAGGAGGAGGGTGAGGGGGGCTCGGGGCCGTGAGGGGGCTCGGGGCCGTGAGGGGGCTCGGGGCCGTGAGGGGGCTCGGGGCCGACCCCAGCTGTTGCCGCCGGGTTTCCGCCGCGGGCGGCGCTTTCCCGTCGTTGTCTCCCCGCCTCGTTTTCTAACCGTGCTCCTCTTCTCGCCCTTTTCCAGCAGGGGAAGCCTCCCGGGGAGCCCGAGGCGGGTCTGGCCTCCTGAAGCAAAGTTCTGTGACACTCCGACTCTGGTTACGATAGCAGTCAGTGCACTACAGAACTTTGTCTCCGGGGGCTGCTGCGGCGGAGCCAGGCTGCCTCAGGTGGACACGTCACGGCGAGCTGCCTTGGCAGGCCCGGCGGAGCGGCCAAGCGAGGTGGGAGCGGAGCGCAGCGAGCCTGCCCGGCACCGAAACCTCCCCGCTGCAGGCTTGGAATAAAGGCTTTGCTGTTACAACCCGGTGGCCTCCCGCTCTGAAGTTTTGTTGGGTTTTGCTTGGGGATAAAAATAGCGCAACATCTGGGTGTCTGGAGGTGGTCGGAGTGCGGGCAGGCCGGCTTAGCGTCGGCATTAATGTGAAACCGAACGTGGCACGGTGGGTATGTTAACGTGCTGCACGCCGCTCCTCAGTGTGCTTTGTTGTGAGAGTGTAACAGAGTAATAGCTTAACCGAGCGCTGGAGCTGGAGGAAAGACTTTGTGCTCTTAGCAAAAAGCTGTGACATAATGCCCTATTGTAACTTGAATATATTTCAGTTTGCTATGTGAACGTTGTGGCTTTGCTTGGTGGCACTGAGCTTTTTTTTTCCTCTTTAGGAACCCTAAAAACCCCAACATGGGTCAAGTAATAGCTACTACCTAAATTCAACCTCTGAACCTCTTCAAAAACCATGCGATTTGCTGTAAGTCAGTACCGTGATACTTGATCCTCACTGTTTGGGAGGGGGTGCTTTGGAAGGGCGAGTGAAACTGGTATTTATTAGTACAGTTGCAAAGTTTTATAAACTTATTTGATGCCTGCATTATAATCAACGTGGACAGGGGCTTTGAGGGCTGAGAAGGGACGGGCCAGAATCAACTTTTTCCCACTTCAGTTTAAGTTGGAGTCTGGCAGCAGCACAATGGAGGCCCATCTCTCTTCAGAAACTTTGCACAGCCTCTTGATGTGTAAACAGCCATGGAGCTCTTGTGAGGACATAGTCAACCAATTGGCTCTCAACATACTGAGCGTAATGTGAAGGCAGGAGTTGCTAAAGGTTAGGTGGAGTAAGGTATGGCAATTTTTTTAATATTAAAAAAATCAGTATGCACTACAGAGTTTGTTAGTGAGTGAGGCTTTTACAGCACGTTCTGTATTCTTTTGCACTGTGTTCTGTGGTATGTTAGAGATGCATTGCTTTTATCTATATATATGCACGTATATGTGTGTGCTTGTCTATATGTATATACATAAATATTAGGGGTCTCATATTCTGTTGGTTTTCTGTAGCTAATCATCCCCTTTGGGCTCACGAGAAACCTAAACCAACTTTTCCTTCCTGCCAGTCTGAACGTGGAAGGTACAGCAAGATTATACACTTCATAGAACTGGGCTGGAAGCTGAAATGCTATTCTAAGTACATGCTTTTTAGCTCAAACTGCTTAATCAGAGGGTAGGTAAAGTGAGGAGCACTTACTGTATGGCAGCCCATGTGACCAGCCAGGGCTATATTTGGATACTGGAGGTCTAAGGAATCCTTTTTGCTAACCATTTTTGGCCAATTGCCTGCCACTTTACGTTGTGCAGTGTGACGTCTGCTAAAAAGGACTTGGAAGTCTGGTGTCTGTTTAATCAGTGCGGTTATAGGGAAACACCTTGCATTGTTGGGGCTGCAGTCCCACTATATTTAATTTAGGGGTGGCTGCTGCCTAATAGGATACGTAATGCAAATTACAGCTACCGATCTTTGGACTACTGAATAGCCTTTTTGAGAGCAGTGGATCTTAAATAGGTCTCTTAGATACTCAGATTTGGTGGTTAAAACTCTAGTTTCTTATGAGAACCCACAGAAATGAGCATATGCTTGCTCATTCAGGGTGAGCGTAACGTGTTTGATTTTAGCTTAGTTCAGTATAACTTCAGCCTGGAATAAGGGAGACAGCTACTGAAGTCTTTTTCACTGGTCTGGATGTGGCAGCAGATAGCAAACTTGAATCCAGCTGTGGTGGGAAGGAAGAGTTCATCCGCTTTCTCATGTTTCAGCCGGAGCCAGTTTTCTGCCTGCTTTATTTCCATGGTGGTCAAGCTGAGTACCTGCAAAGGTGAGGTGAGTAAAGCTTGGCCTTCTGGTGGTCCTTCGCTTGTCCTTGCCACGTGCTTGTGACATGCGGTGCCTCCTGTCCTACAAGTCATACTGGAATAGTGACCTTTTGGTGGCACTTCTGCTTTGATATGGGCCATCACGTGACTGTAAGGTAGGGCTAAAAGAAGAGCTCCACACTTCAGATCTTGTGCTTTGTTCTTGCACTGAAATGCATTGGCCATTCAGAAACGTGCACCAAAAGCAGTGTGCCGTGTGGCACGCATGGATTTTGTATGCCAGCTCTTGTGTGAGGCTTGTGAAAGGTCATGAGGCATGCAGCCGTAACTGGGTTCGTGAGTGGGAGGTGAGTTTTGACTAACCTTTAAGAGTAGCGTCTGATCAAGATGATGTGGGAACTGGAAACAAACACGGTGATGCTATTTAAAATAAAGTCTGAATGTCAATTTGTATAGCTGCATTGATACGACTTATTTTCCAATGACTTCTTGGCATCTTCGGCTTTTCTGCTAGGTAACACATCACTGGAAACATACTCTAAACTGCTGCCTTATTTTTTGGTCCTTTTTGAAACTCTGAAGTGTCTATTTAATTATGTCCCTCTCCTAATTGGAGGAGCGACAAATGAACATGCTGAGTAAATTACACAAATTTCTAAAACAGTGCAAGTCTTCTTTGACTGCTCCTTCAAATAGGAAATTATACTTATTTTTCTGCAAGCTGGAGAATAGCAAAGGCGTTTGCCATCAAATACATTGAAAGTTGAGGCTGAATGCATCTGGTATGACCCAGATTGCCTGTGTGTATTGATCCAGCTGTGTGTCCATGTTTCAACTCTGTATATAGGTGCTGCAGTTTAAATGCTGAATTGAAAATACAGCTTTTATACTTCTGAAATGTCTCGTCCAGTTTTCTCTTCAAGGTCAGAATCTCCTTAAAATCCTGAGATTTACCAATGTATTTGTATTTTGAGATTTACCAAAATACTATTGGGTGTGATGATGAGGCAGCACACGTGCTAAACAGCCACCGTTTCTGTTCGTTGTGTGACAGGAGGAGATTGAAGAGCACAGGGGAATGCAGACTGAAGGCAAGGTGCACTGCCTGTGGGCAGTTGGTCTTGGGATGCTACTGGACATGATACAGTTGAGGAGTATTCTTGTTTTACCTTCTGGAAATCTGACTTTGAGCTGGTGAAGTTTTAAGCAAAAATCTAACGCTTGTAACCTAAACTTGTAAAACACTTGTAACCTAACTGTAACTTTAAAATGCTGTAGAAATTGATGGAAAAGGCAAGTGTTGCACATGTGCTTTCGTAGAACTAAGATGCACTGTTTTACTAAAAACAGAAGTAAACTTGCTGACTTCAAGCAACTGTATGATAAACAATTTATAAATAGACCATAGGGTCCAATGAAATACAAATGAAGTATTGAAGTGGTGAGCTGACCCCAAAACCAGTAAGTGACTCTGGAAGTTTTTATATCTATCTGCTGTTGAGGCAGCTATATTCAGGAAACTTTTCTGGGTCCAGGCAAACTGAAGTGCTGAGGAAGCTCACCCAGAGCAGGTTGTGCAGCTGTGGCTGTACTTCAGTGGGTTGTGGACTTTCATTCGTTTGGCTTTCCATGATAGTGATGACCCTTTCTCTAAATCTTGGGAGAACAGGATGGGAGAAGCATTTTGGAATGGGAAGTGGAGCTGCAGCAGTTTAGAGGTACCTAACTGGTGCTGTGCAGTGACAGGCTTGCATCCTGGTTGGAGCTGGAGGAGGCCAAACTGCTCCTGGCAGAAAACAGGGCACTGAGCTTAGGAGTAGGTGGGTTCTTAGAAGTGCGAACTGGAACTGCTATGCAAGCCCAAGGTTATTTTCTGTTTTATTTCAGGAGGGAAGTGGAATTTGCTAAACCTTGGTGAATGCCATTCAAATAAGGCTATTTTCTTGCTTTATGAAACAGGCTAGAAACTCAACTACATATTAATCGTGCTTTCTGTAATCTAGAAATAACCTTTCCTGTGACCAGGTTTTGTTTTTTTGAATTACTGGAGCTAATAGAAGTGAAAATAGCTCAGTGCAGCTGAACCTATATTTAAGATACTAGAGGTGTTTCGTTGAAACCTCATTGCAATTAACTGCAGACTGAGGGAGCTGAAACCTGGCTTCATATAGCCAACACAAAAGTAATTACTTGCATAAATACCTGCATAACTTGCTGAACTGAGCATACAAAGTCCTGTGCTTTATGAATCAGAAGCTTTAGACGATTGATGAATGATTGCCACTTCAGTTTTAGTTTGGTTGGACTGTTAGGACCATTGCACAAAAAGCCAGTGCAATTTTTTTTAACCCAGTTTTTAATCTGATGGCTCTTACCTCTTTATTTTTTGAAAACTACATCCTTGCAACAACGCTTGGTCTCTTGCAGAGTTGCTGTGAGTGTTCTTCAGCTGTAGTAAAGTTCTGCACTTCTGCTTTTTATAAAAGTAAATTTCACTGCTGAGTGTTGAGCTGCTCACGCATTAAAATCCGTATTGTGTTTTGTAGGAGCTTGCAGGAATTGTAGTTGTGGGAACATCGCTGGCAGTACAAGAGATTCGAACTCGTGAGCAATGGTGTGTTTGAGTTGTGTGAGTAGTCTACTAAGGCAAACAGAAGCTGTTCAGTGCTCTGCATTTTAGTAGCTGGGTGGCTTAGGAGGTGTCTAAATACAGATGGAGGCAATTAATACTCTGCGTGATCATGAGTTGGAGTGCGGGGCGCTAGTACCGTGATCTGCTTGAGGAAGGCAGCAGAGTACTCTATTAATACTTGTGGTAATGTGAGAACTCCAGAGTAATAGCAGCTTTAGGAAACGAGGTATTTCACAAATAAATGGATAGATTTGAATTGGAGAGGGTTGGAAAGTGTGCCTGTGCACTGGGAATGTGGCAAAGGAACACTGGCAAAAAGAGTGGTCAGGTGAAACAGGCCCTGCTTGTTCCCACAGCCCAGTGATTTGAGACCAGCAAGCCTCACACTGTTGCCTTTGTGCTGCTCCTCTCTGCTGTGACACATGGCTGTGAGCTGACACCACCAACAGTGGAACATGTGCATGGGTATGGATGCTGGCTTTAGGTTCTGTCCGGAAAGCAGTTGCATTTTGTATGGTGAAATACTCGGAGCAGCTTACAGTGGGACTTGGGACAGCTCTGTGTGACCTCACATATGGCTACGGCAGCATCAAAGGCCTTAGTAGAAGTAATGGAAACGCTACCACAACGCTTCCTGAGCTACTGTCTTGACAGCAGTCTTAGTCACTAAAGCTGTCCAAGTGAGTGCTATCACTCACCATGCTGACTCCAGCTCCCATTAGCACATCCCAAAATCACAACTGACTACAAGTTCCTTTAGGTGCTCGTACCCTGGATGTGGCACAGAAAGGATGGTCTCTGTGGAGGGAAATGTAAGTCAACAGAGCAATCAGCTCTCATACTTCATTTTTTTTCCTAACTTTATACTCGAAATGATTTTACCATTCCTGCTGCCTTTTAGCCCACAGCTGCTTCCATTGCTGCTTATGGTGACACGAGCAATCGTGTTTTTTATAAGGTAAGGTGTGGGAAGAAGGGTTACAGAAGGAAAATGTTACCCTGAATAAATGTAAGGTAAAGCACATAGCGATGAGTTTTGACTAAAGAGTGTTAACTAGCCTGAGTGTGCAAGAAGAGTTGAATCCCATTAGAAGGTACATGCTTGCTTTAACTTTCCTAAGTAGTAAAGTATGGGATTAAATATCTGTTTAATGAAGAGGGATTTCCACTTTCCTGGGAGACTTAATCTGTTATAAGCAGCGGGTTTTGCTCTTCAATTGTAGCTGGGCCTCTGAGAAGGATCACTGAACTGCAGAGACTTCTTTTGCAAAGGCTTTCACAGCACGGGGAAGGGGCTTTGCCAGGACAGAAGCGTTGAGGAGGTAAGGATTTCCTGCAGTTGAAGGGCTGATGGTGGTTTCCCTTCTCCAAGTAGTGTCTGGTAAGTGCTTCAGGCAATACAGGCAATAATGGGCATCTGTGTGGCCGTGCTGCTTGCTTCTCAAGGTCACTTGTGTTTAGTCTCCAGGGAGTTGCATCTCTGTATCCCCCACAGAGCCGTTAAGGCAAGGAGCTGATTGTGCAGAGCAAGCCGTGGAGGAAGGGTGCACTTCAGGCTAACTGGCTGTTAAAAGTGATCTCTTGCAGCCCTTGCTCTAAAGTGCAAATCTGCTGGAGAATTTTTGCTCTGCAGCTGCTGGGGTTGTAACAAAACTGTGCTCTCCTGCAGGTACGGCTTGAGGGGCTGGGAGAAGAAAGCAGGAAAGGGAGCGAGGATACAGCTGGGGAGAGAGGAGGCAGAGGGTGGTGGGTGGAAGAGGCTGTGGGAGGTGCTGGAGGAGCAAGATTTCGGTTCAGTTCTGAACTTTGACGTCCATGTGATCACGATTTGGTAAGTGCTTCCTGAGATGTTAAACTTAAACTGACAGACTGCACGTTGACCAAACTAATCCAGGAGCTCTGCCTGTAATTGCACTGTGCAAAAGGAGCCCTTGCCTCTTGAGACGCTTTAGTAAGTACCTGAGATATAACATGCATAAAATACTTGCATAACCCATTGCTTTTAATTTTTGGTGTGCATTAATTTGAAAGTAAGTGGGCTCCAAATCCTGGATTCTCATGGCTTTTCATGATATAGAAATTCATTCTTTCAAATACGATTAACTAAGCTAAACCAGTGAGGACCCACAGTACTCAAACAGTTGTTGTTGGAAAACAAACTATAATTAACTATCTTCGTTAGAGAGAAAGAGGAGACTGTACAGAGCACTGCCAAGAAAGCAGAGCTGTTCTTAACCCTTGCCTGCTAAATAAAATCAATCTGAGTAACAAAGCGCTAAGCAAGGCAGGAAGGCTCGTGAGCTGCAAGGGGTACAAGTTTTAGACAAAAGCACTGTAAGTGACTGCTCGAGGAAATACATGGATGATGACAACTTTGACTTCTCAGTGGCTGCGCTGCCAGCCCCTGGCAGAGCTGGAAAGCAGGAGGCAAAGTGTGTGGTCGAGCTGCGCGGCAGCCGCTGGCGATCACGCTGAGAGGAGAAGTGAAAGCAGGCCTGGGTGCTCCAGGGCACCGCTTTTGCAAAGGGTGTGTGCCAGAATGTTTTAAAACAACCTGTTCAGCTGAGCATCAGTCATAGGTTTGAGAACAGGCTGGTCTGTTGAAATAGTAATTTTGTAGTTTCATTCAGTGCAGCGCCTTCCATATGGGTTTGATTAGGCAGCAAGAATATAAATACAATGAAAATTAAATCCTGTCTTTAAAAGATTTTATTACTGAAATTGTGTGTTCCTGGCTTGAAGTTAAGCATCCAGTTCTGGATTACATTCTTTCTCAATATGGTTCACTTGTCTGAAACATATTGTTTAAATTTTGGTGTTAAATTTAGTCATAATTGGGATCAAGCATACAAATGGGAAGACGCAGTGAAGGCAAATCTTAGCAGTTGCATGTAAATGAAGTGAGGACTTGGTCGGTGTAGCTTAGAGCCCAGGCTTTCAGCTCTTAGCACTGGGATGCCTCTTTGAGCATTGCATGGGCTGATTGCCTGGGCTGAAAGCACAACAGGCTTGCGTTGTGGGCCTGTACTAATCCTGCTCTCAGTTCATTGAAATCTGTTTAAATTGAGCTAAACCAGCAGTTTATTGTTAGAATAACGTTAAAATTGTAAGCATTGTGTAACCATATTAAAAGCACTTCTAGTGCATGAAGTGCTGGTGACAGTCACCACTGACCAGCCAAGCAGCAGAGGTGCTGCTTGCTAGGTAAAGCTTCCAGCAAATCCTTGTCACTTTGTTGTGCTCAAAGTTACCCAATGTGAAAAGAAACCCAGTCAACCAAGTTACTTCTGTCTACAAACTGGGTTTTGGAGTCCCCAGACTGAAATATTTCCCTGTGTTAAGAATAAAAAGCACTTGTGAGAGGAATTGCTGTTGGGTCATACGTTCTCAAACTGACGCTATTTATTCTACTTCATGAACTGTTTTTTTGGGGGGAGGAAGAAGTTTAAATGATATATGATTATCTAAATATACGCATGTAAACAGACGTGTATACATAAGTATGGCTTTAGATTTTGATGTTTATGTTGCTTTTCAAGTGTGTGGTCTACAGAAGGGCTCTTTTGAACGTGGATTTCACATAATCAAAAACTAATTCACTTCAGACACCATATATAATCGTTCTTTTTGAAGTAAGAGTTTACTGAAGTGCCTGCCACAAAGAGGCATTCGCATGCAGGGGCAAGGGAGGGATGCCTGTGTGTGGCACTGGGCAGAGGATGGCAGTGCCACCAGCGTGGGGAATTCCTCGTGAGCCATCAGCCTTTGCAGCCAGAGATCCACCTTGTCCAGGGCGGCGCATTCCCTGGAAGACAAAGGACAAAAACAACTGGGGAAGAATTAAGGAATGTTTTTGCAGGCACTTGGGAAACTTTCATGACTCATGCTACCTAGAAAAAGTAAAAGAGTTGGGGAGAAAGTAGGTTTGTTATTGTGAACTGCTTCAGAAGCAGGAAAAACCACTGTATGAGTAGATTTACTGTCTAGTCAGTGGAGGCCTTTTAAAAAAAGTGTATAAACATTTTAATCGTATAGGGAATAAAAGTTAAATATAAGAATAAACACACAAAGGATGTGCTGTGGAGAAAGACACAGCTGATTATTTTCCACTGCTCAAAGCACCAGAGCTGGGAGATGCACTCAGGCTGGGATGCATCCAACGCGACTGGGTTTGGAGAGAGAATTGGTATGTCCATTTGGTCCAGTCCTGGAGCTCTCCTCAGGATAAGGGCTATGCCACTGCCAGCTGGATATCCGAAATGATAGATCTGGGGGAAACAGGAGATGAGTAAAGGCTCTGAGCAGCTTTGGAAGTTTCTGCTGGTTATAAGGTAAAAAAGACTGCTCAGATTTTGTCTGTTTGATTCATTGGTTTGCAAGCAGAACTGCGGATGCCAGATACTTGTGGGTTCCCCGTCTTAATGTGGAGCTGGAGGAGCTGAAGGTACTTGTTAACAGAGAGCCACGTGAGGGTTGGAAGCACAAAAGTCATCCCAGGCAGTGGTGCTGGGGCGCTGTGCGGTTCTTTGTGACAAACCCATGTAAAGGGGAGTCTGGTGGCTTAGGTGGTAACCGGAACAAAGCGCAGATGTATTCAAACAGAAAGCAGCTTTGGCTTTCATCCACAGGTATGAGAAGTTTCATGCCTATTATGAACCAACATTATCAGAAGCTCAGTGTAACTCCTTCTTCGTGCTTCCCCAAATGAACTGGAAAATACTTTCAATTGACAAATGTCAGAGATGCAGGTTGAATATAAATGGAAGAGGGATCGAGTGTTGCAAATCTACTCTCTGGAGCATCTAACCCAAATGCTGTGGAGCAAAATCTGGACTTACCTTACAGATCTAACTGTTCTGTGACAAGCTACCTTATTTTTGGGGCACAGCATGGGCAGTGAGGTGGGCTGTAGCTCTAGAGCAGGTCTGTCGGGAGGCAAGCGCAGTGGCTAGTGCCAGGATGTGCTGGTAGCGCATGGCTTGCCCTCAACACTTCAAGTGGAGGCGTCTTTGTATGCGTTGGGATTTCTTCCAAAGCCAGTATAACGACAGCCCCCGCTGCATTACAGACGAATAGCTGAAGAGTGAGAAAAGTCACTTAGGGAGTGACAAGCCTGAGGAGGGCTGGAGATGGTTTATATTGACTTAAAATGAACAAATAACTTCTTGCTCAAGCCGAAACACAAGCTAGTTTCTATGCCTGGTCCGTGTCCAAGCCTTGTGCTGACAGCACGGATGGCCCATTGTGCACTGGGGTCCGTGCATGAGTGTACACTTCCATGTGGGCCCGCAGTTTAGCTCATCCAGCCTTCTCCTGATCGAACTTGTCATAGGTTTTACTCCTGCTCTTCTCGGGAGTGCCAGAGCCATTCCAGCAAGGGGCCTCCCTTTTAAAGGGCTGCTCCTCTTGCTTTGCTGAGGGACTGGTGCCCAAACCTTCCCAATGGTGATTGATTCCGCTGCTCTGTTGTAGCCTCTTTAAAAGTGTTAAAGTTTTTGCTTTTCAGCGCTCGTGGTCCCCGTTCAGCAATGCAGAAGCTTTAAATGTGAGCACCAAAGGAAAGAAATGGAGCAGACACCACAGGGGTTAAGCGTGCACTAGCTGGGAAGGGAAAGAATGGTAACAGGTAGCAGCCAAATGCAAAATGACTTTTTTTGGCCTGCAGCAGTTTGGCACCAGCGATTTTAAAAGGCGGGTTGGGAAGGCTTGCTGCTGAATAGCTGCAGTAACAAGACAATCCTGAGCATGGCCATGGGCAACATCTGCACCAATAATCCTATCGGTTTATGGGTTTCTGTTTCATAGTGTCCCTGATGAATACATTCCTCGATGTGCCAGAGATGGTTATCACTAATGCTTTTCATAATTTTCGTAATATTGCTTCTCAAAATCATTTAATGGGAGAACAAAACCAAAACCCACTTTTTCTTTTCAGCTCAGCAAATTTTAAACAAGAAGGTATCTGCAGTGTATTGCAAGCCTTTTGTTACTCAAACCCATACCCCCACACATTTGCTTAATTCCTTATTCTTGGGTTTAAATCAGTGAAACTCTGCCAAGAAGAGTCTTACTGATAAGCTATTTTGAGAAGACTCAAGCTTGTCTGTCTTCAAGGAAATGCTAAACTCCAAATGGGCTCTGAAGCACTACTTAGGTCATTACTAACCATTGCTCTGCAAAAGAAGAACAAAAAAAAAACCCTTAGACTCCCTGTGTGAATTTGAACTGTGCAATCACAGAAGTTTCTTAATGGAGGAGTCGCACAGAGGACACAAATCATAGATGAGGTCACTTGAAAATGGGACGATTCATTAGGAAAGTTTTGCTGCCACGGTGTGTGCTCGTACTTACAGAGCTCCTTGCCTTTTTTAAAAAAAAAATCTTTCATTTTTTTTGGTGGAGTGGGAGAGGGAGTACTTAATGCCTTAAAACATGAAAATATGAGCTGGATAGAAATCTGTGCTTGAATTTCTAGGTTTAAAAATAAAACCACAACCCCGTCATTTCAATTCTTTCATAGAAGGCTTCATTCATGTTTGAAGGCTGCCAAAAAAAAAAAAAAGAAAAAAAAGAGAAAGAACACTGCTTTCTATTCTGAAATAAATGTTCCTTCACCTTTAAATACAGAGCTTGTCAGCTTTAGTGTTTGTAGTATCCCAACAGGAGCACGGGAAAAGCAACAGCAAACGGTGGCCGATGTATTTCCATAATCAAACCAGAAAATACAATAAATGTCCCCGATGAGGGGCTGGAGTAATAATAATAATGATAATAATAATAATAAACTCATGAAAAAACCATCCAGGTGGTGACTAAGCAGCACTGTAGTCGTGCATGTTTCCCATGGGTGACAAACTGCCTGTGGCGATGGTCACTTTTTGGACACGAGCTTGCGTAGCGCCCAGCTTGCTGGTGAATAACTGAGGCTTCCTAGTGCTGCTGTAGAAATATCATCAGCAGTACTGATAACAGCAATAGTAAAGAATTCAGTGATAGTAAATAAAGTGATTGTCTTCCAATGCAGTTATCCATGTTATTAAAACCACGAATCCCAATCGGCCTGGCTTTATTTTGTGGTCAGCAACCAACAACAGTATGAAGTGGTCATTAAACATTATTAAGCTCGTTACACAAGCGATGAAATGACATTTCTCCTTGCATTAATTGAGAGGTGCTTGATAGGGTGCTTTGGGACCACTTCTGTTGTGGTGGCAAGGGAACTTACCAGCAGGTGTGACCACCAGTAGTGTGGGGGGACTTTCTGGATGGCCACCAGCAGACCTCTCTGGCAACAGCGTGAGGATGGGGCCCTTCAAAAGCCCTCACACTGAGTCTCTCCACCAGTGCTTGTCCAACATGACCAAAATCCTTCAGCCAGCCATGATGAAAAATGTGAAATTTCTGGTTTTGGCACTATTGTGCATCCCCACTGACCCCATGGGCTGGGAACCGGGTGCATGGACCAGGCAGCAGCATGCCAAGGTCCAGCTGGGCTGGAGCATCACTGAGACAGGGACCAGACCTGACCTTCTGAACAGAAGCACCTTAAAAAGCTGCGATTATTCATCAGGAGCCAGCAGCAAACGAGGACGCTGGGTGCCAGCTCCTGGCCATGCCTACATCCCACAGCTGCCAGCAACACCAGGCTTCTCCCTCCCACACAGCTCTTGGCGACATCCACTCCTATATCAATAACCTGGCTGGCAAGATGTTCTTGAATTAATTTCCTTCTTTCAAATGCCTCTTGAGAGTTTCAAATACCCGAGGGGACTTTGTCCCATGAAATTACCCTCGTAATACTCTCTATTCCTCACCTCCAGGCCTATAAAAATTACACTTATTCATTTGTTCTGCTGGGCTGTTTGTGTCACATAAAAAAGCATTTTCTTCCCTACACAGAGTAGAAATCCTCTCAGCAATTCTAGCCACTTGACATTAAAAACAAAAGTTAGAGTAAATACAGCAATACTGTAAAGCAGAGGGCTAAGAATCAGCCTCCCGAAGCTGCAGAGAAAGACAACGTAGGAGCTAATGTTCCCCTTATCTGGAAATGTCAGCGCTTGATGGGAATCGTTTGAGGTCCTTGAAGCTGGTTCCATTTTACAGAAACTCAAATTAGCAACCCACACAGTACAAGGCTGAAGCAAATGGCTGCTCTCCTCCTAAGCTTTCCAGCCTAATTTGTGGAGAAGATGCTTTGCTCCCTCAGGAGGTCAGACAGCATATTTTCCAAAGAAACTCTAGAAATATGGAAAAAAAAAACGTATCTGAGAAATCCTTTTGCAGTGCCAGTATTTTAACTGCATTCTCACATATGTAGGCTATAGGTTTTCCTACACAGAGGAAAGCATTTAATCTACAGACGAGACCTCCAAAGAGTGAGGACTTTTCTATGGTGTAAGTCAGCTGCATTTGAATGAATTCCAAATTAAATCTCAAATAATCTACTTTGAATGTACCATTAAGCTAGGAATTGCCTAGATACGATTAATAAATGGTGATACTTAATAAAAAGGAAGAATTTCCCAGAAGAAACATTAACTATACTCCTTTCTTTTCCTTACAGTTTCTTAGCTAAAACCACTTATTCATGTCTGTATTACCTACAACACTTCGTATTTAAGATCTTAATACTCTTCATAAATAAAGCTAATGCAGTCCTTTCAGTTATGCCCGTTTTACTGCTCACTCTCAATTTTAGAGAAAAAATATTAAAGTAAACTTTTGCATTCTGTAAATGCTACAATCCATCATCCTATTCATACAATATATACGTGGTTGCTGTCATGCATGCTGATTTAGGACAACGATCCATCATTTCTCATGTCCCAAGCTGGCAAGAGGCTCTACACGAACTCTTTGCTCATGTTCCAGGAAGGCGCCCATCAGACCAAACTCCCCAGCACTCACCTCTGAGCTCAGAACATACCTTTCTGAGCAAAAAACACGCCTTAAATCTATGGGCTGAACAAACCTTGCATGACAACATGAGAAAAACTGTATCTTAAACTACGCAAAAAATTAAGAAATACCAGATTCTATGAAGCATGAAGCAAATATGCCCCAAATTTCCTGAGACTTCAGTCAGTTGTCAGTTAACTGAAAATGATGGTTATATTCAAGAGATGTGATGAATGATTTAAATTGCTTATACCCTAGCTGAGGCACTTACAATTTTTAATCGTGTCCTGGAAGCTTTGTGTATATTTTCAGACTGAACCTGCCCCGTCTACATGCAGAGGGCTAGATCCTCAGCTGCAACAAAATCTGTAACCGAAGAAGGTCTGAACTGAGCACCTCCCACCCAGTGCAGTTTGTTTTCTCTTTGTGTCTGTGGCCTGGCCTGGCACATGGGCTTGGTGCAGACTGATGAGGAGAGGGTTCCCTGCTGCACGGGATGCGCTTATGTCTTGTGTGGGGATTGTTTTAATGCCATTTTGTCCTCACAGCATTTCATATCAGTCTTTCTCATTAGCAGTCCTTCTTGGTGAATGTGGGAATTTGGGAAAGCTCCCTCTTTGTGGAAATGGTTCATTGTCCAAGGCAGGCACTGAAAAAGTCTTTACTGACTGCACCTGTAGTGTCCCGAGTGAACTCTGTAGGTCTGCATTTAGCTGTTCGTAAAGTTTATGTGTGCAGAGATGTTCAGATCTGGAGGGTTATCACTGCAGCTCTTACTGGTTTCTTGGGGGTGTTGCTGGCTTCCTTTCACCAGCGGGGACCTTCCTCCTATGTAGGATGAGGCGAGTTTCTTTTCACACTTCTAACACGCACAAACACACAAAAAAATAGCTATGATCAATGGGTGTAAACCTCTCACTGCTGTATTTTCTGTGAAGAAAGTTCCCTGGTGCTCCTTCCCTACCACCCTTTTGATCTGCTGCTGCTTTCCTGAGATTATCTGCAGAAAGTCCAGTTTTCACTTGGCTTTTGGCACAGCAGTGCCACCACCCTGATGTCTCCTCAGATGAGCAGCAGCAACCATCGCACTGATGTGCTGGTGTGGTAGGTGTCCATCCCCCGCCTGCGGACCTCAGCATCAGCACTGCAGTTGGTCTGCACAGGGTCTGCACAAGGTCTGCCACTGCACGTCATGGGTGCCCATAATTAGTCTGGGTCATTTCAGTTAGAACATATGCACATTCTGCAAAATTTTATTTTCCCCAAAAAATTCCCTTCGTGTGAACTCCATGGCCATCAAGGTAGGAGGCTTCCATCATGCCTTCTGTGGCTGAATACAGTTACTGTCTGCATATGGAGGGCCTTGCTGTCGTATGTATCTAATAGGAGCTTGTTTTTATGAGATAAGTCCAATTTAATTCATTTCTCTAATCTGTGGAAAATTTCTAAATCACCCTTACTGTGGTCATTCACTAGATCCTGCCATCCTCAGTATCTCATGTTGTTATGGAAATACTGCCTACAACGAGTTAGGCAAAATGAGTTAATCTTATCTAACACATTAGGCATAGGACTCACCAGCACAAAGCAGAATAATTTTGTTTTCTGCTGGGGACGACGACTTGGAGGAGAGCATCAGGCTGAGGCGCCCCGGAGCTCAGCAGGCCTGAGGCTGTCGCAGCAGCAGGCAGAGGGCCAGCAGAGGCGATCCACGTCCCCGTCTCCAGCCACGCTCGAGGGGACGAAGGCCTGGTGTCGAAGGGCTGTCACCAGGCGTCCTGCCAGGTTACGGCCTGCTGATCCCCTGAGACCACTCACCTTGGGAGCAGGTGAGTGAGAACACAAACCTGTGGAGGTGGTGCATCCCACCGAGGCACCCTTGCCAGTGTTTTCTCTTCAGATTTGAAAAAACTGACTGGTTTTGATGTTGGCTTTTTCAGTGGTAAGTGCCGAGTAGGGCGAGCACAACAGGTCCGGGTGTTTGCTTCCTTTTAGCAAAACCGGTGTCCTAAAAAAGCTTCTACTTCCAAAACACAGCACCGGAAATTATTCTCCAAACTTGGAGACTTTATGGGTTGTGATTCTCTTTTCAACAGATTTGAGAAATTTTTATTCCACTTCAGCAAGAATTGTTATTCTGCTTCAGAAGAAATTTGTTGCTGGTAACTATAGGAAGACAGCCAGGAAAAAATTGAGAAAAAGTGTCCATATTTGCTAGCTAAGAACCAGCCTCACGCTACCAAACCACCCCTCCGGTTACCTTCCAACTCACATTTTTAGCAAAGAGGACAGCAATCTGCTGGGCAACTCTTTTATGGAAACACAAAGCAAAAATATCAGGTAACTGCTGCTCTTCTAAGCTGCCCTGGTCAGGCAATTCAAACCCAGCCATCTATCCCTAGTATCGTGTACGTTGTTTTGGTTATTTGTTACTCCTTGAAAACTGCAATGGAGTTGATATAGAAGTAACTTTCGTACTACTTGCACTGTCACTTCCTGAATTTCACATGTGCAAATGGAAAACCATCTTCACAGAAACTAGCTCGGACTATTATGACAAGAAATTGTGACATATCTGCTCGCTTGATTGGGGGTTTTGTGTAGGTTTATTTTGCTTGTGTTTTGTGTGAATATTCAGATGATACAAGGAGGAATAAATGAATACCTAGAAATACTGAATTATCCAGGCTTACATACGGTTCTCCACTCATCATTCAACTGTTAAATGTCCTATTATCCACTCAGAGAGCAAAAAAAATACCCTGTGGATAATCTTACATTATAAGCTGCAAGATATAAAACAAATGACTTTACAGGCTTCGGAAGGGATTTGGCTTAACAGAAACTTCCTTGACTGACTCAGAAGAAAGTGCTGAAGGATGTCTGCTCTTCAGAGTCTTACCCAAGCCTTACATTTGCTCTTTGGAGAAGGTACTTGTGGACGAGTCAGAAGGGCAGGGCCCTCAGATGTGCCTGGATCTGGATCGCAAGGAGTACACTTTGGGAGTACACAAGCTGGGGAGGGACTCTTTGTCAGGGAGTGTAGTGATAGGACAAGGAGTAATGGTTTTAAACTAATATAGGGAAGAAATTCTTTACTCTGAAGGTGGTGAGGCACTGGCACAGGTTGCCCAGAGAAGCTGTGGATGCCCCATCCCTGGAGGTGTTGAAGGCCAGGCTGGATGGGGCTTTGGGCAACCTGGTCTGGTGGGAGGTGTCCCTGCCCATGGCAGGGGGGTGGAACCAGATGATCTTTAAGGTCCCTTCCAATACAAGCCATTCTGTGATTCTGTGACTTTTCATCACGTGTACAGGCTGTTGTCTCTCAGCCCTTGGTCTCTGGAGCAGCTGTGAGACAGGGTCCCCTGAGCCCACCGGGCAGTGATTTGGTGTTCTGCACTTTGCCATCGTTAGCTGGAGTCAAATCAGCAGGTCTTTTCGGACAGTCTCAAGCAGCTGTTCCAGAGCAGTACTTTCTTGTCACGCTGTCCTATACGTACTAGCCAGGGATCAAAACCCTCTGCATTTCTTTTCCACCTGAGCCACCTTGTGGGCCCTCTTCCTATAGCTAAAATGTTATTTTTGAGTGAAAAGATACCAATCATGGTGTATGTTTCAGAATACGGTAGTGGAAACTGACAAGGATGGAAGCACATGGGGATTGGACCCATCACTGCTTGATCATCAGGCTCTTTAGCTATCTCTGTGAAAAGAATTGGCTGGTTTTGATGTAGTCCCTAGTAGACCAGCAGCCTACACACACATACATAAAAATAAAGTAAAATAAAATAAAATAAAAATAAAATAAAATAAAATAAAGTAAAATAAAATTAAAATAAAATAAAATAAAATAAAATAAAATAAAATAAAATAAAATAAAATAAAATAAAATAAAATAAAATAAAATAAAATAAAATAAAATAAAATAAAATAAAATAAAATAAAATAAAATAAAATAAAATAAAATAAAATAGAGTACCTGGACAGTCCCAGCAGATGTGGTGTGGTGGTTTCACATTAGTAGGTGCGGGAAAGTGATGATATGGTTGCAGGGACAGATTATTCTTGATTATTACAGATACTGTCAGGACTCTACTGGGAAATAAATTCATGAAGGTCCAGAACAGATTTTCTTAACACTCCTCTCACAGCAGGAGGAAATCTGGGAGGTCACTGAACTAGGCTTAATGTTCCCTCCCAGCCTGTGACAGAGAAGCCTTTCCTATCTGTGGAGGTGGGAATCATCTGTTAGGGTGCTGCCCTCCTTGTTGTACAAAATGTCTCAAATGGTGCCCCAAGGGGCAATAGTGCAGGGCAACCGTGCAGTGGGTCCGTATGAAATGGTTTTGCAAGGAATGGAGTAAAGGGAAGAGTTTAACAGAGCGGGACTTCTATGCTCATCACAGTCACCCGAGGCTTTGTTGTATTTTTTCACAAGCAAAGGGCATTCAGATGCTTCTGGGCTCTGTCCTCACGTTTCTGAATTACATGTAACACAACTAGGGTGAACAATGCCAGTCCCCAGGAGCCAACATGTTGTGCCCCTCCCTGGCCACAAACATACCAGATCTCTGGCTCCTTGGGAAAGGAAAGGTGTAGGAGAGAAGAGACCTGTTGATGGTGATTTCCCACGTGTGAACAGGCCTGACAGCAGCCAGAGGTGATGGAGATGCTCTGAACAGGCACACACGAGCAGGGAGAGTTTGGCTGCACTCTCAAGGCTGAGGCATCATAAAAACACGCCTGCGCTGTGCCTGAAGTGTGCCAAGCCCCACGTTTGGCAGGAGGCGAGGGGTGAGAGCTCCCAAGGCTTATTTGTTAAGTTTCTCGATGGGCTGCTCTCTGGGCTGTCGGGCAGGCGGGCAGGGAGCTCTGACAGATCCTGGCCTCGCTGCCACCACGCAGCCATTCCCCATTCATTACTTCAGTGATGGGCAGGAGCAAAGCCTCGCTAAGCCCAGTGCCAAGTGATGCAGGGTTAGTGCTCGGCTTGCTGTGCTTCAGTGGCACGTCCTGCGGCTGGGGCGGTTCCAGTCTTGGCTTGAGGGATTTATCAGCACAAAACCAAACGACAGTCGTATTTTTCTGTTTATTTTGCATTTCTCAGGGTCACTGCGCAGATTTCTCAGCTTCAACAGGAGAAAGGCTGGCCTCAAACACTCACCTTGCAGGCAGGGAAACGGGCTCTGGCTGCAAGAAATCCCGGAGAGCAGGAAGCGCATCCCTTCTGCCCACCAGGGTGGGCAGCCCTGACACTGACCAGGGTGTAAAACAGCTTTTGGGCATCGCTCCCTGGTCCTGCTGCCTGGATCCATGGGGAAAATGGACTGCTGGGGCAGCCGGAGAGGAATGAGAGACTGCAACTCAGTTAAGGTGCCAGTTCCTCGGTGTGCTAGCCTGAAAACCTATTTATGTGAACATACGTCATTGCACAAGCATTTCTTTCTGTATCAGAATAAGAATTGCATTTTTAGATTAAAGGTAAGGCAAAAAGTGTTTCCTGGGCTCTGATTTGAGCTTCTGGGCTCCTCCCTCAGCATCTGCTGATAGTGGTAAGCCCTGAAATACAGAATGAGCTACTTTTCTTTAGCTGTCGCATTACCAGTGCAACAACTAGGTCTGTGATGGCTGCACAGCACACAGAAAACACGTCATTTTAAAAGGTTTCTTTACGAAGCCAAAGCTTCACTTTATATTGGAGCAAACCTGGCATAGCATCGCTGCCTGCCTGTCGCTGCTTGCCTGCCCATAGCTATGAGCAGGCTTTGCTCCATGCCCTGGAATGATTCGGGTTTCAAATTAATTTGTGCCTTTGTGAAAAAAACAACAGCTCACAAATATTCCAGGCCAAACTTGAGATGATTGCCTGATGAGATAATAAGCTGCTAGTGCTCTAACCTGACGGTATCACTACATTATTATGTTCCTGAACAATACTGCATTGTGGAAACAAAGCACGCTAGCTGTATCCTTATGTTATCCATCAGCCAGCAGTGCAGGAATAAAGTTATTTAACTCTCATTTTCAGAAGCATGCAGATCAATAGCATAGGGTATGGAGCAGAAATAGACAGCCAGGACATGATGGTTAATTTTAAATTAATTTTAAATTACTCTCAGTTTATAACTGGCCAGACTTAAACAATGTAAAAGTGCGACATCATGTGATGAGCTCGATTGCCCTGATTTCCCAAAGTCCGAAAGAGGCATCTGAGGAAGACCATGGCAAGTTAAGGAATGCACACACAAAAAATTGCTTTTTTAAAAGCAGTTCTTCATTTTTATTTATTTTTTGCTCGTGTTCCTGGCTAAAATAGAAAGGCTCTGTGCAATTACAGCACATGGTCTGTGTTCCTAAGGCTCAGACCTCAGCCTTTTAAGTTAACTCTGAAAGTCCCACAGTATCAATCTGGGAGTGGTTTTGGAAAACACACGTTCAGTTTGCATTTCTCCTTTTGGCTTTGCCCAGATACCATTTGGCCCAGGCATCGCTGAAGTCGCTGGCTCGGGCCCATGCATTTTTCTCGGCACGTTCACGCACAGCTGGGTCAGGCGGGGCAGCTGACAGGCGGACTTTCACAAGAGCAGCTTTTACTTTTAATTCGGGGAAAAGGAGCGGCAACAGGAATACGACGCCTCCAGAGCGAGCTGCACGCACACCTCCCTGCGTGCACGCCTCTAAAGCTCTGGATGCGCAGAGCTGGACCCGGGCACGGCCGGGGACACGCGGTAATTATTCACCCCTAATTACGGCTGTCAACAAAGGGGTAACGCGGGGCGGGCAGGCGCGGAGCAGCCGCGCAGGGCGGGGGCGGGCGCAGGGTTTGCGCCAGGCGTTGCGCGGTCGCGCAGCGCCCCCTGCCGCCCGCCCGCCGCCCTGCGCGCCCGCGCAGCGCCCACCCGCACCCCCGGCAGCCGGGGGGGGGGCAAATCCCACCTCGGGCAGTGCCCAGCCTGAGGCTTTTTTGGGGTGGGAAGCGCAAAGGTGAGAGCTGGCCCGCAGCGCAAGTCGCCGTGGGGGCGCGCAGGGCGGCCCCGTGCGCTGCTTGAGTGGTGCGGGTGACGGGGGTGGAAAGGGACCGACCCCATGCCCCTACGGCTGCTCGTGGGGCCGCCTTACACCTCTCCCTGCTTGCACAAGGGACGTTGTCTTCCAGCCCCTGGACATTCCCTGGCCCGTGCAGAAATTCTGCGCTGTGTGTTGGAGGCAGGCTGTGACCGGCCCCCACCCCGGGATGGCCAGATAACCCGTAATAAAAAGGATGCCCCACTTCACTTCTGCATAAACAGCCTATGGGGAATGGCCTTGGGTTGTCACTGCGCCCAGTGCTGGTCTGCAGCCTGGTTCCTGCAAGGTCAGAGAGGCAGCTCCTCCACACAGGCAAATAAATCACGCACTTACTGTACAAAACATCCCTCACTGCACAAATGCGTCTCATCCGAGACCATGCCAGATTTTGGTAAGTGAAATGTGCCAGCCCTACCTAGCGTACAGCCCGGTCTCTGCCAAGGTAACTGCCCCTCCATGGCCTGCTGCCTTATAAATCATATTTTTTTTTTATTTATTTCTGCATTGCAGGAGCGTACTGCAGATTTATAAAACATTTAAGAGCCAGTGGTTAATGTTTCATCTGTTCATGAATATCCTGAGGGACCAAAGTATTGTTTAATCTTCTACTAAACTAACCATGATTTATACAAAAGTTGTCTGAAGTGTTTTTCTTTTATTAGCAACACCATCATGTGTCAAAAGCAGAACCTAGATTTATCTACTGCTCGTGCTACTCGTATAATACATAATGCTGTGTGCATTGAGTAAGGAATAAAAAGTAAATATTGCTCCTGCTGAGTGAGGGTCTACGGCTAGATGGCTTCATCTCCAAGGGGGTTTGGACACAGATCAACATCCCGCAGCCACAGCAGTTAATAGAGCCCTGAGCGTGCTAGATGTCCGAAGCACTCCTTGCCTCTGAAGTGGCTTAGCAAGTCAAAATGAAAGGCTGTGGAAACGAAAGAAGTTTTGGTTGCCCCGTCTGGCTGCCAGAGTGCTTGGACTTTTCCATGCAGCTCGGGCTGGAGATCCTAAATGGGGGACACTAAAATCACTAGCTCCTTTTGGAAACCTGGTTTAGAAAGCAGTATTTAAACTGACCAGCTGTATTGACAAATTTGAGCCTGCTGCAATTGTAAAAGTTCCAGACAGGACTCTAAAAATGACATGACCTAGGGACACATATTTTATTACCTCTCACGGACTCCATTTCCCAAAAGTTATGGGAGGAAACCTCCTCCCTCCAAAACCTGTGAGCTCTGAAAACCACATTTCCTTTTGCATCACACCCCGTGCCCAGACATCCGCAGGCCCAGCAGAGCCCCAGGGCAGCCCCACACCTGGAGCATTGCAGGTGTCCCACCACAACAAGCCCCACATCCCCGTCTGAGCTCGGCTGGCTCCGTACTCTGTGCCTGAACAAGAAAAAAACAGGAAAAAATTGGGATTCAACATCCACAGCTAGGGCAAGGCTTAGAGACAACAGAGGCGGTGATAAATATTTTTATTTTGCCACTTCTCAAGGGACATGTTAAAGAAGGAAGTATGTTTATTATTCCCAATCAGAAACAACAATGTGACTCAGGGGCTGGGGTTGAAAGTGCATATAAATAATTTAGTGTAGAATATATTATAGGGATGTGGCGTAATTATCAAAAGCAAAACAAAGAAATGAAGAAAAAGCCATTCCAGCTCTTGAATTATATTTGGTCAGACAATGTTTTTCTTTATCTTTTTTTTTTTTTAATATATATGTATTTACTTTTATTTATTTTATTTGAGAAACAAAAAGGAAGTCTTTGGTTTGCACCTCTGCACTTACTCTTCTCAAGCCTGTCTTGAAAACCTCAAACTTTTCTGCACAGAGAAGACCAAATGAAGAAAAAGAAATGATACTACGCTGAGAATTCAATTTTCTCTAAAAACACAAGCTCAACTAATAACTCACAGGAAGCTCAGAATTCAAGTTATATTTTAACAACTGCTGAGGCACAATAAGCACCTTAAAAAATCAGAATGGTGCTGGTCTGCCCAAGCAAACAGAGCTTGCCTTATAGTTACAGAGTAGCAAGGACAGGACTGTGAAGTGAGGATTTCAGTGTTTCTGACCACATTGGACGTAAAAATTCCCTTTGTTTTCTTTTATACATTAGTACAGGGAAGAGGCAGGCATTGTCCTGAGCAAAGCTTATACCTGAGTAAAACTTATGTACTTGGGTCCTACCTGATTTAAATACACACTCATTCATTCCCGATTCAAAAGCAATGCCAATCGTTGGTATCAGTCGGTGCAACTCAAATTGCAAAATTCAGAATCAGTGAGTGCAATTCTCACTGACATCAAGAAGTTCAAAGGTGGGCCAGCCTTTGGTTTCAAGGCTCCTTTCATCAGCACTCTTGAGGCTGTGCCAGCCGGAGAGTGGCCAGGAAAAGGATGGATGAATCCATGAAGAGAGGAGAAAGATGGACAGAAGACTCTGTGATTGTTACCTGATGGACCAGCTGGTATCAGTAGAAGAAGGGGCATTTTTAATGAAATATTTCCCTTGTTGGGAAAGAAAGGATACTGTGGAGCCACCAGCACACCAAACTTTCTGTGTCTTCACAGTATGATAACTCCGTGAGTTTGCTTGCTGTGACACCAAATCTCTCGAAAAGCAAAGCAAAACCAGGAGCCAACCTGAATCTCAAAACAAAACCAAAACAAACAAAAAATAACACCAAACCAAACCAAACCAAACCAAACCAAACCAAACCAAACCAAACCAGACCAACAAAAAAAATTCTCTTCTTTTAGCTTTCATCTTGCCTTTACTTCAGTCATCTCAGCAGGATCTTAAAGATTCTTTCCTACTTCTCCCCCCCCCCAATTTGAGATGATGGTTAGCTATTGATCTTGTACCCTCAGTTGCTGACAGCATTAATTATTTAGGCTTTATTTTACTGTAATTCTTGGCAGCTCTCCATACTGAGATTCTCAGCTGCCAAATGGGGTAAAAACAGATATAAAAATGCTCATATTAAAAAAAAAAAAAAAGAAAAAATCATTCTAGCAATAAATCACTGTCTTAGTTATGGTTTCTTTTGTCATCTCAGTGGCCCTTATGGCCAAACCGCAAATCTTACAGCGGAAGAATAGTGGGGAAAAGCTCTCTAGTTTTAGTGTAGGTACGTAGGGTACCCACACTGTCAGAAATGCCGGAGATTTTCAGCAGAAAAATCTCTCAAAATGCCAAGAACAAAAGCCACATAAAGATGGCCTTCTTCCCCAAAGGTGAGGATGATCTTTCTTTGGATAACAACCACAAAATCAGGCGTAAGGGATACAAGCAGTAGAAGCCAAGTCTTCACTGGCATCACAGCTATATTTTTAATCAGGACGGAAGGAAATAGATGTACACACACTCAGGAGGTGAAAAGGGGAAACGACTGCTGAAAAACAAATGATACATCAGTCTTCTATTGAACTTCCCCAATATCCTTTGCATAAAAAAGGTCAGATGCAGATAAGGTGTTAAAGATTTGAGGTTTCAGGCTCACACGGGAGATCTCATCAGAAGGGACTGTAGTCCTAAGTGAGTCCCCTACATCCCTAAGCGTGAGGCTGGTGGGACCAGATGAAGTTCTCCCGTCTTGCAGGGCAGTAACCTACCTGTCAGAGCACACTGCGCTGAGCAAGCACAGGTTCATGCAAACTCATCTGGGGGACAGCAATTCACAGCCTGGAAATGGAAAAAATACCAAGTTTTAAAAAGTTATACTTAATATAATAATTAAAAAGGTGTGATTCTACCCATATTTGACTGGTATGATTTGTGGCAGAAAGTATAAACAAAAGACCATGAACTAAATTTAGTCCCAGATTCTATTCATGCAGGTCCATTAATCCCAACTGCCATAAAAGAGTTTGCTTTTGGCCCTTGAGAGGAAGACATTTGTATTCTATGAATAATCTGTCCAAAGCATATTAAGACATCCCTACAGATAACGGTTAAAAAGAAAAAAAAATAGAATTTGTGCCTGAGTAAAAGGTACAGCGATGGGAAGAAATCTCATTGTGAGCAGAAATCTTTCTACTTGGTTACCACGCAATCTAATCCTGACAGTGCACCCGGCTTGAAAAATGACATCCCCATCTCCAAGAATTGAAAGGTGGCAGAAAAAAAGCAGGCACTCCGTGCTTTGGTCTAAAGCAATTATGAGCTCCTCACAAGCTCGAAGACAAGAATTGATTTTCATTTCTAGATTATCAAGACATGGGGGCAAGCAGGTCAGGAAATCTGCCCCTATCTTGACCTTGCGGATTGGATTGTTCTCAAACCTGTTCAATATTGAAAAGAATTGTTTGGGTGGGAGGGGGGAAAGAGAGGGAGGGAGGAGAGAATCACAGAATCACAGAAGAAATCCTCTGGCATATTTTGTGCCCACTGGTACCTAAGAATCTTTTTTACCTTGCTTTCTGATCTTAATTATCCAACATATAGCCAAATATTTAAGGTGCTGATACTTGAAAGGCAGCCTGGTGCCCATAAATGACCAAATCTGATGAAGACAAGAGAAAATGTAGGACACTAAATCAGGGAGGCATAAAAGCCATAGAGAAGCAAGCACAGCCTGGCTTTACAGGAGACACAGATTTCTTTAGATCACCCCTGTGCTATGCATTGGTTTTTCCTACCACGGATTTGGCCTAAATCTTTTGTTATTGCAGTAATTCAGCATCTCAGAAGGCTCCAAACCATTGAGCTGTTACTTGGCTTCCATGGAAATTTTGGCATTTACTGAGGCGTCAGAGACATGCAGCTATGCTTTAAACTGAAATACGGTGAACCCTTGCTAATTCAAGAGCATAGGAACCATGTCACTGCTCAGATTACTTAAAAACAGAATTACTGTAACAATGGCAGGGTATTTGCTTTATTTTCACCTCAATTTTAAACTTTTTTTTTTTTTAAATAAGAATTTTGTAGATGCTTTAGATAAATACACGCATATTTAGTTCCTACTAGGAAAAAGTATGTTGGCTACGGCGAGTAACACACAAGTTAAACAATAACTTCAAGAAGCATGTATGAAAAATATAAACCTTGCAGAGGAACTGGGAGCAGCAGGAGGTCAGTGTTAGCCCAAACACTAACCCAGCCATTCAGATTAATCAGTTCCGGAGTAGCGGGGTCCCACCCTATAATAAACTGTATAATGTGTGTACAGTCAGCCACTGCTGAAATAGTGCCAATTCTGGCAGAAATGCCACAGCTGCTTAACAGCCCACCTCGACACAAGCCCTCAAAGGAGAGAATGGGGAAAAAGCCAACCAAAAAATTTGGCTGCCTGTAACTGCAGGACTGCTGAGGCAAAACGGAGCTGGTCAGTGGGAATTGTAGTACTGTAACCAGACATTTTCCCAAGGAAAAAAAAAAATGAGGGTTTTACAAAAAGGTAATGAAAAGAGGCAGGCAAAACCGTGCCTGCATTTCAGCTGAGTGTAGGTATTCAGTGGGGCAGCAATGAACACAGCAGAGGTTATGTTTTTGTACGAACCTGGCTGGCTGACATGTCGTAGAGCCCAATATTTTCACTCCGGTTTTAGACTGACAGGGATCATCAAAATACGAATCAACAGAAGGCCAGTTCGCCCTTGTCCTGATGTATTAGTGCCCTAAATAAGGCAAAGATTTTAAATGCAAATGTCTGAAATGCTCCAAACGGAACCCCTGCTCCCGCTAAACCTCTTGGCCAGCCTTCCAACGTGAAAAGCTGAAGTGAGACAATCTGCCACAGACCACATCTGAAATAGCAGCTGAACGTGTAAGTGTGATCCTGCTTTTGTAATTGTTGTGTCTAGTTTACAGGACTCTAAACCGGGAATGGGAGGCACAATGGCTCTGCATACATAAATGCTATAAAATTAGTGCAGACAGCTGGCAAATCATTAATTAACAACAGCAATGGTTTCAAACCAGAGCTCTGGGGACTCCACAGGAAATAGGAAGTACACTGCTCCTGCTTTCAGTTATGCCTGTGACCTGGTTTCTTCCCCATAAATAATAAGAAAAAAGAAATTATGTCTGAGCCACAATATCACACAAGCCACCAGCAGCAGCCCTTAAAATAACACGCAGTCTGAATGAGTCTCAGCACAGAAAGCTGCCTTTGAGCCTGCTTCAGAATCAGACAGCTGAGAAATGTACTCTGGAATACAGTGCATGCAGCGCTGGGTAATTAAAGTAATCACAAAGACTGGTACAAAGAATTAAAAAAAAAAAAAAGCGGGATTTTTTTTTCCCATTCTATTGTAGCCTAATTTTTACATATTAGATGATTCATATTGTTTCCTGGATTGTCCCCAGGAGTACCACACAAATAGAAGTGCACATAAATGCTAAGCTAATATGTAAATGAGAAATAATCCCAAGATTTATCTGTGAACTCCAGCTTCTTTTAGCAAATTAATTCATTGACAGCAGAAGGGTTACTGTCTCCCTGTGAAACATATGAGGGAAAATGTTGGTTCACAGCAGATTTATTTCCACAATAGACCTAACAGATCCAATCATTATTATAGTTCACCATGTTGTTCCTGAATTTGTGCTGAAGGTTGGATTCCCTGTTAGCGCGAAATATATCTGCAGGGAAAAGACAAGGGGAGCAATTTAAAACATGGAATATTTACTCCTGAGGATGAACTCTACTATAACAGCATCTCCATATTCACGAGGTGGAAGTGATAAACTGGAAATTATGCACTGGTAGAGCTCTGGGGAACAGGCAAAGAACAGCTCTGTTATGGCAAGGGAAAGAGCGGATGGCCTCATATGTCCACTTTATGCCATGTTTTCTACAGGAAAACCCAGTCCTTACTGCCCCGAGCTGGCAGCACGGTGGGTCCTGCCATCCCAAAACCAGCCTGCACGCTGCTGGCGCTGCTGGCTCATGGTGCAAGGGCCACCACCAAACCACCCGGTCCCCAGGGGCTGCGGGCTCTCCAGGTCCCTGTGCGGTCCCAGAGCTTGTCGCCACTCGCTGAGTGGGAGTGGAGGGTGACAGATGCATGAGGCTGTCCTCATGCAAAAAAAAAAAAAACAAAAACAAAAACAACAACAAAAAAACCAGCAACAACAAACCCCACAAACAAAGACTGCAGTAGCACTTAGCGGCTGTATTTCAGCATTGTCACAGGTTCCTCAAGCCCCCTGCAGCCTATTAAAGAATTATTTCAGTGCCCTGCTTTTCCTGCACTGGCTTGCAATAGGACTTCTAAAGTTGGCAGCAGCAAACCTGCCTTTATTTCTCAGAACAGGCTCTGGAAGTCAGGCAGGACTCAGGAGAGAAGCCCCTGTTGCCACGTGAACTAGTCTTGTGCAATAGGAGAGTTTTGAGCATCCTGATCATTGTGACAATCTGTTCTTCTTTTATTCTGAGGTCCCAGAATGTCAGGATGGCACAGATATTTGTAAGCACAAGGTGTTTGCAAAGCTACATGCATACATGTCATTTTCCAAAAAGTCAGGGTAAGGTGCATAAAACAAGTTTTCATTACTTCAGGGTTGTGAGATGGGGGTTTACAATGATCAGTCAGGATACAGGAACACAAGAGACATAAACATGAGAGAATAATTCAAACAGACAATTGTGTGTGTGTGTAGACCACGGTTACAATGGTGTAAAGTAAAGCAAATGCCCTAGCTTTGGGACAATCTGCACTTACACCACCAAACTGTAATATAATTCTAGTTCAACAGGAATCATGAAGATGAAGCCAGATGTGGCTTGGAAAAAATCAAAAGAAGTGAGTTTCAAGTGTCCAACCTGTTCAGTGATTCAAACAGCAGAATTTGTCATGACACTGAAAATACTCAGAGGGAAAAATCACTGAGCAGCTACAACAGCGTGCTTTGCATGAGCTCCTTTTCCTTCTGCGTCCATTAAGCATGCTTTTTCCACTAACTTGACTTTAAATGCTTCTGTTTGTGCTTGTTACAGGGAAGCCCAGTCTCCTGATGCATCTGTGAATTTTCCCTGATATTTCTGCTTTACATTTGCGGGCAAAATGTTTTTTTGCTGGAGCCCTGCACTTTGTGCCTGTGTTTTTGTAACTGCCTCTCAGCCGGGATTCCTCTGTCTCCTCTGCTTCTGACTTTGTGTTTCTAGAAATGTTTCCACAGTGATTCTCAGAGCTTAACAAACAAGATCCTCAGTCTGCTTCTGTGAAGCAAACTACGTCTGAACCCATCTTCAGACCTGTGAACTGAGGCAAAGTCACACACCTTGTCGGCCCCCAGGGCTGGAAGCAGAATTTGGGCATTACACTTTGCTATCCTGTCCTCACCGTTAGGCAGCACCGTCCTGGGAGTAAAGCACTGCTGAATCCCTGTTGCAGCAAGCAGCAGTTACAGCCGTGATGTCCCCGGACAGGTCACTGCTCCCCCCTTTCCCTCTCTGAGTAGCTGCCTGTAGAGCATATGGGAACGAAATACACAAATGTGGAAGGACAAAAACGTAGCTCTAACATACACGGGACAGACATCACCTGCAGAAATGTGTCCCCCAGCAGCTGTACAAACCACAGGGACGCTCAGACAAACAAACAAAGAACGATGACAACAACAAAAACAAAACCCCACACAACCCCCAAACGGACCTAATTGGTTCCATGTTTATTCTCTCTCTGGCGTTATGTCAAAGATGGCTCATCATTTCTTTTGGGGAAAATAGAAAGTGTCAGAGTTGCTGGAAAGGCTCCCGTGTACTGTAATGGGGAACAGACCCTGAACGAAGCAGGGAGTGTGATGATTTATGATATTCCCAACAGAAAATAGATAGAAGCAATGGCAATAAGAGAAGTGTTTTATGTATTTTATTTTTCTGCTTCAGAGAGGTGTCAGTCCCAGCTGATTCAAAGTAAGGGAAAACAAGAAAGTCCAAAGCAGACAATTAGAGAAAACCCTGCAGCAGAAAACATATTTTTCCAGCACTGTGAATCTATTCGTTGTGTTACACTCTCATGTATAAATATCGATGTACCTTGTACATGCTCATATCACTGGTCCTTTGCTTTTTATTATCTGTAAAGCTACCTAACACTTTTAAAAGTCCTACTAAGCTCCTTGGACCTGCAGCACCTCGTGCAATTGAATTCCGGGCATGTGGACGATCTGAATCTCAAATGTGATTTGGAAAGCTAAACTGAAAGAAGGTGTAAGGCACAATAAAAATAAGCTGGCACGAGCAGTTCAGCAAGACAGCTTTTTAATTTTCTTTTCTTTTGTTTTGTATTATTTTGTTTTATTTATTTATTTTTTTCTTTGTTTGTGCGGTCCTGGTCCCGTATCTTTTCCCATTTAAAACAGAAATCGTTTCCATATTTTTCATTACCTCTAAATAGCAAGAAGCAGACACTGCCTAGGAAAAACACTCAGGTAGGTAGGAACTGGTCCTGTCCGTAGCTTTTCTACAACGATTCCAACTTTTATCTTTGTTTTCAATGGTTTGCCATGAAATATCAGCGACGTTATGGCCAACGCGCCCAGCTCCCTCCCTGAAGGAGGCAAATAAACAGCATACGAAAAAGTATGTGAAAATAAACGATCCTTGAATTTATTCATTTCAATTTATTTTATTTGTTTCAATTCCAGAATTGCCGGCCTGAGCCTGCCCCCTGGAAATGGCTTCACACCTGGCCCCTCATGTAGTTTCCTCGCCTTTTATCACTATTATGGTTATTATTAATTATTTCGTTTCCCGGAGCGCACGGCTCCGCGTGGCGCTGCGCCCGGCACCGCCCGTTCAAGGGCAGCCGCGGGACCCCCCGCAGGGCGGTGCCGCCCGGCCCGGCCCGGCCCGGGGTGCGCGGCGGACACGGGAGGGGCACAGAGACAGCGGCAACCCCAAACCGCGAACACAAACACAAACGCACAAACAAAATAAACAAAGCAAAACAGAACAGAACAAAAAAAAAGCCCGAGAAGAATGGAGAAAAACGGTTATTCCCGCTCACAGACGCGATGTGTAATAATAAAAATAACCCACGGCCTCGGCAGGGGAAACGGGTGGCTCCGAGTTCCTATTTTATTTTATTTTATTTTATTTTATTTTATTTTATTTTTTTTATTTTATTTTATTTTATTTTATTTTATTTTATTTTATCTTTTTGTTTTGCTTTATTTTACTTTATTTTGTTTTGTTTTGTTTTATTTTACTTTATTTTATTTTACTTTTTTTAATTTTACTTTATTTTATTTTATATTTTGTTTTATTTTATTTCATTTTATTTTAAAATTTAATTTAATTTTATTTTGTTCCATTTTATTTTATTTTATTTCGATTTATTTTGTTTTATTATTTCATTTTGTTTTATTTCATTTCATTTCATTTTATCATTTCATTTCATTTCATTTTTTTTCTTCGTTTCGTTTCGTTTCATTTTATATTTTATTTTATCTCATTTTATTTTATCTCATTTTACTTTATCTCATTTTACTTTATCTCATTTTACTTTATTTTATCTCATTTTACTTTATTTCACTTTATTATATTTTATTTTTCATTTCGTTTTATTTCATTTAATTTCATTTCGTCCCGTCCCGTCCCGTCCCGTCCCGTCCCGTCCCGTCGCGCTCCGTTCCGCGTTTCCCCTCCGGCTCAGCCCCCCGTGGGGTCGGGGCGGTGCCGGAGCCGCGCGCAGGCTCTGGCCGCGCCCCCGCTCTGCCCGCCCCCGGCCCCGGCCCCGCCCCGCCCCTCACTACGTCACCGCCGCCCCTCCCCGCCGCGGGGCGGGGTCGCCCCTCCGCCAGCCAATAGCGTCCCGCCCCCGCCCCTTTCCGTCGGGCCGCCCGGAGGCGGTGCGGCGCGACCAATCGGCGGTGCGGAGGCACGCGCCTCCCTCCGCCTCATTTGCATGCCGCCTTGCCATTGGCTGGGCGGAGCGGCCGGAGGGCGTTCCGGAGGGAGGCGGGGAGGGCGGGGGGCGGGCTGGCGAGCAACCCAAGACGGCGGCCGCGCTCATTGGCCGAGCGCCCAGTTGGGGGCGGAGCCAACCTGCCCGCCCACCGCAGGCGGGGCGGCGATTTGCATAGAGGCCCTTTATTTGCATATGCATGAGGTGGGCGGGGCGCGTTTTGGCGCGCCGTGCTCCTGGCGCGCCACGCTGCCGGCTTCGGTGTGTGGTCCGGGGGGCGCCGCCGCCCCCGCGCCCTGACGCGGCCCCGCCGCTCCTAATAGCGCCGGGAGAGAGCGAGCCCGGCCAGCTGGCAACCATTAGCGGCCCCAGCCCCTCCCGCTGATCCTTATAATCTTATTAGTTTAATGGGTCACGCAGCGCGGGACCTGTTTCCTACGGATCAAAGGGAAAGCAAGCAGGGTAATATCCCACCGGGCTTCCTCCGACCCCCCCACGGGTGCTGCCGCTGCCCCCCCCCATCCCTTGTTAGCCCGTTTTGAAAAGGCTCCGCGGCCGCTCTGCCCCCGGCGGGGGCTGGCTGCAGCCGGCGGCACCCCCACGCCGTCAGTCGGGGCTGCGGGGGGGTCCCCGCTTCGCCCCCCAGTTTCCCCCCACCCAGGCACCCTACGGGAGTAGCGCCCGTTTGTCAGCCCCCCCCGTTCTCAGGCTGGCATGTTCCCGGGGGCGTCACCTTGCATCCTATGCTTTTTTGCCGTTTTTGTTTTTAACCCAAAAAGCGTGAAATCGGTGAAAAAACGGGGCCGGGGATGGGATCGGATGCCCCGTGGCTTTGCCCGGCCGCCCTAAGGGCGGTGTTTTCCGCTCGGTGGCAAAACGCTTATTTGTAGCCCGGAGACCCCCTCCCGCAGCCCCTGCAATAACTCGCAGCGCAGTAAATTAAACGTGCGCGCACTGTGGTCCATTACGGGGGAGTGTTGGGTGACGGCTCCTGCCAAAGGTTACCGGCCTCCATACAGCCCCGGCAAGCTTTTCTCTGGAGGGTAAATATTTGTACTCATTACCGGGAAATAAAGACAAAGCTGCGAGCTGGGGGTTACAGTAGGGAACGAAGCCCGGCGCCCCCCGGCAGCGGCACCAGGGGCGGGTGCACCGGTACTGGCCCTGCGGGACGGCCCCGGGGTCTTCCCAGGTCTCCCAGAGCCGAGGCTGAAAGCAGCTCATCTGCATTCTTCTCTGTATTAAATGTACAAATACACCAACAGTGCAGCCCCGCACACGCAGGGTGTGTAGCACCCATGTAAAACACTTGTCTGCACAACATATTCTGTCCCCACGGGTGCAAACCCCAAGGGAAACCAAGCTCCCAACTCGCACCACTAAA
Organism: Anser cygnoides; assembly: GCF_040182565.1. NCBI lineage: Eukaryota > Metazoa > Chordata > Aves > Anseriformes > Anatidae > Anser > Anser cygnoides. Next base: position 35,483,492 of record NC_089874.1, on the reverse strand, counting down.
CACCCCCGCGCCTTTCCACGGGTTTGAGCCCCGTACCAAGAGGAGCCGGGGGGTGTGTATGTGCACGGGCACGCGTGTGTGCAAATAGGGAGCGAAACGACTTAATGCCCTCGCAAATCTCCGGGATTTTCCTTTCCGGACTTCTAAAGGGCTTTCAAAGGGGAGGAAAAATGTCGATAGATTTTTCTTTTATATCTCATACAAAATCCATTATTTCCAGTTGCGTAGTCTCTGGCTCGCAAAATACTTAGGATATTAAAAACCCGCTTGTTGAAATCTCAGAGATGATATATTAATCTCTCAGGTCGGAAACTAAATCTCGGTGCATACAGGCACACACAAAGACATACACGAATTTATCGATACGTGTTAATGGGCACATGTACATGCACACTAGCTATCTAACGAATCGAGAACCGGGCGTTGAGTGTAGCCATATGCCCACAAACCACACACATACACAGTAAGCTTTATTTTATTGGAGACTATTAATACACGAGCCCATAAAAATCCACCCCCGTTTAAATTTTATGATGCTCTGCGCTTTCTTTAAGTGTGCCTGCTTGCGAGCGCGAAAGGAATTGTGAACATATGATTATGTGTAAACACCAGGCTATTTTTTTTGTATGTGTGTGTTAAACAAATATGCGTAATGCGGATAATTATAAAACTACTGATTAAAAAAAAAAAAGATTAAAAAAACCCAACGACTGTTGTGAATGTAAATATCCACTTAAGGGCCACTTAAGAGGCAGCAGACATTACGGTGCTTTCCCCTGTCCTTACAGCCAGTGGCGACTACGCCAGCCTCTGTGGGTGTTTTTTTTACCCTATTTTCTCTTGGAAACAGATGTGTACTTTATATTTCAGGCAGGCTTTCTGCTTTCCCCCCTCCCTATCCCCCCCCATACCTGCTAATTCCCCGAGTTTATCCGTGCCACAGACAATAAAGCCATAAAGCTGCCTGCAGAAATTTGTTTGCCGTAACGACGTGCTATTTGAGCCCCAGCTTTCGGGACTCTGACACTTGCCCAGATCAAAGAGCCCCCTAAAAAACGCCGGGTGCTTCGGGGCCGGGGCGGGGGGACGCGGGCGGCCCGGGGAGGAGCCCGGTGCCGGGGGAGTCCGGGGGGGCCCCCCTCGGCCCGGTGCAGGTCCCGGAGGGCTCCGCACCCCCGGCTCCGGGGCTGTCCCCAGCCTTGCCAGGACGTTTTCCCCGCTCCCCAGCTTCTGGTTTTGGGTGGGTGTCCTTGCGAGCTGAGCCTACCTTAGGCAGTTTTACGGCCCCCCGTCTAATTGCCCGGTATTAGTTTTACTACCAGATACTGGCTCCTGAAAAGTAGGTTTAAATTACGTGTTGCAGAAGCGATACCATAAAGCAGCAGAAAACAGAATCCCTCCTCCAACACATTTATGGGCTAAGGCTGCAAAGATCACAGGCTTCAGGTTTTGCCTTCGGTTTAAAGGTTGGCCCGGCACGGGAAGTCATTTGATAAACCTTAAGCTGTACTTCATAATCTTTACTGCTTTATGGAGCTTTCCAAATCTTTAACACACTGTAACCTTTTCAAGACAGATTGCCAGACAACATTTCGGTGTTGGGTTTACTTAATGCGGCGCTGGCGAGGAAGTGAATTTTCACGGTGCCCACATTACTGCCGGGCACTCCCCCCGCCCCGCTCCCCGGCCCCGCGGAGCCGTCGCCTGCGAAGATTTATGAAACCTGCGGATTTCTAATATCGTGCGCACGGATTTTGATCCGTCAGATTACAGCCTCCGCCGTGTCTGAGGCAGCCGCTGGTGAAGGGCGCTTGTGGTACATATTTCCTCTGATTAGCGCTTTCCTGGAGGGGAGGGAGCTTGTGATTTATTGCCGCGTCCAGCCATTTAGGAAGCGAAATTAACCCCAGAATGCCTCCGTCCCGTTTGAAGTTCACGGCTTGTTTTCCTTACAGTACGGAGCGCGGATCAAAGGCTCGAAACGCCCCCTCGTGTCTACTCGAGTTGCAAAAGAAAGAAAGGAAAAACAGACACCTCTCGGGCAATCAAAGCGTCGGCTCGCCGCCGCCGCAATCCAACACCCGGCGGGAGCCGCGGTCCCGGTACCCCCCCCCCGTCCCCGGTCCCCCTCCCACTTCACCCCGTGACGAAACGGCCCCGCCCGTGTGACGCCATCAGGCTGCTTCTTCCCCGACTTCTGCAATAAATAACGGCGGTGACAGGCGGGAGGCTGAGACGGATCCGGTGGTGGTTTTATTTATTTATTTATTTATTTATTTTGGAGGGGGTGTATTTTTTAAACACGACCCCCCCAACAAAGCCGGCCTCGCCGCACAGGCTCTGGGGGGGGCTGGAGCTGCCCAAGCAGCACCCGCCGGGCTGCTCCCGGTGCTGCCCATCCCGCAGCACCCATCGGGGCGGTGCGGGGGGGGAGGACGGACAATGGGACGCCCCGGGAGCGCTCCCCCCCCCCCCCCCCGCCCGGCCCCGCCGTCAATCAGTGCCGGCCACTCCTAAATCACGGCCGCGCACTGCCCCCGTCCCGCGCGCTGATTGGTGCGCGCCGCCCGTGACGTAGACGCCGGGTGGTGCCGGAGCGGGCGCGGAGGCAGCAAGGGGGCGGCCGCGGGCTCGGTGGTCCCGCGCTGCCGGTTCTGCCCCCGGGAGGGCGACCGGGGAGCTCCCCCCCGACAAGGAGCGGCTGCAGGTTGTCCCCCCCCAGCCCGTCCCCTGTCGGTTCTCTGCCTGCACCGGCCACGCCCGGCCGCTGCCCCGCACCGAGCCCCGCTCTGCCGCTCGGGCTCTGCCGGGAAGCCCTGCACAGGCGTGCGGCCGCCGCGCAGAGGCACGGGGGGGCCGCGTGCGTGTCACCGCCGGGCTGTCCCGGCTGCGGGCACGCTCCGCCCGGGCACGCGCCGCGCGGCCCCGCGACGCCCCGCACCGTGGGAACGCGCCCGGCCCCGCTCCCACGGAGGCCCCGCACCGCAGCCCGCCCCCGGGGCGGCGCGCCCGGCATGCAAATGCACCCTGATTGACACCCCCGCGCCAGCCAATGGCGCGGCGCGCGGTGAGCTATTGGCCGGCGAGCCTCCTGCCGTCAGGAGTGACGCGGGAGGATGCGCCGGCCAATCCGCGACGCGTATGCAAATCAAGTGGGCGGTGCCGGGGAGGGGAGCGGTGGTGGCGGCGAGCGCCACCCTGTGGCCATTCGGGGCACTGCAGCGGCGCGGGGCCGCGGGCAGCGCTGGGGCCGCCCGGCCTCGGCAGCGCCGTTTTGGGGGAAATAAACGGGATAACGGAGCAGCCGGGGGGGCTCCCCTGCGATCCCCCGCCAGGGGAAGCGGCGTTTTGTTAAGGGGTTCGGGGGAAAGGAGAAAAGCGCGGTGGTTCTTCCCCGAAAGGGTGTGGATGCGGAGCGCTCCAGGGGGCGCTGCCCTGGGGGCTGTGTCCGGGAGCGGTGGCTTTAGGGGGCTTTTTTTGGGGTGCCCGCTCGGGTCTGGGGGCTCCTGCAGTGCTCCGGGGTCTGAGCAGGCTCCCTGAGCCCGGGTCCCTGTGCTGGGAGGGCAAACACACCTATACACGTGTACCCACGCACACTCGTGTATATGCATCTTAAGCGTGTAATTTTGTGTATAACTTTACTTATAAAAAAGAAATCTACTAGTGATGGGCACGCTTGAGCTGCTGTCTATCTCCTTCTCCTCCTCATCCGGAGCCCCATTCCCTGAGCACATCCAGCCACCCCTCTGCCGAGCCCTTCCCCTCTTCTTATCTCTCTTTTTTGGGGTGTGCGTGCTTTTCTTTTCTTTTTGGCAGCCTGCAGCCCCTGCTTTCATTTTCCAAAGTGTCAGGGCACGTAGTTTGCAATTGAAACAACTTTGAAGCAGCCTAAGCAGCAGCTACGCCCCAGCGTGGTGTGTAAATAGTGCACGGATGGCAAGAAGCGTCCGTGTGTGCATCTTGGGGCTCGACTGTGGCGGGTTGCAACTGTGTCTGTGCTCGTGGAAGTGGAAAACAGCCTGAATTCAGTGCTCAGAGTTCAGAAATAATCCTATGAAAGAATAAACGTGACTTTTGCATGTAAAAAGGAAAGGATTTTTTTTATGTATAATCTACTTTAGTGACTTGGAAAAAAAAAATCAAACTCCGTGCGATTTATGTGACCGTCAATGATAGTTTATTCCACAGTGACCCCACACGTGAAATTTTTTTCCTTCCTCGTAGAAGGGTGAAATGCCACTTTTGCAACAAGCAACAGAGGAATTTCACGCATGTCTTTATTTGGATCGTGTGCCTGGATGGAAGAGAGGGAGGCTGCGTGTGTGTGAGTGTGTGCCGGAGGGGTTAGCCGGGGGATAAAGAGAGGCTGCGGGCTTTGGGAAAGCAACGATTCCCGAGAACCCATGTGGAGTTCCCCCCCTTTAAAACCCTAAACAGACATTCCAAGAAGGAGGAAACAATCCCAATTTGTTTTCATTGGAGGTTGTAAAGCAAGACCCAAACAGAGTTAGAAATATAAACCAACTGAAAGCTCTCCCAGCTGTTTAGCTGCTCCTTCTAAACAAGCCTGATCTCTTTTTCCCTCTCTCCCCTCCCAGATCTCCCTGGCTTGTGGTTTCTCTCTAAATATGGCAGGTTCCCTAGAGAGCAGCTCGCTGGAATTCACTCCCTCAAGAAATGACTGCATAGCTTGCTGCGATGTGAAAGGGGCCTTGAGTCGGGGAGGGATCAGGGAAAGAGACGGCTCCGCAGCCGAGGGAGATGTCTGCTGTGGTAACAGGCAGAAACAAACTCCACGCTTCAGCGCACGAGTCTGATCACCTGAGGGCTCGGAAAGAATCCCCTCTCCCATCCCCAAATCATCGGAAATAATCGACCCCATGCAAAATCAGTCCCCCCACTGTTTTCCTGGTGCACAGCTCATTCCCAGGGACTGCACGGGGAGCCGAGCTGGTCCTGCAGTGAAACCCATGTGCTTCCTGATGAGCTCCTCGGGGTCACCACCAAACCCTGTCCCCCTCCTTTCCTCTCCCTAATCCCGTGCCTCCAGCTTCTCCCAGCCCTTCTCCAGAATCCCATCTATCTTCTGCCCCGTTCTTGGACCACCATTTCTTTTTGTTTTAGTCGGAGCATTTTCCATCCTAACATTATTGACTGCTGAGCCTGTGCTTTTCTTGTCTGTTTTATTTTCATACGGAGTCCAGGAATTGTGACTTTAGCAGACTTGTACTCCACAGTTTGTTTGTTTCTGTTCGCCTGCAGTGGTGAAACCCTGAAATCCCCTTGCACTCCTTGACTTTCCCCTCTCTGTGAAGTTAAGAGGCTGCAAGAATGCCGGAAAACGGCCAGATCCGTGCCGGGGGCGATGGACGGAGCAGGACAAAGCACAACTTGGCACCCTTCCTGCAGCATCACATCTGCGAGTCCAACAAAGGGCATGCAAAGCAAACAACAACAAACCAAAAGAAAATGAAGGGCTTGAAAGAAACGAAACCAGCCCCCACCACCCACATGTCTTGGGTTGTGGCTGTAGGTGTTACCCAGGTTATTTCCCCCACGTTGGGCTTGGTGCGTGCGAGATATTTGGCGTTATCGCCGTGCTCCCGGTTAGAAAGCTTTACGTGCTGTCACTAAACGCTGCCCCCATTGCTACGAAGACCCCTGGGGGGGTTCTCGCGGCTGCACCAAGGCAGGGATGGGTGCCGGGGGGTGTTTGTGGGGCCGTACCCACGGGTGCGCGCCTCGCCCCGAGCCGCACGCACGGCTCCGGGAGCAGCCGCCGGAGGGCAGCAGACACCGCGGGACCCAGCCCGGCTCCTGCGGCCCCTCCGGAAAAAACGAGGGCTGCCGGCTTTCCCCCTAACTTCTGGGTGATGGAGGGCAGGGTTTTGTCAATGCGAGGGGAAAGCGAGCTGCTGGAAACGGGGGTTAGCGGCAAGTGGGTTCCCGTGGCAGTGTTTCCACTCCCGCGCCCTGGTTCTTGAAGCCTGAGCAAGGGAACTAAGCCTTTTGAAAACATTTCTGCAACGTGAAAAATGCCAAGGCACATTTTGGAAATGAATGTAGGCAGCTTGGGGAGACATCCATATTAGCGCCCTTGCAGAAAGCAGCAGGGCAATGCTGGGAAAGCAGAGGGCTGACTCACTGTCACCTAGATTTGGAAGCAATTGTGGGGTCTTACAAACGCAGGGAAGTATCTGCTTTTAATTTGGAGGAGAGCTCTTAGCACAAACCAGGCAATGGATGCACAGACTAGACCTGCATACACACTGGAGCACATTATTTCTGTGGATTTGCAGGTGAGCTTTCCAACCGGCCCACTTTGTCCATCTTGATGTTTCTCTGAATTCTCTTCAGCATGAGTCATGGGATGGAGTTGTTGGGCCCCAAACAGCAGCGAAAGGCAAATTTGCTGGTTGCTTTTTGCTGGCACTTTCATCAGCAACCTGCCTGTCAGCCTGGTCATAATTCCCTGTCAGGAAGCACAAGCGGATGACTTAACCAACCAGCTGCGAAGAAGTGACAAGCTGAAATATTCAACCTGAGAATAAACAAAACTCAAAGAGAAAAAAAAAAAAAAAGATCCGAGTCATTTCAACGTGAGATTTCAACAGGAGAGTTGTATACCAGAGGGGTAGAAGAGATGCAATTCGTGTCAGTGATCTCACAGTGTTTTTGCAAAACCATAGCTCAGTGAATGCTCAGAAAATAAACCAGTGGAAATTTATATTGTTTCACTGTAAAAAAGCTCCAAGTTTTAGATGTTATGTTGTATAATGTAAATGCTGTACTGGTGTGGTTAGACGCATTCTCAATGTTACAAGAGGGGTCCAAGTGGTCCCAGGACTCTGTGAATATGTATGGAGTCCATAACCTGTGGCGGAAGGTCCTGATCCCTCAGAGTCTGCAATAGTTGCTGCTGACATGGTAACCGCAGTTCCTGTCATGTCCCTGATCGGGAGATAAAAGGCCATTGAGCGCAGGGATGCTTGGAGCTGAATGGGAGCATTGCAGCGGTTTCAGAGCCAGTGTCTCTATACATGACATTCAGGACAGATTCTTTCTTCTCTTTTTCAAAACAAAGAAACAAATGAAACAGGAAACGCTCGGCAAAGAAGCTCAGGGGCTTTCTCATCCTCCTCTTCCAGGCCTGGGTGCACTGCCCTGTGGGCACAGAGGGACCGTGACAAGGCGCACTGGGAGCTTGCAGCAGAGTGGCTGATAATGCAGATGGTATGATGTATGGGCAAAGAAGGGCCTGTGCTCCAGCTGTGCTCTGGCCTCGTTCCACACACAGCTGATAAGCAGTTTTGATTGTTTTGCCTGTTGGCAGTGATGTGATCTTTCCAAAGGGTAACATATTTTAGCTTGGACATCGCAAGGCTTGTTCTGCACCAGCCAGATTAAATGACCACTCTGACATTTTGCATGTGCTGTCATCCACATGCACAAAACGCCATACCAAAAAGCAGACATTGAGTGTTTTGCTGCCCAGAAAAGCAAGCCAGGCCCCCTGCAGAGGTGTGCCCACTGTGCTAAAGTAGGGACGTGCAAGATTGTATCCACAAGGATTTTTTCCCTAACATCCCCAATAATTACTCACACTTCAGGAAGCAGCAAGATGTAGCAGTTCTAGCAAAGACTGCTATTACAAGAAATGCTAATGGGAATTGCAGGCTCTAATTTCACTTCTGATCCTGGTGCCTCTGGCTTAGGTATCTCAGGCCAGAGCTGCACTACATGAATGAAGTCAAAGGAATAATACTGACTTAGCCTATTTTGGAAATCTGTCCCACTGTGTTCTTTATCTGTTTGCCAACATAAAGCCTCGCGAGGAAACTTATAATACAGTGTTTGGGTGGTTTCTGGATAAACTCCTGAACAATGTTTCATATATATATATATTTTTGATAATATGGAATTGGTCCTGTTACTATGTTTTCCTTATGTATTAGTGGAAACTCAGAGCAAGAGGCAATTTATTTATTTATTTATTTATTTTAAGGTGGGAAGCCCCTCTCATGATGACTAACTGGGGTTATAAACAGCATTTCATTTGGTGTGAAGATTATAGGTTTCAGCTCTTGGACAATAAGTGGAAATGAATGTTGTGCTTGATGCCAAAACTTTGAGCTGAAGGAAGGGGGAGAAGAAGGGGAAAAAAAGTTGTTTTTTTTTTTTTTTTTTTAAAACTGCTAAAACCCTACATCATGGGAGATTGATTTATTGTAATGGTCCCCAGAAAAAATTCTTTCTCATAAGCCTGAACTTTAGAAATGGTTCTCCCTGGGCATGTCAGAAGCATCTGCATAGACTTAGGTATGACTTAGATATTCTGGGGAGACATTAAGCATGGAAACCGTCTCACAATCATCGCTGAGAACAGGATACTACTAGTGAGTAAGTTTAGTCCCATGTGCTATGCCTTTATTTTGGCAAAGGAAAACTTGGTGGCCCAAGGGTGAGAATCCTGGAAGCCCAATGGATGTACAGAGAATCACTATGCCTTGCATTTCTGCAGCTGGTCCATAAAAACGTGTCTTTTTTTCAAGTCTTTACATCTGTTTAGATCCCACCAGTGACACCAGGTGTCATGAGATTTCCTCTTGCCTAACTTTCTCTGTGTGCCCATGAGCAATGAAGAATTAGGACTTATTGTTGTATCTATGTCACAACCTATGGAGAGGAATACTATTTGAGAGCACATAAAATTGCCATGGATTGACTGTAGGAAGCATAGCACAGGGACCATTAGTGCAGACAGAGCTAAGACATATCGTCTTTTTGGATGAGCTGGGGGAACTATGATTTCTCTGTGGACCAGGAGTGTTGGGGAATGTGTTCCTGTCATACACCCATAAGGAGGAAGGTTAAAGTGATCTGGTACGAAAGGAGGGGGCTTTCCAGCAGGTTCAGAAAGAAGTGTATTCATCCTGGAATCCATCTTTATGGATGCCTAAAAATGCATGGGGGCTGCAACAGTACCTGTTTAGCTACAACCCCCAGCTTCTCTTAGGTAAGTAATTGTGAAAGTTGTTGTGGCATTTTTGTGTGTGCCCTTTTCCCTCCAGCTATTTGTCATTTTCACAGGCTTTAATGACATGAGTCTCCTGGCACACCGACTATGCATTTCCCATGGGAGGACTGCACTCGCCCCCTTAGGCACCTTGCTCAGCGCAGGCTGCAGAGCTTCAGGAAGGAAGAGGGATGGGGAAGGTGCTAGGGTGAAGAGTTGTGGAGAAGAAAGAGTGATTTGCAAAGGAGGTGATTTGGAGATCGCTCCACCTCAGGAAGTTCAGCTGAGTGCGAATGTAATTGATGATTACCAGATAAGCAATATGTCTATTGGAATTTTGCACGGATACAGGCAATGTTTTCCATGTAGCTCAGAAATGACCTCAGAGTAACTGCCTTTTGCTGTAAAGCTGCATTTCTTTTTTCTTCCCCTACTTTTTTTTATCTTTCTCTTTCTTTCCTTCTTTCCTTCTTTCTTTTTCTTTTTCTTTTTCTTTTTCTTTTTCTTTTTCTTTTTCTTTTTCTTTTTCTTTTTCTTTTTCTTTTTCTTTTTCTTTTTCTTTTTTTTTTCTTTTTTTTTTCTTTTTCTTTTTCTTTTTCTTTTTCTTTTTCTTTTTCTTTTTCTTTTTCTTTTTCTTTTTCTTTTTCTTTTTCTTTTTCTTTTTCTTTCTTTCTTTCTTTCTTTCTTTCTTTCTTTCTTTCTTTCTTTCTTTCTTTCTCCTTTCTCTTCTTTCTCTTCTATCTCTTCTCTCTCTTTTTCTTTCTTTTCTTTCTTTTCTTTCTTTCTTTCTTTCTTTCTTTCTTTCTTTCTTTCTTTCTTATTTCTTTCTTTTTCTTCTTTCCTTTTTTCCTTTTTATTTTTTCTTTTTCCCCATTAAATGAATTGCCTACAAATTACCTGTTTTTCTCCTTCCTACTTCCAGAGGTGGAAGAGCCAGTCAGAAGGAGCAAAGTGCACCAGTGTCCCAGGGTCAGTGGGCCACTGCCCTGTGACAGAGGTTTCTGCCTTCCTCTGCTCCCTGCTCATGTTGTGTCAGTTTGGGAGCTGGAGTCAGAGCCTGAAAACATTGACAAAAAGTCTGTTTAACTTGGGACTCACCCTTCTCCCCTCCTCCCTGACAGGTCTCTGCTTGAAAGGTTTATTCTGTATTTTTCTATTTGGGTTCATCACCAGATTCAGCGATCCATCAGAGAGTGTTTTATTTCTAAAGTGAGCAATCTTCAGCATGGTAGGACTTAATCCCTCTGACATAAACTTTCAGGTCTAACATAGTGACATATTCATGGGCTTAAGGGCAGAGCAGTTTTCTAAATAGAAGCAGGGAAGGCGGAGAGCTTAAAAAAGAGAAAAGCTTCTCCTTTCGTGTAAGAACTGGCCAATTAGTGGTTTGGAGACCCCTACCATATACTGAACAGAGTGGATGGAAAAGGTATGTTCGGCTTGAGTTTGACTTTCCCTCATCTTGTAGTTTTTGGCAGGGACTCATACCCTTGCCGGCTCCCCGCTGGCCCCGCTGGCTTGCTCCCTCCAAGGTGGTGACAGCATGTTTTTCAGCTGCACCAGAGGCCACAAATTTCATGTCAGGTTTCAAGATACACAGCTTGATAAACACATCTGCCTCCAGCGATTGGGAGCATTCTTTCTGGAAAGGAAAACAGCAAAAGAAAAAAAAAAAAAAGGGCTTTATATAAACAGGCAAAGCGGTATGCGGGGCATAGCACAATGCAGCACCGCAGGTCTGTCTGAGCCCCGGCCGCTGGGCTCTCACTGACAGGGCCTCAGCAGGAGTGCTGCTCATTGCCATGGCTGCCCCAGCAGCCTACACGGCTGCCCCACCGCAACGTGGCCGCCCCTGGCCTGGCCGTGTGGGCCTGGCAGCACTGGACATGGTGGGCATGGTGGAAATAAAGGAAATACGTCACTGCAGGGGAGAGATGGCAAAGGCTTTAATGTGAACTGCTCTAGGTGCCCACAGTGCCTATGACCAAGTCAAATAGTCTGCCCAGCGTTGGTTCCGTGCCTCAGCACTTGGGGACCCTGAGATGAAGTATTTTCGGTCCACTGACTCACCAATTAAACTCAGATTAAGAGCTGATAGGGTTGCATGTTCAGCCCACACACATGGTCCCACTACTTGTGGGCAGTAGTTTAGCGGGGAACCTGACAATGAAGTCTTTGGGGTGAAGAGTCAGGTGATGAATTGTATGCTGAATACTGTAAAGATTGCTTCTGAAGACAGGCTTACCAGCTCTTCCAAACACAATTCTCGTTTCCCCAAGCAAGTAGGATAATGTAAGAGAGGATAATGTAAGAGAGGATAGGTTATTGGTGCTTAGTTGTCCTAGAGTGAACCTTGTGCTTGCCTGAGTCAGTACTGCAGGCTCAAGGGAGATTATAATGACATTAATGTGATTCCTGTGAATCTGATTCCCTATAACTTGGCATTGTAGCTACCAAAGGTTTAAAATGCTCTCCAGTAGGGTCCATTTACCCTCTCTGTCAAGATCACTGATGTCATGCAACAGCCTATGGAAACAAACGTAGTAAAGGTCTTGATGTGACAACATGGGAGCTGAGATGGCAGAAGTCATCCTCAATCCCAGATGAAATTCCCTGCCTGCCTTCCCCTTCCCACCCAGCTCCCCTTCAGCTGAATCTTTTGGAGTACTTTGTGGCTGGAAGCTGGCTGGGACTAGGATCATCTCTTGCTAAACTCAAGTTCTTTGCAGAAGCATTAATAATGATGTGAATCCCTGATCCCTTGTGCTCTGAACACAAGCTACTAGTCTTGACTGTGGTGGTTTTTCTGCAGGTCTTGTACAGTCAGCTCCCCTGGGAGTGATGGAAAGAGGATAGATTTCTCTCAAAAAGAAATTAGACTTTGGCCAGCAGTAGCTCTGGCCCAGAACAGTAAGTTACTGTGTGTGCTTCTTTTAAACGGCATCAGTTTTAGCTAATACAGCACCCAAGTGATGATTATTTTTTTTTGACTGCCATGGTAGCAATACCAAGACAAACTCAAACTTACTTGTCTGTTCATTAAGAAAGCACAGAGTGGGAAGTATTTGAAAACCAACCGATGATCCTCACCTTTTCTTCTGCCATATTCCGCCTAATCACTGTTGGAGACTTCTGAAGAAAAGAGCCCTGTGTTCAGTCATCTATCAGGGCTGTTAAAGAAAATCGTAGGGCACCTTTGGTGCAGTAGAGTCTGGCATAAACCCCGTCTGAAAAGCTGGGTCTTCCCACTGTAAATACTTCTGTTAAAGGTTGATAGCTTTCCACTCTACAGACAGGACCGGATCTAACAATTTCTTCTCAGGAATGTATGGGGTGGTTAAGCTATAGGCACTCATAAGAATCTTTAAAGAAAAAAAATAATCAGCAGTTAAGAAAATAAAAATCATGAGCAGATGATGAAAGTGCCTTTTCGTATTTTATCCCCCTGAAGCAGAAAAAGGAGAAAAAATCCTTCTGCACAAATTCCTCAGCTTAGAGAAGGAAATGGCTTCCTGTTGGGGAGGGAGCTTCCTTTATATTTAAAACTCCATCTGCTATTCCCCAGTTAGTTAGCAGGGTGGACAGGGGCACAGTTCTGTTCACAGGCAACTGTTCTGCAAATGTATCCTCCCCCCCAGCGTCTCAGGGCACTGAGCAGAGGTGCTGGGGTGTTTTTCCTTCCCAGCTGGGTACACGTGGCAAACTTCACTTTGCAAATGCACATTTGTAAGGTTTCCTCTGGGACTCATGATTTTCCTCTTTCTGAAGCGGCTGGGGAACACCAAGCTTGAAGGGCAGGGTATGTTTGGAATATACTGCTCCTTTTGTATATTCTTTGCTTTCTTAAATCAGAGCTCAATTTAAAATGCCATGCCTTGAACAATTCAGTGCAAGAGAGAAAAATAACACAGTGGGGGGTAAGAGCAGAGTTTGATTCTCAGTCATACTAATCAGCTGCCTTTACAAAGAGACTGCAATATGTTTGAGGGAGTGATTTATCCCTCAGCAGTGTAAGGTGACTTTAATAGGAGACTCCATCCTTCCATCCAGAAGCCCTCATCCCTCAAATGCCTTTTATTCTTGTCAAATGTCTTTTCTTCCTACAAATTCCCCTGCACAAACTATACTTCTGAAGCAATGAGATTGTAAGTCAAATTTCTTGTAAACCGTTGAAGGTTTTGGCCGTAGTTTGGAATAGGAGCGTGTGAAGATTAAGGCGGTCTGGATGCATCGGAATGTGAAGACTATTCCCCTCTTCCCATCTACACAATTCACAATTAGCAAGGTCACTGTGCCTTGTAGGTTTACTTCTATAAGTGGAAAAGTATGTCAGCTATATCCTTTTTTTTTTTTTTCCTGAGAGCTGGTGTAGCTGTCATTTGTTGTTACCTGTTTGTCAGAGGAACCACACTCGAGTCAAACAATAGTCTGGTGCAAATAAGAGAAAAGATGCCTGTCCTGGACTGGTAAATGGAGCCTCTGTGTTTGCTGTGACCTCTTCTTCCTCAGCTGATTGTGGATCATAACGATTGCTGCCATTTGGACAGGAATAATTAATGAGATAAATGTAGGTTAGTGGCTTGTGAGCAGCCAAGGGCAAGGCTGCCTGTCCATTTCAGCTCAGCCTAAACCATGGGGGCACTTCCTTCCTGAGTCAATAGTGATCCTGTAATGCTAACAAAAGACCCCCATTGATCATTGCCCTCTGGTAATTGCTGCCAGTGTGAGCCTGCCTCTCACAACTTGTTGACATCGCTGGACAATTTAACTAAGCCCCTTTAAAGGTCTCTGCAAAAGAAGCAGGCTGAGGTCTATAACAGTGTAGGTCAGTAATGTAAGGACAAATAAGAGTCTTCCCCAAATATGCCAGGATAGGGTAAACATGGTGTTCCAAGCCAAAGCACTTTTATAGTGTTATATGAGATTTCCATGTCTAGCTTCAGTGCTGTTTTTCTTCTGATTTACTTTACTTGGAGATCTGGCCAAAAGTGGCATTTCTATTTCAAGGGAACTTACATGTGTATGTGCAGAATACCATCTTTGGCTTGAATCAGACCAAGTCCGACATTTCTGGGGAAAATTGCACCCTCTCCCGGCCTGAGAGTTCCCCATATTCAGCAGCATCTTTGTTCAGAGATCTTCTCAGGAGGTTCACTGTGAATTGACTGTCAGGTTACTAACAGCTGGTGTGAGCTTAGGGTACACAGTTTTGCCTTGGCATGCATCTCCATGGATTATCATGGAATTGTCTGTACCCTCTAGACAGACCTTCAGGGCAAGTTTGGCAATAAAGACCTTATATTCCAGGAACATCCTGAGAAATCAAGGCAGAGGCCACCAGAACCTCAGCTTGGATGAATTTTAGTCCAAACTATGATGCTTTGGATGAAACGCCTAGATGCTAAGAAATTCCCCACCAGCTCTATTGCCTACCTTTCTTGATGCCATAGACTTGTGCCCAAAACACCGTGTCCTGAAACAGAAGATAAAACCTCTTGGTGGTAGGGTATACAACAGTACTGAAAGGCCTTTATAACGAAAACTGGTCCAGTTAGCTAGTATTGGCACTGGAGCTGTTTGGTACTAACCACCCTCTGACATCAGAGGTTCTTAGTTATCTTTTGCTATCATTTCCACAGGCTCTAGATCTTTGGTCCATTCAGGGTCCAAACTGGAGCCTTTTCAGCCATTGTGCTGATACAAATGCTGTCATGTTTGCCTGTGTCTGCAGTTATTTATCATAACTTCAAGACACACACCCCTCACAACTGGAAAGGTTCTTCTCTCCCAGTATTATTGTTCACCTAGTTGAGGCAAAAGGTACAGTTTCGTCAGCTGATACATTCTTTAGGAAAAATGAGAAACAGTTATTATTTCAAGTGAAATTCACCATGAATTGCTGGAAAAAAAAAAAGAAAGAAAAAAGAATCCGATGAGGAACACCGCAGTGACTTCTGCACAGAAGCAGAATGGGGAGAGCAAAGTTACAACAGCTGCTTCATTCAGTGGCTCTGGGATGAAGAGGTCTGACCCAGGAAAGTGGGGTCAAGAATGAATTGGACATCCAGTCTACAGTAGATGTTGTCATGAAGTAAGCACAGGGCCCTGACATCATTCCAGCTTAGGAGATGGAAGATTGATCACAAAGGAAATCTGTTTCTTGCTCAGAGGTTGGGAGATGGGTTCTTTGTGGAAATTTCACGTGCCATTTTTTCTTTCAGGTTAGCAAGAAGTACAATCCTTTTGCGATTGATGGTTGTCTTGCATCTTATGTATGTGCAGGTCTGATGTTCTAGTAACACCAGATGACACTTTACCCTTTACAATATTGTTGAATCGATAAATGCAGACCTTGTTTATTAACTACACCTGACATTGTCTTGCCAAGGACTCATGTAAAGCAGATCTGGGTAATACTGGGATTCGGTAATGACAGCTTATATTAACAGAGAAGCATAAGGCTGAAGCTTTACCACAGGATATTGGTTTTCTACAGATTCTAGTAGGGTAAGATCAGTGTCTCATCTTGCCAGAGTGGATAGACAGAGTAAAACACTATGTGAAGCATGGATCTTTTGAAGGACACTGAACAAAACAAGGGATTTTCTCAGTTGTCAGAAATGGTGTAGCAATTTTAGGAAGAGACACCATTCCCTCCCTTTCACATTATTGCTCAACAAACTGGTACCATCTATCTGCCACAGGTTGCCCCTTCAATTTGTGTTTAGAGGAGACAGAGTAAGCAGCCGGACCTCAGCCAGACCCTCAGAGCCCCAGCTGGTCTGTGAGCATGTTGCAGTGGTCCTCGGTGGGAACTTGCACACTAGTGGGCTGTGGTGTGCCAGCACGCAGCCGCTGCCTTCTGGATCAGTCCTCTGGAAAATGCTCGGTGTATGGGAATCCTGGGGCAAATTCATTAGTGAAGATCTGGATACTTTTCTGCCCAAATGACAGCCAAAGGCAAACATGAGTCGTTTAGAGGATGTCTTGATCAGGCCTTCAAATAACTGATTACCAATTCCAGGAAAGTTGCTGTCATGTCAGTCTAGCTCCTCATGCCTCTCTGCCATACCTCTCAAAATGGTATACTTTAGAGTTCATAAACCATTTTTTGTTTTTAAAGTCCTTAAATATGCAACTGCAGACAAAAATGACACCTTTACGTTCCATGTTTCTGCCCTGCAATTTTCTTCTGGGGGATTTCCTCCATTTTACCTGTCTCAGTCCTTTCTTTCCCCTCACCTCACTGCCTGCCTCAGCTGTGGCATCCCAAAGGTTACTCAGAAGACAGCTTGTTGGAAAGGCATTTTAACTAGAGGAGCAGATACAGAAACAAACAAGCACCAGAGTCATTCTCCTGGCTCCTACTTTCTTTAACGCCTTCATCTTGGAGCCAGTGTGAGGTATTATCACCCATCTTGTGCAACACAGACCTTTCCAAAAAAGAAATCCCTCCTCAAACTTGTTCAGGAATTCTCACCTCCTCTCCAGCCCCGTGGGTTACTGCAGGAATCGATTTACTTTGCAGTGGAAATTTTTGCAGATGTCCAGGTGTTTCAAAGGGAGATGAAGCCAAAGACAGAGCTCTGATGTTGCCTGGAGGCTGCCAGCTCTGCACTGTCTGTCCACATACCCTGCAGCTCTCTTCCAGTCCTGCCTCACCTCGGAGGACATGGTCCTGACAGGAACAGAAGGAACAGAAAATTTGCCTTATGTGATGTTCTTAATCAGGAATGGGTGTTGGAGGGAAAGAGAGGAAGGGTAACACCTGGCTAATTTAAGCAGCAATGTAAATCAATCAACTGCTGCCCATGGCCTTCAGCAGCTTAGTGCTGTCCTTAGTGTAGCAACCTTCAAAAAGTCTCTGGAAAGGTACAGACAGTTGCTGTCATTTCTCCTACTGCCTCCCTTTCTCTCCCTCTAGCAGCTTGCTGAACCCCCATATTTTAAGTCTCTTCCCTTAACAGCCTCCCAATGGGATTCAGCCCCCTCAGTCCCTGCAGGAAATCTCCTCCTACATCTGGATCTGGGATATAATTTTATTTATTTTTATTTCTTCTGTGTGGACAAAATTTCTGTCACAGGGGCATTACAGGAACATGCAACGAAGTCCAGGAGTCCCTTGGCACTGTGCTGTCCCAGTGCAGGATGGCACAAAGAAAATATGATGCAGAGATAACCAAATGAGTCATGCTATATGACAGAATATTTGATTCTCTTTAATAAAATCACAGATTGTGCTCAATCCTGTGTGAAAATTTCCTTATCACAATGAGAGCTATAACTATATGGAAAGCTACAATCTTTTCCCCATATTTTGCACTACTTCATTCATGGAGATTTTATTCTGAATATTAAGAGAAAATATTACTTGTAAAATGGGACAGCGTGTGATGGTTGTTTAAAAAGTAAGCTTTTTTTTTAAGATTCTTCTGGAGGGCTGATTTTGTTGGTCTTAGTATGAACCTCATGGGGTGCTTGCATGCTACAAGCAGAACTTCCTTAGCAAGCAAATAAAACACAGCCTGGAGAGACAGGGTAGTTATTCTTCATAACCAAAAATGATCCAGAATAGGGCCTTTTCCTCATTAGAATAGCACAAGAAGTATGCAAACCTTAGTAAAGAAAGAAAAAAAAATAGCAGTCCACTCACAAAATAAAAAAAAATAAATACATGGGGACAAAGGATTGAGTCACATTGAGGTTGAGTTTTTGTGTGCATTTGCATTTCAATCAAAAGGAAGCACTCAGAAAAGATTGGTGTAGAAATACCTATCTGTGTAGTCTCCGCTGTGGAAAACACAAGAAATCAGATGGCTCATGGGCTAACTGGGAATGAATTTTTCTCTAAGTTAGACAACCAGTTTCTTCAGGGTACTTCCTCTTCTTCTTTCATTTTCTCTTCATTCTTCTCTGAATTTTTTGACTGCGATTCAGAGAGTTGGGGCAGAAATGAAGGCTTGTGGAGATCAGTCCTGGTACGGCTGGCCCCATGGCCTCTGCTCCACCATTCCCTGTCCTTCTGTGCCATCTGTGGTGGATGGTTTGCAGTCCAAAACTCTACTCAAGATCACACGGTTGTGAAAGGCCTCAGAATCTGGGCGGTTTCCAGTGCTTGTAAAGCATCTCACCCATCAGAAGTATGGAAGAAACGTAGAAAACATCAGTGACACTATGGAATAAATGTTTCATTATTAACTGCATTTATACACACTTGTCTTCAGACTGCTGAAGCCTAAGTCTCCAGAAATGACTAGCTTAAGAAGGCCTGCAATGTGAACATCATGCAGTTGATTTTCATCAAAGACAATTATCTGGGTAACATGCTTTGGGGGATATGTTTGTTCATGGTGCTTGGTATCCAGATGGGACTGGATGTCATTAACCATCAGGGAGCATGAAAAGGAAAGAGCAGAATAAGCATTATTCCCAGCATGGTGGCTTTTAACCCCTTGATGAAGAGAACCAGAATTTCCTGAGGCTTAGGAGGCAATTCTGGTGCCAGAGCTAAAGGAGGCATGGAGTTCATCTTATTTTGAGTAGGTTTTATGAGTTGATCTCTGGCGTTTTCCACTGATGAATTCCACTGCGTTCTCACATGTATAATGGCTTTTTTTTTTTTTTTTCTCCTTCCCCAACAGAGGTAAAGCAGAGATGTGCAAAGTGCACAAAGGCTCTATGCATATCCAGCCAAGACAGAAGGCAACTGCCTTCTTCCTTGAAAATATTTAGCATATTTCAACTATGGTCTACATTTTGGTTTTGTTTCCGTTTCTTTTCTATTTGCAATTCAAAACACTGATACATATAAATCTTTTCCAGTTTACAATTTAGCTATATTAGAGTTTTCTGCATTTTTTATGCTAAGGTTTAAGACTACCCAGAGAACTAGAATTGCCTGTACCTACTCCCTGTTACCACCTCCAACCAGGGTCACTTTAAATGGAGCACAGTTGCACAGAAGCTTCACCTTGGCTCCTGAGACACGCCAAATCTCAGCAAAATTAACTTGAATTTTTGGCTCTGCAATGAAACCAAAAGCCCAGGCATTTTCTCTTGGTTTCAGCTTTCATAGGGACAATTCCATGCAGCTTGAGTCCTTTGAGAAGTGCCAGGCTCCTAATGAAAAGGAGCTGGAATTGCTGGTTGAGGTTTCATGAGCAGGCAGGAGGGGAAAGAAAGTGAAATTCGGCATTACTCAGAGCTTGTGCTGACAGACGAATTAAAATGTAAACCTGGGCTAAGATTTCCAACACCAGAGCATAAAGTTAAGCTTGTGGGTTTCTCCTCGGTCTCTTAAATAAATCCTAATTTTAAGAAGCCCTCACTGCCCCAGTATTTCCCTGCAGAAATTTAAACAGGGTTTTAGGAGCATCTACGTATAAAAGCCTTGGCCCAGTTTTCCAGATATATGCTACAGTAAATCATAGCATGTTTCACAGTTTAAAAGAGGAAGGAAACTGCAGCTTTAAAAGTGAATAAGATGCCATTCTTGTGTTCAAAGTCTTTGCAATGCAGGAAGAAAATATTCAGATCTACATCAAACCAAAAGCAAGCCTCAAAACAAAACTCATCAGCTAAAACCAGAAGATGCTAACTGAGTTGCGTTCAATAGGAAAAAAAAGTCACATTTCCTGGAATAAATACCCATGATGAGAATATTGGGAAGCTCCTTTCCTATGAGGAATTGGAGACAAAATGCAGGAAAAAAAGAGTCCAGGTTGGATTCTAGTGCTCTGCAATGGAGTGTACTACTTTTCTGGACCTTCTCATTTGGGAAGTAAAATGTATATAAACTTCTGAGATTTATTTGGTGAACCAGTGAGACTGATTTCAATAGTCCTGCTGAAAGTGTTGCTGCTCATTTGGTTTCTTTGCTTGAGTCAGAATTGCCTGAGGAAAATGCCTTCCCTTCAAAACATGGTGCTGGCTGGTTTTTCCCAAGTCATCTGCCTCTGGAAATTTCTGCCTGGCCATCTCCCAAGCCAGGAGAGATGTAAGGCACACAACAAATGATGTGGGTGTGCATTTCAAATGAAGCCAAAATATTTCATGGTCACATCTTTTCTGTAACATGCTGAGATGATTTGCTGAATGGAGACCCAAAAACAGTTTGGGATGCCTTTGAGCTGGCTGGTGAGAAGTTGACTGAAATAAATAAAGGGCTTCTTTCCTTATGTTGCATGGATGGCAGTGAGCCCTGCCAAGTGGCTGCTTTGCAGCGGGGTTTAAATAACATTTTCTCGTCTCTCATTCCACTGGGGCGATCGATCCGCCAAAGTTTGTTTTGGCAAGAGCTTGCCTATCGTGAAACGTAGAAGAGCATGGGAGAGCCTCCAGTGGCTAGGGGTGGGGATGATGTTGATTATGAGAAATTTAGTAAAATATTTGCAGTATTCTGAGCATCAGAAACTAAGATTCCTTGAAAAAAAAAAAAAGGAAGGAAATGTCATGAAAATGTGTAAATAATTACTCAGATGCCATCTGGTATGAGGTCTTGTGGCAAAGGAAAATGGACATGACACTTTGCAATGGGAAAAAAACATAGTTTTAAGACAATTAGACCCATCCCATCCTTCTCTGCAGTTTCTCATGGATAATTATAACAGGAGTGACAATAACCTTACTAATGTAAGGAAGACAATGTTGCAAAAATAAGGCAGCAAAATAATTCTTTTTATTTATTTATTTACGTATTTTTTAAAGTCAAGAATGTTTTTTATACCAGGCTGTAATCACTCATTCCAGCAACAAGTTCTGGGAAAAAAAAATAAAAAATGTTTGTGTTGAGTTCTGAAAAGTCACTGCATGCTTCTTCTTGTGAGGCTGGAAAGAGCTGAGCGTACCCATGCCATGTAGTACCCTGGGCTGGGAACTCGACTCTCCATTTTAATCTGAAACAGCCTTGTGTTTGCATGTGCCAGGTGCTGCTAGGCTATGGTAGGCAGCGATGCAAGTCCTCCTGTGCAGGGGTGCGAGGGAAAAGCCTGGCTCTGCCCAGGGCCACTGGGACCTTGAGGCTGGCTCAGCTGGGCAGATGCTGGGAGAGGAGGTAACAAGTGAGGAGAGGGCTTGGCACAAGCCCTTGGGTTGCGTCTCCAAAGCCAGCCTAGCCACAGCTCTGCCAGGAGAGGTGAAACCTGAACAGGTAGGGGCTGTGCAAAAACGCTTTGTGAGATGAAGAGGAGCTGCTGCTACCTGAGCCTGGAGGTTGTGCTTGGCTTCTCTGGGCTGGAAGCTGCTCACTATCCCCACTCGGTGGTACCTTCCCAGCGACTGACTTTACACGATGCAAAAGCTGACTCTGCTCATGGGTCATCAGCTCATATTGGCTAATAAAATCCACACCCTGCCCACAGGCACTGTTGGTCAATGTGCCTCTCTGCTTATGACTGCCTAAAATGATACCATACTGTTTGGCACAGCTGTACATAGGGGAATTACATTTAAATTCTCCCATAAAAGAAGCATTACTTTACAGTGATATTAAAAGAAACCATTTATGAGTGTTAAATCTTTATTTAAGTATAATCCTTACCATGTGCTGGGTGGAAAAAGGCAGCAGCCTGGAGAATAAGGAAGGTAAACTCAGCATGTGGGGCTTTAGAAACACTTCAATTTTCGATTTTTTTTTTTTTGGGGGGTGGGGGCGGAGGGGAAGGTCTTTTGGTGGGGAGGGAGTCCAACCTCTGGTTGGCCAAACCATACAAGAAATGGTTTATTTATTTATTTGCTCATATACAGGCATAATGTTAGCCACATTTAAGTGGCACATGAAGTAACTAAAATGAAAGGGCTATTACTACTCCCTCCCACATACTTCATGCAAGGTAAATGTCATGGCCACCCCATGTGGAAGCAGCTATACCTCCCACCATCTCCCCATTCACACTGTGACTCTCTAATCTGTACATTCGTACCAAGTTCACCATACCTGCCACACTATCTTTTTTTCTCTGGCACCCACTAATGATGGCATCCTCTCTCTTTCCTCCTCAGTGACAATTATAGCTGGCCAGTATTTCCTCATTAAAACTGTTTTTTTTTTTCACCAGGAAATTTGGTTTTGATCTCACTGAAAGTTTCTTTGAAAAATTTCTTTTTTGGAAAAGCTTCAACATTTTTTCAAGAAAGAGAAGAAAAACTTGGGCAAGCCAAAATGTTAGTGTGAGAAACAGAAAGTGTTTTTGGAAAGAGAGCAGCTGCTGGATTTTTTTTTGGTAAGATGAAAAAACTGACCTATGCTCTTTTTCCCTTCTGTTTGTCAAAATTTTCCACGTGAAAAATATTTGACCGTCTCTTATGGTTGTGAAATGCTATTGGAGGCGCCTCTACCCAGAGGGGTAGAAGAGGGAAGAGCAGGAAAGATCCTCGCAGCCTTTTCCTTCTTAGAGCATTGTCTGAGGAGAGCACAGAGCTTTCTTCAGACCTTGTGGTGCAAAATGCAGCAGTTGCCATACTTATTTTTCAGATCTCCTGGACATTTGGGAAGATTTATTTCTATTGACCCAAATAAATCATATCCCACTAATCTAATTCATACCAAACTGTTTAGGAAACAGGTGCACGCAACTCATCTTATTATCTATGCAAATATTCGGCTAAAATGCTGTGTACAATAACAATGTCATTTTTACTTATGAAGGCAAACCTTGACAACATATTAACCGTAACGTGTTTTTTTTTTTCTTTTTTCCCTCAGCAACCCATGCCTGCAGACTTTTTCATTCCTTCCTAGAAAATAACAAAACATGTTATGCAATATGAATAATAACTTAGCTCACATAAAACACAAAGTGGAATGCAAAGGAGAAAGAAACACAATCTGTGGCCTGATGTTTATCCTGTAGTGATGCATTCGTGTTGTACCCTTTGTCATGCTCTTCCTGTAGAATTCTTTTTTTGTGTTCACAACTTACAAATGTTACAGGAGATGAAGAGAACATAGCAGAAAATTTGCCTCTCTTCATATATGTAATTTGAATTGGAGCAGCCAAAAAACATGGATTAAACAAGCAGAAAGGCGAAAATAGAGAAAACAGTAATGCTTGCTAAGCATTATGAAAGCTATTGCCGAGTTGATAACAGCTTTTTTTTTTTTTCTTTTTTTAGGCTAAAATCTTATGCTGGAATAACCTGCTGTTATAAAATTGGAGTAAATCAGTGGCAGTCTTTGGATCTGCCCTTAAACGCAGAGTGGCCCTCCTGAAATCAGTGCTGGTACTTCAGATTAACACCACGGTGACTGAGATCAGAATCTGATCCACAGTCTTAGTTTGTATTATTCCAGGAGCAGTAAATCTTAAGTACGTGACACTTTTTTTTGCCTGATTCTGTGGGCCCTCTCCAATATTCCAGCCACTTTTCCTCTTGCCTCTGCTTACATGTCAGTTATTCCCATCAGTGGGACACAATGGATGTGCTGAAAAGTGGCAGAGTGAAGCAATAGTTAAAAGGGCTCCTGCAAACACTTCCAGAGCTTTCAGGAAGATTTATCTGAGTGAAGTACCTGAAAAGCTGGAAAAGCCTCAATATACTTCTGAATGCACACATTCATTTGGAGCTGATTGCTGTTCCTCTGGTGCCCTGTAAATCCTTGAGGAATGCAGTTGAGGTCTGGAATCTTCTGCAAAGGGATTTGGAGGGGTTGTGAACAGAAAAATGGAGGATTTGTCTGACTTTTATACATCTGACAGTTTTAATATATTTTTATAGAGAAACTTTTGGTCATACATACATATATTAATATAACTGTGCAGCTTGAGAGAATCCTCCGTGAACCAATCAGTCCCATTAGCTGTGGCTGTATTCAGTATTCGTAAGTTTTCACCAGAAAATTTGGATCAATAATTTTCAGACTAGAGATTTGTTCATGAGCTCTTTAGTATATAGTCTTTGTCACACAGCCTGCTTTTTCTTCCTTGCAGGGTTACTGAAACCTTCTAAGAGGGGAATGAAGATGGAGGAATGGTAAATAGAGAAAATGAATAATGAATTTCTATGCTCATGTGGACGCAGTGGCCACAAATCTCAACAAAAAGGAGTCACACTGAGATAATGCAGCTCGTGTACAAGTTGCGTACGTGGATTTTTCCCCTTCATGCCTACTGTGTTGTACGCAGCCTTATCTTTTCTGATTTTTTGGTGGAACGAGTTGATTTAATCCTAATTAATCCAGGCACAGTAATGAATGTGAATCAAAGACAGGGGCAACCCAAATGCTCAGCTTTAAGGCTCATATGTGTTTTAGGGTCTTGAGCTAACCGTGTAGTCAGAAGCGTTAGCCAAAAAATGTTACAGATAATCTTAGGAAAAAAAAAGTGAGTATTCTGATGCTGTTGAGCCAAATTATTTGACATCTTTTCATATCACAACAGTTGTTGATGCAGATCTAAGGACATTTGCTTTGTGGGCTGTAGATTCTGTGAATTTATGTAGATACCCAAATCTCTGTTGAGATAAAACTTTCCATGGAGTTGTCTTTCTTATGCTGTGTGTTTCCCACTGCTGCTAAGAGTCAGTTTTCCCATCATGACAGTGAAACTAAACAAAGAGTGCTGGGTAATGAAGCTCAGACATGAGAAGTCTGGACTTTTTTTTTTTTTTAATATTTTATTTTTTATTTTTATATAGGCTTTGGGTTGGAGAATGAAGATTTGCAAATGTGTTCCCGTTTTGGCAAAACTGTCACTGAGGGGAGATTTCTGGCCCAGAATAGAATTTTGGGACACAATGTGAGGGAAAGGGAAGCCAGAGCACCCAGTAAACTAGAAGGCTTTCCTGACAGGGTGGTGAGCTGGGGTGTCCTGTGCATCAAGGCTTTGGGAAGGGTATTTCCTGGTTTGTGCCATGCAGGTGGGCCCACTTTATAGAAATGAGTGAGAATGTTCTCAGATAGGAAACTGAATCTGAGATTTTATGATTCTGGGATCAGGATTATCACAACGTTACTTGTAAGGACAGAAAGAGGTATAAAACGGGAAGTTGGGGTCCACCTGAAGTGGAGTGGGAACATTTTGGAAACTTTTTGTATTCTCAGAGGATAAGAGAAACATTTCTACCTATCACCAGTAATGGAGAGTGACCACACAAATTAGACTGCGACCTCTAAGATGACAGAAATTTGGCAAATTTTATCAGTAACGTACAGGTAGAAATCAAAATGTATTTATGGGAGAATCAGTTTTCTTCTCCCTCTTGCATGGTAAGGTGCTGCATCGAGACAGGAGCTTATTCTACCCTGTTTTGGACAGAACGGTGGCTTTTCTTGAGAGCTGCTCTGTACTTTTGAGCCAGCCTCTGGTTCTTCTCTGGGACAATACAGGTGTCTGCAGATTTTCTGTATAGGCTAAGTGTAAAGACAGATCTCACTTTTGTGGGCCATTGAACTATTGCCAGAAAAAAAAAAAGTTGCTTATCTTCTCCTGATTCAAATGTAGCTTATATATATATATATATATATATATATATATATTTAATAGGACTAAGTAAGAGAAAGCATGTCGGTAGAGTTTCGTTATTTAGTGCTCTGTAGAGCTTGGGCTTTCATTTAAAGATTTTTTTTGGGTCTGAATTGAATATTTTAAAATTGAGTTTGACTAATGACCTCTCAGAGAAGTCAGCCCATTTGTCATCTTGAATGAGAGAATGTAGCTGGTTGTAGTCAATTTTATTTAGAGATTTTTTTTTGTTCCCTTGCTGCTTACAGACACCAGGTCATTTGAATTTCATTCCCTTGAGAAGAAAACAATAAACATACTTTTGATCACTTGCTAATATGAATATCTTCCTGAGATGTAGATGCTGATCTTCTTGGTATGTATCTTTGCACGTGAACTTTTGGGTCTCCTCTGACAGAGTGGAATACGCTCACTGTACTGCCTGCTTCTTGTGATGATCCCCCAAACTAGTGAAGATTTATTGCACAAAAGCATTTGTGGAAATGCTTCCATTCTACAGAGGTACCCAAGACTTTTTTCTTCTTCTTCTTACAGTTGCAGATGATTTGCATAATCATTGCTATCACATCAGATATACCCCACTGTACATCATTTTATATGTGGTTTGTGCTATTGAAAGAGATGAAATGGTGGAAGCTAAAATTCTGTGGAATAGTAAAGTTGTTTCACATACATTATTTGACCTTGGATTATTGTGATTTTTTAGAAAAGGGCCAGTGAAGCTCGGTATGTGGTGGATAAAGCACTAGCTTTTCTCTTGGAGTATTTTTATTAGAAATTTGGATCATGGTTCAAATCACAACTAGAGTCCTAAATGAAATGAGTCTGTGTTTTCATCTGAGTCCCCCAATGGACAATAATCCAGATCATAAAATATACCACTTAAACTTTGGCAGTCTTCTGTTCTTAGGAAGCTTTATTGCTTTGTATTACCTTAACTCAAAGATAGTCCTTCCAGGACTCAGTTCAAGCTGAGGTTATTTGAAGAACAAAGTTTGTGTTTCTTACTAAAGCTGGTCTGTGGATAACTGGAGGCTCTAATAGGGTCACAAAGCAAGCTCACATACCTTTCTGT
The DNA here is from genome assembly GCF_040182565.1 of Anser cygnoides. NCBI lineage: Eukaryota > Metazoa > Chordata > Aves > Anseriformes > Anatidae > Anser > Anser cygnoides. The sequence continues at coordinate 35,456,941 of NC_089874.1, read as the reverse complement.
TGTATCTTAATGAAATTTAGCTGTTTGGCAGGAATGTGTGTCAGATCATTCCCTCTCTATCTCTGACATGGAGCCAAAAGGAGGTGGGGAGACCTCGGGAAAATTATTCTTTAAATCCCTGGAGCCAGAAGCTTTCTGACATCATCACTGATGGTTCAGAAACTTTAAACAAATCCAGTGCAGTTTGGGATCTATGCATGCAAAAGGTCACAATTGACAATCCAGCCTGTATTTTTTGATCCTTACACCTCTTATGCTTTTGCCTGGGCGTCTCTGGGTCACAGCATGGCAGCTTGCCTCCCTGCCTGCAGGGTGACCTGTGTTCTTTTTGTGCTGCCTCCTGGCAGCCCCAGAGCCTTGGGGCGAGCTGAGGCCAGCTGCGTCGCAGTAATGGGAGTGGAAGTGGCAAGAGCTCGTCTGGATTTACATGAGGTAACTGGAGTCTCACTTTAGCCCTTGGCATCATGTTCTGGCTGCATTTGATGTCATGAACGTGGGCTATTTTTCATGCTTTGCTAATAAAAGAAGTGCCTGGCTTCAAAGGAAATCTGGCTTGAAACATCCTGTACCATCTCAGAGACAAATGTGTTATCAATATAGACACCTTTTCCTAATGATTGATCTAAGGCGTAGTAGTCCTTCCAAAGCAAAAGGCACGGGGGCACTGTGAATTAATACCCGACATCTTTCCCTGTGCACCAGAAATAAAGGAAAAAGGTTCACGTGGATGTCATGGATTGTGAATGGATCCCATCCAGGTGAAATTCCTTCTGGTTATTTTTAATGTAACAACAACTGACATTAGTAGCATTTTTTTACCCTGAAGGTGAAACACTTTTCAGACTGTAGCTTAAAACCAGCTCTCAGTTACACAAGTGTAAATCTGTGCCAAATAACTCCGGTGAGGCCGGTGGAGTTATTGGGGATTTACACGGGTGTAATTCTGAGCAGAGCTTGACCCTTTGTGGATATAGATATGCACTCGATTTATTACACCATTATGCTGCAAGCAGGTGTGCAGGGACATCCACTGGGGAAGGAAAAATATAAGTCCCAACTACAGGTCACTCCATATCCCTCTCCTCTTGCTTGCTGTATTTCCAAATCAAAACTCACAGGCAGAACAAATCAACGTGAGCTACTGGGTAATAACCACTCATGGACACCTCAGCTTCAGCCCTATGCAGGGGAAAGGGAGGTGCCTTTTCCCTTAGTATCTCCTTTTGCATTTTCCACTCTTCCCCAGCTGCAATGTTACCTTGATCAAGGCTGTCACGGCAGGAAACAGGTCGCTCTTTTTATGCTGAAATGTCATAGCATCTTGTTATACATACGTGTAAGTGAACGTCTGTAACTGCAGATGCATGTGCAGGGGTGTGTTATGTTGATGATGGTACCTGTGATAATCTAAAATCATGCGTGTAACTATCTGGATGGGTCTGGATTGGGAGAGATACGTACAGCCAGAGCTGTAAAGCAAGGCAGTAGCTGGTCTATTGCTTATAATTTGATATTGATTCAAGGTTGTGTGCTGCCACTGTGGCTACATAGCAGTATTTCTAGGAGAAAGTGCTTCAGGTGAAATGATGGGGTGACTCGCAGGAAAATAACATATGGAGACCTAAACTGGAGCTTGACCAGCATGCCTGGATTAAAATCGTGGGACTGACAATGGGTGGAAAAGAGGGTCAGCAAATCTTTAATGAGTGTCAATGATCCATATTCTGTTTTTAATATTTCCATCAAAATGATGACATCTCCAGCACCTCATAGCCCCTTTCTAGATCACTGCTGGCTCGATGGATGTTCAGACAGAGATCAGTTTTGAAACTGTGATCCCTGACAGTTGGAAGTGACCTTTTATGCATTCTGGCTTTCAGAGAAGAGCATCATTTACTGCACCACTGGTTTTCTCTAGGCATTTGCACTCCTGGGACAAGTGGAGATGCTTTGCTCATGAGATGCTGGGGAAAGCTGGAGAAGGCTGCATGCCTACACTGCTGCCTGAAAGCCATAAATATTAAGTAAATCTCATGCAAACGTTAAGAAAACTGAACTTTCATTCTCAAAAAATTTTTAAAAGAATTTACTTTTTAAAATTGTTGTTGAATATCTTCTTAGCAAGTTTTTCAAATAAGGACCACCTTTTAAGTATTAAAAGTCAGTAAAAAAAAACAAATTGTTCACATCCATACAGAATTGGCTTAGCTACTTTTTCTCCCTCTGAGTGAAATATCCAATGCCAGCCTTGCCCTGTGGACACAGAGCTGGGTACACCAGCTGTTCTCTCAGTGAATTTGCCCGTGAATCAAGTCACTTTTGTATCAGGGTTGTTAAAATTATCCATGTACTCAATTGAAATCTTCCCCAAGCAAATTACAGACAACTTGTTACTGTCACAAATTATCCAGATCTATATTGCCTTTAAATCTTTGTAAGAGGAGGGAGGTGCTGTGAAAAGCTGGAAGACTTCTGACAGTCTGGATTTGAAGTAATCATCTTCTACCAAACGTGCACATTATCTACAGGTATGGAGTTAGAGCTGGTTATAAAATAGATACGGATTATTCAAAGCAGAAAAAAACTATTCATTATTTTTTTTTAATGGTCAATTAAAAAAAAAAGACAAAATAGTTCAGGATTTTTCTCCACATTTCCTACAACTCAGTAAAGACTCATTGGTTGCATTTGTCTTTTCCTGTTTGGTTTTCTCTCCTTTGTCCTTTTCTGTCTCTTGCATGCCCTTTCTTCTGCTATTTTTCTAGAGAAGTCTGGGGAGAAGAAGCAATGAAGTAAAGGCAGAATGGGAAAATGAAAGGAAAAGGCTAAGGGAAGGAAGGAAGGAAGGAAGGAAGGAAGGAAGGAAGGAAGGAAGGAAGGAAGGAAGGAAGGAAGGAAGGAAGGAAGGAAGGAAGATGCAGAGAGAGGGAAGACTCCTGCCTTTCGTAGGCCAAAGCAACATGTGGTACTGATGGTTCAGGCACGTACATAATCTTTTCTGGTCCAGACTAAGGATCTTGCAAAACCTCACCTCTAAGGTTACAGTTTGTCTTATTTTGGAAATGCAGTCATCTTGCTTCAAACATCTTCTCCGTGCAGGGCCGCCAAGGGGAGTTCAGTTTGTTGGGGATTCACTGGAAGAGCAACACAACGCAAAGATGCTAAATCCAGGGGACAGTATCAGAAAAGCAGAACTGTTGGGTGTTTAGAGAGGCAGCCTAAAGCCAAAATCTTAATGCAAGAGATGCACACTCAGAAGATGAGTGCACAGGCTGGAGGTGTGCTCTGACAGCTCCCTCGGTGTGATGATACATGCTTGTCTTCTGCAAACCTCTCCCAGGAAGCTCATCTGAAAGCGTCTCGCCAGCAGTCAGCTGTTTCATCTCGACACCTTCACAGTGAGGCCGACGTGGGGCTGCAGCTAACACATCCACAGCATGCATGAACTAATACCCCCATCTGACTTCATGTGTTTGGTTTACAGGTTTTACTACAGCTTTTATTAGACTGTGATTCAAATCCCAACCCTTCCACCATTGCCAGGTTGTCCAGATGCTTACAAATGACAATAAATTAGAAATACTTAATGCTGAAGCTATTTAGTATCACGTGAGGATAGAGACCTCCAGGCTGGAGCACTGTGCTTTGCGAGCTTTTACCTTGAGCTCGTTGTGGGATGTTTGCCTAACTTTAATTTCATTATTTATTTTCTCTTACTTTAATGGTCTCAGAGGTTGGAGAGAGACCCAGAACCTGGAGCATTTCCTTTCAATCCTGCTTGGAGCACTGCATGTCTCAGTATAAACACCACCAGGGTTTCTAGACCTGTTGGGTAAGGCAGGATACTGTGGCTCGCTGCAGCAATCTTCAGAAAGTGATTTGGATCATCCTATGTGTCTGACAGAGCTCTTCTGCAGCCTTGCCTACACGTAGTGTATCAAGCCAGTGTCTATACAGGAGCAATGTTTTAGGTTTTTGTTAAATACCATGCAAAGCCTGTACTAGCTGCGGTCACCCATGGGTATGGCCTTGCCTGGTACAACTACAGTTGCCTGAGGAGCTCTGCAGTTTTCTCTTGAAAAATATTTCTGTGGAGATTTTGTATTCAGAAGGGAACAGTTTACACCAGATTTCTCCCCCGGCTATCAGACTTGTACTGTTTCATACTCTCGTTTCAGATCCTTAGGTATACAAGAAATACAGAGAGTTCAAAACTGGGCCTGTGGATGTGAAGCAGTTTTATCAACACATAATAGAAGTAGACTCCCCCACCCCACCACAGCTAGTTTTTCTCTAATTGATGTGGTATGTCAGATCATTAGTAAAGTTTTAAAGCTCTGCGAGGCAGGCAAGGGGTTAAGCTGCCAGCAGTTGGGGATCAGAGGATGAAACGACTGAGAGAGGAGAGGGGGGAATGGGTGGGGAGGGTGGGTTGGGAAGAAGAGTGCAGGACAGAGGCAATATCTTAGCCCCTTGAAGCCCACTAGAAACAACTTAGCAAACTAGATACCTCACCAATCTCCTAGCTTGAGATATCTATCTATCTATCTATCTATCTATCTATCTATCTATCTATCTATCTATCTATCTATCTATCTATCTATCTATCTATCTACCTATCTATCTATAGTGCGTGATTGCAGTTTCCTAGTGATTTTGGCTACCTGCAGTGTGTGTGGAGGGACACAAGCTCCAGGACTGTTTCTCAGGAGAGGTGTCTCTCTTGTCATTGGGCAGCTTGGTTAGCCTGGAAAGCTTTCTTCAGACTTATTTCTGCCTTTGTCCGCTACAACAGGCTTTGCTCCTACCTGGTGAACAGGCACTGTGAGACCACTTGCCTTGACAGCTGCTTTTCCACATTGCAAGCTGACTGCTAGGCATTCCAGTAACGTAGTCCCTGCCTCTGGGTATTTCTGGCCACACCTGGTCACAGTGCCCATCCACGTATGCAGACACTTAGGGTTCAGTCAAAGCCTCTCCTGCTTGCTGCTGCTCTGCCCTTTCTGGGGCACCAGAGGTGTCTGTGGCCTAAGCACTTAAATGTGCATAAAATGAAAACACAAGGGTCATCAAAGAAATGGCTTCTGAGTCTACTTGCAGGTTAAAAGCCAGCTGAGCTTTCAATTCCAGTAAATTGCTCTCCGATGTTTCTGTTTTTATTATATATTTATATATTTTTCAGCAACAGAGATCCCCCTGAAAGCTGTGAAAAACGCTCTGTCAGTTTGTTACCTCAAATTATCAAGCAAGCGCATTTTCTAAGTGGGAAAGATCATGGGAACTGGGCTGATAAACCCCAGCCTGTCTGTAAATGGGTAGGAGAGCAAAGCCACGTGCGGCCCGGCCCGGCAGATAAAACAGTGCGTAACCTCTGGGACTTCTCGCCAAGCTGAGTGCTCTAAGGATCACGCAGTTTGGCCGTAAATGGCTCGCCTTGTGTATTTAAAAACTGCAGAGTCTCCACTTGAGCTTCCCTAATAAAATGTTTGGGTTTTGTTAGACAGAGGATGCTTTCCAAGGAATGCAGAGAGCAGAGGAGCTCCTCCAGCCAGGCTGGAGGCCAGTGCAGGAGGCCAGGTGCAAGGATTTGGGGCTCGTAAACAGCCCTCACCTCTGGGCTCCAGCCACTTCTCGTCAGCAGGAACAAGTGCAGAGTCCAGGCCTCAGCCTCGCTGCACGCAGAGGGTTTGGATGCTGAGACTGAATCTGGGATTAAACGCTGTGCCAAGCATATCTCTAGTATGTGGCGGTAGGAAAATGTTGCTTGTACTGTTATGAAGTGTCAGCACGCTTTCTAATGGGCTTGGTTGAGAGAGAAACCAGAAGACACCAAACACATGCTTATATAAAACCTTTCCCTAAGTTAAGAGATGCCAGATTTAAACTGTCATTGTTGATACTCCTAAACACAAGAGGAAATAGTCTTTGGCTTAGCAGGCTGCTCTCTTGGGCAGTGAGCTCACCCCAGGGCAAAGGAGCTCCCACCAAACCTAGGTGTTAGCATACTGATGGTTACAGGTGAAGAAAATACAGGTGGTAACCTAGACTGTATCATAAAGTGTCCCACTTTCACTTAGAAAATATCCAAGACACAAATATGCTGCAGAAAAATGCACTTCAATGCACATATGGGTAGGAAGCAGTAGGTACCTAAGATGGCCCTGCGGAAGGTGCAGTTTCCAGGGCCAGATATGCTCATGCAGTTCATGTCCAATGCCTCCTTGCAGCCCTGTTTACTCTGCTTCTGCTTTAAGCTGTGTTAAAGGTACAACCCGACTGTCAGTGAGCATGCGGTATTTTTCATGCAATCTGCCTCTATTTCTTCCGCAGTCCAGCACAGGAAATAATGAACTCTTCTGAGGTAATGTTTTGTGGTTTGCAGGGTTGTTGCTAAAAACATATTTTATCAATCTGAGTCCTGTGCATGGACATTTTTATTAGACTTGGATGTGGGGATTTTCATGTTTTGTTCTCTGCCCTGTGTTGTCCAGCTCCTCTTTAAGACAAGGCGATAGACCAGGCTGTTCGTCTGCTCATCCACCAGCACACCTGCAACACCTCTGAACCTGCTGGACTTTTTGAACCTCTCCAGACCCCGCAGGCATACTCAGATGTGAGCTCTTAAACTTCTGAAAACCGATAGATGTGCAAAGAAGGAAAACCAGTTCAGGGAAGGAAGCCTGTGGGGCTTGTTCAGCAACGTAGTCTTGTTCAATGTTCCAGCATCCCAAAATGACACCTGTCTGGGCTGCTTAGATGTACATGCCCCGTCTGGAGCCAGACATTTTCTCAGGTTTTAGGCAAAGAAGGAGAGAGCTGACGGCCCTGCTACACAGGGAAGGCAGAACTGTGTTAAGGGAGAAGCCAAAGAGATGAGTAATTGCAGAGCAGGGAGATAAGGGACCTACTCTGGTTTTGTTAATTTTACTGTGTCTTTCTCCATTCCTGCACAGAAAGGCTGGTGTATTTGTGGGGAAAGGACAGTAGGAGCAAGGGAAGAAAAAATGTCAATCCAGAGTTGATCTCTGGAGGAAAAAAAAAATAAGAAAAGAAAAAAGGTGTCAAAGTGAACACTTTGCTCAGTGCTGAATGGTCATCTTCTGTGTATGTATCAAAATCTAATTCGCTCCTGTGGAAGGTATGGTATTGATGCTGGGTAATGAGGAAGCATCAGACATAAGAATATTTATAAGAACGTTATTAAAGATTTCTCCTTTCAAGAAGTGACAGATTAACTAACAAAATAATCCATTTTATTGGACAAATTGGTAAGAAAAGTATGGTGTCTGGCGGACCTCCAACACCAATAATACTATTAACAGGAGCTGTGGAATTGATGCCAAATTAAAAGGAGAACATTCTGAGCTCTGAGTGACACAAGTGGCCTTCTGCCAGGAAAGGTAAGTATGAATGCATGAGGAATGTTTTCTTCTTGTTTTTACATTTACCTTTGGCATTAAGAAGTCACATAAGGGCTGTTAACATCTGAGGTGGTATAAATCTAAACAGGTAAAGGACAGGACAGGTTTTAAAGGTATTTCCCAGCAATTCATCTTGAGCACACAGCTACCAACTATTCTCACTCTTTGAGTGCAGTACCACAAAATAAATTACCATTCCACATTTTTATTAGCATTTCATTAGAAATAAAATCCAAAATGTTTGACAAACCATATTTTTAAAAGTTTCTGAGGGTAGGTTTCAGGCGAGAGAGGGATTTTTTTTGTTTAATTTGTAAAGGAGACAAGATCTGAGAACTCTGAGGCCATTTTTTTTTTTTTTTTTTTTTTTTTAGTACCAAAGATCCTGCTTCCCTCCTCTTGAGCTTTTCTTTTTCCCACATGTATGCAAAAGGTCTCAGTAGGGCTCTGGCTTGAGGAGGATGCTAGTCACTGTGAGGAAAGGAGGTGAAATCAAGCCATGAAAAATAGATGTTTGGGGATCAGGTGAGAAATCACTTTTGTCTGATGACTGAAACTTTACCAGCATGCTTAACACCAAAGATCAGATCTTCAGCTGTCATAAATTGACATCTGTGGAGCTATTTTTTTCATAGCAGCTGAGGATCTGGCCCATAGGTCTGGTTTAGTGGTAACTCTAGTCCAGTCTGGGAGCAAATTAAGGTGGGCATTGAATGGCTACTTTCCAGAAGTTAGCTGGCCTGACCCAGCAGGTGAGGCCCAGGGTGCTTTCCATCTCACTTCTTCAAAGTAGAGGCTACGAAAATAGTCATGGGCATGGGAAACAATTACATTGTGATGAGTGTACATACTTCTAATCCTCAGTAACCCCTGACTGTCATGTCATTCTAAAGATGTTTTCTGGAGTGACCATTCTTATATGGCAATTTCAGAATCCAGTTTGTGATTCTGTCACTGAAGGATTTTTTTTCTTTCTGGAGAGAGTGTTTTTTTCCACTTTTTGCTCTCATTGCAGCATACTGGATAAAAACAAAACAAAACAAAACAAAACTTTAGGAGATGCTTATTTCAGGGAGGAACCAAGTGAAATGTAGTTCTTCAAGGAATTGTGCTAAGCATCTGTCCAGCCCCCCACCTATCTGTCCCATTTTCCTGGAAAGACTTTTTATTTTATTTTATTTATATAAAATATTTTTCTGATCTGTATAATGTTAATTCTGTAACTCTATTAAAAATGGAGAAGTAGAAGAAATTTGGAAACAAGGATAAACAAGATTGGTTTTGATCAACTAAGTCATTTTAGGATATGTTCCTTAAAAGCTGAGGTCTGAGGCCCACTTCAAAAATACTGGTCCAGATAGTGCAATGTTGTGATTCAGTCACAGGAAATTTTCTGCATGTTATAGCATCGACAAGACCCCTAAATGCCCCACAGCTATGCAGAATGCTTGTGACTTTTGAGGGTTAAGGCAAATTTTTATGTGCTAGAGCAGTTCTGGGCTTTCCTAGGCATCTCTCACCTGGGCAGAAAGACTTGCGTATTTCCATCTCTGACAACATGACACTTGTGTCCACACTAGGAAGCTCAACCCAAAACTTCTAGAGAGGCAAAAAAGCTTGTAGGAAAAAAATGGTATGAGATGACTGAGTTGTCAGCTGTGTGTCTGACTGTCTCTGGGACTAATGGTGTGCCAAATCCTGACAAAATGGGACTAAGGAGCAAATACCTGCACACAAAATCCATATTTTCAAACTCAGATATTGGTATATATAGAATTTATATATTAAAAAAAATCAAAACAAAACAAACAAAAACAACAAACTACAACAACCAAAGCCATCTCAGATGAGCTGAAGCCCCCTCCTGTTAACAGATCAGGCCAGATCTGTAGGCTGTTAGGGAAAAATCTTTCACCACTATTTGCAATTACTTTTATGGGATAGTCAAAATTTTTCTATTTTAGGTGTTGACAAAAATGTCAACATCAGAATGCTGACAACCTAATCACCATTGGAGAATGGGAGTTATTTTTGTAAAGAGGGGTTGTTCAAAATGCTCTATTTAATACACATACAACACCATGAATATTGGTTGGATAACAAAACTGGAGGTGGTCATTGTTTCTGTTGTAAATCCTAGACACTGATTCAATGCGTAACAAACAAACAAACAAAAAATACCCAGAAAACCTGACCCTGGAATCTTCTTAACCATAGCAAGCTCTTTTAAGTAACCACCCATTTTGTGATATGCAACTCTGCCATCAATATTTTCTCATTCTGAGCAGGATCAGAGGTGTTGGTGCCAGAAGTCAACATACCAAGAGAGTGTCTGCTTTTTTTCCAACTGAATCGGAGAGCAGGAAGTGCAGAGAGTTGTACAGGAGAGGTTTCCTCATGCTTTCCAGCCTTCTTGGATGGAATTGGCAGAAAGTTTGGACAGGACCCGGGTTAATACTGGCACTCCTGAACACTTTTCCAGCCCAAGTCCAGTCTCCAAACCATGTGGGCTTTGTCCGTTCCTAATAAGTTTATCTGATCTAATCTGTTTTTTATTTAAACAGGGATTAATAGCATTTCTTTGTTCTTTGGTGACTTGATGCTAATCACATGCAGCACACTCCTTAGGATCAGTTACACGAATGCCTGAATTGCTACCTTAGATGATGAAAAACATCTGGGGAAGGAAGTGTTTGTAGCAAAGGGGAAAGGAAGAAAAGAGGCAGATGGCTGTGTCTAGGGGCTTTAGCTGTGGTGTCAGGAGCACTTGTAAAATGGCTCTGTGGGTTCCTCTCTGTATTTAGGACTTTTGTAGGATAGCCTTATCCCTGCATACTGGTGTTGTATGGTTCCTGAATCTTTAAATAAAATAACCCAAAGCCCTGTTCATTTTGGACCTAAACCTGTGTAGTTGGCAAGTTTTCACTAAACCCTTATTGCTTCCGTTGTGGGAGATTTCCTGCGTGCCTTAGCACTGACAAAATCCCTAAGCACCCCACATCTGTGCAGAGGGCTTGTGACATTTTGAGGTTAAGACAAATGCAGAAGAAGAAAGCAAGAGAAGACCCTTCAAGGGAACATCAAAGCTTGGACATAAGCAGAGTGGAAACCGGGGGCAGGACAGTGCTGCAAAGTCCACTCCTGGCCTGTAGGTTGGGCTGTTCGATGCTCGGGCACTGTATGTGCTGCTAAATGTGGAGGCAAAGTGCCCAACAAGTCATGACATCTGTGGACTGGACCGTGGTTCTAATGTATGTAGGAAACAGGTCTTTAAGGTTGTAAAGAGACCTGAATATAGCCCCTCACTGAACAGTGCTTACATCGGTCCAGCTTTTAACTGATCCTAGCTTTCTCAATGGAGAAGGGAGATGGTTTTCGGCATTTTTTCAGACTGTGGATTTGTAATGATTTTCCAGGGAGGATGCATGTGTCTGCAGGGAGAATTAAAGCCTATGCATGACAGGTTAGCTTTTCATATGCTGCATTAGAAGTGGTCAATCTATGCCCAAGGCTCTACTGACTACCAGTGGAATAGCCTCAGTCTAGGGGAAATCCTGGTCCTAGTAAAGCCAATGACAAAACTCTTATGAGTTTCAGCCTAGTCAGTACTGAAACCTCAGCAACTCTTGCGGTGTTCAAGGAGGAAAGAAAACCTTTCATTTCATGACAGGATGGGAGGCTCAGCAATGCAGACAGATTGTCTTGCAGCAATGCCAAAAATAGCACCTGTGTTTTACAGGAATAAATCAAGAAACTCCAAGAGCCCCATCTCCGAGGAACGGCAGATTAATCCAGGAGTTAAACTTCTACCACTTCCATAACAACACACAGCTTAGCCCAGCTGCCTGGCATGAACTGCTTTAAAGGGACTTTGTGGCACAATCTAAGTCCTTCACAAATCAGTCCTTCACAAGTATCAGTTAAAAGGTATATCAGATGTCTTGCAAAGTCTGAAACATTGGTTGACGGTCTTATTTTATGTATGCCCTTGAGTAAATAACATATTTAAGTCACACTCTGCATGGTTAAGTATATATTTTTCCATATGTTGCTTCAGCAGAAAACTTAACTGAGGCTTACCTGCAAGAAGCAGCATTTCAGGATGTCAGCATATTCACACCAACTTCTGCTCCTGCATAGGTCAGCAGGAATAAGCACTTAGAAAAACTCTCTTAAGGTAAGCTCTGGTATCAAGTGTGTACAACAACATTTATTTAACTCCCAGAGGAGTTTATGAGGCTTAATTAATACCAGCAAATTGGATTAAGATCTGTGGGTGAAAGATGATACAAAATTGTACAAAGGGTGGCCCACGGCTCTCGCTAGTATTTCAGAGATGTGGGATCTCCCCAGGCTCTGGGTCGAGCTGTGGTGCAGGGTGACGCACAGACGATTGAGTGGGTTTGAGCAGGTAGTCTCACGATCTGTGTCCTCTGCTCATGTCCCAGGTCGTCCTTCAGGCTCAAGGCTGACACGCTGAGTTCAGGAGATCAAGGTGGTGGTCACAGCCCCCTTTTGCTGCAACCTGTATGTGAATGGCAATACAACACACCCCATCGAAACACCACGTCAAATGTGTGAGAGTACAGTTATATATGAACTGCTTGATGTTTTGCAGTGATTCAGATCCAATGCTTATATGGTCTACTTAAAAGCCAAACAAAGCTAAAAATCCAATTGAGACCGGCCAGAGGAAGGGAAAACATCAGAGGCAAATAGCTGCAAATGTCAGGTTGCTTATGTTGGAGCCTGTCTGGTTTTTGGCCTGAGAGTTTTCGGTTAAATCTGCAAATTCTTTCTCAGGCATTTCCCTGGAGCGGTGCTTTCCCTAAACAGAGGTTTGGACTACCCAGAGGTGACAGACTTACTAGGTCTTTTACAAGTGAGAACTTGGAGTGGATTTAGAAATAAGTTAATTCCTAGATTAAAACAACAACAAACATCCCCATCAGCTCTGAGTGCTGCTAAATGACTGGGCAATTAGGGTGGCATGATAGGCCAGCTGAACTGGCATTTCTCAACCCCATAAACAACAAGGAGGGAAGTGCCTGGTCTGAAAACCTGCACAGATGGTGCTGCATTAGCTGCTCTCTTACAGAACTAATTAAGGAGCTCTTTTTGGCTTACAGTGGCAGGCACTGCACGTGAGAGCTTTATAAAACTCACTAAAGACACTCTACCTCAAGACATCTCCAAAGGCTGACACAATGGTAAAAAATGGTGCTCAAGAAGGCCGTGATGTTTCATTGAGTTTCCATTAAGATAATTGCATATAAAATAACTAATTGATTATGTATCCACCATGGAAATATTTGGACTCCTGTAGCCAGAACAAAGGGTCGTTGGAAGATCAGACTGAAATAAACCTTCTAAATGTGCCCATGGGTTTAATTCTGTGGGTTAACAAAAACAAAATTAATGGCCTGTGAAGGTTATCCATTTACAGTAGCCACAGATCCACACAGTATCAGAGACAGACCTAAAGGTGTTCATTGTACATATGTGCAAGTGCTCAAAGCCCGGAGACCTCTTTCTTCACTTTAGGAGCTTCTAAACACACACCTTATTCAGCAAATTGTTTGCCTTTCTCCACAGCACAGGATTAGCTGCAGATCTATGGTCAGTGATTTTCTTCAACCAGCATGTAAACAGGAAAATTCCCCCAATTAGGGGCACAATACGTGGAAGGCAGAGAATTTTGCTATCTAGCAAAGTTTCTGCATCCTCCAACTGATACTTGATAAGTCCCACTGGGTTTCAGACTCTGAATTTATAGGATATGCTGCTCTTTACCGAAATCTCGTAAAACAGGCTAATACGCAGTACCTAGGGGAACATGAAAAGCAACCTGGTTATAAATATTTAAGCTACATTGTAAATTGTACACTAGAGGTAAGAAAAGCAGGAACTCCTCCATTCAAGAAATGTGTGAGGCTAGGAAATGTGAAGTGTGGGACTGCACAATCCCAGATCGTTTGTCCCCTTCCATGTCCAGTGGATAAGAGATAACAATTGCTTCAAAAAGGCCCACTCAATAGCACTGCCTCTGGAGCCCCACACACCATTTTAAACCTTAAGGAATAATTATTTGTTAATTCAAAGCCAAACATTTCATTCTGGTTTTCATTTCATTTGAAAAATACCTTTAGTTCTTAGTTTCGCTCATGTCAAAAATTTGGCTGGGAGGAATTCTCAGCTGATAAAATCTAAGAGACAGCAAAGATCCCTACACAAAGCTTTATTTTTGTAATTTCTGCGGTATTAATCTGATGCTTTTTCCTATTGCCAAGAGTGAATGCTAGTGACCTGTTACAGATAGTGCTCTATTTTTGTAGGATAAAAACTTATTTTTGCTTATGAAGAAGGATGTTATGTTATTTGATGAAAAGCACTACTTGGGGTGATCTACAATAGTGAAAGACTGGCATCCACTTACAGCTTTTTGTTCTCCAGATATCAGATCAAATCCCCAAGATCTTGGGGGCTGTGGCAATGTTGTGGCTGCTGTCAGAGGAGGCAGGATTTGCTCCCAGGGGACAATGGGAGGCAGTTTCAGAGTGCCTAGGGAGTTCATTCAAGTGCATTGCTTCCGCTTCTGTCTATCCTCTGATCCACCTTCCCTTGCAGTTAATGGAGAGGTTCACTTCAGTTTTTGAGTGGAAGCCCAAATCAGCTTGTTTAAAGACAAAAAAAGAAAACCATTAAATAAACACACTGAAACAAAATAAATCAATTCAGCCGAGGAAATATTACATTTTTTATTTTCTTTCCTTTTTTTTTTTCTTTTCTATTTTTGGCCTTTGTAATGTTGCTGACAAACATCTTGTGTTTTAACTTCCCTTATCACCTTTTATTTTGAATTAACAGCCTGGTTAGCTTAGAGATGATGTATGTTTCCTTATTATTTAGGACACTTTTTTTTATGGCATACATGGAATTTTTGAACATTTTTTTCCCAATGAATGTGAAGTTGCTGTCACCTCTGTGGTTTCAGTCTGGTCATAGTTAGGATTTTTCAGGCCACACACAGGCCAACTTCTTACTTTTGGCAAGAAACAGACAACTGGGCTCATAAATTATATTCATAAATATTTAGTGTACTCATATGTGTGGCTCTCTAAATAAAGAGGAGGAAAACCAAGACCTGAGGAAACCTGGTAATTCTGGGGGAAGAATAATTTATTTTGTCAGGAAGAAAAACCTTCTACAAAATCTGTAAAACTATAATTTACTCCTGACATTTAAAATAAATCATGTTTTTGTACAAGTATAATGCGAACGAAACTACTTCCAGAAAATCAGTATGGGTTTTGACCAACAGAAGTACTTGAAATATTGAACACTGGAAGTATTCAGTAATAATGAACAGCATAGGTGTGCGTGATTTATTATGCCATGAGAGAGACTATCTAATCTTATAGATCCCATCCTCAGGAGGGGCAGCGGTCTCTTTCTGCACGTGACCCTTACTGTAAAACAGAAAATGGGGCCGTGGTAACAGCGGTGGTGGCTTGAGGCTGGTGGGAATAGCACATGGCCTTTCTTCAGCTGGGACACCAGCAAGGAGAGGACCTTTCCCTGTGGGCTCAGCCAGGCTCTGCTCACCTGCCTCAGGTCAGCTTTCTTGGCTCCTGCAGAAAACAAAACAACCTGAACTTTCTATTTGCTTTCCATTTCTTCCTATGCTTGTGTTCTGTTCCCTACAGCTTTTCAGTCAGTTGAAGCTTTTCCCTGATGGTCACACTGTGAGCTGGGCAGAGCTCAATGCGCATCCAGCTCTTTCATTCAGTCACACTTATCCTCACCTGTAACTGATAAAGAGATGGCTGTTAGGGTCTTCCTGCTTTTTTTTTTTTTTTTTTTTTTCCCAAAAAACAATCTTGACTTAATATATCTTTTTTTTTTTTCTGCAGCTTTGTTAACAGCACCGTTACAGGGAAACACAGTCTGAATGACACAGCAGCCCACAGATTGTGACAATAAATTGCTCAATGCTTTCAGATCAGCCTAGCTCCAGAAAAATTCCAAGCTAAGCTCTCTGTAGTGCTGGATGTTGAATCTGTACTGCTTTGGCTGCCTTTGTGGCATACTGCAACATTGTACAGATTGGAGACAGGAAGGATAATTGTGCCCAAGGCAGGTTTGTTCCCCGTGGTTTGAAAATCACCTCATTTTTAAGTTCAACTTAGTTTTCATTAGGCCTCTGATGAAATCTCTCCTCTCATCTTCTCATTAAAATTCCCCCTTTCTCAATAGGATTACATTCCATTTCCTATTTTCCGCCTTCCTCTATCTTAAACTGCCCTAAATTGTTTGGTCACCCTCTATCATTTGGATAAAATATTTGTGAGGCAAGCTAAAAAGGGTCAGGGGAGATGTTTGCATGCAGGACCCTGTCAAATCGCAGGAGTGGAAGAGTTCAGAAGACATATGTGACCAATTTTCATGGTTAGCTGATAGGAGCTCGGTTGCCTGGGGTAAGATCCGAAACTCATGCATCAGTGAAAATTATCACCCCCTGAATCTCTGGCCAGATGTGCACCCCTCATCTGATCTTGTATTATTTTCAGGTGTCCATGTCTTTGCCCAGGTATTGGAATGGAGGCTTTGAGGCATGCCTTTGGAATATATTTCAGTCTCAGACATTTGATAGGGCTATGAGAAACCTTTTTTCTTCACTCCTGCCACATCACTGATGAAATGAATTCGGAACATGCAAAAAGTTGGTCACTGGATTTATGGCAGTGTAAACAAGAATAGGGCAGCCTGCTCTGTGACTACAAAGCTGAGGAGCAAGCTATGAGAACCGTGCATAATACTGTTAACATACGTTGAACCCTCTCCATGTTAGCCTCAGAGGCTCCTTGTTTTATTGATGCAGCCATCAGAAATATGTTTATCCCACAGAATAAATTACAGTCTTCAGCCACATTACACCTATCCCCATTCAAGACATGAATATGCTTGTCTATAGGGCCCTGGGAGAATACTCTGGACAGTCTGGCTGGGTGGGAGGAGAGGGCACAGGACACATGCTCTTCATGCTCTGTCCCAGTTCATTATAAAAATGGCCATTTCAAGTAGTGCTTATGAACTCCTGCCATTTGATGAGCTAGTAATTAGCACAGTGGGATTTCTCTTGGCCCCTTAATGTCTTTGAAATGTGGTGTAAGAATGCAAGTGAAGTATTGGAAGGCTTGGGGTGAAAGGAGCTTTCTGGATCTCCCAGTTGGGAAGGGAATCTGAGGGACAGCTCCAAGGAGGGTTTCCCACTGGAAGACATGGCATGGGGTGAGATCAGAGCTTCGTAGCCTGAGCTGGAGATGAGACTAGGTGCTAGGTAGAGAATAACCTGTAAAAAAAAAAAAAAAAAAGAGTGCAGAACTTGTTAGGTACCTATTTGTTTTTAGTTGGAATATTGCCATGTGATCTCTCACTAACTCCAGAGAAGCCTCTTGGATTGCTGCAGAGCTGGGCTCTACACTGTCTTATTCCCTGTCTTCCAAGCTCTGGCTGGGTAATTCTTTGACAGTTTTTGACAGTGACCAGCGGTGCTAGCCAAGAATATGATATCCTCATATCGTGTTCCCCTGTGCTGTATTTACTATGTTTATGTTAAAAGAAAATGCTTCTGGACTTTAAAACACTAGGCTAGAAAGATGAAGAGCATGTACTGGAGTTTCAAATGATACACAAGGTTGATTAATAGTGACCCAGGGGGTCAACTGAAATTTAGGGCTAGAGTTTCTAGTAATGGAGGAGAAAATTACTGAAAAGCAAAAATCCTAATTTTCCCCCTTTAGGCACAATAATAGCCATTGTCAAATTTCAGAAATATAACACCGTGGACCTGTCTACCGAAGGAAGCAGCTGAAAGCCCTGTTAGTAAAGTCATGGAGAACAGGACTGAACAAATTTGGGGAAGGTACCCTGGGGAACAATCAGAAGGCTGGTGAGATGATCTGAGGGCTCTTTTGATCTCTGCTATTTCTGATTTTAAACCTTAGTATTACCGCATCACCAGAACTGAAACCAGAGAAAAGCAGGAAAATACTCGGAGGTATTGAAGAGGACAAGGATACGTCTGCTAATGTGAGAAATAAAGCCAAATGTCTGAAGGGCTTTTGGACTGGAACAGGTGCATTTCTGCTGTAGACCTGTGGAGAGAGCTATCTTTGGGGGTGAATATCCGAATAATCAGCCAAGGGCGCAGACCATGGGCAGAGAGTCATGGTGCACTAAATTCAGTAGTGTTGAAAGTCATCCAATATGTGGGAAGAGAGAAGAACCCATGCCTTCACCTCTGTCTGAGGTCCCTGTAATAAATCTGATGCTGATTCTGCCAGCAAATGCCAGAGATGAGAGGAGATGGGGTGAAGGCAAGCCTTGTCACGCTGGTACTCCTTATTTCATTCCTGCCGCAGCTGTAGCTACCATCCCTTGAGGCCTCATGTCATTCTTCTCATTTCAAACCACAGGGTGAGGTTGCAGATTTGGTAACCAATACTGGGCACGCCATGGGGAGGGACAGAGTGCTGGCTATTAAGTTCTCTGTATTTTCATTTGCAGAAAGTGCTTTGTACGTTCTGTGAGCGAGCCAGCACAGCTTAACTGGCAAGGCTCACAGAAAGGATAAATCAGCATAGTGCTATTGGAGCTGCAGTGATTTATACAGCTGAAATCCTTGTGTCTGTATTTTCTGTTTGCTTTTGTAATTTATTGAATTTTTGTCCTTTTGGCTTGACTCTGCCTTCATCCAAGGGTATCCCACTGCCATTCCCACTTCATAGTATTTCAACACAAAAAAGAAAGTCACTTATTCTTTGGGGATTATTTGATGTCTAAGAAGTCTTTCATCTCCATTTTACTGTTTTGGGATAAGAACCAAGGTGTTCTGGATGATATTACAACTTAAAGAACAGTTGTATAGTAAAATATTTCATTATCAAGAATCACCTGCTCCTAAGCTGCCCCGCATGAGAATTTTAGATCAAGAAGAAGTAACTGGAGGCAGTCTTTCCCAGATGATGAAAAATAGCAATTTTGGAAGAGGAGATCCTCAAAGGCTTAAACATGGAAAGTGACACTCACACGGAGGAATTGGTTACATTTAGAACATATTTATGAAAAGCCTTTTGTTTCTGGCTGAACAATGTGGCCGTGCATCTTAGCTGAGTCCACAGGCAATCGGTTGAGACTTCTGTCTTTGACATGAATATTTGTAGAAACATCAGAATGATAGGTGTTTCATCTGAAATTGAGTCCACAAAGATAAACTGGGACTGGCATGTGACTCAAGCAAGAATTTTATCCAAGTATGGCAGAAGAAAATAATCTGGCAACATATCACATTTTTAGATGGTGTGGTCTCTTATACCTTTTTGAAAGTGATTGGACAGGTTCAAGTTGCCTCTTATATCATTGTGAATTCTGAATAATTCCCTCAGGCTTACATGGTTTTATTTAGGGTTTATGCTAGTGCAACTAAAGTCAGGGGGAAAGTTGTTGCTTGATGTAAATGTAGTCCCACTGTGGAATCTAACTGAGTTTAATATTAAAAAACAGTGGAATCTAACTGAGTTTAATATTCACTCAACTTTACTCATTTTAAAAATATTTTTACAAAAAATATCAAAAAATAATATAAGTAATTTCTGAATTTAGCCCCATCATGTAGTTTGCATGTCTTTCAGTTACTAACACAGGACAAATTGGGCATATCTTTTTATGAATAACCCAGTTGGGCCTAATAGCATTCTGACCTGAGTTTGCATCTTAGCATGTGCCTGCCCAAGTAATTGAACAAATACCCCCTGTCTGATTAATAATACTTATGTTGTTACAGTTATTTAGAAGTAGGCTGTAATGAGATGAAGGTTTTAAAAAAGTGTTACCACTATTGGTGTCTGTGAAACAATCATTAAATTTTATGAAGTTTTTGTCTCCCAGCTCTTGACTGCCACCATCTTCATATTTACATTCACCTCCTATATTTAGGGGGAAATGGTCCAGGGCACTTTTCTGTGGACATTTTTCTCTCCCTTGAACAATGGGGACAAAGCCTAAGAGGAGGTGTCTTTGTAAGCTGCCATACCTGTTTCATAAGCAAATAACTCATGCAGCTTGAGTTTGTGCATGGCTTCTTCAATATTCCTCCACCCATGCAGGGCTGAAAGAAGAAATTCAGACTGTCCCCAGCTTCAACAGCCATTGGCCCACAGTCCAAGCCTGGGCCAAGCTTGGAAGGTAGCCCTGAGGATTAAAGAAGGCATATCATCATCCTCCTACAGTCAGTGGTATTGCAGGGAACTTTATCAATGTTCTTACTGTCAACATTATTAATATAAACCAAAGATAAAGGTAACAATTCTGTTTTAATAGAGGGATGGTACTGATACATTTGCTCATCGCTTAAATCCTGGTCCCTCTCTGTTCTGAGCTGTCACATATTTTCTGGTGCTTAGTAGACCTCTTATTTAACCATAAGTTTGGTAGCTTCACTTCAATCTGAATTACAGAATTAAGACTGCAAGGACTTAACAGTCCTACTTGTCAAATGTTTTAAATACCAAAACATTTTAAAGTGACTTGCTCTATATAAAGAAGTGTGTCAAGTCACAGAAGAAGGGAACATATGTGATCCATTTTACAAGAGTAAAATCTGAGGATTTACCTAAGGACACAGGAATTTTGTGAGGTAATATTTATAAATGTTGCAGGTGTTGTGGTAATTGTAAATTGGCAGCCTTACATCATCCTTCTCTAATTGGCTTTGGATTCTGGTTTCCACACAGTCATCTTAATGTTAATAATTTCATATCCTGCTTGAAAGCAGGAAGAAACCATTCTTTTAATTGGAAAAAAAACCAATCCGGATGACTGTCCCTGTGTGGCTTCCAGTGCAGTTTGGAGATGTGAGCTGGGAGGGCAGTGCTGGGATGCCGGGGGCACCTCAGTTCTGTATGGGTGGTGCTGGGTTGTAGTGCATCGCAGTTCATTTCACTGGCTAGCAAAGTGACCCAAACTCCTGCAAGAAGGGAAAACTCAAGGAACATACAAAAGTTATCTTCTTCAGTGAGAAAATAAACTGTGGCATATAACATCCAGCTGTTGCATACTCAGAGGAAAAATTAACTCCTTGCATTAATTAAGGTATGTGATTTAAAAATTCACAGATGTCATGAAGTGCAGAGTTAAGGCTCCTGTTAGGTCAGCCATAATTCTGTCCCTTATGTGTGTGCTATAAAGGGACACAGGAAAAAGGGAAGTGGAAATGAAAGTATTGGATAAATAGTAATGGAATTTAAAATCAGAGTCCAGAAAGCACATAAATACATGTTTGTCTTTAAGATTGTGATTTACTCTGTCTGAGTCAAATAAAGTGAATGGACCTATTCATTCTGTGTAAAAGTTAAGCACATGCTTAGAGCTTTCACTGGATCAAGGATTCTCTGTCCTTTGAGATTTTCAGAAAAAAATGCGCTCTCAAATGTGAAAGGAACTTCTGTTTTTATTGTCTGAACCATGTCTAGCTTAACTCCAGACCAATCTAGAATATTTTCTAGATTTTGGGAACCTTGAATCCCTTATACCTTCTTTTATGTTCTGTTTGAATATTCTTTTTCAGTGTTAGCAAAATAGTATCAGAGGATTTGCTTGCATATCTTAATTCATATTTTCTTGGACTTGTTCCTAACTTCTTTGTATTCTCCATCAAGTCAACTGAAGTGCCCACATAAGCGGGATTTATGGCTTTACTGCTAATACAGGCATAAAAAACTATTTTATTTCAGAAAATTCAGGTTACACAAAACTGAAGGCAGTTGCCTTTGTGACAGGGCTAATCTTATTTGTAACTGTCAAGGTATAAAAAACACGTGGCACACTGTGCTTTGTAACACGTACCCGGTTGTAGATGAGAAATGAGGTTCTTCATGCAAGCAGCAGTATCTGCAAACGCTAAGAAAATTTAAAATGGACAATTACATTTTCCATAGCTTGATTAAATATGTTCAGCTGGAAAAAAAATAAAGACGTCTAACTTCATTCACAGTTGCACCATGCTGTTGTGAGGAAGGTCAGCTTCCTTCGACTAGCATTTAATGGACTTTAGTATTGGAAAAAAAAACAACTAGATGCTGGGCAATGAAAATTAGTCTCTACCTCAGCAACCATACAGAACGACCTTTCCATGCAAAAAAGCTTTTTGTTCTGTTTTGTTTTGTTTTGTTTTGTTTTTCCATCTAACTCTTACTCTGTTTTTTTTTTTTTCAAAGGAGAAAAGTTAGGGAAACTTAGGAAAATTAGGAAAAAAGTTGAGAAAGAGCAACTAGCATTCCGAAAGTTGACTGCTACCTCAGAAACCAACCTACAAGTTTAGAAGCCAAGGTCATAACTGAAGCACTAGTTGTAGTGGTCAGGTCAAATAAGGGACAGTTGTAGCAGAAAGAAAAAATGTGCAGACCCATGTCTTTTTAGTTTTGAAACTGAAAGGTGAAATTTATTGCAGGATAACATACAATTCAGGTGTGTCATAAGAAAGAAACTGAGTGCAAATGAAAATACGGATGTAAAACTGACCAGTGTCATAGGTACAACCATTGCAGTTGCACTTTGTGGATAAGCTAATTAAAAAATGTGAAACCTCTTAGTGAATAATATTAGCAACTGAGTAGGGGATTTCATTATCCCTAATTTGGGACATGTCACAGAGAAAGAATTTTTATGTACAATTGGAAAATCCAGCTGGGGTGTCTGACATCTTGTACCTCTAAAAATACCAGCATTGGTTTGTCTTCTATTTGCCCTAGAAAAAAATGATATACCATGAAGTAATGAACCCAAAGACACACCTGAAGTCTTGGCATGTCAAAGAACAATTCCTGCAGTTTATCTGCAAATGCTCAGCAGAGAAGCATGTGGGTGGGCACCAGGGTGTCTACAGTACTGCAATCATGCAGGGTCTCACGAATTTGGGAATGTGGGGCTTCCCTGCAGTGAGCTGATGCATCTGGCACGCTGTACAGCATGGTAGTTGCCATTGTCCTAATGCTTTGTGCATTTTGCTGTTTGCCTGTCCATACACAGCTGGAGGCTTCTGCTTTTTGTGTTTTCAGATCTTTGACTCAAGAGTTGTCTTTCTTTTCACACATTTGTCTTTGTACTTGTACACCAGCTAGCACACTGGGCTCCTAACACACAACTAGCAGCTCTCGGTGTTGTGGCAATACAACTAATATCATTCATCCTAATTTTACTCAAAGTGCTAGATGTTTTCCCAAGCACTTTCTGAATCTTAAAACAAAACAAAACAAAAAGTTGAGTTCATGTTGACTAAAATTTCAGACATATTTTTCTAATTAAATAGAATTGTTTGCAACATGTAAAAATAAATCAAGGTTTCCAAACCCTTTAGCTGGCTGGATCTCCCAGGGCTTGGGTATATGTCACTGAGAGTTTAATGTTACTGGTAAAGAGTAAACAGTGTTCTGTGATAGATTAATTACATAAGGTTGCCTTACAAATATTAAATAATGGATAGGTATTCAAATCTGAAGTAAATAAAAACTGACATTATTTACTTGAAATTTTCTGCCCCTCTCCCCTCCCTTAGAAAAGTAATGCCCATTCCCCAAATGTGTTTGGGAGAAGACTGTAAATTTGTTTGCTACTATCACATCCCTATTTCAGTGCAGACACAGGCAAAAAAGAAACCTTTCAGGGCATTCTCTCTTTTGTGCTCAGTTACATCTTCTGTACTCCTTAAATTTCTGACCACAGCTGGTGGCTTTCCATTTCAATGGCTGGATCAAGACTAACAGGGGTGACAAAGTACATCTTCCCCTTGCCCTCTCCCTGGCCTTGTGCTGTGCTTACAGCCATGCAGATATCTTAGAACTAAAGGAGTAATCTCAGCATTAATCACTGGCTTTAGGGAGATTTTTCACATAATACAGAAGGAAGAGTTGAACAACTGGGCCCTGAGAGCTGCCTAGGGAGATGAGGAGGTGTAAAAACCAGACAGCTATGAATAGACTGGGTGGTCATCGATTCTCATAGTGCAAGTCTTTTACTTGTTCAGTGCTTCCTGCTCACCCCCTGAAAGCCCTTGCTGTGCATACCCAGAGCTTGTTATTCCAATCAGGAACAAACAAACAAAAAACATAGATGGAGTTTGCAGCAAATAACAAATACATCTTGTTCTTGTGTCTTAAAGTTCAGCAGTGGTGGCCAACCAAATGCAGGAAACCTGTTCAGCTGTCGTTACCCAGTCCTCTCACCTTTATAAACATGTCTCGTGGCTGATGTTCATATTTTCATTGTGAAAATAAATACAGAAGGCAACACTAGGCATCCGTTCCTGGCTGGCATTGCTTCCTACAGAAAGGAATTAGCCAAAAATGAAGTGAATGCAATTGCGTTTTATGTTTGTTTCCTCCTAATAACTTTTGAGTCCACTGGCCAATTTCAACTAAATTTGACAGAAGGTAAAAGGCTCTGAGATTATCAGCTTCCTACAAAGCTGGGGAAAATCAGCATCTGGATAGAGGAGATAAAGCCAAATGAGTGCCCCCACAGATGGGAAAGCAAACAGATCCATTCAGCCTGACAGCAGCCTGCTGGCCCCCGAGCGTGAGCTACCCATGTTGCTGTCTTTTGCTTGGTGAATGTGTCAGAGGGGACATAGGATGGAGCCAGGGTACAGGGTAGAAATACCTCTCCAATATACAAGATGTATTTATACATTTCTGACCGGGAAAGGCTTTGCATAGAAAGAAGCACTGAAAGTCATGATTTGTGGGGGAATATTAAATAAAACTGCAGTCCTGAGCAACCAGTACAGCTCAAAAGCAAGCACTGATGTGCTGTTGTAGGACGTGCTATCCCAAAGTTGGCCTCTGTAAAGCTTTACATCTACCAAATGCTGAAAAAATGTGTCCTGATCACAGGGACAATGTGAAAATACTTCTCAAGATTAGTACAGGTGGGATGAGGAATCCCAGGATAAAAACAGGATAGTCTAGTATTTTTAAGTGCTTACAGAAAATTAACTAGATCTATACATTCATGGCCTGTTTTCCCTCGTTCTGAATGGAGTTCCCTGGAGCTCCCAACAACTTCAAATATATACACATATTTAAGTGATTTCTCTTTAGGTGGCTAGACAAAACTAGATTTAAATGGATACTTCTTGATACTTGAATTTGGTCTTGTGATATGATTTTTCAGAGATGATGAAAATGAGAAACTCTCAGCTGAAGCCACAAGCATCTGATCTTTGAAAAAAAAACACATTCCAAGATGACCAAATTTATGGCTGAAAATTATCCCTACCTCATCATGTTGGAGGGGAAGTAATCAAAACACTAAGTTTTAAAGTGAGAGGATAGCAAACAGAGAATACTTCAGGAGAACAGTGTAATCTGTGGCTCCAGTGAAAATTTACTTTCATTAGGTAAGAATTTATCAGCAGACCATCAATAACAGTGGAGTTACAACGTCACTGTATTAGGGAAATACCCCAGGATGGAACCAGAAGAGACAAACTGCTCCACTGTGCCATTAATTTTGTCACAGCCACTTTATAGTTTATTAGGACTGTGGTGCCCACCAAAAGACCACTGATTCCTCCCTTCTTCCCTCAATGGCTGTATTTTGCTGAGGGATTGATTGGGGTGCAGTGTGAAACCACAATCGTCTCAGCTTTTCTTCAGGAGCCTCAGCTCTGGCATTCAAAGGAGAGAGAAAACCTTCCCCTTTTCTCTAAGGAGAAGTTTGGACTACATGGAGGACCTCACCTTATGCCTCACAAGTCATATGGAGTTTGAAAAACAATAAAAAATTTGCTATAAAAGCTGTAAGCTCCTATTATCCACAGAAACAAGAAAGCTGAGTGTTTTTGGCAGTGGACCTGCTAAAAGCATTCCAGAACAATCTGAAAATGAAATGCGCTGCACAAAGCCATTTTTTAAACTAGAAGTGGATGTGTTTAAAATGTACATAAAAGCAGGGAAGTATTGAAACAGCAACTTTGTTGTTTACCATGGGGACACTGTCAAAGAAATAAGATCTGTCCCATTATGAATATAGTATTAAAGGGACAGATAAGATACTGTTTTTGAAGTAACCTGTTTGTAGCCTTTTTTTTTTTACAGTAGACTGTCAAGGGACTTCTAGCATACCTTTATTTGGGACCCAGATTTAATCATTGAGGTCCTGACTTTCAAATCCATTTAAAGACCTTTTCTCCATTTACTGCATGGCAACTAGGAGCCTACAGAAGAGGTAGATCTTTGAGGATCTAGACCTCTATTTTTACACAACATGTATTGTAAGACAGCTGAATGGACTTATGGATATATGCTTCCCTTCCACATCAGTACGTCTCTCTTCATATCAAATGTCATTTGTCACTCACTCTCATCTCAAAATGGTCCTTTTTTCCAGACCCTGAAATGCATTCTTTTCCCTCAGGGCATTAAGCAACATCTTCACTCTGCTGGGAGCTGAAATTCAGATGTACAATGTCATAAAGGTCTCCCCTACTTCTGACCACCTTCCCCATGTGGGGCTTTAACCAATGATTTTATATTGTACCAACCCTGTTGGCTGACACCACCCTGGTTCACTCTTACACCATGCAAGTGCAGAAAGTCAAAGATGACAGGGCTTTTCAGTGTTTCCATGCTTAGCTTCTGTGACAACTCCTGGTCCCCAGAGAAAGTGTCATGATGCTTCTGCTGATTTTTAGCAAAAACAGAGACTCCATTCTTTGTCAGTGTTTGCTCCTTGTTTTGTTAAATGTGTGTGTTGAAATACCTTGGAGCCAGCCCTATCAGATCTGGTCTGGAGATCTTCTCATACATGATTTTCTAGTGCTTCCTACTGCACTTGCACAATCTTCTTGGTATGAATACCAGAATAGTAAATCACAGCATTTGTCTTCCTCCTTGTGCAGAAAAGGGCAGACAGAAGAGGGAAGCCTGAGTGTTATTGCCCCTAACCCCTCGCATGCTTCTGATGTTGAAATCTGGCAGCTCTGGTTTCCATGGGTTTTGTGTGTGTGTGCTTGGAGACTGTCTTAATTTGCATGGTTCACTGCCAGGTGAGAAAGAATAATGCCTAAAAGTACAGAGCAAACATAGCTGGAGTATCAGACTACAGCTTGCTGGAGGGGATTGAAATGGTAGCTGCTCAAGACTTGCAGACCTTTGGCAGGGCTGTAAAAATACAAATAATAATAAAAAAAAGGGAGACGTTGTGACCCTGGCAGCAGCAGGATGCTTGTGCGTGCAAGCCTGTCCAGGATCTGACTAACTGTCTCCTAAATTCCATGTGGAACGTGTGAAGATTTGCAATAATCCCTTACTGAAACAAAGCAGAGGACTTAACAGCCGAAAATGGCTCATGCAGCAGGACCTTGGCAGGGGAACAAGCCCGCGCATAGCTCCATATGGAGCCGAGCTATTATCCTTTTGTGCAGCTTGGCCTTAATGCTAGTGCCTGTGCTAATGCCTGCCTGCGACCAACTGACCAAACAACCGGCCAACCAGCCGGCCAAAAAAAGTAACAGAAAAAAGCTGTGACTATCCAGCAGAGCTGGGCAGCCCACGGCCTTTCCTCAAGGCTGGATTTTGGCTGTAATGCGCCAGCCCTGCCAGGCAGGACCGGTCTCAGGCTGGGTCTCCTTGGTTTGCAGGCAGGAATTAGTCAGTCAGAATTGTTCTCATTGCCTGGGATTTGCTCCTGAGTTAGCTCGGTGTGCTACTAAGTCACAAATTAACTTAGCCTCAGGTCACATGTACTAAGGTGTTTGTATTGCTCTTATAGATAAGGACTTGGAGGGCCAGAAAGGTTAAAACCTCCCCACCAAAGCCCTGGTAGTCCTCGACAGGACAGAGGGGACAGCCCCGGCAGGATGTCCTGTCCCAGCCCTGCTCCTGACCAGACTTCACACCTACAGCTGGTAGCTTGTTTGCATTTCATGCTTAACTTCTCTCCCTCTGTGATCAGGATTAATAATTCATTCCTGCAGCGCTTTGGCTGGGGAGGAGCGCAGCCTCAGCTGCAGCGCTGACAGCGTGAATATGAGCAGGGTCTGGCTTCTATATGTATGTATTTGTGTGTGTGCATGTGCATATTTATGTGTGAGGACAGCCATACGAACACTTCAGAAGATTATAGAAAAAGCAGGGAGATTTAAGTAAGATGCTTTTTGGGAAAAAGAGAGAAAAAAAAAGGTTCATCTTTGCTATTTAGCTTGGAGTATTTCTTACAACAGAACTCCCTTCGCACTAAAAGATATCTAAGTGTCTGTGCAGCTCTGGCATGCCCTATTTCAAGTGGAAAAAGGCTGTTCTGAAACCACGCAGCCCTCCTCCTCCGCTCTGGCATCAGCTACCCTGCAACCACGGCCTGGCGGCCATGGCCGCGCTTCCTCTGAGAAAGAAATCTGGGCCTGAGGGGGGTGGCGGTGGACCAGAGAAGGAAAATCTGAATCCTGATCTGGAGCAGGGCTCCCGGGCCCCATCTGCCCCCTCCCGCACCCGCGGTGGCGCTGGCAGAGCAGGCCCATGATGTCATGGCAGCTGCCGACGGCCTGACGGACAGCTTCCGCAGCGCAACATGGGGCCCTTTGGTCGCCCTGTCAGAAGGATTGGCAGCTGAATGGCACCAAGGAGCGCCCGGCCGCCTTCCCTCTGGGAATGCTGCCCTCGCTGATGGACAGAAAGCAAAGGGAAAGATTGTCTTTGAACCTGAAAAGAATCCTCTTTTTTTTTTTTTTTTTTTCCTCCCTAAAGCTCCTGCCCCCGCTCCTTTTTCATCCTTTTTTTTTTTTTTTTTTTAAAGGTGTTTTGTTCCGCAGCGGTTACTGAGCCTAATGGCACTGAATGACTTTTCCCCTCCGCAATCTGTCAGTCACAGGCCGGGCTCCAGGGCTGTTAAATGAAGTCCTTTCAGAGCCAGACGGAGGAGGAATGTGTCAGTCATCCAACAGACCCCGCTGTGTTCGGATCTGTCAGAGGGGTGACAGGGCAGAGCAGCCGGCCTCTGCTGGGGCACATTCCCAGCAGTAGCGAGGAGGCCCTGACAAACCCAGGTGCTGGAGCCAAGAAGTCAGCCGGCTGTACCGGCTGTGCTCCGAGCCCCCAGGCCTTTGCCATCGGCCGCGAGGCATCGGGGTGGGAAGCACCGCTAGCAGAAAGCCAGCCTTGACGTGCAGGATGGGCCTGTATGGGGCACGGCTTTCAAATTAATGTGACTCTTAACTAAAGCACTGGAGACAGTAATCCTCCGGATGAAATGCATTTAGGTGGACTAGGATTCTAAGCCATTTCTGCCGAATTACCTTAATTTTTTGAGTTTCCCCTGTTAGATGGCATTCCATTAATCTTACCTATTAGGTTAAGAGTGATGTGCAATTTGCTCTGGGGCCTGAACAGTTGGTCCTATTCACTCAAGTGCCAGTGTTTCACTGCATGTTATGAGAAGCGCCCAGTGTTGCTCTAATGAGAATAATGATCCTCTACTTGCATTTCAAGGGTTTGCTATTTCATCTTTTTTTTTTTTTTTTTTTTTTTTTTGGTGAGGGAGTTCATTTGAACAAACAGCCCCTGTTCTTATCGCAGCTCGCAGGGAATGGCCCTCGCCTGTTTTTACAGAGGTGGCAAACTCTGGTTCTGCACACAATGCAGTCCTGTGTTACTGGGGCAGCTGGGCTCCTGATGGACTTGAATATGCAGGTTTTCCACCTGTAATGAGTGGGTTTACATCCCTCAGAGCATTGCTGGCATCTCTGTTGGCTTCGTATACCCATGGTGTGATCCCAGACCCAAAGAAGCAGGTGGGAGGGATGCCCTGCCTGGGATGGATGCCGCATGGCAGCAGCAGCTCTTTTCCCATCCTGTCTGTTCTGCTTGTCTGCAAAGTTGTGGAAAACCAGTGGACTCTCACAGCTTGTCAACTGCTACTTTAGACAGAGTCTATCATGTCAGCATGTGATTAAAAGCTGCAGCAAAATATATTTCCTCTGCCTTCTTCCCCTCTGCCCCAGCGTATTTCCCTTGTGTTTACTCACAGCAGTGGAGCGCTGCCTGGTCTGTGGGGCTGTGGCCACTCCTAGGCAAGGGTTGCTTTGGAGGTTAGCCTCTTCTAGAAAGCTGCCTCTCATGGATGCTGACAACGATGGCTATAAAAAGCTGTGTTGCCTTAGAAATCCACCTGTTCTGATTACCTAATGGATTAAACTCTGAAATATAGGTCTTGCTTGGACAAAGCCCTAAGAAGAGCACCTGACTGATATGCCGACAGGAAAGATTTACACTGTTGTCAGCTTTTACAATTAATTTTCAAGTCAGTGGGTATGTCATAGGATAAACAGAGTGGTTTTCTTTCTCTGAAGCAGCACAACAACCACAGCTGACAGCCAGCATGGTACAGAGCCCTGTGGGCACCTAAAGGTGTTCAAGGAGTCACCTCTGCCTGGCCTTGATTGCTTTCCTTTCATTGTTGAAGGAAAAGAGTAGAGAAAGACACATTTCCAGAAAACTGTCCCTGCATAATTTAGTTGAGAATCACTGTAAGTGGAGAATAATCTGGCTTCATCTTGCTAAACTGCACAGGACTACCGTCCATGAAGGATGGTAGAGACTGACTTAAAGGGCATCTGCTCTGCCACCAAAGGGAGATGTTCCAGCCTGTTTGGGATGGCCAACGCGAGTCCATAGGAGGGGAGCCCATTTCATCCACATGGGCTCTTGCTCCATCCATCACTCAGGGGCTAAGCTGCAGGCACAGGGATGTGTGGGAGGGTACGAGTGAATGGGGCCTGTTGTCATGTAGATTATTTACCCTCTCTGTGGAGAGGAGTGATTAGGCCCAAAGGGCAGTCCATCACTGTCCTCAGGCTGCATCAGCCGAGACCCACTGGCTCCTCTTCCACCAATGCCTGGAAAAAAAGCTGGGCTGCACAGTGGGCCCCATGTGGAGCACATGGCAGTGGGGCATCTTGATGTGGTCAGAGAGGTCACCGTCCCCGCAGAAAGGCCAGGGAAGCCCGAGGAGCACTGCCTAACAAAGGCAGTGGCCACTTGCCTGTGCACAGACAGGAATGTAATTGCTGAACATAAGCTGTCCTTGTTTCACAGGGAAGTATCAGACAGCCCCGTTGGGGTTCAGCTGATCTGAGGGACAGCTTGGCCCTGTAAGTGTATTGAAAACCTCTCTGCAAAGAAAGGTTTCTTTAATGGTGCCTTAACAGACAGTTAAACCAAAACCCAGCCACACTGGCTGGGTGAGTCTGCAGCATGGACTGCAAAATGTGGGAGAGAAATTCTGCTCTACCAAAATGCACTGAAACCTTCCCAGGCTGGTTAGTGTGCCTTTATTTATTTTATTTTATTTTATTTTATTTTATTTTATTTTATTTTATTTTATTTTTGTGTGTGTACTTGTTTGTTTGTTTTCAGGTCCATAACTTACAATGAACTATCCAGAATTTCCTTTGCATGTAGGACTTTTATTTTAATGAGCCTTCTTTGCTCCAACTTTTCTGCTGTTATCCTATGTTTTTAAGTATTTATGATATGATCCCATGAACACACAGGCAAGCAAAATAGCTTCATTGATGGGAATGAACGATGTACCAGTTTGGATATCTGTCTATCCTATCTGCATGCTCAGCCATGGAAAATCGTTGGGCTCTAGCAGCTTGTCACTCACTCAGCTAAATAAGTTTTGAGCCATATCAACATCTGCTTAAAAGTGGCCAGACTGCCACTGAATTGCAAAGGCTCAATTCAACCCATATAAATGGAAATTTTTACTGTTGGCATAAAAGCATTTACAAGCTGAGACATATATTATAATGGGAGTGAAAATAAACCCTTAAAAAATCTGCACCCCATTTGTTCAGGCTGTGCTTGAATGTTCCCATGCTGAGAAGCGCTTCTTGCCATTTATTAACTGTGACTTTAACTAGAAAGTGAAGCTGCTTGCTCAAATAAAGTGCATTCCTGGGTCTCCTGCTGGAATAGCTGTCATTTTGCTGAAGGGCTGTGTCTCTGTGACACATGTGCCAGCAGTAATAGTACAGCCTACGGTGCTGGGTCCTTCAGCATCCAAAATTCCTCACTCCTTGTTGTTAATGTTGAATGCAAGCCCCCAAATTTCCCTGTGAGTGTCCTACCTCTTTCAGTAGATGCCACAAAATATTTTTTCACAAAATATTACTACCTACTATTGAAATGTTTGTGCACTGGGTTTTTCTTGACAAAAATCTGGAAAACTGGACAAATATCTCACACACACACTTTTAAACACAGTTGTCCACATCTTCTCCCAGCAAGAGCTGCAGTTGCACAGCCAGTAAGTGATTGTGTGAGTGGCTGCACACATTTGAGAGAGAATTTACTCAAAATTTGTGCTTTTATGTCCTGAAGGGGTTGTACCCCTGCTAATTGCACAGGGGGAAAAGTGCAGGTGTTCCTGCTTGCAGAATAATGCCTACAAAATCAGAGACCAGGGTGAGAGCCCAGTGAGCAGGAGATCCTTCCTTCCTTCATTTCCTTAAGTTAAGCCCTAAAGTGCTACAAACTTCTTCTGGTTATTGTTAACGGGGAATGGAAAGTTTCAAACAATCTCTCCTGTAAAGAAGCTTATATTACTCCTAAAAGAAATAGAAAGGGAGAGGGGGAAAAAGACCCTCATCTGTGGCATGGTGACTTCAAGCAGTGAACCCGGGAGTCCTGCTTTTAATCGAGGAGTTTAATTTCCAACAGGTGCTGCTGGGCACAGGTGCCACAGAGTGATCCCCCCTGGTGAATTTGGGGTCCTGTTTGCTTCTGGAAAGGGGTGTGCATTTTGCAGGCTGCAGCTTCAGACCCCTTGTGGGCAAAGCAAGAGGTCGGAGCTTGGTGTGGTGGTGGGAAGGCACAGGAGGATGGGGTCCTGGGGTGAGAGCCAGGTTTTGGGTAACAACACGTGGGTTGTGAGCCTTGCTGCTGTAGGCAGATGCCTCTCATTTCTGCATCACAGCCAAAATTCTTGTTTTTTTCCCTTGCTGCCGTTTCCCATCCAGTGGTCTTGCAAACCACGAGGTGGCATCTTCTCCTCCTGAGTGATTTATGCTCCCCACCTGAGGGCCCTCCCTGTGCCTGCACTGCCATATACCTTCAAGATGTTTAAGCCTCTTTTCATTAAGTTTGCCCCAGTTCTCCCAATGCTGCTCTTGACCCTTGCTGTTCAGTATTATGGCAGGATATTAAACGGGTACCCCCTGTTACAAGTTAAGAAAATAGCCGTGAAACTGGAGAGCTTTGCAGAGTGAAGCCACATGCCTTCTGCAGCCTCCTGATGAGGGCTTGCTTTGAACACCAGACCCCTCAGCACCTGGACACACACCAGGTACTGTTGGATGCTGGGGCTGGAACCTGCTACGCCAGTGCTACCTCCTCCCCATGCACTGGTGAGCTTCCCCTTTGGGGTGGGGTGAGTGGGACCTTGGTGCTGCGGGTGCAGTGGGAAATACGGGGGTAATACACCCTGTGCTCACGGGCTGCCTTTGGAGAGGCCCAGAGCTGGCTGGGCCCATCAAGGAGTCTTTGTTCCCACTTTTTTTTTTTTTTTTTTCTGGCACAAATAATTATAGGCGCAATTTAAGTGACCTCAGTGTCTAACTACTTGATTTGAAGGCACGATTAAATACCTAGACGCATTAATAGCCTAAATTGGACCTTTCAGTTAATGGTTAGGACAGCAACAGGGGGCAGGTTAGGAAATTTTGACCTTGCATCTGAAAATTAGCTATACTGTATGCTTAAACTCCCCAACTGGTTGAAACCTTACACACCCTGGCTTCTACTCAAACCTCAAAATGTCAGATTTGCTGATGAGGAGTGCATGTCCTCTGGGGACTGCTTACTGTGCAACAAAATGCCCTTCTAGAAGGATTAATATCAGCCTGTCTGTTTGCCTATTCAGTCCAAAGAGGCAAAGCTCAGAAGAAACACTTGGGCTTGGTGGCATGGGATCACTTATGGGATCAGTGCACCCGTCCTCTCCTGCTGCGTGGGTGCTCTGCTAGTTCCAGTGGTGCAGTCCGGTGAACCTGCTGGAGATGTGGGTGAGCTGTTTCTTGCTTGGGTGGTCCTGTTAACACCTGCAGGATGGCTTGGTTAAGTGACTGTCAGTGGGATGAGTAGCTACTACAGTGTGTATCATTGCCTGAGTCATGTGAAAAAAGTCCTCCACTACACTGGTACATCAGACTCTTCCTAGTAAAATGTGTTTCACAGAGGGGAAAAAAAAAATCTGAGCTGTTCAATAGCATTTAGAGCATGCCAGGAAAGACAACAGTCCTGGATTTTGTGGGATCCTTCGACTGTGCCTGTGCAATAAGCAATTTCTTCTGCTGGCAAAGTCCAAAATGCGTTGTGAACCTTTGAACTCGGTAATAATCCACAACAACGCTGCCTGGGAACTGCTGTTATTATGAATTGATGTAGCCATCTGGATACATCTATCTGTTGTTAAACATGATGTTTATATGATGCCATAATGTACCTATGCCTCTATAAAGAAAGAAATGCAGTTTTCTGCACCAATGATCTTGTATTTTGAAAGCTAGCAGAGTCATTTTCCACCTTTTTATGATTAATGTAGCCTTCCTTAGGCATCCTCCAGCAAAACTGTGAACTCTTTAAAAAATGTTACATCTGTAGATCACTATCTAATATTTATGAACTTATTTTCTTTCATCTTCCCTGGACCTGGAGTCTCCCAGGGGCCCTCAGATCACAGGCGGATAACTGGTGGTGGAACATACCTTTTGATCAGCCCAGGACCACTGATGGCGTGAAGATGTTAATATTCATTTTTAAGGGACCATCACACTACACAACACCTCATTGCCAGGAACTGGTGGAGTGAAAGAGTAGGGGCAGTGCCAGCTCTGTGTTCCCATTGCAGATCCCTTTCCTTACAGGACAGCGGTATCGAAGCAACAAAGGACGAGGCAGGATGCAGCTGACATGGCCAGTACCACTAGGCAGGCGTTTTGCAGCCAAGGCCTGGCATGGTTTGTGCTTCCACCAGGCCTTGGGGGGGCTTAGAGGGAATCTGGGAAACACAGAATCACAAAATGATTGAGATGGGAAGGGGTCTGTGGAGGTCATCTGGTCTAACCCTTCTGGTGAAGGAAATGCCTCCACCTGTGGGATTAAACCTACAGCAGACAATTGTTTTTGCTATGGTACACACAAAATAAGCAAGGTGTATAGGCCCTTGGCCTGGGGACACAGGTCACTGGTTAACCAGGTGCAACACTCAGGCAGGTCTTGACTTTTTCCGGGACTTGACCAGCCCCTGGGCTCTTCAGAAGGACAGATTGGGAGTAAGCATGGACTGGGCAGCCAGCACTGTGAGCACGATTCAAGTTTGACTCCTAGCATGCAGGGACAGATTCAGCCACTTCCCCCACTCCTTACTGCTCATGAAGTCACTCTTCCTTTGCAAAGACCCGTTCTTGCCCTGAAAAACACAGCTTTCCACTGCTGGTGTTTATTTTCCTAGGGGGTTCTCTTTGTGCACTGTCACCTTTCCCTTTTTAATTTCAGCCTCTTATGGACTACATGCTGGTTTACAAAACCTGCCAATCTGAATGAGTAGCCCAGGGAATACAAGTTCCTATGGGATAAATGCCCTAAATTATGACTCATGGACTAGAATAGTAAAAGCTGATGCATGAAAGGCCCTGGGCACTGGCATACCACTGGTGTTTTAAATTTATCTTCTGCAAATGAGAAAGATGTTTTTCTTCAAGACATACAAAAATATACCAGCTCAGTGCAATCTAAACGAAGTTATGTGGGAACACTGCTCTGCACTGTATTGCCAACCTCTCGTGTTTATGTATAATTTTCCATGGGGCATTCCTGTCTGTAAAACTACTCAGAAGGCTTTCCTGTGGACTCCTTTTGACTGGCAGGAATACTAGCAGCCCTAAGTGTCATGTTGTTCATTTGTGCAGGGTGTTTTTACAGCTATTCAAAAGCATCTGTGAGCCATTTGCTGGCCAAACCGTGGTTCT
Organism: Anser cygnoides; assembly: GCF_040182565.1. Taxonomy (NCBI): domain Eukaryota; kingdom Metazoa; phylum Chordata; class Aves; order Anseriformes; family Anatidae; genus Anser; species Anser cygnoides. The sequence continues at coordinate 35,421,433 of NC_089874.1, read as the reverse complement.
TCGGCCTCCTTCAGGTGAGGGTCGATGTGTGAGCCTCAGCCTGCCTGGCAGGGGTTGGAAGGCAGCCGTGAGCCCCTGGGCTTCCCTTCAATTGCAAAACTGAGTTAAAAATGGTGACTTCTCACAGTAAAGAAAGAAGCTGTGGTTTTTTTTCTTTTTTTTTTTTTTAATTTATTTTTTATTATTTCCCTTCTGTTCCCTCTCCTTCTGTGTTTTTTGTGCTGGAGGGAAAAGGGAGGTAAAGAGGCATCTATTTCGTCTATCCATAGGAAGAGACATCTTTGCATCTATTCATAAGGCAGATGATGCATCTATTTCTTGACATTTCACATATGCCTTAAAGTGAAGTGAGGAAAAAGCAGAAAAGTTCAACACTGCGATGTTAGACACAGATGTTCCTGCAAGAAAGGGTGACAAAAAGCATAGTTTTCAGTTATTCACATCTAATATTTGGACAAAATTGCTCTGTGTGACTCACTTACTCATTCGTCTGTTTTACTTGTGTAAATTGAGTCCTATGTCACATGGGCTTCTACGAATAATCCTTCTACAGATTTTGGCTAATATATAGAAAGGCCAAAGAGGTGAAAAAGAATAAAAGGAATTTATAAAAAGGCTCAGACTACAAACAAAGTTTTAAAATACTATACAGCCTCCAGATCATCCAAAATATTCTAAAAATTTCCTAAAGGCCAATGTCTGCTTTCTCAGCCAGCAGAAGAGTTCTTGTGAGATTTCAGCTGTACCAAAAATAAAGTGAGAGCCCAGGTTGGCTTTGGATCCAGTTTACAGAATTGATATGCCTGACAGATGCAGAACTGAATGTTGAAAGTGAAAACATCTTATATTTGAGCTTCCCATTTTGGCCATCTGTACTTGTGAGATTAACTGAATTGTTTTGTGTTGTGCAATCAAAGGCGCTAGAAAGATACTGGTTACTTTTCATATTTAAGACCACAGCTAATGTGAATCCTATATTGGTCTTGAAATTACATTGAAAAGCTGAAAATGAGCAAAAGGAAATGATGAAACATTCTTATCTTCTCAATTATTTATTCACTTTTCTTCCCCTTCATTTTCACTCCTGGGATAGTAATGAGTTTTACGAATGTAAGGTGTCAGCTATAGGCTTTTCTGTTGAAACCTCTAAATTTATGACTCCTCTGGGCATTACAGGCACGGATAATGCATAATTTACAAACAGACTTGAAACTTTCATCTTCCTTTTCCCACTCCTTTTCAGAGCTTTTTGTTCACAAAGTGATTTGTTTTGCTGTAGCAGAAACCATATGTTCTTCTAAATCTCAGTGGAGTGTAGAGATTCTGCAACACTGCCAGATGTTGCCAAAGAAACTTCACCTGACGTGGGATTATATGAACTTCAGTCAAAACTGTCTTTCTAAAGGACGTGTTTTTCTGTTATTTGGTAGTGAGAAGAGAACAAATCACAGCTGGTGATGGTGTAGATGCTGTCTTGGTATCAGACACCCAAGGTCTTTGCCTTATTTCGGTGGGGCAGGAGCTGGAAGATTTAGTGGGCCACCTCTCAAAAAAGTGGGTTGATAGCTTGTAAATGCTGGTCCCGTTCAGGCATTGACTCTGCTCTGTCACTAAGGAATATCTGACTTACGATATGGAATAAAAGTCTCATTCAGAGTTGGAGTGACCATGGTCACACCAGCTCTTGTGGTAAAGGGTGGTAGAAACATGGTATTGGAACAGACAAATAAGTTATTCTGGTTGAGCTTCTCTCTGTTATTTGATAGTTAGTGTATGACTTGAATTAAAAGGTTTTATGTTCTCCCTAAAAACACTCCTGTAAAAGATATTTAATAAAACATTGGATGCTCTTTTTATTCTAAAAATTTCCTCGGTCTTGTTTGAGTCTCCATGACTGCTTTTTGTTGTGGTAGCAAACCCGAGGGTTTAGGTGCTCTAGGTGTGAGGGCAGGGGATGAACTCTTCTCTTCACCTAAAAGGGAAAAGTTGTGGGACAGCCTCAAACCCAGAAGTACTGAGAGGAAACTGGCAGAACAGGATTGCACGAAGATGTGAATTTGACACAGGAAGTGACACAGCTAATTTATTCTTTAAGACAGTAGGGCTTGATTTCCTAGGTACTTCTTGTGGATTCCTTAGCTTTGCGCTGCGGATGCCCAGCAGTCTGCAGACTACAGCTAAAGCCCAGGGATTTGCTAAATACCCCAGTGGCTGCCATTTGGGCTACACCTAAAGTGAGGTGTCAGTAATCTGAGAATTGTGTTAACTGCGTGGTTTTGCCTCTGCTCCACACTGTGATTAAGACGTTATTTCTTCTTGCAGTATAGGTGGGAGCTGTGTCTTGAGCATTTGCATGACCACAAGGAGATGTGAAGGTCCCAGCTGCGTTACAAACGGAGTCATTCCTCCATACACCATCCCTGGGACAGCTGCGGGGCATGGTATCTGGATGTGGCTCTTGTCATGGGGTTAAGGAAGTCCCCCTCTGCCTCCTCCTGATGGCTCATGGACACATTGTGAAACCATCTGTCCAATGAACCTTCAGGCTGCTTCAGAACTGACCCTGAGGCTGTACCAGCCCTATCTTGCTGCCTCTGCCCTCATTCCTGGGACACCGGAGCTCTGGCTCTCGCTCCCAGATTCCTGCAAGCTTCTTTGTTGAGCTTTCCTTCCTTTTCTCCTGCTCCACATGCCCCTCATGCCTCCTTGCAAACAACATACTTTTCCTGGGTTTCAGGTAGCCCTTTGTCCCACGTGGATTTCACTTCAGCATTTTCCCCTGAGATTTACCAGGGTTGACCTTGCCAGCCTGGAGATGTGGGTCCCAGTGACAGAGCCTTGCTTTCATAGCAGCAACTCTCAGCTCCACGTTGACTGGTATTGGCCATCAAAACTGACATTTTGGTTTTCTGTGTTTCATCTGGACATAACTGCTGAACCCAGTATGTTGTGGTAGGACCCCATACTATAAATGATGGCAGAATACACTGCGATTTGGCTCACTCTCTTGTTTGATTTGTTCTGCTGTATTGAGTTACACATTGTTCAAGGCCCAAGGCTTCTAGCACAAGTGAAATATATAGTTCAAACAATGTGCTGTGAGGTTAAATGGAGGTTTAAGTGCACACAATCACACATTATAAATCAATCCCTCAACATTGCAGAAAATATCATTAATATGGAAGCCATGTCTTTTTTTTACTGTCATATCTAGTTCACGTAAGGAATCTTTCTGACATATAGGATTGTTGGTTATTTTTTTAACTTAAAAATGGGGTAAAGTTTGATAGCTTTATTCAGCAGTGCACCGCGGAAATGCAGCAAATCAGCACAAATATACAGCCTGTCACAGTCATTTCTGTATAAAATATGACCCGCAGTTTTGAAACATATGGTTACACAAGTTTTAATTTAAGTGCCATCCTCTTTAGTCAGCAAAATAAGGTCTGGCTTGCCTGCGGGAAGTGGAGTCAGCACCTTCACCTGCTGAAGTGAAAAGGCTCCCCCAGTGACTGGTGTTGGTTTCCACCCTTGGTGCACAACTGAACAAAACCATGAACCTTAGCACTCGATGCACACAGTGGAGACCCAAGAGCCTTTCCTATATCTGAAGGCTTCTAGAAATGCAGCTTATCATATTTCTCATGTTCGCACACCCTGTGGTCCCACCGCCTGAAACCCCCAATGTGGATAACCAGGTGCACCCTCATGCTGGAAACAAAACAATTTTCCACTAACACTTGTTTTCTATTTTGCCTCTCAGCCACGATGAAGAGAGCCCTATACTGTTCCATCTTGCCAAATATATATATATCTTGTCACAGCCTATTTTCCTGATGGATTGGAAAAATTTAAAAGCCTTCCTCAGTCCTAGAAAGGAAATAATAATTAGCACCTACAATAGGAAACTATCATATCTTTAGGAGGAGTGGAATAGGGCTTGTCCTCCCACTCCTGACAGCTGCTGTTGGGAGACATTTCTGGGCTGTCAGAGACTATCTTTATGAGCAGATTCCCTTGTAAGTCTTCATTGCCCAGACCAATAGGTCTACACTTGGCATCTGTTTTTCCCTGTGATGATTTTTTTCTCCTTTCTCACTGCTTTTCCTGCCTAATTCATTGACTGCTGTCTCCCTCTTCTGATATATTTTTTTCTCTACTTTTATTCAGTCTTTATTTGGCGAGGAAAAAGATTTGGGAGTAAAAGAAATGTAGATCCATCCTAGTTTTTTTTAACAGGATTTCCTGGAGTTTTGACAAGGGATAAGTCTTCTTTGGACTGGGTAGAAAGGGTTAACTGAAAGATGCAGATAGGATGGCCACTTGAAAGACAGATATTTCCCTGTAGAGAACATTTTGCAGAGCAGTGCTTGTAAATATGAGGAGAAATGTATCCATAAAGAGTTCACCCAGGCTTTCCCAGCACACTGAAAGTGGATCATCTGACTTTGTTTAAAGTTTTTTGATCCAAAGAGCAGGAGAACATTTCACTCACAACGACCATCTACAACTGTGCTTGAACCTTTGACACTGGAAACTGAGGAAATTAAACCAGCTGCTACCAGTTTCTCCTGAGTCAGAAAGATGTAAAGCCTGCAGAAACACAAAATGGTCTTTTCCCTCATATTTCATTTTCTAAAAAGAAAAAAAAAAAAGGAACTATTTTTGGAAGGGGGAAAATATCTGTGCTTGCATTTCTGTCTGTAATCCAATGTGTGATTGATAAGAGGCTGGTGTTTTAAATTGTTATCATAGCAAACTCAGTGACTTCTGAAGTCAGAGCAGGGCTGGAATGTGGCTGATCCCTTCTGCTGCCTTTGTCCTGTGCTGAGCCGTGCCCTGCCAGTGAATTGCACAGTATCTTAAAATGACCTTCCATTCAGGCTGTATAAAGATACTTTTAGTCAACTGGTAGAAGCAAGTGACCCCCGACCTCCCGATTTTCGCTGTGTGCATGGAGGCATTTTCTGCTGCTGATGGGTGGTCCCAGTAGACGGTGGCCACAGATGTCTGCTCCTGATAAATCCAGAGCTCAGTTCATGGGAGGGGACCTGTCACTGGATTTGCTAGAGTGAAATATGTAAGCTTATAGGCAAGTGTTTCTGACTGCCTTAGGCTCCATTGTTGGCTGTGAGGACTGAAACCACCTGACGGTGCCTTGCACTGTTTTGGGACAGGTTTTGGTGCCCCCCTGAAGTTCTCCCACCGCTGTTGTGCTCCTGTGCTGGGGACATGGCTGCAGTGCATGCAGGTGGTGGGCAGGGACCATGCCCTCCGCCAGGCTCACTGCAGGGGCAGGATTCGCCCCACTGTGCTGTGCTTGGCCCCAGGCAGAGCTCCAGAGGTGGGGTGCATGTGTTGGTCACATGGGATCGGGACCTGTGCTATGATTATCCCTCCTCCAAGGGCTTCACGAACACCTCTGAGCTCCCCTTGCCCTGAAAGCTGCTTTGTGTATCTGGCTGAAAGTAACCGTGACACCGTCCATTTCACAGTCAGCCTGGTTTATTTGTCATTATGACTTTCTTGCACTGGAAATCTTCAGCTGAGAGCCCATTCTCAGCACAAGGTCTGTTTTTTTTTTTTTAGGTCATAGCACCTTTTCAGAGCGGTTAGCCAAATCACTGTCATCGCTGGCTGGGACGGCTTATTTAACTGCACCCATCCCTCTTGCCCATCCTCTTCTCCTTGCTCACTTCCTTTCTTCTGGTGCCAGTAATCTCTATGAGCTATTGTGTGCTGCTCAGTGGCAATAAATATTAATAAAGGTATATCACTTTACTTCTGGAATAGTGGGAGAGGAGGTGAGCGATGTACATTTTACTTCTTCAGAGGCTTGGCTCCCTTTGGCATGCCTTTTCCTCCCCAAAGAATTGCCAAATTACACTCTGGTCTCCCTTCCCAGATGAACTACATCCTCACATCTGTCTGGCTCTGCTCCAACCTGCTCCAAGTCAGGAGGAGCTGGGAGAAAAGTTGAACATGCAAATTGAAAATGTCAAATTTTGGCTTTATTTATTACTAGTTTTGTAGAAAGAAGGAAGTAGAAGGACTTTCTGTCAGAAGAGCTCACTATTACTCTTTCATTGAATAAATGAACCTCTGGATTGAAGTAAATGAGTGCTTGGGCAGCTAAGGGAGACCAAAAGAGCAGTACTATAGGAGCAATCTCAGTTGTGTTGGGAGAGTGCAGCACTGGGAAGTGCATCTTTAAATGGATGAAATATTTGGACCCTCGAAGTTGGTGGAGGAGGAACAACAGCAGAACTGGGTGTGTTTTTACACTGAGACAGTTGTGGTAGGACTTGAGAAGCAAAGGTTTTGGAATATCATGAGATATCAAAGTGAAAAACAAATTAAGGTCAATGACCTGAGGGGAGGACAGGAAAAGCCAAGAACCATAATGCTGTAGAAATACAGGAAACAGCTGAAAAACCTCTCTCAGAAAGCTGAAGAGCTAAGAGCAGCTGACCTAAAAACAGTCAGAGCATGAACCAGTTTTGAGGTGTACAGTAATATTTAAGGCAACACAATGCTAGAAACAAGGATTAGCACTGAAAGAAGCACTGGTCTATAGGATTTGTCTCCACTAACAGACTTTGTGAATTATGTTTTAGTAAATAATAGGAAAAGAGAAAATCTGTGTAAATGCCAGAGGAAAAAAAAAATGCTCCTCACTAGGTGAAGAAGTAATACCTGCCGGGAGGGAGGTCATCAAGCACACAGTCCATGGTGAGACAGAAGACAGATTTCCAAGATGTTAAGGACTGTCTCTGCCAGTTTATCATGAGCTATAGCAAGGTGCGTTTCTACTCCCATGAGGAGAGAGGGATTGAGTGATTTTACAGCCTCTATTTCAGGTAATGGTTGGATCAAACCCCAGCTCTTCCTGTGTTGTTTGTAGATTTCACAGCTGGTGTTAAAATACACACCCCTCTGATTTGCAGATCTGTGTGGGTCTATGTTGAAGCGGCTGATGTTCAGGGTTTAAGTTTGGTTTAGTGCACTTAAGGTTATCTTCTCTTTAGGTTTATTTTGAACTCAGGCCTTTCCATATGGGTGCTTTATACTGCACTGACCCAGTGTTTCACCTTTGAATTACACAATTTCTGTTTGAATGATACAATTGGATGGGTACACCTTAAGTTAAAATTGGGAACATTTGTTTATGCAAATTTAACACACCTCTTGGCAGATGCAATTTCTGTGAAGGGCTTTTGGGGTGCCTGAGGTGTTATGCTGAGAATGTAATGCATGTCATACAGCAAGAGTGTTTTACATAGATGATGTTTTGACTTGGGGCAGACCGGAAGAAGGCCAGAAGTGCTTGGATAAAAAAAGCAACAAGTATTAGTTGTTCTGTATCAAATGAAAAGCATATGAAGGCCCCTAGTGACATGAAAGTCATTCATGTATGAGCACGAGTGTGCAAAGAAGTCCGAAGGACATGGGAAATGCACATTGGTTGAGTTTGAGAAATGGAGGAGGTAATGAAAAGTTCCAGAGTTGCGGTACAATATTGGTAAATATGAAGCTAAATTATCCATAGCTGCTCCCAATGTGTGCGTTTGTTCAGTTTTCTTCCAAATGTGTTGTAAACCTGGAGACAAGCAACTTGTCTGACACAACAGTAAAGAAAAAAATGCCACTTGTCACCTCTAAAATACAGTGCTAACACAGAGGCAGAGAATAAGGCAACGGGCTTAGCCTGGTGGTGCAAAGAAGTTCATGTTCTTATTTATTGAAGCTGAAATGTTGTCTGAAATGGACCATAAATCATTTACTTCCATTGCCAGTTTGGGTCTGTCCAGCACTCTGCCTAGAACAGTGAGATGATTTTTAACTGCAGAGATGTGCTTTGTATACCTAATGCAAACCTGATGGAGAGGTGTTAATGGCAGGCACCTAATGGAGCATTTGATAAAAGCTGAGAGAAGTCCACAGTATGTGTCACTTGAAAAAATACCTCAGAGTCTTAATTGAAATATGGATTATGATACCTGCAATGAAAACCTGTATGAAGTCATTAGCACAAGAACAGTATTCTTCTAGCTTCCCTCACCCATCCAGGGAAGCAGATCCTTCTAATAAGGGGGATCTTCTCTAAGACAACAGCAAGGTGATTCATAAGGAGTTGAAGAAAATGTGTTGAAAAAGACAGATGAAAGTTACTTAGCGATGGAAAAAGAGACAGGTTAGAGATTTCTAATGAATGATGATACTGAGAAAGTGTTCGGGGCTTGTTGCATATGTCAAAAACGCAGACCACACTGAGCAGAATGGTATTATATTGGTCTTCCAGGGAAAAATAGGAACTTAACTATTGATAACTGCTTAATGGAATTGTGAAAATTGTTTGAAAAATGTCATAATATAATGGCAGTTCTCAACAAGTGAATGTATTTGAGAAAAAATGTTTTTTAATTGAAACTTTAACAAGACATTCTGTTTTTAGTGTCTTTCATATTTTTCCTATTTTTTTTCTTTACTTTTCATGAGCTGATTTAAGACTGATTTTAAAGATTGCTTATAAACATCTGTCTTTAAAATATATTCAGACAACATCATTGATACAGGTGCGACCAGAGAGGCAGATTATGCTATTGTTTTTGATACTGTTAAGGTAGATCCCTTAGTTAAAGAGTAGTTCCTGGAAAGCTTCTATGGGGCAAAGTCTACTGAGTTAATCACTGCACTTAACTAAATTTGGATTTGAAATAACGGAGAAAGAGTATAATTATATATTTCTCTGTCTGATTCTGAAGTCCTTACTCACAGAAGTAGAATGACTTAAATCAATGAGACTATTCACATGAATAAGTATTAATCATATGAGTAATGAGAAAGGGTTGAAGGGTCATTATTAAAGTTGCTAGGAAACTTTGCAGCTGCTTCACATGGCCCAACTATTATTATATTTCCCCAGTCACTGCTTTTAATGCAGTAGTGATTAATTTAACTATGGTGATACTGACCCCATGCTGGTTTGTGCTCTGTTCGAACCCCCTCTAAATGTTGTCTTGAGGACTGAAGTGGGTGTAAGAGGTGTGCAGGCCAAAGCCCTCCACATGTGGTACATTCCACCCTCTGCCGGTTTCAGATTTCCTTTCTTAAGAAAATTGTCTTGGCGCCCAACACGGAGTTTCCAGTTCCCACCCCATTCTTTACATCCCTGTCTGAACATATCGGTTATCTCACGCTATGGCACACAGGGTGTGGAAGTATTTATAGCTAGCCGCGGCTATCAGGAGAGACTTGCAGTGCTATCCTCAGTTCTTGCACATAAGCCTATATTAATTACTTCCTTTCCCAGTCCCTGCAAAAGTAAGTCCACATCTTCCAAAATAGCAGCGGCCTTGAAGCCAAATATGCTCCCAGGTGTTTTCTTCCCCCCTGCATCTACAGCCAACAGAATGTCATTCCTGCTGCCTATGACAGCCCAGAGACTGACCCTACTTATCCATGATACCATTACCAGAAATTTCCATTAGCCTTGAAGCTGAACGATCCCACAACCCATTGCTTCACTTCTGAATTTTCCTTCTGAAGGGACAATTGTGGCCGCATCAAAGCCATCCACTTTTGTTGTATTGAGGAGCATGGCATATTGAATGATTTGTGTTATGGTAGGTTTTTTTAGAAGCATAGGAAAATACTTCCAAGCCTCTATTTTTACTTTTTTTTTGTTTTTAATTTATTGTTACCCCAGCCTCTGATATATATATATATATATATATATATGAATATATGTATATATATGTATTTTTGATACATTATTGTCTTTGGTCACACCATAAGAAGAGCCTAAGAAGAGCGAGACACTTTGGCTTTGGAATTTCGTACTTTAGTCTGAAGCATGTGGCCACACCTGGGGACCCAGTATATAGTGCTATCTTGCATCAAGTTATGTAAGTTTACATGTATCTTCACTTACCTTCTTTGCAGGCAGATGTTTGCTTCCAATGATATTTTCAGTTAATGGGATTTTGTGAGCTTGTACCTGCAAAAGCAAATAGGTTACCAGGAGAAACAAGTCATTAAGCAAAAGACAAAACAGTATGGTGGAGAAGAAGTGGTTCTCTACTCTCACTAAGCCAAAGGAGGTTATGAGTATGACTATTGATGAGAAATCCATTAAAAAAAAAAAAAAAACAGACATCAGAGGAGACATGACTGAATCTAAAAGTAAAAAGCCTGGTGACAGCTTTCCTCGTCTGTCCTCCTGGCAGTGATCCATTGCATGAAAGAGCACTTCTCCTGCACAACATCAGCACTGCTTGAAAGCAAAACCCGAGCTACAGAAAGCAGATTTAGACACCGTTGTTTTTAGAGTGAAAGGTGGGAAAATGTCAATTCTAGGCTCTTTACATGCAAAACAATTTTCCTGTACTTCTGGCTAGATTAATTCAGCTAAGTGAACTGTCAAAAAGCACACCATTAATTCCACTGTGATAAATACAACACATCAGAAAAAAGTAAGCTTATTTCAAGCCTTGCATGCTTTGTGGAGCTGGGTAGACTCCGGATCCTTCACCACTTCTAAGTTTGTCAGTAAAGGTGTTGATCAGTGTGAGAAGCAGCCTGACATCCATTCCGTGCCTTTCTTCTTCACCCTGGTTCAGGAAAGAACTCAACAAAATGTTCAGCTCTAATCGGGTATTCACACTGTACTCATGCATGCACATGCTCATATACTTCTCTGATTAAAAAAAATTTCCTGAAACAAGGTCTGGGAGGATGTAAGTCCTGCCATGGACTGGAAAGGGCAGGTTGAACATAGCAGGTTAGAATTGTCATCATTTGCCATTTTGAAAAATTTTCAGCAAAAAATGGTATTATTTTTTCCACCTGTGGTTTAACTTAGTTACCTCCTTCAGTGACTAAAAGTGAAATGTGCTTACCACAGTGGCAAACTTAGGAGACCTGAGCTCAAATACCTGTTTTGGTGTGTCCCCATGCGATTTTGGAGAGGTCAAAAAATGTATACATGCTAGAGCTCCCTGAAATAACTGTCACTGCACTAACCTGGTATGTGAGTGAAGTTAGCTGAGGAAATGCAGAATTCAGCACAACCTAAGAAGCCGAGCAAATTAGTCAGGCTATCACATATCTTTCTTCCACAGAGTGTTCACATGGACATTTGTTGTCTTGTCTTTTCTACAAACAAGTGTTTTGTGTCTGGAGTGGAAGAGGGATTTCTTGTTTTAGCATGTAGTATCTCCATTTTCACAGGGGTCTTTACTTGATTTTTTTTTTCTCTTCGGTGTGCTTTAAGATAGTGGTTTTTTTTCTTTTTTTTTTTTTGTCCATAAATATTTCCTCATTATCAGTGCAGCGTGACTTGGCAGAAAACCAGTGCAGAATGTGTTACTAAAGAAAACAGCTGTTCAATGCACATAAGTGTATGGAAAAACTCTTCCTGAAGTCATGTGGGATTGGACATCAGATCATCTGGACATTACAACAGAAGAAAACTAAGAAAGGACAATGATACTAAGTACTCTTACCATAGGCAGTTAATGTATACTGCCCTGGACAACTTGCTGTCGTCTTACCAATGAAAATACTTGTGTAAGAACAAGAGGAAAAGGAAAATGGAAAGTGAAAGGAAAAGGAAATGGAAAAGGAAAAGGGAAAGGAAACCTACAAAATAGTGTGGATGGTTCCCGCACTTGATGCTCATTAAGTACCTCAAAAGATGGTAGACCTCTGCCAGCTTGCCCACGGAAAACATTATTTCCAACTCCAGATGTGGTTTTTTTTATTCAAGTTTGCACTTAGTCTTTCTTCCCTCCTCCTTTCATGAACAATTTTCTATCAAGCCATTATTGGATGAAACAGGTTAGCTGTTTCCAACAAAGAAGGAAGGAAACAAGAAAACTTCTTTTCATGGGAAAGAGCTTTTTAAAGAAAGGCCCATCCCACCGGCATAAATCAACAAAAAACAAATGTATTCATTTAAGTAGTCAGAAAGTCCTAATATGTCATCTTGTCATATACAGCATTCGGCTGCTTTAATAGTATTATCCTTTTCTGTTTTTAGAAAGGAGTTCATTTCACTGAGCTTGTAAAGTACAATATACTGTATTAGAGGTTTCATTATTCACAGGGACCAAAAGAAAGAAGAAAGATCTTTCCACACATGATTAATACCTCAGCTGAATATCACGTGCTGGATTTGGGCCATTCATCAGCAATTTAACATCTGCAATCTGGCCATGGTGAGTCACTGCTAACATCATGAACAAATCATGGATGCTCTGTGGTCTTAACATGGTTTATGGGCCTTGCATGAAAAGAACATGTGTTCAGCCTGTGGATGAAATGAGCATGGTCTAAATTAGATGCAAAGGAAGTTACAAAAAGGAGCCTTGCCACTTATTTATTTATTAAGTAGACGTATCTGAGGTGAGGAGTGTTTGGGGAAGCCTGGCTTTCAAACCTTCCCTAATAGGGAAAGGTTAGAGGGTAGGAACCAGCAGGATTTAACAGAAAAAGAACAATAGAGACCAATAAAGCAAATTGAAGTGATTAAATGCAACATACAGACACATGTTTTAACCTGTAAGGCGCACAGAGTTTTTGATGCTAAATGTAGTTTCATTTGGTCTCACTGACTTAATAAGTTACCAAGAGGTAGAAGAAGCTGCCCAGGGAATAACCTGATGGTACTCATCTCCTGCGTAGGCTGATACTCATCTGTAGCTACATTGGAACCTGCTCCCTTATGTAGGCAAATTTCCGTGTCACGATCTGGGCATGCTGACAGCAAGCGGTACATCTCCATGCTGACTCAGGTCCTGCCTTTACCCTTGATTTCTGCTCCAGACCTGGACACCCACAGAGGTGCTTGTGTTGCCAGCCTCCTTGTTCGTGCCTCCTGGAACCTCTGGGACAATGTGCTCAGGGACAGCCCTCACCCATGGGGTTTTCTGCCTTCCTGGCTCCGACAAAGGCAGAATTTGTTGTCCATGTCACAGAGTCCAGCGAGTCATTTGAGCCTTTTCTGAAGAGGAAAGTGAATTTAGATGGGGAAAATCTTTTTCTTTCTTTGGTGTTTTGGGGATCATTGCTGTGGCTGCTGTGTCAGCTTAGATATACTCTGCGAAACGTGCCTAAAGATACTGACTACTCCTACAACTTCATTATATGATACATGCTCTGGAGATGCAAATAAATGTATAAATTGGGACATGTCTGTTTGGGGCTGCAGAGATGTGTGATTCCTAATTTTAATTCTTACCCACTCATGAAAAACAAATCGGATCCAACCCATACTCCTGCTATAGTTTTATCTCTGCCTTCCCAGAAAAGCAGTGCAATAGATCCTTCAGGGTAAACCAGTCAGGATCACTTTCTAAAAGTTGAGTTGATTGGCAGATTCTTGAGGGGAACATGAATAACTTTTGTAAATTGCCTTCAAAAGTAGCACAGGATCTTTCAGTCAATTTTAAGAGAACTGTTTACTGTTGCATATGGCAGTCATTATTTGGAATAATAAACCCACTGAGAATCTGAACAAGCATGGGCCAACAGATGGGTCATCTTGCTTAGCAATTTAAGCAAGTAATTTATTTCAATCACTAGGACAAAGCACTCAGAGATTACTAATTCCATTCCAAGACACGTGCAAAAAGTGCCACAGCCTTTCTGAATTTTGCAGCCATTATGGAAATGTACACCTGCTCTTTGGGATGTGGGACCATTTTTTTGCTTGCTTGGAGCAATTTGTTTGATTTCTTACCAAACAAAACTATTTTCTGATTCACATCAAGAGAAGGTAGGAAATGAATGACTGCAAAGATGTATTACAAGATAAAGTCACCTGGTTTGGGAAGTGCTGTACAAAGTATCCCTGCCTGTGGCATGGGGGTTGGAGCTAGATGATCTTTAAGGTCCCTCCCAATCCAAGACAAATTCTATGATTTTGTGAAAATCTGAACACTAAGCAACAGAAACATAGAGAAACAGTTGGGTTATTTTCAATAATATTTGTGCATCCTATCTTCCTCTGAAATGATTAGAGCTTTATCAGCCAGGAACAACGTGTAAATATATACATCAGTTTCTTGTAGCAACAAAACAGAATTTGCTACCATATGCTTTGCCAGTTGCATAATCTACTGAGGTCTCCTGTTACCCCTCTTTGAAAATAAATATTCAGCTCCCAAAAGTAGTGATCCAGAGAATATGAAGTTGGCTGTCATCCCAACAGGACAGGCAGTTCAGACAGCACAAGGTCTTTTGTAATGTCGCACAAATGTTTTTCTGCTGTGACTTGGAGCTGCCATCATCAGGGTGACTGAAGGTCCATGGAGGGTCCCAGAGTGTTGATGTGCCCAATGGGTGAGTGCAGCTCAACTCACCACCAAGAATGCCTTGTGTAACCTTTGCTCACCAGTCCAAAATGAAAATCTACTGTGAGCATGTCCGGAGCCCTAGCCAGAGACATGCAGCATCACTCTAAGAGAACTGAGTGCTACCTCAAACAGTAGTCCCTTTAGTGGGACAGCACCATTTCAGTGGCAAAGGTTGGACTTGATGATCCTCGTGGGTCCCTTCCGACTTGGGATATTCTAGGTTTGCTGGCATATGTAAATTCTGCAAGAGAAAGATCTGCTTTGTACACAAACAGGCTTTTCAAAATAAGCCCCCTCCCCTGGGGCTTCATGGTGCTGGCACGCCTGGTGGCTTGTGGCTGTGGAACAATGCAACTGGTGGTGGTTATGAAGCAACATGAGTGGTGTGCCAGAGCTGCTTCCATGAAAACTTCCCCTAAGTGCTGCAGAGCACCCAGGGCTCTCCAACAGCAGCATTGTGTGATCATGCTGACACAGGTCGTGTTCAGCCTGGTGACCTGGTTAAGAATTAACCAGGTCTTGAAAAGCATGGTGAAATCTGCTCTGAGCTGTCTCAGCTCTCTTCATGAGCCTTCTGAGCTGGTGGAAAATGCAGTGAGATACATTTATCTAGACTGCAGTTCATTTAAACCTCCACCCAGCTGGCAAGGAGATCGTTAAACCTCCATAACTTGATTGTGTGCCTGGGTTTTACGAAATAGCAAGCTCTTGTAAATACATGGCATGTTTACCTAAAGCTCTGCAGTATGATCAATGTTGTCACATAAAATGTAGCTACTGATATTTCATTTTGAGACATGAATATGGAATGAATTATTAAAATGAATTCCAAAGTTGCAATATTTACTCATTAGCTGATGTACTATATGAGTAGGCATAAAACCTGTCACCAGTACGATGGCTAGGGATTAAACAAATTGTGGGGGACCTGTGAAGAGATGATCCTTCCTCCATGTCTGCTTTTGAGAACAGCTTATGGAGTGTTAAATGGCCATCTGAAGCAAAAAGTCCCCCCTAATAGAAAGGTAGAAAAAGATTAGCCATTAAAAAAAAAGCAAACTAACAATGCATGTCCCAGTGCAAATTGGCCTGAATGGCTACATTTTTGTCAGAAAGAAACAAATTGCTGCCAACCTTTTAAAAATCAAAATATTCTGCTTTGACATTTTCAAAATGACTTTTTTAAATGTGTAATTTCACAATAATTATTTCATAAAGAAACAATTGAATTGAAAAAGCCTGGAGACAGCCTTTTGTTCGACCAGAATCAGAATGAATTTGTTTGTTTTTCTTTCACCGAGAACGATGAACTATGACTGGGTTTGGATTGACCTGGAACATACTCCATCTGATATTGCTGCTTTTATAAAATTCAGCTGCTGAGGGGAAGCGACATGGCACCAATCTGTCCCCTGCTGCCTTGAGGACACATCCGCGGGGACACATCTGAGCCATTCTCAGGGTGCCCAAGCCTTCCTCACCCCTTTGTGTCCCAAATGTGACCATGTCCCCTGGGCAAATATTACCAGGAGAGGAGAGCAGTGGGAATGGATGCAAGCCTGTGAGCCCTGACCAAACCACTCCAATGCCAAAATGGAAATTCCTGTTGGGAAAAGCTGATTTTGGATGTGGCGGTGGCTTAGCTCTACTTTCCCTTTAATCTTTATTATTTCAGCCATGCTGCTGCGTTTTCTAAATTCTTTGGCTATGGCACACACTCAGCATCCCTGGCCCTTACATTCAGAGCCTTCTCATGCTTCCAGTCCATTTGCAGTGCAAAGTTTTAATGTATTTAGAAAAGAAAAAGTTCCAGACGTTTAGCAAACTATCAAAATACACTGCCTTTTCTTTTTGTAGGAAACTTTTCACTACCTGATAAAAACCTGTTTTCTTAGCAAACAGATTCTATGTCAGCCAGAGGTGTGAAACCTTAATAGAAAAGTACCGTATGCCAGTTTGGGAGAGAAAAAAATTCCAACAGTTTCCAAGTGTCACTACATACTTTCTAATTTTCACTTAAAAAATGATCAGTATATAAGAATATTAAAACAACGTGTGGTAAGAAGGCAAAACAAAATTCCAAATTTAGTATCAAATATATAGATGGATTTTTAGTTACTTTTATTTTTATTTTTTTAAATTCAAAACAGAAAAATGTGCAATTCACAAACTACAGGGTTGTTTCAAACTTAGGCTGAGTGAGTCCTTACAGGGATAACATAAACTAGTGCAGTTAACGGTGCAAAAGGAGCAGTGAGTTGCAGGGAAGAGGCTTCTGATGAGCACGCATCCCATTAAGGAGCCAGAAGTGCGAGTTACATGAGAACATTTCCTGCATCTTTTATTATAAATGTTGAGAGGCTGGTAAATTGACTCAGCAAATAACTTCTCCGCAAAAACATCCCATGTCATGACAGACAGAAAGCATTTCATAGGGAGTTCTTCCTACAAGAGGAAGGAAGGCATCTCCCCAGGCACAAGCCTTTACTCCAGCTGCCATTCGCAGCCTTAAGGGAACAGATACTGGAGGGGTGCCTTGAGACACAGTGGTATAGCAGTGGGAAAACTTGTCACCTCTGTCTGACACGGGTTTAGATTTGTTTCCTGACCACAGATTTTCATTTCACATCTTGGTCTCTCCTCCAACCCTTCCCCAGCTGCAAGCTCTGTGCTGCCCCAGCCACCACTTGTTTTGGTGCATTTGCAGGGTGTGAAAGAGTTGTGGATCTGAAGGAGACTCTCTCTGAGCTGTGCCAGATGCTTGCAGGTTGGGGGTGGATGTCACTCTTGAAAAGCTGAAGGCCAGATGGCAGTGTCTCCAAAAATGCTGGGTGCTCTATTACAAAGACTGCCAGTGCTGCTGGGCTGCCTCCCGTCCTGCACGTGTGACCTGCAAGGCAAGAGGACAGTATTTTTGCATGTAGTGTGGGCATTGAATAACAAGCACCAATTTGATGTTGGTAGGGAG
The DNA here is from genome assembly GCF_040182565.1 of Anser cygnoides. Taxonomy (NCBI): domain Eukaryota; kingdom Metazoa; phylum Chordata; class Aves; order Anseriformes; family Anatidae; genus Anser; species Anser cygnoides. The sequence continues at coordinate 35,404,105 of NC_089874.1, read as the reverse complement.
CCCAAGAAGCCAGATCCCCTGCTTGGAGGCGCCCAACAGGAATTAAGGGGATAATGAATATACGCGCTGGCAGACCACACAGGCTGCTCTGATGACTAGCCTCCTGCTAACAGACAGGCTTTTTGCCGGGAGCCAAATTCCTTGGTACATATTGTTCTGCCGTGTTACAGGGATTAAAATCACCTGCTGTATTTGAAGCTCTCAGGATGAAAGGCTTACTGACCTACGTGTGGTGCTGTCCCTCACAAAGGGCTGGTGGTTGCTGATCTCTTTTTGATTAGCTAAATATCAGTTTATGTACAACTTTTCTTTTATTAGTTTTAAGCCACAAGTTTACCTTTCAGAAGCTGTATTGTTATGTCATTTTAAATCTATATTTCAGTACATTTTTGGCATGATTATGAGTTCCTGTGTCACTGTTTTAGGGGGAAAAGCAGTAAGCAGTTAAACACAGGACTATATTGAACTCATAAGCGTGTGTACTGGAAAGCTTAGGAATGCAGCCAGACCCACTCACCACTGCCTAAATAACAAATAGCAGTGAGCTCTTCAACTTTAGAGTAGAACCACAGCTCATCCTTTGAAAACTAAACTTCAGAGAAGGCTCTGGGGAGTTTTGCTGACAATGACATCCGCCATCTGCTTTCTCTTGCTCACCTCCGGTCTCTGCTCATGCACATGAGATGCAGGTGTGGAGCCAGGATGCATTTTTGGTTACTCCTCTTGCCAAATCCAGAGGGGTGTCTGCTAAGTTGAAGGAGGAGGCATCTGGCCACTGAGCTGGGTCACACTGGCAATGAAGAGCTCTGAGCATCTGCAGCCTCCCCTCCATGCAAGCTTCCCTGCAGGCTCCAGAGAGAATGTATGTGCGTACAGGTAAAAACCTCTCCTGGGTCTAAAACGAGACTTAGCAGGGGCAGACACTGTTTGCACTATGGAGATGACAGAGAATCAAGTGTTGGGTGAGATAGAAGATTTGAAGAAGAAAGGCATAAGCAAATCAAGCAGAGTTACGCAGACTGCACGTCTGCGTGAGCTGTAGCTAAAAACACAAGACAAAGCACGGGGGAAGATTACTTCATTTTGCACTAGGTTGCATATGAAACCAAATAACAGCAGGGTTACCATCTTGAGTAAGTATCATAATAGGAAATGAATGAACCATCAAGAGCAAACAAAAGGTCTTGTTTAGTAGGAGCAGGACACAGGAACATGATCTGTCTTGGCGCTAGAAGGAGTGATATAATCATTCCTTTGGCACTCCTTTGGTGGTAAAGATAACAGAGTAGTTGAACAGAAATCAGTTATCTTTTCTATGAGGAGTGGCAGTGTGTTGGTAGTATGTTGGCTGAATGTGGTGGTATATCACAAATAGGAAGAAAAGGCGCCTACAGCACCTGTAATCATAGCAAGCTAAGATACATCCACCAATGGAGTAAAAAAAAATACCTAGTTTTTGATCTCATCAGAAAGAGCACAGTCCCCTGGAAAGGCAGAGACCACATCTACTGAGGAAAAAGTGAAGTCTATCTTTTAAAGGTGTCAGAAACTCAGAACCATAAACTTTCTACAGCTCAAGCCTGAAGCAAGCTCCTTCATCTGTGTAGACAAGGTGGGTTGGCTCTTGATCCCACAGCCATAAGCAAAACCCCAGATGCTGGTCAAGGTACAAAAAAGACACATTACCTGGCTTAGTATAAGCCCACTGGAAGAAATTAAATGTGTAAGAGGATCATATTCCGTTACTTCTGAGTAAAGACCTTACTGAAAGCAAATATTTTTTGTGTGTGATGCATCAGCAGGGTTTTGGCACTCTTCTTAGGAGAAACACAGAACGCCATTATTCAGATTTAGCACCTTATGTATGTAAAAGAAAGAAACTGTTTCCCCTGCCTACTGGTTGGGTTGTGCTTGGCACCTACGGCAGCTCATTGGGAAGTGCAACAGGTTTGTGATAGTCTAGAGGTTACTAGTGTCTACTCAGGTGATGCTTTGCTTTGGGGAGAAAAACATAAAAAGGGGCATGATCAGAGGATCCTAGCAGCTTTGGAGTGAGCCACAGCTGCTAGATGAAAGCTAAACAAACACCACCAGCATCATAGAAGGAGTGCATGTGAGTGAGCAGGTAACAGAGTGCAATGAGAGACCATAGTAAGGCCACGACTGTTATGAACGCAGCTTCTGAATAAGCAAAAAGGTGTTACAGAGATTCTGAATTAGGCAGGGAAATGCAGGTCTTAATTTAACTACATGAAAGAACAATCAAATATCATAAGGCAGACAGAAAATTTGCTATAGGTCTGGTGATAATGAAGGAGTTAGAGACCCTACCTCTGAAGTTTTCTGACAATAAGCACAAAATTAAGATGTCTGCACTCCCACAGTGAGGGTATTAGGCCTTCCTGGAGCCTAAAAAGCACTGCTGCTGCTGCCTTGCAGAGTACCCAGTGAGCAGTGTGGCAATGCAGAGGCTAATTGATTGGAGGTGATTGCTAATCACCACCAGCATCACACACTTAGAGCCAAACCCTGCCTTTGCTTTCTGTTAAGTCCAGCTTCTACCACTGTGAGTGGCCCTGCTGACTCAAAATTGCTGTTTCAGGTATTTGGCATGGGGAGTGGCCATAAACGTTCACAGATGGGCCTGTGGTGAGGCTGTGTGTTGCTTCAGGTTGAGCAGAACTGAAATGCCCTACAGCCACCCTCTCTGTAGGGGCTGTGGACTTTCAAACTGTGAAGTATCATGCCAGAGCAAAGCAGGCAAGTATGCTGGCTGAGTGGGGTGATTTCTGAGGGCTTGTTCTTCTGTTGCTTTATTGTATCTCCCACAGGAGACAAGATGCCCCGTTTGCTCGCTTTGCTTTTGTAGGTTGTGTCTGGGTGTGCTTTTGTGCCTTCCAGCAAGTGCTGCATTATGACAGGCCCATTCTGTCTGATTGATAGTCTCTGGGAGCTGAGGATTTTTGACGAACTTGAAATATTGTGAAATAGGTGAAAAAAAAAAAACAAGACTTAGCAGCTCTTCCTATTGTTGCTTTATCTAAGATAAATGGTGCATCTCTTAGGAAAACACAGCAATATGTGCAGCAGGCTGGAGAGAATCATTCTTTGACCTACCTGAAAGATGAAGAAGATGATGAAAGAGCCTTTTGCTCTTCATACAATAACTGTGTGCAGGTAATTGAGTCTGTTACTTGTATACAAGAGGCTAGGGAGAGCCTAGGTAAGCAACTATTGTTGCTCTTGGTAGCTCCTACAAGAAGGCTTATTAAGGAGACTCAGAGGGATATTGCCATTTCTGTAGAATCAAGAATCAGATGATCTTCAGGAGAGAAAGAAGGTAATAACACCTGGAAACATTAGGAAGTAATAAGGAAATAAGATTTGATACAGAATATTGGGCTTTTCATCAGATGCATTAGGATAAAAGAGCAGGCAATAGAGAAGGGAGAGCTGATTGAGGTTGGATCAGAAAAATGTTCTCCTAAGCTGGTTCTGCTAGCCACCTTTTAACTCAAATAAAATAGAGATATAATGATTTGGTCTTTTTCTCATTATTCACTGGATGTCATATAACTGGTTATGCCTTGAGTTAGCTCTTGGCCAAGAGCTGCAGCACGTCTATGTATAACTCTTCTTTCTGGAAGTTGCCCTATTCTGTGCCTTTGACTCTAGTAGATACATTCTTAAAGTGCAGTATATAATTTCCAAGATAATGATTTTTTTCTTTTTCAATAGAATGTCCTGGGAATGACCCAGATTTATTTATTTATTTTTGATATCTGATACATCCCTGTTTTCAATTTCAGTCATCTAACATTAGCTTCAAATATTTTTCACGACACATTGTTCTGAGGAACAGAGTTGTGTCCTGTTGGTTGCCAGGAACAAACAGCCCAGTGAAGTGAGAAATAACTGTGATAACACAATGGAAATAAGAAAAAAAGGATGAAGGGCTGTAAAAGCCAGTAAAGCATTTTATATACTCAAGGTGATCATTAGCAACACTTGCTTAAAGTTTCATGACAAACTCGTTCATAATGCTAAGTTTCTGGCAAAAGTTCTTCACTCTGAGGAATATGCAAAGTCACTCTGCAGCTAGAAGCTAATATATAAACCAGCAGACATAGGTCCTTTCATGGGTTTTGAAAACTAATCTTTTATATGACAACTTTGTGATTCTGGAAATGCCATTGCCAAATATCTTGATGTTTTCATCTGGACTGCAAAAACAAAAAAGCAAATTCTATGGTTTTACACTGGAGAAGCTGAGGTATTTCACAAGAAGACCAGTTTCACAATTGCTTACAAATTTTCCAATAGGCAAAGCAGATGGCATAGATTATTATACACAATAAAGCCTTCATACGGATATACCACAGCTGGACTCAAATTAACTTTCTTTTCTTAAAAGGAATCTGCAATTCGAGCTGAATTGTGGGAAGGATTCCTACAATCCTATAATTTTTTTTGACCACCTAAAAACACTTGATTTCTTGTTGTGTAATTCTAGTGAACTGAAACATTTTGATATAAATCATTTCCAATATTCCTGATGTTAAAAATACTTCTCTTCAACATGATTACAAGTGAGTCTGCCAGGATTCAATGACAGATTTTTTCCTAGAGGATTTTGGGTTACTTTTCAAGTTTCATTGGAGAACGTCTTCTGAGAACCAGTGACTTGATGGTGGAAAACAGGGTGTGTGTTTTTCATAGGAGGCTTGGCTGCCTGTCCATACCCATTATTACTTGAAGATAGAGACACAGCTGACTATTCATTTTGAAAATCCTTAGCAGGGGCCAGATATGTCTTTAAAAGGAAGGTGCCATTTTTTCTTTAGAGTAGTTGGAAAAGAACGAAGATTCACTGCTGGAGAAGGAAACAGATTTTGAAACAGAAGTTTTTGATGTCTGGTGTTGCCAGCCTATATGGATCTAGTTGGTCTCCTCAAAAGTTTACGGGAGCATTGCCATTACATACAGATGAAAGCAGAGTTGTGCCCTTTTTAATTTTGTTGATATGTGCTTGGTAAAAATCTTTGTCCTTCCTTTCACAGATGATAGGATGACTAGCAGGAATATGCAAGTGTTTCTTATGAAAGACAGGTAGATTCAGAATGGTGAATAAGCCCTTTCAAAGGGTTAATTCAAATTGTGATCTTCTACAATGGTGAAGAAACCAGTTATGTGCAAACTTTTATGGGCAGGTAGATCAGCAAATCTCTCCATGTCTTACCCTATCACAATAGTTTACTAGGCAATAACCAGGATATTAAAGTTTTTCTTTCCGGGGTCTTAGGCATTTGCTTTCTTCCTTCTCTCTCTGTAAGAATCTTTAAATAAGACTTGGAAACTTATTTTTCTATAGATTTAAAATAATATAGCACTTACAAAGCTATAGGTCAATATTAAAGACATTCTTGCAATTCTGCAGAAGTTTCTATTTTTACTCAGTATTGTTTTCAGAAGCTGACAGAAATTATTCAATATTGTTTTAGGCTACTCTGTAAGACTTAAGCTATTTTCCACAACATCCTCCTGAGCATTTGAAGTGTTCCCTCTACACCTTCTTCTAGATCATTGGTGGCCTGTGACCTTGTTAGACAGTAATGAGGTGTGACTGGATCACTGTTTCCTGCCTTAGACATTTCAAAATGAAGATTCAGCAACTGGTTAAATCAAATAAAATGTTTAGAAGGACTGCCATTTATTTTCAGCTTTTAACCAAAGGTTAATTGTTTCGATATTTCTAAAAATAAGTTTTTCTATTGGAATTATTAATTAAAGGTTTCTCATGAAGGTGCAATCAAAGTTTAAACAGAATTTGTTCTGGCTGCATTTATATTCTTTTGACGTTTGTTCTCTACCAACCACATTTTACTCCCAGCATAACTGATGGCAAGTGAATTAAGTTCACATGCTCAACCATTTGCATCGGAAGTGATATATTTTATAGGGGACGAGACATCAATAGATCAGGTTTCCTCAAGCCATTTAACAGAGCCCAGGCACAGAGGCAATTAAATAAAACATATACAGATCTGAGTCCATGCTTTTCAGCTAGGAACGAAACACACATGCCATTATGCTATGTCAGTCACGAAGGTGCTGACAAAAATTACAATCAACAATGCAATAATGCATCAAACATGCTTTATATGAGATTGGAGACTGTTTATTAACAAGCATTGGAGTAGCAGGGTCATACACAGTAAGAGAAGGAATACATTTGTACTCTGTTCCCAGCTAATAAATTTTATAGAGGCTTTAATATTTTTAGGTATGTTGCTGAAGGGAAGTGTTATGAGACCTAAAAAGAAAGATTTAAAGTGCTCTAAAATGCTATAATCCTGTTTATTGTAACTTTGTTTGAGCGCGTTGCTCTTTCTGAAAGAGTCAGGCTTACAATTATAACTCCTTGTAATGTGAATTAAACTCATCTATCTGATCAGGGAAAACATGTTGAATTAGGACTAGGAATGATTAGTCGATCCAACTCACATTCCAGAGACCATCTAGCAAATTGGTATTTGACAGAAAATGCAGTTGAATGAAAGATGAAAAATCAAGCAAAATGCATTAATTCTGTGATGTTGAATTAAGATACCTGATAAGTTTCCACCATAATTAAATTCCTTGGGGGAATTATTCATAATTAGGCACCACTGCATCCCCAAATCCAGGACCTGGCTCAGGTTCCTGTGAAGTCAGGCATGGTGCCCCCGGGAGCTGCCCCTGGACTGTCTACACCAGGACACTCAGCATCATCTTCTCCACTTCACAGTGGCCACCAGGGAAGCCCGGTCAGTTGGCCCCATCCCTATCCCTCCTGTGCTTTCCCTGGTTTCAATGGGCACTCAGACATTCACAAATTACTCCTTCCCTTTAGCCCTAAACAAAGCGGCCTCGGTGTCTAGCTAGGTCAGAAAATGTCTTTGGATGAAGACTCACCTGGCAAGTATTAAGGGGTTGCAGCACAGTGATATTATTTCAATTCTCTAGCTATTAAAAGGGTCTGTTCCCATCCAGATTTACACAGATTTTTTTTTCTTTTAGCAGCATCTTTATTTGCACCTTAATGCCAAACATTTTGTTGCTTTTCTCTATTATTTGCTCTTTTATAGGTACTCGACCAGCCATTTCACTTCTTATTCATTGTGTGTGTGTTCTGCTGCTGGGGTTCAAAAAACAGTAATTAATTCTTTTAAATTCGAATGCAATAGGGTTTTCAAGTTTCAAATGGACTTCTAAAGTCCTTCTGTTGATATGTATTTTTTGTAAACATATTTTTGAGTGCAATTTAAATCTTGGTCATTAAAAATTGTCTTTTGCAAGCTAGCCAATAAGAGAGTATCTTTTAATTTAAGAAAATATTTATTGTTTTTGTTAGATCCAGACATATTTTTGATTTTTGGAGGTATTTCATTGCTTGTCTTTCAGTGAATGGCTGGACCTATTGATCCATTGCCTTTAGTTTTCTAATGCTGAAATTTTAAAGTTCATCCTATGCATCCCTCTGGCTTTGGAAATAGAAAAGCCTGGGCTACAGACCTAGGGATTTTTGTATTCAGCAGGTAGTTCTCAGAGCTGGTGGGCTATAATAGTCCTCTTCTGAGATCTGTGTCACTGAGAGGTTGTTTAGCCATGGTCCAAGTAGGACTCCTATATTTGTGCAATGGTACTGTGCAAAAATGTCTTTGTATGGAAAAGAAATAATGACATTTTATTTGTTCTTACTTTTTTTTTTTTAATAAAAAAAGAGTTCTGGTTCTGGTCTTCCCAGGACATCCATGTGATCAGAGACACATAAGTAAGTAGTTTAGATAGCTGTCTGCTGTTTCTGCTTTTGTAGCACTTCAAATACAAAACTTACGTCTGTCTGTCTGTACATCATATGTGTGTGTACCAATAGGCTATGTCGGCATGTGTTAGACACCATAGCTACACTGAAAGAGCATTAAAGTTGCAAATTCAATCACTCTGAGGTTAGGAAGTGCCTGGACAAAGCACGCTTTGCTAATGGCTTTCACAGGTACTTGCTGACAGCAGAGGAATGTGGAGGCCAGGACTCTGGATCCATTTCAGCTCCAGTAGGAGCTGGCTCCATCCACCTAATTCCTCCTGACCCAAAGCACAGGCACACCTCTCCGTGTCTCCTTGCCCTGCTATTCCGTGCATCTTTCCCTCTCCTCTCCTGCACCTTTCTCCCTGCTCTTGATGTGCCCATGCCACGACCACAGTCCCTCCTCCACCAGCCACCCCTCAGCCCCACTGTCCTCATTGGGACCAGCCCACCTCTGCTCACACACCCCTCATGACACATCCCAGGAAGGACAGACTTGACATACTAAATCTCCTGCTCCAAAGTCAGGTGGACAACAGCTTCTCTGAGAAAGGATTTTGTGAGATTTTTAATGTTGTTGCACAACATCTTTTCAATGGTTGTATCTGCAGGGTGGCTGAACGGTATGGATAAAACTTATGTCTGAATATAAATCTGAATGTAAACCTGGCATGGAGAATTTCAGCTTAATTGGCTATAGTTTGTTGAGGATATAAGCCATTGAAAATTGGGTCTTATAGAACGAATTATTAGGTGTCTGTAACAATAGGCTTTCTCTCCTGTAACAAATGCCAAAACAGATTTGTTCCGTCTTCAGAAATTCTTCCATGGTTTATGTGCTCTCAGTTGGGTGAGGAGCAGTAATATTCAATCACAAACAGAAGTGCCTTGGAATTAAAAATAGTCAAATATATTTTACATTCTCCTTGCATGAATATTTGCTATCAATCTCATGTTAGATACAAGGTCAGAATTTGAAGCTCACTTTATGCAACAAGCTAGGAAAGAATGCATCGCCCATAAAGTAAAACACCCAGATGCAGGGAAAAGGTTGCTTCACTGGTAATGAAATAGATAAAAATATGCTAATGCTTTATTGATATAAAGAGGCAAAGCATGATATGCGTTAGATTATGTTCTACTCTTTTGTATTTATTGATCTCTAGTTGTCTCGAGCCTACCATTTTCAATCTTTCTGTTCATAACAACATGAAGTCTTATCATTCCAGTGCTAGCTTTGGTAGCAGTATTTTTCTAAGTGTTATTTGGTTAGGTGTATGAGTGGATTATCCTGTGGATTTGTCAAGATTTATGGTGCCAACATTTTATGTGTTTTCTTTGACAGAGCCAATAGCATGAGCAGGCACCAGAAATAAACCAGTTTTCACATCTTGGTAGGCATGCATTAAAAAGTTCGGTTCATCCGCCTGCACAGAGTTCACCCGTATCTTACTGTTCATTGATTCTGACAGCTCACATATTTACTAGGTGGCTCACGGCGCTCCAGTTCCCATGGCTTGTAGGCAGTAGAACTCCACAGTTTTTATTTAGCCTTAAAAGTTATTGCTTGCCAAATTCGTACCAGCCCCCTTTTGCCCTCTGTGAGAGGAAAATGCTGTGAGAAGTTGTTATCTCTTGCTCTGGTACTGCTAAAGGTTTCGTAAGTAATAGGTGCAAGGCAGTGGGCTGCTGGCAGAGAACAGAGGGGCTGCAGTGGGGCAGTCTGAATTTCAAAAAAAATGCTGGGGAAGAGGTTGTTTTTTGATTCATCCCTGTATGATTTAATGGCATTTACAAGGCAAGCTAAATAACCAGAAGGACAGCAACAATTTTCTGCTTCTCAGCGAAAACATAAATTTTAGTGTGTGACCTCAACCCTTTTCCTGTTCCCTGAAATAAATATTCTGGTTATGAAGGCAAAAGCAAAATCCAGTCTGGAGACTGTGTTAGAGGGAGAAACTGATGAGGTTCTCAGTGTCTCAGACCGTCCCTCTCCTTTGAGCCTGCTGGAAGCTGATGGGTAAGTTTTGCCTTGGCACGTTTTGTGATGCTGGAATTACCAGCCTGACCTGCCCACCACATTCTTGGTGGTAAAGGGAATAATGCATTTTATTGCCTCTGGGGAAAGCCAGTAAAAGAGCTATAGGACCCAAGCTGCCCACAAGACCTGCTGAGAAGACCTAGGGCAACCTTTGTTTCTTGAGGCCTGAGCTCTTGGGTTTCTTCTGTCTTGAACTGCCCAAAGCAAAGACACAAATAAAGGGAGCTAAGATATAGATGGAGAGAATGTGGGTCCCAAACCATGACAGTGTTGAATGATGTTTACTTAGGGGCCTTTGCAACTGTATTTCTTGTTTGTTTATTTGCAGTGGTATAACACTCAGTGAGTCCAACCAGAGTGGGCTTTTCTGGTGGTCAGTGCTGCATGAAGACCCAGGAAGCCTTTGTCTGCTCTTCAAAGTGTTCACAACTGAAGATACAGATGTAGCAGTACTGCTTTTTGTTCTGGGGAGGAAAAAAAACATCTGTTGTGCTAAGACCTCATCTCTAAAACCAAGATGAGGTGCAATTCTTAGGTGGATCGTGTTATTTTACACAGCTCTCTCAGCCCCCTCTCATCATACCCCCACACTCTTGCCCCTGACTGCCCCCTCATTATGGACCTGTCCTCATTATGGACCCAGAGCAAGCTGAGGAGAAGCTGAGGTGGAAGCTGGGAGCTGGAGCGATAGCACAGTGCTGACGGGGAGCCAAAGGAACAGTGCTCCCATTCATTCCTGCATCAGCTGAACCTGGTGCTGGCACAGCAACTATTTCAGACACTGCAAACTGAAGCAAGAGGAGATGAAGAAAGCATTACAGGGAGCTAGGACAGGCTTGTCCTCCTCACCTTGGATATCAGACACTTCACTGGCAACTCACAGTCCTGCAGGCAGAACAGAGGTGGAAGTATCACAGTCAGAGTTTTTAACAAGCACTGCTTGCCTGCATCCAGTTTATCATCTTCCCTTGCATTTATTAAGAGCAAGTTATGGTTTAGAAAACATATGAGCAGGGGCACAGTTAGCCTCCATCCCCAGAACAAGATTTGTGCTGGTCAGTTGAGGACCCCTGCCAGCTATTCACAAGCAGGGCTGCTAGCTGGTGTTTTTTTCCCTTGTTTCATTGCTACAGCTACAGTTTTACATTGATTGGTATAACTTTCAAGTCATTAAAATAGATTCTTTCATAAAATATCCAAATCCTGGACTAAGCTGATTACTGCTGAATTTGAATGACTGCAATTGTTTTCACCTCAGTTTGTGCTATTAAATTTAGCAGTAGTTAACATCTCCTTTCCTTAAGTTTCCTCCAGATGCCTGCTGTTAAATTAACCAGTCTCCCAGCTGTAGCAGCAGATCCTAACCAGTGCTGTGGCCATGTACCTTCATGCTAGGACCCTGTGTAGCTCTCCTTTTTATCTTTCCTCTAAAGTGACAAAGCAGTGGCACAAAGTGATATAGTGACACAAAGATGTCAATAAGGATGTATTTTCCTGTTTTGTTAACATTTATTTACAGTAATTAACCTATAAATAGGTTAGGACTGTGAAGCTAAGGCTGATTGAATAGCTCTGGGGTAAGCAAGAGCAATAGTTGACACGTTTTTTTTCCACCACAATAAGTTACAACTCTGCACAGGCGTTTGATGGAGATGGCAAATCCTGCCCTGCAAAATGTGCCCCAAAAGCGTCCCTGCAGTTAGGGAGAGGAGGGGGTCAGGACTCCTTATAATCTAAACCTGACTCCCAGCTATCTACTGGAAATCCTCTTCACATCCATATTTTTGGGGAGATAACTTCTAAATAAGCAAGGCAAAAACTGACTTCCCATTCTATATGCAAAAAGCTTCTTTTCCTTATTCAAAGATCTAAGAAGCTATGCTTGCAAACCACCTGTCACGGAACTTTTCTGCCTGTAAGAATCAATTGGAATAAAGGAAAAAAATAACCCCATACTCTCCAAATCTTTGTCAAAATTGTATTTTAGTGGAAATTTTGCAGACAACTCTAATGGTTAGTGATAGATGAAAAGTAAACTGTTCTGCTATGGAAATAGATTGGTGTTCATTTAGAAAATCTCTTTATCATGCCTCTCTGGGGAAGATATTATCATAGTCAAATGTCTTAGTAAGGTCTTTCTTTCTAACTTCCCTTCCCTTCCCTTCCCTTCCCTTCCCTTCCCTTCCCTTCCCTTCCCTTCCCTTCCCTTCCCTTCCCTTCCCTTCCCTTCCCTTCCCTTCCCTTCCCTTCCCTTCCCTTCCCTTCCCTTCCCTTCCCTTCCCTTCCCTTCCCTTCCCTTCCCTTCCCTTCCCTTCCCTTCCTTTCTTTAAAACAGAAGAAGACTGATGATTTGGAGAAATGACCCCTTTTTTCAACAACTCAGACTCTTCTCAAAATAACACTTGACATCTTGAGCAAATAGTGAACCTTTAAAACAGGCATCTAAACTGCTAGAAGGGAACTGAAGATATCTTCCTCATTTAATGATGCTGGAGCTGATGATACCTACTGTACTTTCTTCCGAAGGAGAAAACTCACTTTAAGAAAATTTTATATTCCTTGTTCTTTCTTACAAACACAAAGTTCACTCTGGAGTCTTGTTACTTCTCCTGTCATACTGAAATTAATGTTCTTTCTGCTGAAGCCTTTCCTTGAAATTCTCAATCCTGTAATGAATCTGGCATATGACAAGGCACAGAAACCCTCCTGTCAGCTTTAAGATGAGGCAGATGGGATTCCTTACAACCAAGTGAAGGAGAACCCACTCAGCCGCATGTGCTCATTGAATCTGACATCTCTATGTCAGCAGAGTCTGGATACTGGGAGAAAAAAATTATTTTTGGTGGCTGAAAACTTCCCAAATTGATTCCCTGCAAAATATGAGAAAGCACAAACCTGGCCACTTTTAGGAAGGGGGTTTGCAAAATGTTACTCTTTTGTACAAGCATTTTCAGATGACAGATTTTATGTCCCCGGGGTGGAACATTCTCTTTCTTACTGGGATGTTGAATGTGTCCTGAAATCCTCTGAGCATGGAGACACCCTGGAGATGGGCATCAAATAAGTAAAACCTAGGAAGTAATCATGGGCTAAAAATAGAAGAGTAACTCAACAAAGTGTATGACTGAAGTTTCCATTTTTGTATCTGACCACTTTAGAAAAAGGAATCTGCTCAAGACTAAAGACAAGCACGTCTTTTAATGAGATAAAAATCCAAGTCTTTTGCCAAATTATGCCAATAAAATGAAAGTAAAATATCAAATACAAAGTGTGCTCCTAAACCTGTTGCAAGTACAACACTGATACTACTGAATAGACTGGATACAGCAGCTGTATAATGTTACAGTCAGGATGGGCGTTGAAGAAAGGAAGATATTACAGGTGGGGAATAAGCCTTCAGTGAAAGATTTTCTTTTTTGTTTGTTTATTTGTTTGTTTGTTTTCAGGAAGATAATAAGTATGAGGAGTTACAGCTTTATTTGGTTTCACTCTAAGATTATGTGAGGGGAAGATGAGGTTATTTCCTTTTTTTTCTTTTTTCTTTTTTTTTTGCCCAATAACACACTGGACAGAAAGAAGGTAGATTTGTATGTAGAGAAGCATCTTGTGAGCTACAGCCTTACTCATAGCTTAGAAGAGCAATTTCACTGCTGCCCTGTGCTGCTGCATTAGTATTATTATATTGTATCAGGTGCTATTACCCACGGGTGAGTTACAGCTCTTTGGTGCATTAACCTTAACTCCAGGACATTTATAGAAGCAAGTTTGGGTCATCAGATCCTACAAGAGGCATTACTACTATAATCTACGTTATAGCTGGTATTCAACATTTTATTAGAATGAAGAATTATATATTTTGATCCCTCAAAACCAAATCATTTCTGCAATTCAGTGTTTGAACTATTAAAGCAATGTTTCTGAAGGCATGGATCTATCGTCTATCCAATAAAAAACATCAAACATGGAGCTCTATAAACACTCAAATATTTTAATTTGGGGTATTAAAATTTTAACTGGAATAAAATTGAAATCTATGCTCCTTGCATTTTTCCTAGGGGGATTTTCAAATTGTTTTTGCTTCCTGACCACAAGGCAAATGTTTGAGGATGAAATGGAAAGATTACATTTGTTCTCTGCTGAGGACAAAAAACAGGAAGGTAGTCCTAGTTTTTTCTCTTTTGAAGTAAGTTTTCTGTGTAGAAAGAGCATATATAAAAGCATCACTTTAATACAATATAGACCTAAGAAAGTCTTAAAAGGATTCTTAAAAAAAATAGGTTTTTAGATTTTTTAGACCAACTCTCACACTCTCCATCATGTGCTTGTTAGAGTTGCTGTTTCAAGGGGGACTTCTGTGGCTTGATCTGAGAATGGACAACTCACGCTGTCCTGCAGCCACCAACATGTTGTTTCTACACAGACACCACGGTGCTCATGGCATGTATAAGGTGCCTTGGGCCAAAAGGTGCTGTGCCTTTATGTCCCAATGTACAGCCAAACAATTCAAAGTATGGAAACAATTGTGCCCTTAGGGTAGCCTACGAGGAACCATGTCCCTTTTTTAATGGTTAATGACAATGGTGCTTAACTGCGATGGTAGTTTTATAACTGTAGCTAATAAAAAGACTTTTTATAAAGAAGAGACCCATTTTATGCAGAGCCACATCGTACAAAGTCCTGGACTTTGACAGAGGCATCATTCTTTTGCTGGAATGTTTTTTATTTGAAAGGCAGGGTTGCTGGAATTCTGATGCCAGTCACACAATTTACTGGCTATGGTTTATAAGCACATAATTCTTCCTTCTTTATTTCACAGAAGCAGCCAAGCTTCAAAACTGTGTGGGACCATTTGAATCAGATTTTAGTTTTCTAATGATTCTCTTAATCAAAACTCAGGGAAAAAAAAAACACAACATACAAATATGAAAAGTTTTTTGTTTGTTTGTTTGTTTGTTTTTTGTTCCAATGTTGTGTTAAGCTAGTAGCACAATGAATATTAATTCCTCATCTGCAAACTTCCAAGTTGTCAGAATTAACCTTGAAATACTAAAAATACCGAGGCTGTCTTTCTACATTGAAATCCATAGGAACTGTAGATGCTTCATAGTGTCACAGGCTTTAGCTTGAAATTATATTACATAAAGCAGAAGGGAAAAAGTGAGTCTTTCTCACAGCTACAGCTGCTGTAATTCTATGATGGAAAGACCTAGAAGTACAGAGAAAAAGACTGCCGAAAGCCCAGGTGCTAAAGTCCTCTTTAATTCATGCCTTAATATCTTCTGCCAAGACTCTCCTGCAAAGGAACAAAAGCTCACTATGGTGATCCCAAATGAGATGCACAATAAGAAAAAAATCTGCTTGAATATAACAGCAGGAAAACATAAGAAAATCTCAAAAGTGCTGTTACTCTTACAGTGTTGCAAGGTCTTTAATATTCACTAAAAGTTGCTGTCTCCGGCTGTCACTCAGGACCCTCATTTCCATTCAAGGGACAGGGATGAAATTAGAGCAATTTGAAAAATTAAAATGCTATTTTGTGTTAAGGAGATGTGAGAGTGACAATGCAATCAAGAGGTCAGCCAAAGTGGTGGTCAGGGTCTTGAAAGTGAATGAGCCACAAACTTCTGTGAAGTTCATACTCTTCTCATTGTCCTGACTGGCAGCTTCAAAGCTGAGAGTCTTAAGAATCTAAATTCAAGCCTACCTGCTTGAAAATATTCCGCTTCCAGAAGTCCTGCTGGCTGAGTTTTTCCAACATACAAGATGTGGTCATGGTTTTGTTTCTGCATGCAGCATCTCTGTGTCATATTCACTTGTTTACTATATGTATTGCTAGTGCAAGCTCTCTCTCCTGTGGAAAACCCAAGATTTCCCTGGGGGTAGTTTTTCCAAAGGTTTAACAGATTTCATAATTTCATGGTGTTTTACATTGAAGCTACTGCCAATTTTCAGAGGAAAATAGAAAATTCACTGCTTGAGGATTAAGTTGGGATGATAACTGGACTTACAGTTTCTGAAAACTTATAAAGTGAACAAGGAGATAAACAGATAGCTAGCCTTAACCATACGTACCAAAGGCTATAGTCACATATTGTATGACATCGAAGAGCTGGAGTCTAAAACTTCCTCCACCTGCAGGATGAAACTTCAATAACTCATAGTTGGTAGCAACCAGGGAGACTAATAACTTGTGAATCTCATCCCCAGCAGCAGCGATAGCTTCTCTATTTCATTCCTCCAGCTGTGTATTTCACTGTGTTTGGCTGAATGTTTCAACACTTGAGATCACATCCTTTCAAATTTTCAGACTATTTTTTTTTTCCTGACAGAGAAAAAACTGAACACTGGGATAAAAGATGAAAACTTGCTACACATAGCTAAGAAGAGCCTTAGTGTCTGGTCATGGCTGGAAACGTGCAAGACAACGTATTCATTGACGTGTGCTGCTCCTGGAAATTCATCAGGGGTGTTTGGGACAGTGCTCTACAGTATAGGAGCACACTCTCCCCTTACCTAGGCTGTGCCTCTTCCTCCCTCCAATAGCCCCATGCAGAGAAGCAATAGGTCTTTTTAGTTATTTTGCTAAGAACGACAGCTGAAGACATATTTGATTATTTTATTTAGCAGTACACATTTTCAATTATACACTGCGTGCTGGAGCCTTGCGATGGCTGTGAGTAGGGTTTTTGTTGGTTTGTTATACCACTCTTATTTTCTGTTGGCATATATCAAAGCAAAAGTACCCTTTCACAGATTTTTCCACCTTAATGTGTATCAACATCAAATGCTCTCAGTGTAAAATTGCCTTTTGGACACAAAACGTCAAATTCATACTGTTTTAAGTGAAGGGAATTCCAGACTTCAGTGGTCCTATGTGTGTGTGTGTGGGAGGGTGTGCAAAACTGAACTGAGCCATTAGCATCAGAGGTAAAATCCTCTTAGTTTCTATAGAGCTGGTTTTCACCCAGATATTCTTTGGGGTATTGTACATATTGACTTATAGACTTGGTGTAACTCTGCATGTTGCTGTTTTACCAAATGATCTTGAGCAAACCCATTCAGATCCTCCACAGTCTCCGTTTATTTTCTATTAATAGATATCTCTTTTTACTTTACTACATAGGGCTGCAAAGAGAAAAAATATTTTATAAATTGTGAATCACTGTGTTGATGGAGGCTATCCAAATTCTGCAGAATACCTTTATATGCAGCTACATGTAACATAGATAATTTACATTTATTTTATGTATACTAACCCATTCAGTACAGATGTATATAGACACACAAAGAGTAGTAAATCAAACGGAATCCCACAGCACTCCACCATGCTAAACTGACATCCTTCCAGATGAATGCAAATGTTATCAGTATAAAGCAATTATATTAACCCCGTGTATTTTACCTGCCTATTTCAAAGTTAAAGCAGAAATGGAACTGTGATTTGAAATTGTTCTGAAACTTCAGGTTCCTTTGGATCCAAAGTTAAAACCTAATACTACTGGTACAAAGTTAAAACCTAAAACTTTGCAATCAGCCACTGCCTTAACAACAGGTTGAAAGGAAATGCTAGATACATTTCCACCTCTCCCCCAATGCACACAACACATGCATTGTACACCTCAGGACCAAACAGGCAACTTGCAAGCCTTTCTTGATTGTTTATGTGAAGAAATCTTGTGCAATATATTTTTTCCCCTATTTGCGTTTTGCTTTTGGAACTCATTACTGTTTACATTGTCATCCCGAGTATGATATTCCAGAAGAATGATATCATTATTTATACTTTGCCCTCAAAAATCTGTTTAGTATAATTGTGACTTTTTTCAGTTTAAGGTAAACATTAGCATTTGATGAAAGCTCAGTCCTTTACCTCCTCCCTTGGTAGCTGTTTGTTAAGGTCTGCTATGGAGCAGCAGTCAAATTAAGAAAGTGGTGTTATTTCAACAAAGCCAGAGACCTTCCTTTGCTTGTAAATATTAGTACATCCTGCAAGCACCGGTGAGTGCTGCCAGCCATCCTGTCACTTAAACAGAGTCAAGACTGATGGAGGCCAAGTTTCTGTCAAGATCTGAAACTCAATGCATTAGCTCAGGAGCTCAGTGTAGACATGCATACATTTTTATTTTCACATCTACTCTTTTTATGTCAACAAACTTTATTGGTGCTGGTTTCTGTCACACTCCAAAATAATTAACCCTGAAAGAAACATTTTATTTAATGTTTTAAGAAGTCAGGATTTGGTAACAGAGTAAAAAAAGCCAGATCACGAACTGACATCATGTAAAACAGCCAAGTGGCAGGACATTTAATAGATGGGTGGCCCAGAAGGCCACAGAAAATGTGCATGCATAACACCTAAATTAGGGCTATCATGAAGATTCAGATTTGTTGCAGACATACTCTCCCTTCAGACAAAACAGGTAGGATGAAATCATGAAAAAATATGGAGTAACAATAAGCACGTGGTGATGTATAAATGAGTTACTGTGTATATACACGGAGCTGTTGTTAATGTAAGTGGTGGCTCATAAATATGCTACCAAGAATTGGCACATTTAATTAACTTTCTGTGATCAAAGTAAGCATGTTTCTGCTGTTGGAAATAGCAAGAAAAATTGTATAATATATATTAGAGTTAATTCCTTGTTCTTAGGGCTCTACTGTTTTCAGGTATGTTCAGCTCACACAAAATGTTCTCTCTTCATATTCTACACTGCTATCAATCCTCACTACGATCTTCACTATTCCCTTGGTTTTCTTCTTCCTCTCTCTAATGCAGCATGATGACATGTTTAGAAGCCAAGTGTTTCAATGTCACCAGGCTTAGGTCAGCTGCTGAAGTTCTGAGGTTTGCATTGAAACACTCCTTTTACCTCATGATATGTCCTGCAATGCTCCGATGACTCTGAACTACCAGGAAAGCTTTCCTGGATTTTTTTTATGTTTCCTGTAGAACGGAAATATCATCTCTGTGAGAAATGTTTAGAAATTCTGAAGAAATGACTGGAAACTGGGAAGGGATTTTTGTCATCTCAAACACAGTCTTTCCAAAGACATATGCAGAGGGCTTCTGCTAATGAAGTCAGGACTGACTCATGAAAGTCAAGGAGACAATTCACCATGTGCCAGAGATAAGCACGTGCAGAAGTATTTGCAATAACAAGGCCTTGATAGCAAAATCTAATAAAAAATAATGCTTTACCGTATATTGGAGAATTCTCCTAGGAACTGTGACTCTCAGCTATCCCTTTTAAATTTCATAATTAACAGTGTGCTTCTAATTACCTACTAATCAAATCAACCCTTGCCACATGTAAAATGAACTCTCAGACTTTTAATAGGGTCTTCACTGCTGCTATTAGAACAGCAAGTAGGTTGGTTTCTGTTTCCATTGATAAAAATGAAAGTAGTAGAGAAGGAAGCTGTTTGCATGCCCTTCAGTTCATAAATGAACTGAAGTTACTGGGAGGTGATCTTTAATGAGGCAAAGGGGAAGGCTGTCACTGAACAGGAGAGCTTGCTTTTACGTTCATGCCATTCTTTGACTTGTCTTGTTCAATGGCAAATGCAGTTGTGGTACCTTCCACTTTTATAAAGCTAAAGGAAGTATTTGCTGCACTGGTGTTATCAATGAGGCAAGAAATCATGCCAGTGCCATTCATTGAATGGCTGGAATAGATGTCAAGAAATATATTTTATGAAAAAAAAAAAAAAAAGAGAGACAGAGAGGGAAAGAAAGAAAACAACAAATGCTGAGCCATTACCTAACACAAAGAAATTATAATCTGAGAATATATTTATTGCCAAATAGACTTTGGCTATTTTCTTCCACAGCTCATGTTTTATGTGACAATCAAGTTTCTCTGTATCTGTAAGAAAAAAAAAAAAATAACACTTTTTTTTTTTTCTTGACATATGCAGCTGATTTCCCCTGATTGTGAAAAAAACACACACTAGAATAAGGCTTTCTCTAGCAAAGCATTCTTACAAAAAAAACTCAGATCAACATTCACTTCCCCTTCCCTCCTTTGAAAAAAATTATCCTCCATTAACCTACCCTATATTCTCCGTTTCACAAATGTTTCCCTGTTTTTTTCCCTTGTCTTCCTGTGACAAATATTCCACAGTAGGCAGATTCCTGACCTGCAATACAGAATGTTGCTAAAAGAAACATTGCTGTCAGATGCCCACATCAAATCCAATAAGCTATATCCAGCTTCATGTTGACAGTTGCATTTTTTTCCTAATGCATATTTTAGCCTTGCTTGACCATCAGCCATATGGCAGGTTTGTCCTGTGGGCAAGTTTATTATTAACAGCTTGCAGCTGGAGATACAATAACTACATGTAACTGTGACATTGCACTAATTGATCAAGACATCTCCAAAATGAGATGCAGAAAGTGGCTGCAGCACACAGCTTCAGATTAATGTTTTGGGAGCATTAAGGTAAACAAACACCTCTGTCATGCACAAACTATCTTAAAAATCAAAAGTGATCTACTTGGGACTTCAGTAAAAGGAATTAATTTCAAACAGGTTCCTTTTGATGGGAAAAAGACATTATTTAAGCCAAAGTTAATCCTGCACACCAGAAGCTCAGACAATTAAATCACTGAATCCACTGCGTGCCTTCAGCCCATACTTTCCCTTCTAATCCTGCTGTCATAGCAGAGAGTGACTGAGGTTTAAGAACAGCATGTGTAACATTAATCCATCACTTTGCATTAAGGTCAGAGTGCTAGATTTTTGATGGGAGCGAGGAAAAACAACCTTATTAGGGATTAGGTAGAAGTTGACTGGCTACTGTTCAGGGCTAACTAGTAAATAAACTGCAGAATGTGAATTGCTTGCCTTGTATCTGTCTCCTGGTAAATTTATTTCTCAGATGTTTTTGCTGAACTTGATTAAATGATCTTGAAATGAACAGAGCAAACCAAATGAATTCAGTGGTTTAGTGTTGTGTCTTTGTAAGTTTAAGCTGTCAAACTTCTAAAGGTGCTGCCAAGTGTAGAGCACTTGTCAAGCAACCTGCAGACTCCAAGGTTGAAAGAAAAAGCTCTCCAAACTCCTAATTTAATGAAAAGTCTAGTTAAAGCTGCAGAAATGAAAAGTGTGGGTGTGGAAGAAAATATGATGACTCCATGCAAAGTATCAGATAAATATCACTGGGTTTGGACTGGAGCCAAAATTATAAGTGCTTTGTTGTTGTGTGAAGACCACAAAGCACATTTTGCAAATTCTGTGTCAGTTGAGCAGATTGGATCTTAAAGAATGAGCAAAACAGTCCCTGGTACTCTCCTGGTTTAATGCTTGGAGTGAGGTGGTCTGTAATCACAGCATGGTGAGTCTTTTATGAAGAATGTTTTATCTGCAATGCTCCACAAATGCTGAAAAAATAGACTGGTTTGCACTTGGTGATCCACTCTTTGCAGGTCCTTGGCCAACATGCTGTGCAAGCAAGGCTCACAGTCTGTGCACAAACTGATCCCTATGACTAGTTGTCACAAGTCATGATATAATTCTTGTAAACAGTTGGAGGCACAGACTGATCCCAGGGGCTGCAATGCTTAAGAGACAAGGAAAGGCCTGGAGAGTTTTGGTGCTTTTTTAATCTTCCCCTAAATGAAATTTCTGTAAAGGAATTCTCAGTTTAGAAGGGTCATCACTGATCCTAACAGTAAGGTGTAGTATGAGAAAGCCTGCGTTTGGGAGAAGTTTCAAATGCAGTTTATGTTTTTTCTAAAATCTAAATCTAAAACTTGCCTGTACCAGCCTCTTCCAAAGGAAGATGAAGTATGGGCATACCAGGATTGCACTCTGT
The DNA here is from genome assembly GCF_040182565.1 of Anser cygnoides. Classification (NCBI taxonomy): domain Eukaryota; kingdom Metazoa; phylum Chordata; class Aves; order Anseriformes; family Anatidae; genus Anser; species Anser cygnoides. The sequence goes on along the minus strand of NC_089874.1, from coordinate 35,382,395 downwards.
GTGTTATAGATGCTTTGCTACTTAGAAGAAACCATACAGGCCATTCTTATTTATTTATAATAACAACTACTATTTTTCCCTAACAGAAAGTAACTGGCTGATCTAAAGCACATGAAGAACGGTGGATCCTTGTTGATTTTGGTCTACGGGCACTTGGCACCCCTGTTTGCCTCACTGGGGTCTTGTGCACGTCCAGTGGCAGACATAGAATCACAGAATCATTAAGGTTGGAAAAGACCTCCAAGATCATCTGGTCCAACCATCCCCCTACCAACATCTGGGATTTTGTATGGAATCCTTTTGGTAACATCCTTGCAGATGCTTTTTATCTCTTCATACACTTTCACTAGGTCATCACTAGCTCAGCTGCTGAAAAAACTTTCATAATTTAAAACCATATAAAATATTTGACAGTTGGAGATTGATAAATCTCTGACTCATGTGATACCAACCAACAGTCTTGATGCCGAACAGGGCAAGGAAATCTCTAATCTATTTCTCTCCATGAGAGGAATAAAGTATAGTAGCAAGCTTTTTTATTATTATTTGAGTTTATTGTGCTATTTTCACATTGGAAATGTATATTACTCAAGTTGTGTCATCACCTACTAAAATACATTAGTAAATTTGCTTTTTTTTTTTTTTTCTGGTGGAAGTTTTGCAATGCAAAACTTTATAAAAGGAGAGATTTTGCAGGGCAAAAGTTTAAATATGCTGCTGTACTTGGGGGAGCCTCTGAAATGAATGTGTAACACTGAGGCCTGTCCTAACTTTGCAATAATTTAAGGGCTGAAATTACTTCAGCTGAAAGACTGGTGGGGTCTAGAGGGCTATATCAAGACTGTATTTCAAGTGTGCATTACCAAGATATAACAAAGTGCAGGAATAATTCTTATTCTTCTTCAAAATAAAATAAAATAAAATAAAAATAAAAATAAAATAGAAGTCTCATCAACATATACAGGTGTGTAATAGGAGGGGAAATTCTGAGATGTGCATCTTGTAAAGAAGATAGAAAATGGAGGTGAAAGAGAAAGAGAGACCTTGTCTCAGAAGAGAAGCACCCCTATGTACTATTGGTTTTGGTCAATGAGTAAAACATCAATACTGTTGGCAAGAGCAGGTGGATTTACAGACATATGTAGATTAAATGTCTGCATGTCTTTTCTTACATCTGACAGTCAAAATCAATGGCTGTTGAACATCTGCTCGGTGATTCAGTGATGTTTCTGAGGGGAAAGCAACAAGGAAAAAGAAATCTGAAACAGCTAATTCTCATAAAATCATCCTAGGGAGCTCTACATTGTCTGTCATGGATATCACTAGCTGAGGGGTTTATATTCTGCACCCACTTCTCTGCTTTCTGTACACACTGTGCATGTGGCACCAGCAGGACAGAAATATTGTGTAATGGAAGGACACCATTGGGCTTGGATAGATGTAGTTCTTGTTACTGCAGCTATGCAGAAATGTGGGAGTGGACCCTGCTGTCATGGTGCCATTTAACACAGCCTGTAGTGGGCCTCTGGGCCCTGGGAGGAGAGCAGCAACAGTCCCCCAGGTCCAGGATCTGACCCCAGCACTCACTAGCAAATTCTGACCTTTTTAGCTGTCCCTGAATGATCCTACTAACAAATTAAGTGGTTTAAGAGGGAAAGTGAAAAAAAATTGGATGTTACAGGCTTCTGTTGAGCAGTTCCATAAAGCACCAGAGCTCCAAGACCAAGCTCACCCAACAGGGGACGGCCTGCTCTTTCCCAGTGCCCTGGTTATTCACGGCTTGAGGGTCTCATCATGGCTGCATACATTGCAGATGAATCAAGAGAGCAAACAGGCAAATACATGCAAATTCCTGATTTATCATGGTCAAGGGAAGACCATACTAACAGTCCTTGTAAACGCCGGTGTCTCAGAGGTTTTGACAGGAATTTCAGATGCTGCACCTTTTGCAAGGGTTGGTCCCAGGGCAGCCCGTGTGTGAGTGCACGTGCGCTGGCAGCTCCCCCTGTAAAATAACTTTCAGTCGGGCAATAGCCAGGTGTCACCATTTCCAGTAGGTTCAGTGGAAGCTCATTTTCAGCTCAGCCTATCTGGGTTGCAGCTGCTTTGGTTTGTATTTGATAAGTAGCCAGCCAAGCGTCAGGTTTTTGGAGGGTGGTGGTGGAATGGCTGTCATCCACAGATGTTATCCAAGATAGTTGTTCACTCACTGTTCATATATTTAGTGCCCCTCCTGCCTGCAGTTGTATATACCAGTGGAAATATTTTCCAAACTGGTTTTAAAGTGAAAATACTATTCTTAAATTTTGTCCCTGAAACAATAAGGGGTAAATACACCCAGACCAAACCACCTGGTTAAACAGATCAGGTATGGGGAAATCTTGTGTGGTCAGAGACCTACCCAAAGGTTTCTGCAAATCCTTGGATTTACTTGCACCTAACTCTTGCAGAATGATGATGAACATCTACATCTTGAAGGTGTTCAGTAGCTGCCAATGAAGACTCAGATCTTGCCCACAGGCACCTGCTGCATGGTTCTGCAACCTCAGTCATGCCTGCTGTCTGCCTCTGATGCCTAAGTAACCTCACTATCAAAGCATAACTAGATAGGCATACATATTTCTACCATATTTTTTATTATAATTAAATTGGTCTTTGATATTGGTAGTCCTTTCATGCTGGTGCCTTTCCTCCCTTGATATAAAAGGGCAGAACATTCCTCTAAAGTCTTCTTTCCTTCTGTTTTGGGGTAATGAGAAATGATTTATCACGTCAATCATCCCCGGCAGTCCTCTAACAGAAACACGCTCACATCTCTGTTGCTGCCAGTGTCAGCAGCAGATTTGTCACAGCTCCCCTTCGAAAGCCTTTGTGGGATCCAGATGTTCCAGGAAAGACATCGTTCCTGCAAAAATTATCTGTTGGCTTGGGAACAGAGGTTGATAGGAAAATAAGGTGGTATAATGCCATGACATGACTCCCATGATTTCTTTTGTCTTTCCTGCATTCTTTGTCAGGCTGGAGGAGAAGTACAGTGCCACATGACACCCTGGACACAACCAATCTTCATAGGATATACTCTACTTTTTCTTCCATTTCTCGTTTTCTCTGGAGTGTTGCTTGTGAATACTGCAGGTACCATGGCCAGGTTTTTGTCAGCAGCACTGCAGTAGCATCTTTTACAGCTTAAATTCCTGTTGTATCTGTAAAGCTGTGAAATGTCCTTTTAGGAGGCTGCATTGAGATGGAAATCACTGTTTGCTCCTCGAGGAGGATGATCAGGATTTGTAAACTGATGTGGAACAGTCTGTAGTGCAACTTTGTTAAATTCTGTGGGGTGGCTTTGAAAATGCAGTAGAAAACCTTTTAATAAATTTTCTATAAAATTGGATGTTTTAGCATGAGTGAATGCCATGAGGGGTTGCTCAGAGACATCTGACCCTCCAGATTATATCCAACAAATCCAAATATAGCAGCCTAGGTGATTTTGATTGCTCACAACCAATTGCCCCTTATGCAAACTACTCCTGAACTTACAGTGAAGATGCTGTGAGGTAAACTGAGACTGCAGTTATGGTTATCTAACACTGAGCTATCAAATAATGGCATCCTTAGAAATCTGGGAATCTGTTGGTAGCTTCCTTTGAGGATTTCTGAGGTGAGAGAGAGCTGATAGTTCCTCTGAACTGCACAAACACTGTGTATCTGCATAATTGCTTGCAGCACGTTATCTAACGTATGTAACATCTTAGTTCCTAGTTTCCTTTTCCCAGGCACCCAGTGAGGTCTAGTTTTATAAGAAAAACTGCATAAAATTTACATCACATACAAAAAGAAAAAAAAAAACTTAATTTTATTTTTTTCTGTTATAAATGGTATTACTCTTTTCCACTTTTTTTTTCTTTTCCTTACGTAGAAGTCTCACTAACTAGGTGTGAATGGATTTTGTTTTTAAATAAACCCTCAAAATACAGCTAAAGAGTCTTAATAAAAAGACTTGTCAGCTTCTTTCCACTAAAAGCAGCTTTTACTTTGGCCTTTAAACACCAGAACTGAGTTTTAGGGCTTTAGGAAATCGTGCATAAACAGTCTGGCATGATGCTGTGTAAGACGAAGAAGAGAGGACTTCTCTGGTTTGCTGCAAAAATCACGGATAACTATCGCATTCCCTGTCACTAGCATGTTAGGATCATAGGAAAAATTTGGAGATGCACAGAAAATCAACATCCGAGCTTCCATGTAGACATCTATACACATGTATGCAGCAGGTAGACAATGGACGGATTAATCCTGCCTAGGTGAGCAGTTTGTATTTGGCTACATTTGAAATGCTGTTTAGGGTGTTGGTCTGGTGCCAAGAGTTATATATAAGTGCTTTCAAGCCCTCTGCAGAGCAGAAAATAGCAACCAAAATAACCTACGCTCATTACAGAGAAGGGGCCATGAGGCAACATCCCGTCTGCTTGTGGTTAAATCTGCCACTGCTGTTATTACTACTATTATTTTTCAGAAAGGCTAAGCATGACTAAAACCTGGGTGTCACAAAGTCAAGACGCATGAGGGCCAACTATGCAATGATACTTGGAGCCAGAAAAAACAAGTAAGCCACCTCCAAGACTTTTTGTTTTTTGAGGATTTTTTTTTTTGTGTGTGAGTGAAATTTATAAAGCAAGGGAAATATCCTTCTAATTATTTGATTTACACTGAGGCATTCGACTTTCCATTATGTGATGGGGTCATGGGTTTTTCCTTAAAACAAAAATTTTAAAAATTGAGGAGTTGAGGGAAAAATGACTTTGTGTACAGCCCATTAACTTCTGTGTGCTGAACATGCACCCGCTCCCATGGAGCAAACAGAAGAACTTTTATGCAGCATCAGAGAGGACCAGCCTAGGACTTGCACGAACAGTGAGTCTTTCAACCACTTGTGTGACTTAATGTAAAAATGCCTTTAAAAACAAATATTCTTCCCCCCTCCTCCCTTTTCCTTTTCAGGATTTGAACCATTCTGCCCCCTTCACATTTCAGCACTGTGCTGTTCTGCATCCCGCCTCCCACCAGCAGCACACCCCCACCACGCCAGCCACTAATGAAAATCCCAGACTCCTTCCTCAGCGGTTATCAGATTCATATTTCTTGGGGTTAGACTATTATTCTAAACTTAAAATTCAGCGTCAAGCTTTGCTTCTGGGTTATTTGCTGGCAGTTTTATAGCTTGACCAAGCTTCGTGTTGGATAGTGTTTTGGTTGGTTGCCATATTTATCCTGGCTGTTAATCAGGATTTTTGCTGTTTTGGACTAGGGGCAAGGTGGAGGGAGTGGTTATGGTTTCGCTCTGTTGACAGAAGTGGCCATGCTTACTGTCAGGAGCAAGTGTCTGTACTTTGTAACTACAAATTCCTTAATGACGTGTTACATTTCAAAGCAGGGTTGGACTTGGGGGGGAAACCTAAACTGATAAACAATAACAGCTGCCCCCCACTCCAAACCTCTAGCCTTCCACAGGCTATTTTTAATGGTGATGTTATTTATTCCCAAATAGTGGTTTTTTTTCTTTTTTTTTCTCTCTGCTTTTAATGATAACAGAAAAAAAAAATGCTTTTTCATTTATTTCCTGTATGTGTGGGATTTCTGGATGGATTTCTGACTGGCTGTAGACTGGAGTAATGCCAGGTGTAAGTTTATTAGTCAATGAAGAAAGCAATGGCATTGATTTGAAGAGAAGCCCTCCTACTGAAAATAAATATATGTTTTTTAACAAGGAACGGGGAAAGCCTTTCCTAAATTTCCCATTCTGCTGTAGCCTGTTTTCCTGTGGCTTCAGTGAAGTAACACCATGCACATTTTCTTCTCCAGGCACTAAATGAATGAAGATATATTTGATTAACCACGGCGCCTTTTCCTGCTGGCCCCAAGGAAGGCCACCCTGGCTCCATCCTGCATTTGACAGGCTTCCTTCCCACAGCTCCTGGGGTTTCTCAGCGAGGGTCTTCTCCACCTCCACCACAGTGGGGACTGCCACCACCACAGGGAGAGGCAGAGGTGCCAAAGAGGCAAAAACTCAGCAACCTGTCACTGGGGTGTCCCTGGTGCATACCCTGGTGCAGAGACCTGGATGCATCAGGGGACAGCGTGCATGGGGTTTTTGTCTGCCTCACTGCCCTTTCACAGGGCTGCTGCACTGCACTCACTCAGGGCTTCCCAGCAGTGCAGGCAAGGGTGGGTTTTGCCGTCCTGAGGGTGAACAGGGGCTGGGAAGAGGCAGGGAAGCAGCTGGGATGGAGGTCCTGAGGTGGGACAGCCCCCCTGAGCCATAACCAAGGGGAACGTAGGGCATGACATGGGGCTATGGTGGGGAAGAGGGCTTTGGGAGGAAGACCTCCAGGGAAGCCCAGAGGATTTTGCCATGCAGTGGAGCAGGGCTGTTATTTCCCTCCTGCCCTCACTTCCAGTTTTCTTTTGTGTCAGATGGTGGAACACAGACTCCTGCCTGGCCTTCTCGTTTGTAAGAGCCCAATAACTGGCATGCACCCTGCTTCCCCCCTCTCCACACTGTGTCCTAGCAATATCCCCTTTATGGATTAATTTAGTGCCTGTGAATCAACCCCAAGCCTGACCTGAGCTGACCACCCACTCTGACGCTGTTTATATTTGCAACCCCAGGCATCCCAGTAATGGCTCTCTGTCAGGCTGTGGCTTGCTTCAGGGGGGCTGCTTGCCACGTAGGATCGAGCAAATGACTGACCACCATTTCAGTGGTGTCCGTCTTCATTTCAGTGATTTAATCGCAAGTGCCTGAGCCTCCATCTGTTCAAGCTAGATAATGACAGAAGTCCAAGGCATAAACTCCCTTCCCCCTCCTTCTTCCCAGAATTATTCCTAGAAGTGTCTCAATGTTGCGGGAAAGAAGACATTTCTCCTGTTCAGTAGCTATCTTCAGTTTCATGTGAATTCATGAAAAAATTAGAAAGACTTACTAACCTGGGGTGAAATGTATTTCTCATTTGTATTATCTACAGCAATTGCCAGGATAATCAGATATTGATTGAAGAAAAATAATGAAAGGCGTGATTTCATAGTTAAGTGCAAGAAAAAAAATATTTATATGAAAGCTTTGAAACATTGGTTATATCATACTGAAAATAGTATCTCTTGGACAGCTTGCAAATTCCAAGGCTTCATCCCCTCACTGAAACAAATAACCCCAGGTTTTACTAGCATATTCCAAGGGATATTTTTTGTCTGTGTTTGCTTGGCTGCAATAGAATTAAAAATCTCGTTTCTCCTCTGTTACACTTGAAGGCAATAGCTCTATCAGGAATCAGTACGGAAGTGCTTTCTCTTAACTGGCATTTAGAAAAGACTGGATATATCAGCAATGCAATGTTATCCTTCTAAACTCATCCTGCTGACTTTATGGGGAGTTGTGCCTTTGATTCTTTGGGACTCAATAGGGCCTTTCACTCTGGAGCATCAAGGACTGATGCGAGATCAGACGGCACGATAACGCGCCAAACCCCGTTGTCATCTCCCCCCTGCAATGCTGTGTGCCTCTGAGGGGAATTACCAGGCTGCTGATAACATGCACATTCTGACTCCTAATAAAACCCTGACTCTCTACTTTATTTAATTATTCTTGATCCCTTAAATGTAAAATCCCTTTTCAAAATGTTCACTTAAGTGGCTACTATTAAGTCTTTATCAGTTCCGAGCATTTCAGCCTCTTGTAGTCAGAAATTTCTCAATCTGACAGAATAAGAAATGCATTTACATGGCCTAAGCTCTTAAATTGTCCCTTTCAATTAATGCCCCATCATGGAGCAATCTGGAAACCATTACTCAGTAACTCTTCATTATAATTGCTTGCAGCTGAATATCCAGGCCTTGGTAATATAAGAATAAAAGAAAACTCAGTTAGTAACAAGTGCAATTGATTCCATTCAGAATTCCCCTGGTGCTTTGCCATGTTTGGCCTGCATGAGAGGAAACAAGAGGATTTTTTTTTCTCCCTCTCTCTCTCGTTTTTTTTTCTTTTTTTTTTTTTTTTTCTTTCAGGGCCAGGAAATGAATTGGCAGACATAAGATGGTCTGTGTGCTGCTTGCCTTCATTTTTCAGCTGGTCCTTGTTAAAAATGAGACGGTGGGGCTCCTACTTTTTTTTTTTTTTCCTTAAAGTAGAGGGCTTTTCTAGTAACAGATAAAACTACAATACCTCAATTTGCTGCATGCTAACAGCAACCAGAAACGCTCACCTCCTGTGCTTTTCATAATCAGACCTGAAACTTTCTTCAGTTAATTCCAGGATTTCTAGCTGCAGGATTATTTTCCTCCTTTTTCCCAACTTTATTAATACTCAAGCAGCTCTGAAAGCCAACCTCTCCCTTCTTCCTCTCCCCCAGCCATCCATCAGCACCCATACAGGACCATGAGTGTCAGTGGGTCTGAAGATACACCAGCCTTGTTCAGCTCACAGAGGAGAATCCAGGGGCCATAAATCAGGAGCAATGGAAATTTCACCCTGGATAGCATTGACTTTGGAGGAACCAAGTGGTTCCCTTCAGATAACATTTTGGCTCTCAGGGATGAGGCACTGAAATTGCACCAGGGATGGCTGTTTCTGAGCACACAGACCTTGTGCTTCCCCAGCCTTGTGACTCCTCTAGAGATGCCAGATCCTTGCAGCTGCAGCATGTGCTAGGTACAATGAGAACAAGTAGCTTTCTAGTGGTGAAATGGTGGATAGGTTTAGTAACAATTTCCCAGCCTCCAGGTAGTAGTGAAGGGGTTTAACAGCTATGTAACATGGTATATTATAAAGTTCAGCTGTGGAGCTTTGCTTTCATTCGCCTCTGATGCTTCAGGTTCAGTCAGGACAAAATGCTTCCAGCACCCCCTCCTACAAAACTGTTTCCTCCCAGGGCCAGTAGCAAGCAGCAGCAAAGATGGGTTTGCCAAGTAGGAGATCCCTCCTCCTGCTCCAGGCAAAAGGATCTCCTGCTTCATTCCTGTGCTTGTGCTTTGGTGCTTGGAGCTACTTCTTCCACTGTGGCCTCGTGTTGCTGCGATGCAAATAACACTTAGCATTAACAAGGTGTTGGGATGGTTCAGGTCTGCATTTGGAAAGTCTGGATTTCCCAAGCGGATCTCTCAGAGGTGCTCCCCAGTGATTTAGATAATAAAAACATCTAAATAATATTTTATTTTTTTCTCTTTAAGTTGGTTATGGAAACCCAAAGGGATTTTTTCACAGCAGGGAAATTGCCATTTCATTCTGGAAAGCTGATTTTGCTAGGAAGTTCACAAAATTTCTCTGTAAAAAATACAGATTTTCTTTCTTGTCTTTTCTTGCTTTGAACAGATGCATAGAAATTAATTATTTTCCTTGAAAGGTAAAAGTATTATTTTTTCCCCTTATGGACTTCAGTGTTGCTGTAGGCCTGACTGCTGCTCAGCATTTTGATTTCACATGGGGTTTCTGGACACTTCTTCAGATGTGATGACAGTTAGATAGATGGGCTAATATGGGAATGGACTTCCCTGGAAATCCTTTGGACTCTGCGAGGCCCAAAGCTCACCTCAAAAGCTTCCCTTCTATTCAGCAGGAGATAAAGTTAATTGCCCCATACAGCAATATATATTGCACTTCTCAGGGCTTCCCTGAAGCAGGGTACATAGGCCTATACCTGGAAAAAAAAAAAAAAAAGGGATCTGTGGAGTCCAATACCATGGCAACATGCAGAATATGCTCCATTTTGTGCTCCCCTTCCTTCCCTTTTGGTGGTGCAGCTGTGGTTTTTCTGTATCACTCACTGTGCTTCCAACACTCATCACAACAATACGTGAAGAGTGAAAACATGTATCTCTATTTCCATTTTTAAAGGAGAGGCTGTAAGACGAACACCCTGACATGTCAGAGTAACACGGAGGAACTGACCTGCTCATGGGGGGAGTTATCCAGGCTGAAATTCTGATGCTCAAAGAAACGTGAACATCAGAGATGCTGCTAGGTAAGTCTGACACAAATTATCCAGTCACATACACAAGCTCAGAAATGTCTCATTTCCTTTCTAGCTTTCAGTGGGAAAATAAGAACTATGCATCTTAGCGAAGTTTGTAGAACTGGTTTGTAATGAAGTGTAAATCAAATCCATGTCACTCTCTGCACTATAAAAGCTGTAGCCTGATAGTTTTTGTTTCCATAAAAGCCATACAAGATAAGATTACTCTAGAAATAGTGCCTATAAACAAAAGCAATGTTAGGGTTAACCATAAACATCAAATCACTCCCAAGACATCAGTGACTGTAATCTTTGGTGGTTTCATACATCATCTTGAGCCACGCTGGAATAAAATGTTCTCCCCAAGAGCCAGGTAGTTTATTATCTGCTCCAGGTGTGGATTGCACAGGGTCTGCCCTCCACGTACTTGTTTCTTTCACCAAACCTCCGTCTTGTAATCACACTGCTACTGAGAATGAATGAGGCATTGTCTATCACCACCACCAGCTCTACAAAAAGGCCTGAGTCTCTCAAAAGCGAAGAGTACTGCAGTATTTAACCAGGCAAAAACCTTTCCTGCAAGCCATTGCTGTAGAGGGTCCTTCCAATTGCTCACACGCACACTGGTTTTGTCTCTGGTCATGTAATGCCACGTTATGCATCCTCTTCTAGCTCCCCCATTATTTCACCCCATGCAACCACTGTACATGCAGCTTTCCCATACTACCCATTGGTTTCCACAGAAGGTGTGGTTGTGTGATCTCAACCCTTAGTTTTGGTCGTCTTTTTTTTTTTTTTTTTTTTCTTCCAACATTACACTTGTCTGTTTATTTTACCAGTCACTGCCTTAGGAGGTTTGAAAAAAAGAAATGAAATATATGCTGCTGGAGGAAAGTTACACTCTTAAGTATCCTAGTCCATGATAAAGGAAAAGCTTTGAGGCTTTCCTGTTATTTTTATCACCTCTTTATCCATGCTATACTCTCATTGCCTCCTAGGTCTTCAGTTTTTGTGACTCAGCATAGGTTTCTTGAAGGGAATTTAAAAAACCATTGAATCACACTAGCTGAACATTGGCTGGAAAGTCTAAAAGCCCCAAATTTATAATGGGTCTTTTGTAAGAGTTGTAGAATTATTAAAATGATATTACTTCTCTGTAAAGGAAGAGGCACACCATGACTTTGGAGGCTTTTGAAAGAGATCAACCCAGCTGAGGCTTATAGGGACTGTTATTTTTCAGTTATATTCCTCAGCACTTGACAATCTGGAGACTCATGACAGCAAATTCCCGAAAGGCTCCAAGTAGAACAGTTAAAATCTGGGGAAGAATAAAAACTCTTGTCTAAAAATGTTCACTTTTTTTATTTCTTTTTAAATAAACAACTCATTTTCAATTCAATTGGAAAAAAAATACTTTTTAGATTCTTTCTGAATGTGAAATATCTCTAGAGTTCCAGCTCATCCATTTGTTTGGTGAACTATCTGAAAGTTCAGATTTGTATGGTACTCTGAAGCAATCTGACTCAGACCTCTTGAGACTGCAAAACTGCATCAGATGCCTCGGAGAGGTCAGAACCCTTGTACATGTACAGATATGTCCGTACAACTATTTCTTAGGTCAGAAACAACAAAAATACCTTTCCTCTTTTTTTTTTTTTTTTTTTTGGTACAGCACTGATCTTGGTCAGAAGTAGGCCCATTGATTGTGATCGTGCTCCCTGGCAGTGACAAGCCCCAACCAGGGGGTAACAATGCTGTGGAAGAGCTCTGTTTGCTCGTGTCATTGAGGCTTGAACTTTCCGACGATGGCTTCTCCCACTCCACTCTTGCCTTGAGAGTTTGGACACTGCTAGCTGGTTACACAAGAGTGATAAATGATTTGTTTTAAAGTTTGCTTGGAAAGTTTTGGTACAGGCTCAGAGCAGAAACGTAGATGTATCTTGTCTTTCCACTCCGTTCATCTGTCCCCAGTGGTTGGGACTTAGGATGTGAGAGGTCAAGGCTCAAAACCTTCTTCTTCTTGATTTGTATAAATTGTCTTGAAAAGCAATACAGCTTTCATGAATGTGATTAAGTGAGACACTGTAGCACGGCATGTCCCCTTCTTTCCTAGGTCCTAAACAGGCAGACATGGCCCTAAACAGCACATTCCCATATTTTGCACTGACAGCCTTAACCATAGTTATCTTCCTAGTTATTGCAGGTAAATGGACTACCTCCTGTTTTCTGCACAATTCTACAAATATTACTGAAATCCCTTTGTAAGGCCAGCTCCTCCCTTTCAAATTCCCTTTTACTTTTACTAAAAAAGCCTGAAACAAAACATTTTCTTGGATGCAAAACAGTTTCTGATTAGTTGAGAAGGCAAATATTTTCCATTCTAGGTCTAACAAACAAATCCTCTCTTTCCACTTCAGCCACTGAAATTAAAAAAAATCAATGATTTGCAGAGCTCTTGTGAAAACCATGCTCTTTGCAGCAACTCATGACAATTTCCATGACAATGCTGTACATTAATATGCTTTATGGGTACAGCCTCACAGTGCAATGTAGGACACTTTTACAATGATCCCCAACTACATCACATGCGTCTGTAGCAAACAATGAATCTAATGCTGCACTTGTAAAAGATTTATGATTCAGAGAGCAGAAGATAAATGATTCCAGTCCCTGGATGCTTTAAGAGCAAGTTCCTTTAGCTCATATGGTTAAAATTGATCTTTCCATTGTCTCTTGTATGGAATGACCAAAACTAATGATGTTAGGTAATCAATATGAAAAGCCGTGCATAAAGAATTAAACCAAGAAATAATGGATTGCTGTGTCAAAGGCCTCCAGACGGTAAGAAACCGGTGCTGACTGGACAACTCAAAGAGATATCCAGACCTTTGGGTATTTCACTTCAGCCTGTACCCACACCTAGAACAAAAGAGCCCCTTTTTATTCCAAAACATGAAGGAGAGAATGCCAAAAATAATGCTGTATTATCAGACACATAACCATTCCCATAACCTGCAAGTTGCCAGTGTCCAGATAACCTCCAAAAGAGTAGAGGGAGGGCTTGAAGGCCGAGGAAGGGAATGGGAAAGGAGCTAGAATATGAATCCTCTGTATGCTATCTGTAGTCCTGGAGTTTTCTCAGTGCCTCAGTCTCCCCAGGATTTATTTATTTGCTTTGTAGATTCCCACTAGATTGTACATGTAAACATAAAGTACTAATGTCAAATAGCTCTGAGTAGTAAGACCCATGAAAATCTGGTTTCCAGTGACTCTGTAGTCTGTGTTTGGAGTCTTTGCTGTCTAATGAAATACGAGGCTTTTCTTGTGGTTGCAGTATTTGTAGCAGCTCTCTCGTTGTGGATTTGCTGATGTCTGCTCCCTCTGAGTTTGTGTGGTCGAGCTCACTCGGCAGCCTTTCTGCCAGCATGGGCACCACCGGGACCTGTCTCCTCTACATGGCTGACTATCTAATGAAATTTGTAGAATTTCATGTCTTCAAGACTCCTACTGCTCTGTCAAATTTGGTTAAAATCTGTGGCTAAGTTTGTGGAGGGAGAGAGGAGGGAAGGCACTGACAGACAGGAGCTCTGGTATTGTGCATCATTACACAGATACCATTTTCTTAGGAAATCAGAGGGCAGTTGCTAAGTGGCAAGCTCTTCTTGGGGGATTTAAAAATAGTTGTAGCAATGCTGGTGGACAAGGCTTGAAAAGCTTGTTGGTTGGAACCTGCCTTGTGCAGTGCAAGCGGTTAACCTGTGTAGGAGCCACAGCAGGAGGTTGGAGAGCTCTCAGACCTACAGCCCAGGGTCTGTCTGCTCTCCTTCCCATCTAAAATGATGCCCACCACAGAGAAATGCCTTATTCCTGCTCTGAGATGTGCAGAAACATGATATTCTTCTGCACATGCTGTTTGCTGCTACATAGTTGTTGCTTTTGACCATCTCTCTCTTTTTTTTTTTTTTTCCACACATCAAGTTAATTTCAGGACTTTCATTTTTTTCTCACCTCTTTTTTCCTTTTTATTTATTTCTTTATTTTCACAGGCCTTTCAACACTTTGGAGGTAGACAGGGATTTTCTGCTGCATCTGTTCAAAGCCATCTAACACGGGTTGGCCCTGAAGCAGAGCAGGACTGAAGGTACTGAGTGATTCCCCACTTCTCACTCTGTCTGTCTGGAGAAAGAAAGATGGGCAAAAAGAAGGGAAAGCTGGGATGTAAATTCATTTTGGAGTGTTTTTCTTTGCTCCTTCAGGTATTAGAGTGTAGAAAATGTTTTAGTTTCCACTTGAATCGTCCAGGCAGGATTTGTACTGACGTCTCCCGCGGGCCTCATCACTCCCTAACATCCAGACATAACAGGTATACTGTTTGTGAGCAGAGGCTTGGAGATGAGCTGGCACAGGCTCTTTTCCACCAGAAGGAGTATGCATTTCTGTGGATGACAGTTTGGCTCCACTCACACTAAAGAATATCCCATTATTTCCCTGAATAGTTATCCCAAGGAGAGCCCAGCACCTGGCTGCTGGGGTCTGGATCCCTACGTGCCCAAGGCAGTCCCACGTATCCCTGAAATTCAAAGATTCACAGCTCGGGAGAGTTCAGCTTTGTGTCCATATTGTCAGTTCCCACAACATGGATCGCTCAAGGCTGCTCCAGAAGATGGAACAATTAACTTTTACAGATCTACTAACTTTTAAGTGTTTCAGCTCCGAACAACTTTACCTGGAGACCCCGATGATGGCAAGCTCACCTCCTCATGCCCACTATTAATTTTAGCTGATGATATTCAGCAAACCTCCAGACGTGGATTGAACCTGGGAGGCAGGGAGCAAACATGTTGCAAAAGATGTACGTGTGTGAGGTCTAGCTTGCTCCTGGGATGTGCATGAGGGTTGTAAAGGAGCCTACCTCTGGTGCCCCCGGGCTTCCTCGATGCCTGGTGGAGAGGAGAAGGGGGACCTCAGGGAGCTCCCCCAAGAAAGGAGTTCAATTCTTTATCTTCCAACTCAGTGCTCTTTTACCGCTCCCTACATCCCATTATATTGATTCTAGTCCCAGTCTTGCTCTATTTAACCCAGTGTTAGAGGTCCAGACCTGAAATATTTATTCACTTAGTGTAGCCAAATGCAGCCAATAGCAATTAAAGGCCTGACCTCCAACACCCTGCTGAAACAACTGCCCAAAGTTAGAGGCTCATCATCACACGAGAAATCTGAGGTAACCAGACCCCCCTTCAGCCTCAGCTTCCCACCTCCCACCCCTCCCCACCCCAAATACTCTGTAAAATAATACCATGGCACTAAATTAGACCTCATTACCTATTGAGTCACTTGATCCAGACCTCCCTTACATAGTAATGAGTACTGATTTATTGTGATCATTATTTGGGCATTACAGGTCACTAAATAACACACTCTGCCCACACATGTCTTCTGAGCTAATAAATATCCGTATAGGAAATATTTTTGAGTGAACTAGCCTTCAGGTTGGTTCAGTAACTTAAGTCACATTAATTTTCTTAATGCATGTAGTGCTTTGATAGGAAAGCCACAGGGATGGAGGCAGAAAAGGAGGCAGATTAAAATCCCTAAACACAGCTTTTCTCAAGCTGGGGTTTCTGGAAGGGAACTGGGGAAGTGGTACAGAGCAAGGTCAGTGGGAAGGATCAAAAACAACCCTAGAAAATGAATATTTGAAATCAACCAGCACCCCTAGGGCTCAATCCAGCCCTCAATGAAGTAATGGAAAGATTCCCATTGAGTTAAATAGGCTTTGGACCACATCCAGGTGTACTTGCAAGTATAAGAGTATGTGCATCACTTGTGCACACATATCCACTATTATATATTTCTTAAAAACTTCAGAGCAAATTAAAAGTTTTTAAAAAATTTGCTCCAGGAACCAAGCAATATTGGGATTTTTGGAATTTTACTCTGTATCCCTTAGTTGTATATCTATTGTACAAAACTGGGCAAGATTCAAATTTGGCAGAGATGAAATTATATTGTTTGTTATATTTATTTAGGTAAAATCATCAAAGGACCTATCAATTTCAGTTAAGAGGTGAACAAAGCAAGTCCGTGGATATTTCTGAAAAACATGGGTATATATTTCCCAAAGAGACAATGGAAGATTAAAAAGGGAGAAAAAATGAAAAAGAAGATTCATGATTCAAGAAAGATAAAGAAGAAAAGGATTAAATTCCCACTCTGCTAGCCATCACACAAAATGTTTTATTGGCTTACTCCTAGCAAATCTTATAATACATTTTCATTATTTATAGAAATAATTCTGGATTAGTTTGCCATAAAGAAATTGGGCTGGACTGTTTTAAAAATTACAGAAATTAGATGAAATCAAGCTCTTTGAATTATCCATGAGCATTGGGTTAATATAATCAATACTTCAGCCAGTACAGGTTGACGTTACATCTCAAGACAATTTTCTAACATAATAAGATTAGAAATAATAAACTGGTATTATTTCTTTGCGAATTGGGGCCTCTGACCTAGTAATTTAATGGCTTCATTATTACAGCCATGGAATGTAGAAAGACCCAGCACGCTCCCTATTATCACAACTGTGCTTTGTCCAAATTATGTGACTTAAAAAAAAAAAAGCTAAATAAAAACTCACCAACAATTTCAAAGGGCTGTGATGGACATTTTTTACCGGACACGGTATGATACAATTTAATTTGCGGTCCATTGCACTGTAATAGTATAGCACACAGGCTTTCACATTTAAAAATAATGGAAAAAAAAAAAAAACTTCCTTTACTTATTTCTGGAAATGCAATACCGGGCAAAGCTTTCAGTGTTTTGTGGTCCTGCTGTTTTTTGGTGACTGCTGCGGAGACATATTTACTTTTCAATAGGGAAGGGAAAACAGTCTTTTGGTCATAGAAATATGGGTCCAAGTATGACTCTTCCACAGACCTCTTCACTTCCATGGCTGAACATGAGCACTGTGGAGGTCAGGATGGACAATTCTCCTGGTGCCTGGGCATCCAGGGTGTCACTCCTCCATCAGTTTCTGGTCTGGGAAGTGGGAACTCGGTAGGGAATTTCCTCTCTCCTGCTGTGTGACTGTTTTGTCTATTCATGTATCAGCTCCAGAATGGAGATTTCCATTTGACACATGCAGCCTTGAGCACCAGAGACTGCTGATCCTAGCTAATGCCCTGCTAGGATGGAAATAGTAGATGTGGTGAGCCCCATGCGGTGAGGTGTGGGGCAAACACACCCAGAGGGTTCTTTGTGTCCTCCCATTGGGGAGCTTAGATGAGAACACTAGTAATTCAGCATCTGGTAGGAAATGTGCAGGACACCCATGCATACTTAAGGTGGTGTGCTCTGGTGTGTCCCAGGGAACACAACATTCAAAGAATAACCCAAGCCAGAGCAAAGGGTGTTCGCACCAGGCTGAAGCTAAAGCTGTTACTCAGGATGCAGGCTATATGGCAGGGTATAGTTCTTCCTCAGCAGCAACATTCAGGAAACAAAATCCTTATTTTTCTTTCCCTTTTCTCCTGCCTGTGCAAGACACACTTCAATCCTACCTGCTGGTAAACAGTCCTGCTATGTTGTACATCTGCAGTGCAGAGATGCAGAGAAACAGCATTTATTTTTCTCCTTATCTTCTCTCCACACCACTTCTAACTTGCAGTGTTTTAGAAAAATAGAAGGGCTTATTCAGAAAGATGCTAATTCAGTTATCTCTACCTGTAAGAGACCCCTGTGTGGTCATTTCCAAACCTCTGGGCTAAGCTCATTCACACACACACATCCGTTATAGCAAATGCTTTCTGTAAGCCTTAAAGGAAACATAACCCAGGATGATAAAACATCAAGGAAAATAGGAGACTCAGCCAAACAATCACCCCTCTGAACTTCTGCTTGAGAGATGTCTGCTGTCAGATGCACTTGCGTTTCTGTGCCTCTGCATCTATCTTTAATTGGCAGGTCTGCAGGAGCGAGGGAGCGAGAACGAGGACAGGCTGAACACTGTGCTTTCATCACCGTTTAAGAATGAGAGAGACATCTCTACATCCCTCTTCTGAAGTGAATGGAAGGAGAGTTATGACAAAGTTACCTGTCTTTCAGAATTAAGCCTGTAGCTTTTTCATATGGCGTACTGAAGTCACCTAATTTGGGCTTAATTTTAAGCCTACCTGTGCAAGTCACAGGCTGGCATACATGTGCTGATGGAGAGGCCGTGCTCCTAAATCTACAAATGGGCAGAACAAGTCTCTGTGGGGTTTGTTGAGGGGCAATGGGGGACAATGGGAGAGAATTAAAACACCGCACCCCTGCATCCTGGCAGGCAGGGGCCATGTGAGAGCTTCCCTCTTTGTCTACTTGGCTCTTCTTGCACCACTGCAGCCAGGGCTTTGATGTCCCTCCCCAGGGAAAGGCAGTATGGATCAGGAGGGGGCAGTGGTCCCAGTGAAATGTTCTCGACTGACAGTGCTCTTGCTCAGCCACGTAATCGTTTAGTTGGTTTTCTTCTGAGCTTTTAACAGAGTAAAAGGTATTTTGCTGTTGCAGTAAAAGAGCACTTTGATGGTGGAAACACTTTTTTCAGTAGCCAGAAAATAAAAAGCTATATGTATGTATAAATATATTTATATATATATATAAAATATTTGCTTTCAGCATGGAATTAACCCTAAGATAGGAGGCATTTATACGACCTGCGGTTCCACTGCTAGCTCTGTGGAAATGCCATTTTCTGTCTCCCACAGACGTGTTGGCATTTTTTACGACGTAATATATTTCCAGCCACCCTGGGTACATAACCAGTGCCCATTTAGAGACATGGCCCTCAAATGAAAAGCCACAGAAACTCAAAGCAGCGATGGGGTATTTTGCCCACAACGCGTGCTGTAGGCAGCACGTAGTGCCCCCTCCTTGAGTAACCGCCACCAGTCTCTGGTTAATGTCTCCGAAACAGCCTGTTAAGACTGTTACTACAAATTAGAGTCTGGATCATTCTGCAACGAAAATAGACTTCTTTCATCTTCCAGATGGCTGTCTGATTGGGAACTGGGCAGGATCACATTTCAGGTTGTGACTTAATGATTCAGGACAATATTTACGGTTATTACCTGACAGAGGGCAGTGAGGAAAATTAAACCGCAGCCCCATGCTTCATTTATGACAAAAAACAAATTTGTGACAGTTCCCTATATTAGAGGTGGCATCTTTTGCTTGGGGCAAAGTCCGAGCATGGCTCCGCATCAGGAGCCCGGGCAGGGCAGCTTCGCCACCCGCGCTTTGATGTATGTGCCATCGTCGGCAGCAAGCTGGTGCTCCCCTTGGAGGAGGGCTTATGCGGGCACGATGCAGAGATGAGTGAGAGCTTTCAGAGGGGAAAAATAACATAATTATACAGTGGATTTGTTGGATGGCGGCACTTGTCTGAAATATTATTCTTTGGGGCATATTTTTGGCATAATTATTGCCACGGGATAATCCCTTCTGGAGAAAACGTGGAGTAATTATGCATGCTGGTTGCAGATAGGATTCTGCACGTGATTTTCCCTGCAAACGATGCTCCTTGTGATACCAGCCGGTGGGGGTGCAGGGCATTTTGAAGTGATGAGCGACGGTGTTAGGTTAAATCAAATCGAAGCCCCAGCTCTGCTGGCTCTTTCCTGAAGGAAAGAAATTTATTAGTGTTCCTCTTCTGGTTAATCCTTTGCTTTGCATATGGAACAGACTGGCACTTTTTTTTTTTTTTATTGTGAGCTGCTAAAAAAATAAATAGCCCTTATGAAAGCGACTGCAACACACAGCTTTGGGCTTGCTATAAATCGGCTTCAGACTGCAGGGTTTCTTAATAAAACAAACAATTCTGAGATATGAGAGGTAGCTGTTGAAAAAAAAAAACAAGTGGGGAAATGGCTATGCTTCCCATTGCTTAAGCTTATTTTGTCCCTAAGCTAAAATAAGCTTTTTGAGTTTGCAGATAGTGGTACAAGGAATATTGTTTCAATTATAAGAGTATCTTATTTTAATGGAGGATATTCTGTCCACATCTGTTAAATATTATTCCAAATCAATCAAAATATCTATTATTTCAGAAACATTTTCCCCAGGGGAGAGATGCTTCTCAGTTATCCTTTGTGCTGAACCTCTCTCCTCCTCCTTTTGCCCTCCTCTGCCAGCAAACGCTGTGTCCTGCAGCACCCAGCCACCCCACAAAGGTCCTTGGCCACCTCTACAGCCCAGACCTCGTCCTTCCTCTGGCAGCCTATCAGCAGGCCACCAGGGAGATCTGTGCATCCGTGCTTGCTGCGAGCTGTTTGATTGGGATTTGCAAAGCTCCCCCAGGGAGAGAAAACCACGAGGTGTGAGGTATTCAAACCCCCTTGTGAAATATCACAATCCTATTGCACAGAATGGGCAGTAAGGCTGGGTGCTTGCTTTGTTGTTGCAATGTGGAGGGACAGAGTTACGTACTGAAGTTTGTTATTTGTTTGTTTGGTGGAAGGAGATGTCCTGTTTGTCCTGTTAAAAAGCAAAATAGTTTGAGCCCTGAGACAATGAAGGCAATTTATCTGTTTCCCTCTGAGTTTCCAACCATGCCTGTGGCAACGAGGTGGACACACCCTGCACGCTTTTGCACACCCTGCAATGCTCTTAGCTTTTGTCTCATTTCAGCCAGCTCAGACTTAGCGTGAGGAGCTGTGGAGCAACGTCCCTGCTGAAATCCCCTACCTCAGTCCAAATGTGTAAGATGTAATGTGTAAGGCCCATGTTGGGCCCCTCCAGGATGCAAATACCTCATGTAGGTACGGTGCCTGGTAGCTTTGTGGTGGGGACTGACCTTCACGACTCCTTCAAACCTCTTTTTGACTCTTCAGCCTCCTCTGAGAACTGCGCAATCACCCCTTACACATCCAGCAAGGAACATGCTGGCCCAGAAACAGCCTCACCAGCAGCAGACTCACACACAATCCTTTCTCGATCCAGCATCTAACAGTACTCAGATGCTTTAAACACTTTCTTAATTATGTAGTGGTGAGCACCTCTCTGAAAATGGGACTGCAGTATACAATTAAAGGAGAGATGTATAAACTGTCTGATGTTGTCAGTATCTGTAGCTCAACATGAAATTACACCAGGAACAGGAGACTGTTGTCTGAAAAATCCATTTTCTTGTCATTTTTATGGCTCTGTTAGATAATAAAATCAAGAGAAAGATGACTAGAATAACAATAGTATCTCTTCCTGGGTGAAAAGAGAGGGGGAGGAGGAGGAATGCAGAGATGGATGTATGAAATCTCTTGTCCAAGTAAACAATCTACATACATTTGCATTTGCTTGTAATCATTGATATAAAATGTTGTCTTCATTAACATTAGGAGCTAGAGATATATGTTACTCTCCCATCTCTGGCTTAGCTGCCTCTTTGAAAGTAAGGACTGGTGGCTCTTAAACACATCAAGCAACCTTAATTCTCCTTTGACTGTATTATTTCAGGTGCCCGAAGATTTACTAAGGAGTGGTTGACACTAATGAGAGTTGAATATCCAGATCCAGAGAACAAACCCAAATTAGGTTTCATTGGAATAAATAAGGGATGGGGCACCATATGCTGAGACAGAGAACAGAATGATGTTAAGAACAAGTTTTGGGGGAAACAACTGTGGGTGACATTCTTACCAGCCCTACTGTCGCATGACGTTTACCCAGTCTGACCCTTAATCAATAAGCCACACTGTGTGAGCAGGTTGAGTTTTGCACAGCTATGCCATTGGAAAGGGGCCCAAAGGCACATGCTGGACCTTGATTTCATCTCCATCTCTCTCATAGAGCTGGGGGTCTGTTGGTTTCAGGGGTAGTTGGGATTGTCAGATTTGCACCCAGCTTCTGCTTCCAACCTAGGCCCTCCTCAGCATGTTGTTATGATAGCACCACCCTTTATTCCTTGTAACCTACAAAACTACCAAAAATAAATAAATAAATAAAATAAAAGGATAAATTGACATGTGTACATTAACCATTAACATGGAGATTTTGTACTGTTTCATTAGGTAGAATTTCCTATAAAATACACTATTAAAGGTGATGTCCCATTTATCTTTGTGAAAAGAAAAAGTATCCCATCATCATCTAGTGCTTTCTTTCAAAACATGCAGCTTTAATAAATGAGCAGTGCAGACAATCCTGTAAATTCTGCTGGCTTTTTTTCCCACAAGGCTTTTTGTATTGCAAAGCTGACTGGTCTGATGGTCTAATGAGCCAAATAGTCCATATTGTTTTGGAACAACATTTTTTTTATTAATTAAAAAGAAAAAAATATTATTTGAATGCAAGGTACCAAACAGCTATACAACTTTGCAAAACGACTGCAGCAATGAGGTGTCTGCAGGAGTCAATCAGAGCAAATGACTCTCAGAGAAAAGCTCGATGCCTTTCAGATTTTCAAAGAAAAATAAGCCAATGACAAAAGAATAGCAGCTGTGAGTGCATGAAGGAAATTAGTTATAGCAGACTTGTAATTAAGCATTGGAAACTGATCAAAAACATTATCCTGTTAGTTTATACCATGGCTTCTATCTACTACAAAATCAATTACACAAAAAATAAACTACACACGCTCCGAAGTTTGCACATTCGAATGCGTCCTATCCAGTCTTTGGACTGCAAAGGCTATGCAAGTATGTTTGTTTTCTCAATAAAATACACAGAGCATAGAGCAGGGAAAAAGTGAGATGAAAAGGGAAACAGCAAATTTGGGAGAGAACGTTGGCAGAATAATTGACTCTATCAGAAACATACTTCTCTAAAAAAGAAAAAACAAACAAGCAAACAAAAAAAGACAAACAATATTTGTGCAATGAGATAAGCAACTGAGGTTTACTTTTGGTGTATGCATTTTTCCATTTTCCTTTGCCAAGCGCTTTGAGTAAACAGGACAAATTACCATTAAATGATAGAAATCATTTAGCAATAATAAAGCAAAAGAATGTCATAAAAATGTATAAATTTGAGGGAAATATATACACAGAAAAGTCGGGCAAAAGTTTGTCTTTTGAAAATCACATGTTATTCCCATTAACTGTAACACGAGATGGATGGCTGAATAAAATAGGGGCTACGTGAGCTGGGATTTTTTTAGAAGATTCGTGCCTGTTTTAGCACATGTTTTATACCAACAGAGCTGTTTCTGATAGGAAAACAAAAATAAACCCCAGCAGGTTGCAGACAACCATCCCTTTCTGGCATGAGTGTGTGCCCCTACTTCCCGTGCCGCTCCCGTACCCACTCTGTGGGGCATCCCCTACATGGGGCACAACAGCAGGGCAGCCAAAAACACTGCTGGGGAAATGTTTTGCTCACCTTTGGTTTTATCGATGGGAAGTTAATAAGAGCTGTAGGATTTATGTGATCAAAAAGAGGCAGGGATGAGGGCAACTCATTTCAAGCAGGTCAGCAGAAGACCTCCATAAGCTGCTTTGCAGAAAAGCTTTTGCTGGGAAAGCTATCCTTGAGCAGGAGACAGGTATTTTGGAAGACCCTGGAAATCCCAGCTCTGATGTGTGACATTTCCAAAGTGGCAAACTATCTATGCATATTGTCATGGATCTGCTTTGATTTGTGGAGCTCCCCATTTTTTCCAGAATCACAAATGCCACATCTCACATGGGCGCACCCCTGCAAACCACCTTTGATGGATCCTACAGAAGCAGCCACAGCCATGAGGTCTTCATGGATCATGTTGAGACATGAGTGTGTGAAACCTTTCCCAGGGTGTTAAGTCACCTGAGCAGTGGTACTGCAAACCACCAATTCCGTTTGAAGTCAGCACCTCTGAAATTCAGGACACAATTTAAGGGCCACAGTGTGAGTATAAAAACCTAACTTTAGGCTCTTTGCCTTATAACTCTTGGCGTGAGATCCTGAGACAAAAAGCAGAGCAGAAGCAAAGAGCATTATTGCTGTTACTGTGCCATGTGCACCAGCAAAATATATCAATATGTGAAAACACAGAAACAAGAGGAGGGAGACAGAGATGATGTGCTTTTAATATCTTCGAAGCACCAGAAAATCTTTCATGAACAGGAACAAGACAGAGTTCATGAAAAGGTAAACCCCAGAATAAATTATGAAGCTCATTCCATTAGAGGTATGTATTAAATACCATATGTAGGTATACGGTTGGTTTTCTTTTTCCCTTTATGTTTTTTTTTTTTTTAAAATCATTTAGGTAGTGGCAGATATCTCTTCCTTCTATGTTATAAGCTCTCATGCTGCATTTGTTGAGGTGAAAGACATCTGCCTTGAAAACCATAAAGTTTTTTTTTTTTTTATTAAATATATATGAAACAGAGATGTGGGGCCAGAGTCAGTGCTGTGGTAGCCTGAGTGAAGGAGTTACACCACCAAATAACTCGTCTCACTATTTTTAACGCATATGCCTATATTGTACTTAGCCATTACTATACCACAAAGGCAAATGTGCACATTCATTGAGTGTATAGTGAATGCACACTAACGCAAACACTTGGGACAGTATAACCATTTAGGTAAGCAAAAATGGTATTATTGCAACGTGGCAGTTGCTAGTATATGTTCATATTCTTCTGATTTCTGCCGTGAAAATGACTATTTAAGGCAGAATACAGAACAAAAAAATTACATGTATTGTTGAATTTCTTCCAATGGAAAAAATCTTGTGCAGGCAAGGGAGGGAGCAAGAAGCAGCAGCAGGACTGCATTTAGGCAATCACTGTCAGAAAATCCCATCTCCTAGGCTAGGGCTGCATCCTTGGATACCACAGCCCCACCTCTGCAGAAAAAACAAACAAACAAAAAAAGCACAACCTCATATTTAACACTGAAAACCTGCCTGGTCTCTCTCAATCTCAAACTTTCTATTCTGAGCAATCACTAGGACAAAACAAAACGATCCAGTGCAGTATATCAGTTCAGGGAACAACTGTTGCTTTGTGTGACAGAACCTTTTGAGCAACAGGCGGCACATCACGTATTGGGGTGTACAGAGAAGAGCTGCAAGAGAGGTCAGTGGCTGAAGGTGGGACCTGGAAAGAGAGAATTAATACTGAGCCTTTCCTGGATGTGCAGAGGAAAAGCTGAACCACTACAAGAATAGAAACCTGGAGGGATTTTTTGGTTAGGTGTCCCTAATCCCTTGCTACTGCAGGCAAACTTGTCATATGGGTCTTCATAGGAGAGGAGAGGGATCAGGATGTTGAGTAGTGGCCTGATTTGGGGTGGTGGCTCAGCCCTCAGGTGGTGGACTTGGTGAAGAGAATGGGAGATAAAGATGGAGCAGGAAGAAGGAAGATTCTTAAATAGAGTGGAAACACTGGGAAATTTGAGTAATACTGTTATCTTTTTTCATGAAACTTCTCACTCCTCTACATCAAGGGCTAATTGTGATGTGACACATTGCATATGTTACTGCATAGCTGATCAATGTGTCTGATACCTTTTCCACAGCTCCTCCATGCTTCTTGATAATCATGAAAAGGTCAAATTGGCTTTGGGAGTGCACGAAGCAGTGTCCAGGCCCTGAGGTCTTCTCCTGCTACCCTTACCCCTTCTGCAGTGGATCCATGCTGGGCCTACCCCATGGACTGCTGCCCTAGGTAAGTTCTCCTGAAGGCAGAAAGAGCAGCAGATCGCAAATCCTAGAGGAGATCCTCAGAGTGATGCTTTGCTGAAGTCTTCACCCAGTTGCAGGCGTATTTCATACCTGCCAGATTTCCCTCATGCACTTCTTCCAACCCCATGCTCTGTGCAATATCACAGAAGTCATGAAAGGTCAGGAAAACTTTCCCAAATCATGCGGAAGCAAGGAATTTGGAGTGAGCCAGAGAGAAGAAGAGGTCCTCTGATTTATTATGGACTGCTGGGCAGATAAGAGTGTGTGAGAGATAAGATGGGGGAGATCTCTTAACCCCTTATCTGCCTTTTGGCATGGAGCATATTTCAAGGTAGATAGGTGGCCTCTAAAAAGTTAAGATTTTGTCAATGGCGGCCACATCCTACACAACCTTCCCATATGCCTCTGCGCTCTCTTCATCCAGGAATAGGAAAAAAACAGTTGCTACGGGGAGGTAAATGGTGGCGTTAATCACTCAGAGATCATCCCATAGAGCGAAAGCACATTATGATTTATTTTCACCAGTCAAAAATTTGCCCCTTGATAATAGTGATCGTAATCCAAATTCCCAGGTAAGTGCGAAAGCTCTCTTGGTGCAGGCAAGTGTGAATACGGGCTTTTGTGTGTAAGGATACCTTGCAGCTCTAAGCCCCTGGAAATTGTATCTAGTCATTTACTTTATTTTCTGTGTTTATAAACACACATCTGTTATTTGAGTTTCCACTTTGGGGTGAATTTATGATGATAGCCCATCTGCAGGAGCTCTGGGGCTTTTTTTTTTTTTTTTTTTGGAGGAGATATTGGCTTTAAGGCTTCAAAAGTCACTGGTGATTGCAGCATAAATATTAACCAGGTTGAATCTGCCAGAGGCATCACGCAGCGTGCAAGGATGTGACTTGCAGAATTTTGCTGTCTGATAAGCTCATGGAAAATTCCCTCAATGGATTTATTTATGGCAACAGATTAAAACAGACTCCAAGCAGACTGTGCTCGATAGGTTTGAGAAAGAATCTCTAACTTATTAGAGATTGCTTTGTTTTTCGCTATCACATTTCAGTCACATTTTCACTCATGATAAGCAATTGGTTCCTTCCTTGGGGAGCATGGGGAGATAGCTCCTGCCTTGAGATTCTTGGAAGGACAGATAGATTGCTAGACTTTAAGCCTTTTAAAGGAGCCCTCCTTTAAATTCTTCAGGCACAATGTTTGTATGTTTTCTACCCTTTCCCACTCTATTACTTACATGTTGGAAATATAGAGTATTTTTTTCAGATTCTTGCATTTTTTTTCTGTATCATGTTTGTGATGGCTGTAAGATCTCTCCTGCTTCCCACTCTGTCCCATCACTGTCACCCTGGAGAAGGGTCCAGACTTCTGGTGATACTGTGAACAAAGGCTCCTGGAGGTGTGATGGAGGAACACAACAGAAAGACCTTGCAGCAATGCCTGTGTGCATTTCTGCTGTCAGCCAGAGCAAAGTCAGAGCTGTGTTTTGTTGAGAGCCAGCTTTGGAGAAAGGCACCAACAGAGTGTGAAAGACTCACTGCCAACGAGCAAGGTCAATTTTTTTTTTTTTTACTTCTTTTTTTTTTTTTGATTCAGCTTTGAGGGAGGAAATATGACTGTTTAAAGAGTTATTTTGCAAAGGCAGAATGAGCTGAAACGCAATGCAAGGAACCCCTCTGAGAAGAGATATCGGTCTTATATCGAGTTGCCAGCTGAGATTATCTGGAGTGGATGTCCTGAGAGACCAGCAGGAATTCTTTTCCACCAAAGACTGATGGAAGCTTCCCATTCAAATGTTTTAAAAGCTGTAGAGAATTAAAAATAGAAGCCCCGCTTTAGGGGGAGAGAATCCTTTGGGGGGTACTTTGTTTGCTTTGGTTTATATCTCCCTGGGTTGGAATGCAGTAAAAAACTGAAGAAATTAGAGTCTTGCAAAGAAATGTAACCTCATACAAAACTGAAGGGCAAGGAGCTCAGTTTGCATTCTGGTTTTATAATCATTTCTGTTTATAGTAGGAAAGAAATATCCCCTTCTTGAATTCAGTGTATGCAGCTTTTCCTAGCTGTTCCCTCTTTAGGTAAACATTAAAGGGAATATGTCTTCAATAATTTATTATTAAGGCAGCGACTAATGGTAAATGCAGGTGTAAACCACGGGCATGGTGTTGTTCTATACTCCAACATACATAAGAAAGTGGAAGTTTTCTCATGGAGTCTTTTTTCCTGATAGAATGCATTCGTGCAAGCGAAACTGCACAGAAATGGCACTTAGTGAAGGGGGGAAACGCAGGGGGTGTTTCAACCCCCTGGGCTGCCTCAATGTATTAGACTGTTTTGGCACCTTATGTGGCCTTTGGAGATACTGCGTATCTCCTTGGAAGTGAGGTTACATGGTAGCAGGGCTTTTAATCGCACTGGATTGAAATACCTTTCGTATTTATTCTCTGCTTATGTTGCCTATAATTTGTCAGGGCCACAGTCTGCAGGTAATGGGTGGTAAGCTGGAGACATGTAAAACACCTGCCCTCAGTGCTGGCATATAAACCCTGTGCTTACGACAACATTTCCTATATTTTAAATTCAGATGCAATAGCAACTTGCTTGATTTTTCTTTCCCTCCTTGGTTTAATTCTCTTGTGCCATGATAGTTTTTGGAGGTAGGATGGGTATTTTATGTGCATCTGTGGCTTGGTCTTCCAGTCTCTGGGGACAAATTTTGCTACTGTGAAGACAAAATTTGTAGCTATACCTCAGAAACCATCTCTTGCATCTTGCAACCCAGTGAGCAGAAGTGTGGGCAGCCAGATGCAAAGCAAAATCTACATCTGCATTTCAGACTTTTTCTGAACATCAGCTTCTGCACGAAGGTATTATTGTTCTGTGTCTTTTATAAAAATAGTCATCTTCTCCTTGAGACTCTTTTCAGCTGTGGGTTGATGATTCCCAAAGCACTCTCCTTTGACAAGGCAGTGGCACAAGTCTCCTTCTGCACCTTTTGTGGTTGGCTTCGCCTGAGGCCCCATTGGGACCCCCCAGTCCATCAACACGATGCTGCTGGGCATCAGGTGATGTGGCAAGGAGAGCTCTTCCCTTATGGACATTGTGGGGGCACACAGGTGATTGGGGAAGGGGAGGAGGGGGCAGAGCAAAATCTGGGACTGTGGTGCCTGCTAGTTTTGTTGTGTTGAGTTTTGCTCTCTGCAGTGTCTCCAAACACGAGGTGCAAGAAGCCTGGCATGTGTGTGCTGTGGTGCTCGCTACTTCGGGTAGCAAGAGGCAGAGCTCAAAGGCACCAGATGCAGAGCAGGGGCACTGGCATTTACAGGGAACCTATAGGGACTCCTCTGGCTACACAAAATACGGACGACATCCTTGACCACCAACCCATGATCCACAATGCCTGGATTTCACACTCTGAATCTCAAATATACAGATGGTTCTCACAGATCATCAACCAAACCTGAGTTAAAAAGGGAGATGGGATTAACACTGCACTGTTTAATGTATGCAGGCAACCGATTTCAGCTCAAACAGTAAAGAAGAATGGCTCTAGCTACAGACACCCATTACAATGGCAAATTGCTCACACCTGCTTATCGTATGTGTAAGGCTCTGAAGAGGCAACATAGTATATAATTGCTAGGCATCATCACAATTAATCATTTCCTGCATGGAAACTGAAATATGGTAAATATATCGGTTGCAACTGAATATTATCACCTGATGCAGACACCACTCACCTCTCTTTGCTTGTTATGCCAACAAAGAAACGCGCGTGATGCCGCCGCCTCCTTTTCCTCTTCTGGTATATGAGGTGCCTGCATCTTTGTTTCTGTGCTTTTGTGATGTTCTCTTCTTCCTCCGTGTTGCTCTGGGCTGGATTCTGTCCTGGCTTGACTCACCAGCCCAACCTAACTGAGCTCAGTGGGAGTGAGAATACTTTTAGTTTGTTTTGTCTTTTTTGAATGTTCAAGACAAAATACTTGCTTTAGCTTTAGCTGGTATTTTTTCCATCAGGCTGCTAAGTATTTGCTCGTGCGCATTGCCATTTGGTGACATCCTGCCCCCCCTCACCTGCCCCCAGTAAGAAGAATGTGCTATCCTGACTCCTATTCAGTCCAGAGGAACCATCCCTTCAAGTCTTAAGTGCCATTTCAACTCTATTAATACCACAACTTTCACAGGAGCTCTTTGCAATGACACCATGTGAAATCACTGGTATATGTTGGTCTGGACCTGGGCTCAAGTCTGCATTTTGTCCTCCTTATATTCAGTTGGTTCTTTTTGCACAGTCTAAGCAAGATTCTCTCAAAAAGTTAGAGGATCAAGGATTTTTTTTTTCTTTTTAAGATTTTTAAAGTAGTGCAGGCTATACAGAGATGAGAGCATTCTGCTTCGTAGAATTAGACCTCACTTGTGCTGTTTTAGATGTGTTTGTTAGACCTCTGCGGGGCAGTGGCTCTGGAATCAGAACAGCCCTCGACATCTTTAGCTAGGTATAGCTAAGGATACAGACACATGGGATAGCTAAGTATATGGCTACACAAGGGAAAAGCAGGATTAGACTTCCGAACTCAGTATTTTGGTAACGTGAAATTAATCGCTTTATGGTTAATCAAATAGTATTCTTATGTCAATTTTCCCAGGTTAGTCAAAGCAAATTTTCCCCTCATCTGAAAATATTTGCAGTTTTTTCAAAGAGGAGTAGCCACATCACCCATGAGTCTGCATTACTTTAGCTACGCTGATGCATGTTACAGCACCAATATTTTTATGAATGGGCTCGATGACACAAATCCTGTTGAATAGCACCTGGCTGACTAGTTAGCATTTTGAAAAAATGACCATTGGTTTCCCATTTTATTTTCATTTTCAAATTTTCCTGCTCTTTACCATGCTGTGCTCTCGAGTCCCACTGCTCCAGATCCTGACCCATGTGTATGTGGTTTGCCAGCGTCCAACTGAGGGCCACAAATGACCAGTGCAGGCAGGCAAAAGGAATGATAATTACATGTTATTTTTTATCAGTTGTGCTTACAAGGCAGTATCAGCAACCGTGCTTTACGCTATAAATGCTTTGCCAGCAAAAGCAGCAAAGCCCCCCTGTGGAAATACAGCTTATACTGGCAAAAGGAGTTTTTCTGCTTGCATATTTAGACCACCTCTTGGGATGCCTTAATTTACACTGGCAAAAGACAGCCCTTTGCTGGTTTCATTGTTTACCCCATGTTTGTTTGGTGTAGTTTGTATTTCTCTTTCTTTCTTTCTTTCTTTCTTTCTTTCTTTCTTTCTTTCTTTCTTTCTTTCTTTCTTTCTTTCTTTCTTTCTTTTTTCTTTCTTTCTTTCTTTTTTCTTTCTTTCTTTCTTTCTTTCTTTCTTTCTTTCTTTCTTTCTTTCTTTCTTTCTTTCTTTCTTTCTTTCTTTCTTTCTTTCTTTCTTTCTTTCTTTCTTTCTTTCTTTCTTTCTTTCTTTCTTTCTTTCTTTCTTTCTTTCTTTCCCTTTCTTTCTTCCTTCCTTTCCTTCCTTCTTTCTTTCTTTCTTTCTTTTTCTTTCCTTTCTTTCTTTCTTTCTTCCTTTCCTTCCTTCCTTCCTTCCTTCCTTCCTTCCTTCCTTCCTTCCTTCCTTCCTTCCTTCCTTCCTTCCTTTTCCTTCCTTTTCCTTTTCCTTCCTTCCTTCCTTCTTTCTTTCTTTCTTTTTCTTTCTTTCTTTCTTTCTTTCTTTCTTTCTTTCTTTCTTTCTTTCTTTCTTTCTTTCTTTCTTTCTTTCTTTCTTTCTTTCTTTCTCTCTCTCTTTCTCTCTCTCTCTCTTCCTCTCTGTCTCTCTTTCTGTCTCTTTCTCTCTTTCTTCCTCTCTCTGTCTCTCTTTCTCTCTTTTTTTTTTTTTTCTTTTTGCAAGCATAGCTAGAGTTAGCTAAAGGTAGGGAGTTTTCCCCTTGTATCTGCAAAGACAAAAGTTTTATTATAAGCCAGACCTTACTAATTAGAACTTCTGCTTCTGAGGTGCGAGGAAAAATGAACAATGTATTCTCAGGTTTCCTACAGACTTTTAAAGGGTTTCAGCATGCATAAAGCCAGATTCTGCCTGGACTTCTGGAGGATTCCCCAAAGCTAATTAAATGAATTTAGCCTTTGGACAAAACACACACATTCATTCTCCAGAACTAGCTTTTATTAGTGCAAGCAACATATAAAACTCCCAAAATGTAGGACTAGAAATATTTCTTAAACTTAAGGCAGGAGAACCACAGGCAGAAATGCTACCTGCAGTCACCTGCCAGGGCACAGGCCACTGGATTCAAAACATTTTATTCTCACTATCCTGCTTCTGTAGAACTCCGAGAACCACAGCCAGATGACAAGAAAGGTTTCCGCTGCACAGAATAACCTTGGGATGTGACTTCTCACACTGCTCTGCTACCTAGTGTGTAAGAGCTGGTGATGCATTGCTGGTAGGGAAGAATATTTTTGACAGAGGAAGCCTGTGCTGTATATGATAGATAAAAATAGGACAAGCCAAGCATTTTAAAAAATTTGTTCTGCTTGTTTCACCTATCCTCCTTTCATCCTATCTCACTTGTGAAGGTGTAGAAACTTGACATTATTTCTCATGGAAAGAACAGGAACACAAACTGATAAATCTATAAAACAGGAGAAATTTACACGGATAATGAGGTTTCGAAAATTCAGTAGATTTTACTGAGATAATTAGCAAACTCGTCTTCCTGAACAGCACATATATATATATATATAATATATGTATATAAAGGAATCCTAGAAAACGTTTCTTCCTGTAAGCAGAGCTTATTCGTACTTTCCACTCAGGGAGTTACCACAACAAGGCAGTATCTAAGGCGCAGTTGTACATTTTCAGCTCAAGCTATATAGGGATAAGTGAAATGTCCCAAATGCTATTGGAACTGTACTTAATAAGATCACTAAGTTGACAATGTCTCTTGTAATTGTTTTTCCACATTTTCTGACTGGTGATGAGGGATACGTTGAGGCCCAGAGGAAAAGAAGACCAATGCACTGCAGTGGTAGTGCATCCTGGTAGCTTTAATGTGCTTAGCAGCGCTCTGCGCTGAGAAAAAGGATGAAGAATGGACATCTTTTCCCTTCAGAAAAGGGTGATTGCATTTAAGTTTCCATTTAGGAATGGCCCCACACCTGCACCCAGAAGTCTGTTGTGAAAGTGCTATCTGAGTTGAAACTGCACTAACAATTTAATAGTATATGCAGTGGTGTTTCACAACCAGCACTGTCTACCAGAAAAATCACCTGCATGTTCTCAGTGAACTTAGGTGTCCTGAGGGATCAGAACAACCCCAGCCCCTCATGAAGGGGTGTTACAGTGAGAACAAAAGCCTATCTGTCTTCAAAAGTCTTCTTCTGCCTGCCCATTTGATAAGCAGCATCAAGGACAGGCTGGCTTGCTCAAGAATAAGAAACATCATAGACAAAAGCATGGAGTTTGCAGCAGGGAAAAGTTTTCTGAAGTTCTGCATTTTTCTGGTATTCTTTGTACCGAGGGAATGGTTGGGAAACCAGAAGTGGGTCGAGATCTTGGTTAAGGAATTTTTCAAGGAAAGTGAAGCAAGAAAGAAGAAGCTGCATTGTAGGCAGTGATTCCAGGCAGATTGAATGCAGCCAGCACCATTCAGCTCCTGATTCTTTTAATGAGACCTTGCTTCTAGATGAAAAAAATATATGTGTTGGTAGTTGTATGAAGTTGTATCACTTCTTAGCAAGACAGGAGTTAGCTGAAGTTAAAAATTGTAGGAACAAAAGAGAAAACACTCACTGAAAATGTACAGGAAGCATAAATACAAATTAGAAAACACTAAGATGGCAAAGGGATGTACTTGGTGTTGAGAGGATTTTCTACTGCCTTTGCTGAGATATATGGATGCAAGTATGGTGTTAAAAATCAGATGAATAAACAGGCCCCTTCCCATCATTAGGGCTTGTGGGTTTTTATTTATTTATTTATTTTTTTAAGGAAAGAGGATTAGTTCCATTCTACAACATTGCATGCCACACAATATGGTGAAGGGCAAATTTGCTTCAAAGAGGCAATATTCAAGATTTTTATGCTGTAGATAGAATTTCACTGTAAACATGTCAGTGCAGATGAATCTGTGGGGATGGTTTTCCAAATAAAGCAGCTGCAGAGTGTAGCTCAGTTAGATCACATAGCTGTTTTGTGTATTTGTATGTTTGTATATATAGTCACACTGTATATTTGTACATGTATGTATATATATATATATGCATACATACACTTAAGTAAACATGCACACAAATGCATCTGTGTATATGATACTCATTCTCTTGTCCACCTCGGCTCAAGAAGCATGGTGACAAGTCGTCTTTGGGCAGGAAGGGTGCCATCCTGTTGGGATCCAGACAGCCTCCATCCCCTGAAAAACACAGCTCCTCATTCCCAGCTGACATGAAGAGACTTTCTGCGTGGTCGTGTTGATGAAACTTGGATACATGACCTGCTAATTTATGTTCCTCTTCACTTGTGTGTTACATGTTTAAATTCTAGACAGTGAAATTGTCAGATCTGGGCCCTCTAAACTAATCAGTTTTCGGTCAATCAGTACATTTGAGCCCTATGTAAAAACTTGCCTACAACAATCAATAAGAATATTGTTAATGTGGGAGCCTACTGTGATAAGCTGTAGTTTGTTTTCTTCCTGTTTACCTATTGAATTAAGTTATTTTGTTTAAGTAATATTTTATACTCTTTTGAGAACTTGCTTCTTGATTTGATTGGGATATTTTACAGCATGGCTCTGTGACTTTGAGGATTAAGGTCATTAGTGGTGTCCAAGACACATCACATCTTTGGGCCTCAATTTCTTGGCTTGCAGAGGTAAGATGATATTTACTTGCTTTTAAGTATGCACTACTAAAAAGTCTATTCCTGGAACCTTGTCCTAAGCAATACACAGCTGAGTGCCACACTCTTTCCAGCACAAGGTTAGCTGCCAGAATGAGCTCCTTGAAAGAAATTTAATTAAATCTGTCATCTCCAGCCATATTGTAAATTACCCATTTATATGTGGCAAGGGGAAGTACTTTCACAAGTGTCTGCTGTGTGTTTCTTAGTAAGGCATCAGCAAAGTCTGGCAACTATCTACTTAAATGTAATTTTAATGTAACTATCTACTGCGATGAAAATCCCTAAAATAATATCATGATAATGGCTCAAAACAGTTAAACATTATAGTAAGCTGTAGGATTTAGAATCATTACTGTAGTATCATTTTTTTAAAGATATTATGTCTCCTCTGTGGGATTTTCAGGTTCATATTAAGCTTATAACACATATTAGCCATGACTACTTCATTACACCCATTTATCGAAAAACCTCAGACACGTCAGCTGCCAACTCCACCTTTGCTCAGCTCAGAACAATAGGTTGTGTGTTATTTAAGAGAGTGAGAGATTTTTGGAAAATGATGTTGTGCCTTGCAGTAATATTTAAGGCGCATACCTTTGCAGGAGGCATGGATGTGTTTCCCAGCTGTTTTTGTCCTTTCAGAATTCCTCCTGGCTGGGAAAGATTTAAAGCCCAGAAGATTCGCCCTGCCTAAGGAGGGCAGGAGGGAGGGAAGGAGGGAGGCTACGCATGGAGGTGCCATCATGAGGGAATCAGAGAGCCCACATGCACAGTGAACTCTGTTGTTTCCCAGGCTGAAAACTGAGGAACACATTTTGCAAAGACTATAGGTATTCATATTTTTTTGTGGTCACTTCCCCTTACCAGGCTTTTGGGATATCTTTCAATTTTCATGAAATGTTATATTAGAATCACTGTTGACTCTGTCATCAAGTCTTCCACATACTGACAAAAGTGTTTTCCCTTGTGAAGAAGTTGGGTGGTGTGATTTCTCAAATAGTTTTGATTAAAGAATGGATAAGATTCCCATTACGGTTGTTACGAATGTGAAAACTGAAAAATGTGAATGGCGGTGACAGTTTTCTTTTTGTCAATTTTGTTTTGATTTTTTTTGAGACATTTTATTTTAAAAAAATCTGGAGGACAGAAAACTTTGAGAAGTTCTCCCTCCAGGATTTCTGTGTAGGGAAAATATTTGGGCAGAGCATCTTGAGGTGACCGATGTACATGTCTGCAAGGCACCCAAAGAGCCTCAAGCCCAGTTATTTAGGAGCTAACAGGGAGCTACACGAGCCTTTGGACAGCCCAGATGGGAAAAATACAAAGTCTTTGTTCATCGTCTCCTTGCCACGCCTCAGAACTTTGATCTTCTAGCAATCCAGGAGGTCTCGCTGCCTGTAACATATGCTGTAAGGATGCCTCTTTCACCCACCATACGGATAGGTGAGCTACTCTGCATTGGGTTTACACTGTTTTCCCCATGGAGCTAACGAGACAATACTCTTACCACTGGGAGTATCCATGAAAATATGTTTCAATTTATGTAATGGTCCATCTGCCAGTAAAAGAAGCAATGTAAAAACATAGAGGTCAGGGGCAGATCTATTATAGAAGGACAGCATATGGCAACACAACCATTAGATGAGCAACTCATACTCTTGAGAATGCTTTAGGACTGACAAGGGGTTAAGGCAAATGTTGGTTCATTGCTAAACTCAAGACTCAAAATGAAAGAATGCAAATGCCTTGTACAACCGTGTTTTAAAATAACATTTTTAAACAGCCTTAGGGACTCTATGCAGGAGAGACTGAAAAGTTTTGAATAATGCATGCAAGATAATTTTCAAAATCACCCTTTAACTAGTACCACATTCTTTTCACTGTCTCCATATTCATGATTCACCATTTGCTAATCCTGATGCATAAGGAATGAAGATAGCCCCTGTGGATAAGACCTAATGGACACCATCCTGGAATAATATACAGAACTCAACATCCAGACATGTGTCTTCAATTTAAAATAATTCAGCAATCATGTTCAACCAGAACCTGATTACACAAAATGGGACTTTTTAACTCCCAGACTTGGATCAAATTTTAAGACCAGAAAAAAAAAAAAAAGTGCTATGTTTATACATTCCAGATACTGTGGCTGAGTTATCTGCACACAAATTTAACTGTTTCTTTGAGCCTCTTATCAGCTCATCTGCAACTATTTTAAATGCTTTTGCTTTACCTGCCCTTTGTAGTTCCTCAGTGAGTTTTCCAGCATTCCAGAATTGTGATGAATGGATTTCCTGGATCTGGAAATTAATTAAAAATGAAGTTGAGAGACCATGCTCCATTACAGCAAATTGTAGCTGTTTTTAAACAGCAATTGCTACATTTTTGTTCCTTTCTTTTTCTCACCATAAAAACTGAAGAGACAAAGGACTCTAACTCAAAACCAATAATAACAAGCTTCAGTAAATTGCCAAACAGTGTCTCCCTTTGCAAAATCTGTGGCTTCACTTTTTTCTCTGGTTCCACACTTTCTGTGTCAGCTGCCTTCCATCGTAGTACACAGGAGGCTGTTAGCATCTCTTCTCCTGGTCTGTAATGGCAGCGGAAGAAAGATCTCGTCCTTTACACAACCTTGCTCTGAGACTGCCTTGCAGAAAGTGACAGGCTAGTGTCATGTCCTGTGAACAGAAATAAGATTTGGGTGCTGGTTAAATACCTGTGAGATTTATTTGTTACTGCTATAAGCCAGTTTTAATGCAGGAGAGAACTATGCTCTGACCTAGTGTTTATACAGGGAACTCCACTAAAATCACCAGGGATCCCATTAGTGTCCTTGCAGCTCTGGTCTCTTACGACTGAAGATGAAATGGCTGAGACAAGACAGAGGTGCAAAGGTCCCAGGCTTGCCTCTTTTCTCCTTTTTTTCTTTTTTTCTTTTTTTTTTTTTTTTTTTTATGGTGTGATTAGAGCTGAGTGAATCTTTCTTCCACCCTTGCATGATAAAACCCAGCACAACTAATTGGCTTGAGATTCACTGTTGTGACCCATTTTTCACTGACATCTCAAAGACTTGTTCATCATACTTTTCAAAACAAACAGGATTGGATGCAGGAAAGAGCTGGAACCACTGCCTCACATGGGGTCTCAACTCTGCTGCAAGTTTTGCCATTTTTCTGTTTAGTTGTGGGTATTTCTGGAATATATCGTAACATTCCATCTTTAAAAAGGTTGCCTGCTTATGGGGCTTAGACTTCACAAACAATGAACCAAACAATGTCTACTGCTAAACAGAAATTCACGCAGAGACCCAGTCTCCTCTAGTCTCCCCTGCAAGCATGCCTTTGTGATGCTACCTGTTCTGACAATTTAAAATCTTGTAGTTATCCTCCATGAGATGCTCAGCTTTCATGCACACAAAAAAATTAATGAGTCTAATGAAAAGCTTGAAAAACAGGATCACCGTTCATGCAGTTTTAAAACCAGTTTCATGATATCTGAAGACATAAGTCACAGGGGTTGAAAAACAGAGGTTACTAAAGACACTTTTGTTCTTTATTTTGGAGTCATTCACTTAAGGCATTTCTTGGGAACGTGTTTTCTGTATGCGTCGAAAAACATCATTAACAGCATGATGAGAGGTGCCTTTTGCTCTGTCCCCAAGTGCTCTGCAACACGATGATCCCAAGTCAAGGGCAGGAAAGCCTAATCAGTAATCTGTTGGCATCTGTAGGGTTTGATTGTAGAGTGGCGTGGGAAAATGTTCTCCCCAGTCCTTGTGAAAATATTCACAGGCATTTTGACATTTTTTCCTATCCTTCCTAAATCAGGACTAAAAATCAAAACCAGAAAAAATATCTGCAATGTGATTATAGAAAGAAAAGATATGTATTTTTTTTGTTAACATGAATTAACAAAACCCATGTCTAGTTACTTCCAAATCATTAACTTTAATATTGATATTTTTAAAAAGATACCTCCTTTTCACTAGCATACATTTTCCAAACAAAAAACGGAACCAGAAAATTAATTTATTTTTCAGAAATCACAGGCATGGGATACTTCGACTATTTCAAAACATTTTCTTTTCCTTCCCCTTTCCCAAAAAACACTTTTCAACTGGGAGAATAATTCAAATGGAGCCTCCTCTGAAATTTGTTCCAGGTTTAACAGAGATTTTTTTTCCAGATCAGTGCTTTTAGCAAAAAATCACAGTGTGGATGAAGCTCATGGTGTGAATGGAATGGCACAGTCTGTTTTGGTGGGTGTTTGAATAAAAACCTCCCTAAAATGGTTACATGTCCAGTCTCCTCTGTCCTGCAGGAACACACAGCCCTAAGGATGGGACTTGATGCCCAAATGGCACGCACGTGCCCTGGTGAGAGTGCTGTCCCACATCTTCCCATACTGTAATGCTACCCTGAGATTTGTTCCCTCCACAAGGTCTGAAGCCTAAGAGTATATGTATTTTAATACAAATGTGCCAGATCAAGAATATACAGCTTTCTTACTGTTGTCCTTTTCCTCTCCCAAGAGAAAGACCCCAGCCAGAGTAAATATCTCACTTATTTCATAGATGTATGTAAAGGGACAAATAAAACCCCCATGTTCTTCACCCTTCTTCTCCTCCCAGCTGCCGAATCATGACCCAGCGAGCCCGTTTTTGCATCAGTTCACACAAATCGCTGATATAAACATTTCTAACACTAACCTCTCCCAGGTCTTCTTCCAAGCTGACTGCTTCTCTCTCAAGCCAACTTCAACTTAGCGCTTCATCATGAGAGCACAGGCCAGTGCTCAGCAATGCATGTCACCATAGTCTTTCTGGGTTGGACAGGAGCCTAATGGGTACACGGCAGTGAGATCATGAGTGAGGAACAGGGTTGTTTTGACAGTTGAAAATCTCTGGCAAATACATCACAGCCGGAAAACAAATTACGTGCTTCTAGAAAGATATATGCACCACCAAACCATCTGCGAAGGTACAGGTAGTGTTATTAGTTATTGCCAGGGAACAGAAACTGTGTGTGGTGAGTGCTGCCAGGAAATTAGTACCAGAACAAAGTGTCACAGATCCAATATGTTATTTGGGCAGGAACTATCTCAAATTCCAACTTTTTTTTTCTTTTTTTTTTCTTTTTCTTTTTTTCTCCTTTGCAAGTTGCTTCTTTAGATCGCTAGGTATTGCTTACTGCTATATTCCCTTGTGGATAACTTGACTCTTGGTACATGTTTTGCTTGATCACTGAAGTCACTTGTCTTGTTTTGTTACAGCTAAAGTGATGATTATGATACTAACCTCTGCTGTAGGGAATGCTGCCATTTACTGAGGATGAACTCATGCATGAGCTCTTGAACCAACTTCTTCAGGCATCAGGTGCAGACAGAATAACAGCCCTCAAGGAGCAATCAAAGTCACCCTCTTTTAAGTGAAGTTGCATTTGAGAAGAGAAGAGAAATGGTGGCTAGAAATTAATGTTATTCCATAGCAGCTAGTAGGAGTTACTGGTCCCACTGTTTTATTCCACCTTGAGTGGGATTGAAATTTTTGCCATGAGTGGTTATCATTATCTCATCGATGATAACCAGGCCATTTAACAGTGCATCTGTAGAATGGACCCAGTTATGGGCCAGGCCTTTACAGGAGTAAGGGTAATGTAAACACCAGACAAAATGATGGTCCGTGTTTCAAAGAGTTTACAGCACTGGCACTGACATCTTCATTTACCTCATTTATGACATTACTTCATTTATCCCTTTACAACCTCATAACATCAATGGGCGTGGGCTTTCCAGGGTCCATGAACAAGACTTCAGAGCCCCCTTCCTCTCCCCCTCTCCCTGGCATCAACATGCTTCTATGCCATGCTTTCCTGGACAGGGCCCTGGAAGCTTCCTGCTTCTCTTCATGAGTCCCTTCACGTCACTGCCCTTGCTTCTGTCCTCCAAAACTCCACAACAAAGTTTTGCTATCCCTGACCTCTTCCTGCTTCTCCTTTGCTTGCTCAACAAAACCCAGTCGTGCTGCTCTGTCTTGTTGAGCTTCACTGACCTTTCAGGCACACATACAGGCTTTCCAGGACAGATCTGAGGTAGCTGTTTGCCAGATTGCCCCCAGGCACTCTTGTATTGATGTTGGTAGAAGGATATGCCTCTCCCAACCCATCTTTCACACGATGGCTGTGATAGTTCACTCACGCAGATGGGCTGAGCAGTCACTTCATTCCTTCAGGTGAGGATTTGAAGCAGTGGCTGGACAGCACCTGAAAGAAAGGTCTTTCTTAGCTCCCACGTTTCACAGGAGAACTTAATTGCATTTTTTCCCCCTCCTCCGTGATGGTTACCGGCTTTATCTGATTGTTCCCATCTGCTGGCCATTCCTCAAAATTCAACACAGTGATCTCACTCCTCTGCACTCTGCATAATCAGAGCCACTGCGGGGGGCCTGGCACAAGGCTCTGTGCCAGAGGGGATGGAGTCAATGGGCTTTGTGCTGATGTTGTATGGCATTCATGAGAGCTTGTCTGGGAGAGACGGGGTGTGCCACAGGCAAAGAGCCCAGTCCCCCTGCGGGAATGGTACTCTGTCTTTTCAGCTGTTGCACTGAACATCAGAGGATCTCGGTGGCGGCAGCCCTCTTGACTGTCTTTTGACTTGGGCTTATAGGGCTTGATGCAAATCAAATCACTTTTGTACTCCTGCATTCCTGTGGGAGCTGAGATGTCCCAGTAGAAAGTAAAAATCATGTAAACTGGAACAGTCTTGTTCAGCAGCTGACTTTGGTCAAAAAGCAGCCAAAGCACAGTACATTGCAAACTTTGACCTTTTTGTTAGACTCCACCATGTCTCTTCACTCGCAACAAGCTTTGTTCCCTCTCGTAAGGCACCACCCTTCTCAGACCTAACATGGCAACAGATCTGTCTCCAACTATCTGAACCCACACACTCTTCTAAATTGAAATGCCGAGTCACCCTCAATGTTCCTTTCATGCAGCCTGCATGGCATTCATATTCTCTTTTAAATACCCTAAGCAAGTTGAGAAAGGCCACAAAGGACTATCAACTCCTGAAGAAAACCCTGATGTAGGGTTCCATCAGAAAAGATCGTTTATGATGGAGTTTTTAAAGCCCTCTTACCACCATGAAGCAGTGATTTTAGGACATAGAAATGGATTAACTAAAAGAGCAATATTTCTTCAG
The DNA here is from genome assembly GCF_040182565.1 of Anser cygnoides. Lineage (NCBI taxonomy): Eukaryota > Metazoa > Chordata > Aves > Anseriformes > Anatidae > Anser > Anser cygnoides. Next base: position 35,340,635 of record NC_089874.1, on the reverse strand, counting down.
AGTGTAGTAAGGTTCATATTAGTAAACCATAGAAAAAATCTATGACATTTCAGGCATCTGATATCCCTCCACTATTTCTGGTAAAGAAGGAGCAAAGTTTTAAGGGCAAAGAATCTTGGCAGATCAACATCCACATTTGAACCAGCCTGTGTTAAGTAGAATAGTGAAGAGGTTAATGAAAAACAGCTTTCTGCATCCCCAGGTTTTCTGCTGATACCCTTTGTCCTCCTCAGCTGTGTTTCAAGCCAGGATCTGGTGCTAAAATAGCACATGTTGTGTTCCCACACAAGTGGAGCACAACTGTACTTATGCTGCTGATTGTCTTTCACTGACCTGATTCTTAGGCGTTGTTCTCCCTCCTAGAGAATATGAACATAAAAATATTTCCTATCTTCCTTTCCTGAGGGAAGGCCAGAGGTCTGTGTGATCAAATGCTTCTTCCCCTTCAAAGTCTTCAATGGGCTGCTGTCTTCTTCTGTCTCAGCATCTACATGAAACCCTGTTTGGCTGGGTCCTGCTCTTCACATGATGTGCAGCACATGGATATACTGCTCTTTCCTGGCTCCCAGCTGGAGGAAATCAACACCTGGAAGAAGCCATGGCTGAAAAACAGTATCCAGGTGAGGATGCTAGGAAGAAAGATGCTTCTAGGAACATACTCCATTCTCAAAAGCTGCTGTCCTCACACTCTAAATGTCTCTGTGCAATTTCCTGGTGCCCAAAGGGGAGGGATAAAAAAAAGAGAAAAAAAAAAAAAAGCTCTAAAATGCTCTGCATTGCCTATTTTACTGCATGTCCAATCCAAAGAGCTCTGGGCAACTGTTAAAGCTGAGGATTTTCTCAGCATATTGTGTGTAAAAAAGCAACTTTTCTGTACTGGTAAATTACAGAGCAATGTTTTGTATCAGTGCACATCTGACATTGAGAAGGAGGTGGCCTGTCTTGATACAACTCTGGCTAGGCAGTGCTTGGAGCCATAGTTAATGACACTTGTAACGTCCCTCTGGAAAAGGCCTGAGAAGGGAAAGACTGGATGAGGCATAGCCCTAAATAGGACCTGAATGTGTGTCCCATCCCAGAGGGGTCTAGGTGGGATGTGTAAAGGGGGTCCTAGTTGCTTGTAGGACATCTGGCAATGAAAAGGACCCGAGGAGATGAAGCTGCGTGAGGGTACAGAGACGTGTCCTGGGAACTCACAGGATGAAATAGGGGGCAGGAGGTGTGCATATGGGGTGCCATGGAAGCTGCAGCACTGAAGAAGCTGGGGAGGTCACAAGGGATGGTTCGTTGTTGCTGGCAGGGACAGAGGAGTGATGAGCTCTCTGGTATTTGTGGAGGGAGAAGGAAGTGCATTTCAGTGTCAGGAGGAATCCTGGCAAGTCATCCTTGTTCCTCTGAAACAACCTTTTCTTCATAACATCTGAGACAGCAAATATTTTATGAAGAGTTAAGGTCACCTCTGAAGTTTTGACCTCATTCCCTTTGAAATTGGTTAAGATTAAGCGATTTGGCTGAACCTAGCAGATGGCGCAGTAAACTGGACAGGCCTCTCCACCCCCTCAGCCTTGCAGACAGGGAACATGTTGTACTGGAAGCAGAGCAGGAGCCCCAGTCCTTCGCTGTTTGTGACTCTTGGTACAGAGACAAACCCAACAGCCCCCAGGCTCCTTCACATAGATGTAGACGTGAGCACTCTTGGACACACGTTGCACTGGGATAAACCTCAGTCTGGAAAACTAAATGCAGTTAGAACATGCTTCTTACTTTCATCTACTGCTTTTTAGTTGAAAGTGGAATTTCAGGAATTCCAGGAAACTTAGAATTTCAAGAAGGCACTGAACTGGAATTTGCATTTTTTGGCTCTCCAATTTAAAGGTGATGTTAGCAAACAGCAAACTTTTGCCTGCTTTAAGAGTGAACAAAGAATGAAAATAAAGTGGCTGTAAAATATTGCAGAAGGAAGCAGCATTAAAATTACAGCACTGCCTGGCCCAAGGTGATTGCAGAGCCCAGGCTGCAAGAGCAGTGGGAACTTGTTAATTCGAATGTGTTAGCAGTGGGGCAAGTAATGGTACTCAAGCTTGAGGTTGCTCCATGGCTAATTTATAGTACTCAAATGTTCATACAAGGGGGACTACTAGAACCAGGTTAGAGAGATGGCATCTTGCCAAAGACATTAACAACAACAGCAAAAAAAAAAAAAAAAGGGCAACAAGTAGAAGAAGGGCAGGATCCTGCCCAGTGCAAGAGTGATAGATCTCAAACGAGTTTGGGACAGACTGCAGACATTTCCTTCAGAACTACTTTTCTTCAGTTCAGAAGGGCAGCTATGGGAGGTATAGGCTGGGAGAGCTACCCATGCTTCACATAAAAGTAGAGATGTCAGAAATCTGTCCTAGTTTCAGAGCAGTTCTGTAGTGATTCTGAAATTCAGAGGAAACCCTTAAACTTTCAAATGCAGGTAGAGCAGTTTTGCTCTGGAGATCTATGGCACACAGTCAAAATTCCAGAAGGTAGGCTGCAGTATCTTGCAGAGAACTGTCTTCAGATCCCTGGAAATCCTGAAATAAACAGGAGCTTGACATTTCTGCAGAGTAAAGAACAAAAGGCTAAGAGCTGATGTGGAGAGTGAGAAATCAATTTAGAAATGTCTCAAGACAGGCAGTGTAAGCTTCATGACAGCAGTTGTGAGCCCTCCTTCCTTGGACCAACTTTGAAGCCCCTTGAAGTCCAAGAATTGCTTTCATTGACAGGTACAAGTTTTGGACCAGATGTGCTTGCCGCCTGAGTTGAGGTTTATCTTTTTGGGGTTAATACAGTTCATTCAACTAACTTGCCAGCAAAATAGAATGTTTTGTGAATGCAAGCTTGAAACTACATGAATAAAATCGGTCTTAGTGTATTAACCGATTAATTTGAACAGATGGACCTGTTTTCAGTGGGCTGATGACACAGTTGCTTGCAATCAGATTTACTGGGCATGCACTCTTCATAACACACAAAGTAAAATATTCAAAGTACATGAAAGAATGGTCTTCTATTTGGAAATTTCTGCTACAATGCTGCAACAGTACAATTTTCCAGGTGTTGTACTACGGACTCTGCCCATTAAATTCTTGAATGTCATTTCTTGGTGTGCACAATTGTATAAAGCTTCCTCAGTGCACAAGAACTTTTCAGGGAAATCCTCATAAAAATAAAAATATAAATAAATTTACAAAAGAAAAAGAAAAAAGAAAGATATTTAAAAAAAGAAGAAAGAAGAAAGAAGAAAAAAAAGAAAAAAATGAAAAATTAAAAAAAAAGAAAAAAGAAAAGAAAGAGAAAAAGAAAAAAGAAAAAGAAAGGAAAGAAAGGAAAGAAAGGAAGAAAGAAAGAAAGAAAGAAAGAAAGAAAGAGAAAGAAAGAAAGAAAGAAAGAAAGAAAGAAAGAAAGAAAGAAAGAAAGAAAGAAAGAAAGAAAGAAAGGGAAGGAAGGAAGGAAGGAAGGAAGGAAGGGGAAAAGAAAAAGAAAAAGAAAAAGAAAAAGAAAAAGAAAAAGAAAAAGAAAAAGAAAAAGAAAAAGAAAAAGAAAAAGAAAAAGAAAAAGAAAAAGAAAAAGAAAAAGAAAAAGAAAAAGAAAAAGAAAAAGAAAAAGAAAAAGAAAAAGAAAAAGAAAAAGAAAAAGAAAAAGAAAAAGAAAAAAAGAAAAAGAAAAAGAAAAAGAAAAAGAAAAAGAAAAAGAAAAAGAAAAAGAAAAAGAAAAAGAAAAAGAAAAAGAAAAAGAAAAAGAAAAAGAAAAAGAAAAAGAAAAAGAAAAAGAAAAAGAAAAAGAAAAAGAAAAAGAAAAAGAAAAAGAAAAAGAAAAAGAAAAAGAAAAAGAAAAAAAAGAAAGAAAAAAAAGAAAAAGAAAAAAAGGAAAAGAGGAAAAGAGAGAAAAAGAGGAAACAGCTTAGATACTCAGATCTGGCAAAAGTTTCACATTACAAAAGTGATATTGATCTAAAAAACTTTATGTTATTATCTAAGTATTTTCCAATTGTTCCTGGAACTATTATAGCACAAAGACCATTGCCAGTTCCTTAGAGAAGGAAACTCATTAGGGTTGCAAGAATTAGCTGAAATTGAAATTCTCTGACATCTTCATGAAGAAAAAAGGTCTGTTTCATTGCAAACAATTCAGATTTTAAGAGATTATGTCAGGTTGTAAATGACTGCGCAGTTGAGAGAATAGCTTTTCTGGTAATAATGTATTTCTAATTTTCACATAATAAGCCCCAAGAATTGATGACTGGAAAGACATTATAGTAATGGGGAAGGCTCTGTTACAAAATTAGTACAGATTTTGAAGTTGTTGGAGAAATTACTTTGCAAGAAATTTGCATGCAAAAACCTGGAGCAATAAGAAAATAATGCAAGAACCACTAGGTGTGGTACTCCCCTGTTGGGTGTCATGAATCATCTACATTTGTTTCTCATAGGGGCAGGACACCTGGCAAGAGCTTTCTGCTGAAGCTTCTCTGGAGGTGCCTGCTGCAATTGTAAAACATCTGCGGCCACACACATACTGGCACCCCAGCCAAAAGCGAATCTGGAAGTGTCAGCGTGACCATGAAGACTTTTAGCTCCAAAACATCCCTAGCACAATTGAAGCACAAGGTGTGAGACCAAGTGGGACAAACCCCTAAAAGTCATAACATGTTTTGAGGCAAGATGTGACGGTTTTATTTTTCTCTAATGCCAAGAGGCAAATTGCTGACTTTGTAACTCACCATAAAGAGCACTGCCCTACCTGGGGTGAATTTTGTGATTTCCGACTGTCGCGTGTGCTACACCCCAGGGAAGGTCAATCAGCAGGCAGAAACTACTAGGCAACCACAGCTGGTCCTTAGAATACCACTGGCTGATACGAGCTGTTAGACAGCATCCATATGGTGTTTGAACGAGACATCCCTCCATCCGCACAGAGGGAGAGATTGCTTCTGAAGACCCTCTCCAGACCATGCAGTGGAATTCAAACATTAAATAATTCAATGCCATGAATATTTTTTCTCACTTCTGTTCAGTCCCCAAAATTTTATTACTTATGACATAACGTGTATGACCTCTCTGAAATCCCAATTAAGGATTGTAATAAGAAATGACTATGTGCTAGTGCTGGCGATTTGTCTTTCCTTGTAAAAGTAGCCATATTTTAATAACCTGGACATTATGCATGTGTAATATGGTCTGCTTCTAAGTGAAATCAAGCACAGATCCAAATGCAGGCCAGTGCTGCCAGCAGGTTAGAGCGATTCTCTCAGCTTTAAAGAAGGTCTGGAATGAGGAGCTTTGTTTGACCATTTGCTGGATCCATGCTATCCTTGGGGGCATGATATATGTCTAAGCATTGTGTTATGATATAACGCAAATATAATTTAATAACTCGGGTGTCAAATGGCTAAGATTTATGGTCAGAGAGGCTAAACATTCACAAAGGATTGCTCCAGTGATGCGGTCCTATTAGATTAAGAGAGAAAAACTGGCTAGCACAACGTTTTAGACAACACAGCTCTATGGGACTGGAGGTTTTGGATCACTTTTTGCACTGTATTAGTATTTTCTCGTTGCACTTCCAGAAACTCTCTTTCTAATTATAGCTTTCTGGGTTCATTCCATGTAAATTAAAAGCACATTATTATTTTGTAGCTAAAGTGTATGAATTGTGTGCTGCTGTTTAAACAACAGGCTGCGGAGCAGGCCAGATGCAGCTCCTTTCATCTTCATGTCCCTGCAAATGTTTGTGTGAGCAACTTGCCGGGTCTCTGACTTACAAGAAGATCCAATCTGTGATGAGTGGGCAGATGCTTTTTATTTCACAGAAAGAAAAAAAAAATAATAATAATAATACGAAGCAAGCTTGCTAAAGCCTTTTCCAAATCAGTGAGCTGGAGGCAGGGGGAGCAGAATGGGGATTTGTGAGGCACCACCACCATGACCGGCGAATTGCATGAGATGATTCTGACTGAGGGCAAGGCCCCTCCTAGCTGCAGCAGCTGGAGTAGCCCAAACTTTCAAAAAATACGCTGTAATTTATACGAAAGAGACTCTCTGCTGCCTTTTACGATGTCCCCAGTGACGTGTTGTCTCATCTAGCGGCTGTCCTGCCTTCCTCTGGAGTGGCTGATGCTTGTCCCAACAAGCGACAGCTCTCCAGCTCTGCTGTGCCTGCAAATGTCTCTCCGACAACGTCTCTTGAGATGAAACAGCTCTGGTGAAAGGCATACTAACAGCACCGAAACAATTTAGACACGTAAAAACCTGGGTGGATGAGAAAATGGGAAAGGGACCCTTCTGCCGCTGTGATGGCTGCTCAGCTCGTGCTGCAGTACTGTTTGCAGCAGGCCTCTCCCTTTGCCAACAGGCAATTTACCCTTCACATCGACCTGTTTAGCTTCATACCCTAACTCATTCTGTTCTTCCAAGGCTGCCTCCCCGGGCAGGAGCTGCTGCTGCCTTGAGGCTCGCTGAGGGAGCCTTGTGCTGGACCCACATATGTCCCACCAGCAATGACCTTCAAGTGAGACACTACAGTGATGTGAGACATCTGAAGGGCCACTTGTCTGCTACAGTGGTCTAAGAGAGGACTTTTCTGCCTTCAGTGGCACATACAGAAGACTGTTCTAGTGTGGGGTCTCAGTACTGGACAGGCAAGGGCTGGACCTGGTGCTGCTCCCTGTTGCCCTATGGCTGCTTCTCCCCCTATGCCCATGTTCTTCAGGGACTTCCAGTCAAACTGCCTGCATGGAGTCAGCCATGTGTGTACGGTACGGTCATCTGCACTCCTGCTGAGTGGGCTCAGACTCTTAGGATGTCTTCACAACATCCCCTGTGCCATGTGATTGAGATTTGGGTCCATGCTTCTCTTGCCAAGTAAACTTGGGGTTGGTTTTGTTTTCCCTGCCTTGTTTTTTGCTATAGTTTAGAGATCAAGTCCTGTCTGCAAGTCTCTTTGCAGTGAAACACAAATGCCAGCATTTTCAACTGATATATTTGGCAAGAGACAGAATCCCATTCTGTTTGAAGAAGGCCCCAAGGGTCCCTGTGCTTTTCCACCACTAAAACCCACAGCTTCTTGGGTTTCCTTTCCCTTGCCTTTCCCCTTTTCCAGCCACGGGAGGCAGTCGTGACCCAAGTTAAGTCACTTGCCAGCCTCCGTTTCCCTGTCGGCACAATGGAGACACTGCTTCCCCATGGGAAACTCTGGACAACAAATTCCACACCCCCCCGAACTCCAAAGAGGCTCCCCACTAGACCTGTAGCTTTGTCTGCAGGCAAGAGAGGCAATAATTCACTTGCCCACCTTTGCAAAGCATTTTGAGGCTCTCACTTGAAAAATGCTGTCTCAAAAGGCCAAGGGATTTGGGGGGAGAGGAGGAAAGAAGAAGGCAAGGTTTATGATGTATTTATTAATTCCAGCCCAAGCAAGAAGCCCTCTGGTGGGGAGGGGAACTAAATGAAGCTTTCTTCCCTTGCTGATGTAATTACTGTGTTTGCATTTGCAAAAGTAATAAAAGGTTTGGAGCACCAATTGGTCCGAGGCTTGAGCTAGCTATTTTTTATTATTTTATTATTTTATTTTATTTTATTTTATTTTATTTTATTTTATTTTATTTTATTTTATTTTATTTTATTTTATTTATTTTATTTTATTTTAATTTAATTTTATTTTATTTTTTCAGCCTAACTCCTAACCAGTTACTCTGTACCTCAGTAGTCAGGTCTTGCCCATGATTTACTGGTCACTTTTTTGCCACTGATTTACTGGTCAATTTTACCACCGGTGTTGTAATACATATGTAATAGGGGTTGTCATTGCTTGTCGGCTTTTGAGGTAAGCTGTTTCCTAACAGAATTTAGGCTACAGATAATACCTGTGTTTTAAAGCAGATGCTTTATCAGAATGTAACTAAATAAAAAGTACTGGACCGGCTCCAGGGCTCCGTGAGGTCGTTGCACCACTGGTGCAAAGTCAGGATGGGTAAGGTTAGTGGACTGAAGAGTCACGGGAAAGGGGCAGTCGGCCTGGTCACCGGGCATCCCTTATGCTCCTGGGGATGGCGCTTACCTCTCAGGGCATATCAGGATCACCTTGTCCCTGACCCTCACTGGGCACACGTCACCTGGACTAAAGGATTTGAGGTTTGCAGGTGTTGAGGTGCACTCCCCGTGCTCCTCGCCAGCCAATGTGCTGCAGGTTTATAGGAGAAAAACGCAAAGAAAGACATAAAATAGAGGAAATATATATATATGTATAAAATACATATTTATATACTATATATATATAGTATATATATATGTATATATAGTTGCAAGCACTTGGCCGAATGCGGGAGGATGCTTGTTGTGCGGGAAGCTTCTCGCCATGCCAAGCCAAGCCATGCCAAGCCGTGCTGTGCCGTGCCGATCCGTGCCGAGCCCTGCCAAGCCGAGCCGAGCCGAGCCGTGCCGAGCCGTGCCGAGCCGTGCCGAGCCGAGCCGAGCCGTGCCGTGCCGTGCCGTGCCGTGCCGAGCCGAGCCGTGCCGAGCCGTGCCGTGCCGTGCCGTGCCGTGCCGTGCCGATCCGTGCCGATCCGAGCCGCCACCGGGGGGAGCTGTCCCCGCGCCGCCGCTCCGCAGCCACCGCCACCAGGTGGCAGCCCCGGGCCGCCGGCTCTGGTTGTGCTCAGCCAAGTGCGCCCGCGGCTTTTTAATTTTTTATTAATTAGCCCGGATGTAGTTTGAGCTTCTTAGCTGTCGTGGCTGCGGGTTTCAGAAGGAGACGGCGAGAGGCTTCGTGTTTGATCTGAGCGTAGCTTGGAAAGTGCTGTCATTCGGACTAAACAGCGTGGACGTGGATGACAGGAATTAATCGGGATTGCAGTCGCTTTAATTATGGGAAATGAGAAAAGTAAATACGTATGTAAATGAGGAAGAACAGTCATAGTAGCTTAAGCTAGGACAGCCTCGATAGATCAGGGGTGCAGCCCAGATACCAGGAGATGCGGGAGTAACACCCCCACAGACCCCGAAACGCGCCCTGGAGGAAGAAACATTTGGGGAGATCAATGGGTGTGGGGGCTCCTGCCTAGAATGCCAGCCAAGGTCTAAATGATGCTCTGAATAAGGGGCAAAGGTGTTTTTTGGCCCGTTGCACAGAGGAAATGCTGAATGTCCAGTTTAAGAAACGTTTCAAAAGCATGGAGAGAGACTGCCTTCACCTGCAGGCAGGGAATGTGAGGGAACAGGTATGTGCTGGGCCAAAACTCCCCCTCACAGCTTTGAAACCAGAAAGGCCCCACTCAGAGACACCTCTGCTAAGGGAACCTGCCATTCTACATAGTATTTTTGAGGTAAAGTTGTCCATTCTCGTTTCTGACAATGAGGGCAGCTGACCTACCCAGGGCAAGGAGCAAACCAGTGGTGAGACAGCTCCTGAAGCACCACCCCTGGCAGGCAGGAGTATGAGCTGTGTTGAGGCAGAAAGGGAGACGCCGCTGGGGCCTGGGGAGCAAAACCAGCCCTTGGTTTGCTGTTGGGACACCGGGTGGGTGGCCAGCCTCACCATGTGCACGATGGAGACAGACCAGCCTCATCTGAGGGCTGTGTATGTGAGAGGAGAGACGCAGAACCATTTCGTACCCCAGCACAGCCCTTCCTGGAAGCAAAAACGCAGCCGCTCAGGCAGTGGCAAGATGGATGGACATCCACCAGAGAGGAGGAGCACAGAGACCTTCATGGGCCCAAAGACAGGGGGAGGGCTGAGCCCCGCGGTCTCAGGGGCTGCTCGGGTGGCATCTGGGTGGGGAGCAGCTGCAGCGCAGTGCCAGCACCTCCAGCGAGCTGGGGCTGGCTGGGAGCCGGAGGGGAAAGCCATTATGTCCTCCAGCACATGAGGGGTGCTTGGGCAGTGCAGCTGTGACAAGCGAGCTGTTGGGGGAGCTCTTCCTAGTTTACAGAGCACAGCACCAAAATAAATCCCCCGACTGGTCTTTTCTCGGCCTGCTCTACCCATGGATGGTCCTGGGCACAGGCAGGACTCATCAGATGGCTTTCATGGATGAAACTCACACCTCAGGAGAAAGGGAAACTAAGAAAAAGGCAAGATGGGCTCGTGATACCATTCCATGTCTGCTGCTGAGGGGTGTGAGGCTGAGCACAGGCTACACGCAGCAGAGGAAGCCGAGACCAGCCCCTCAGGGCATCTGGTAAAGCTCTGCTGAGCCCCATTCTCCTTCTGAGATACAGAGGCTCCCTCAGGAAATGCCTCGATCTTTGGAAATGTCCAGATGCTCTGCATATGCAGAAGAGTACCGCAAAGCCATAAGGCAGCTGCCACACGGCAGGGTTAGTCAGAGGCCCCAGGTGGGCATCTGAAAGCATAAAGATAGCCTAAGCCAGGCATAAATCATAGAACATTGCTGCTCTGTGGAGCAATGTGAGGCAAAGGGTGACACTAGGAAAGGAAATCGAGCAGCATCACTGCTCAAAAGCCATCAGCCTATAGCATATGTAAGCAGAGATGATGTGGGTACAGAAAAGCAAAATATCTGGGCTGAGAATGACCCATTGCCCATGCTTCTTTGATGGGAACATTTTTGCCAGTTCACCTTTGGCCATCAGTGAAGTGTGCCTTCTGACAACAAGCAGCTTGGTGAATAAGCCATCGCGGACTGCACTCATGTCACCACCTGACATTAGACTGCACTGAAAGGAAATGACATTGCCCATTGTCTCTACTGAGACTTCACAAATCGTTCAGGCATTGAAAGATGCAATCTATCAACCTGCCTGAAAGCCCGTCTCAAAGGTGGTGCTAGACAGTCAAATTAGACGTTAGACACAACAGGGTGCTGGAGGCAGTAAAATATGAAGTACTTATAGAGTGGAACTATCATCACCTGCAAATGCATCAGCAGGTGAGTCCTATCTGCTGAGGGAGAAGAATAGAAATCAAATTGCTTTTAAAAGTGCTAAGCAATTTCAGAGCTGGTGTCATGGTAGGGATCATCTCACTGAACTCCACATCCAGACTCTGGGCTCCTTTTTCAGTCCTTAAGATATAGTCAGTATAGCCAGTGAACTGCAGGTTATTATTTGCTCTATCTTAAAGTGCTTCTCCAAACAAACTAGATGAGCTTTAAAATGACTTCTTTCCACCAGCTGTGAAAGCATCTGCAAGGCCTGTGTTCATCTGTACACACCTACACTGCAGTTGTTTAAACTCCAGAGAGAAGATCACCTCCTATGTGGTGTGTCCATGCTTCCCACACCAGAAAAAGACCTGATGGTTACAGACCAAAAGAAGATCCAGTGGTATGGTATGATTGCCCAAAGAAAGGCAGATTTAGGGTGGTGCAGGGTGTGCAGAGTGCGCAGAAGAACACAAAAGGAGCAGTTCAACTGCATCATGAGATATAAGCATGAACCTGAATAAAGGTTGTTTTTAATCATTGTACTATTAGCCATACTAATTTTTATACTCCATTCCTGAGCAGAAATGGTGTTGTCTGAAGGACACTCAGGCAAAGACTGAGAAAAAGACATTGCAGTGCCCTTGGCAAAGTCTTGCTGTCATGACTCTGCTCAGACAGTGGACCACAGGGCTCCTCAGCAGAACTCAGACCGCATTCAGCTTTGACTGGGAAGTGAGGATAGAGTATCCACAAAGCGATAGGAAGCTGGCAGTCTGGAGAAGGAAGAGATTGTTAACCAGTGCAGAACAGGCAGGGAGGCAGCTCTGCTTGCCAGTGTGGGAACACTGCAGTGAAGTCTCCAGAGATCAGATAGGAACTCAACACAAAGTCAGATGGGTCAGAGCAGCCTCAGGTATTTCCCTGAAGAGAAAGCCCATGCAGCCCAGCTGAATAATGCCAGAAAGTGCACAGAAGCACTTAAGAAATGCTTGCACAGTGCTCCCAGGAGACATGGATTTAGGCTCACATGTATAAGTGAATAGGGCAAGACCCAATCATCAAATAAATACTCAAAACAATGGCCACAGCCCAAGTTGCAATATCACTGATGATGTTTACAAGCTTAGAGTAATGGCGATTTCAAACCAAGAAAACAGTAAATAATAGGACTAGATGGCCAACACACATGGACTTGTATACCAAATCCAGAGCTGAGTGCAATGAACAGCCCTTTACTACTGTCAGTGGAGACTTAGAAAGGTGACACATAGCAAGGGCCAACAGGACACAACTCAGTAGACCACTGATCTGCAGCAAAGACGTTGTTACAGCCTAGAGCCTTGAGTTAAGACAGTAAGAGCTCATATTTTTAAGTTCCAGTTTGATCCTTTATGTGTCAGCCAATAAGCAAGGAACCATGTCCACTTCTTTGAGCCAGCTGAGGTTCCTGGCCAAAGTACAGCAAAGCAGGCTGCACTACCCAAAAGGATTTATGCCCCTGCAAACATGGGATAATTCTATACATCTCTTCTCCCTTGTGTATTTATATGTCTTGGCTGAAACACAGGAGTTTCTTCTGTTAAAATGTTTTCTTTTTTTCTTTTTTTTTTTTTCTTCTCAGATTTCATATACTTAGTTGAAAAAATGTGGAAGTCCTGATGCTGATGTTCAGTTCTCTCCATGTCTCATTGGTGACAGTCACATGTAGGTGTCAGCACAAAGGACAGCCAAGTCCAGTGAGAGATTCACACCTGTGGACAAGAAGGAGCCTTTCTGCATTTCTGTCCATTTTGTACCTGCTTGTTCTTCTTTCCCCGACTGGGTCATTCCACCTGTCTCTCATGCAGGTTTTGGTCTGCTGAGTGTTGGTATCAGTGCATGGCAAGTGATGGGAGCACATGGCTAAGAATGGGGACAGTGAAGAAAGAAAAATGCAATTTTGTTTTGGCCAAAGTGAGTTATTTCAGCTCACTGCATCACCTGAAGTCATACATATCCCTAATGCAGGCTGGCTGGCCAAATCTCGTAGCAGCAAAGCACATAAAACTAAGCACATGAATCGTCCTTCTTCTCTTCAAAGTTCATATGCTTTAAATTCAGCATTTATACTTCACTCTGCTGGATGAGAAATTAAATTAGAAAAGCATGGGGTTTGGAGTAGTAGTCTCCTTAGTAACACAGGACTCAGTGCTGCAAGGGTTCATTCAGTTCTGTTCTTCTGAGATGCTCCCATTGAGGCTTCAATGTGAAAAGTTCCTTTGTAGAGATGGTCTTCTGTGGGTGTGAGATATATTGTGGTCTGTAAAGAGCTTTGAGTTCCTTTTAAAACACTGAGAGACAATCTGTGAATTCCTTTACTTATATTTGTGTGCTGTTACTCACAGACATAGACCCACTATAGCTGAAGGCTTGCCAATACAAGTGGGGGATTTACAGTCCCCAGTCCTTTATGAGGTTGCAAAATGTTAAGCATTCTCAGCAGTCCTGGAGAAAAATGACATGTAGTGGGATTACCAAAACCAGGTGTTGCTGCAAAATGTCTGTTCCTTTCCTCCAGTGCAGAACGATCTGTAGTCAAAGCAGCAAGACTGTCCCACACCAGTTCTGAGATGAGTGCTCCTAAGGTGAAAATCAGCAACGTGCACAGTGTTAATTCTAGCAGACTAGGAAGTCTGCTGGGTTAAGTGATGGAAGTGGACAAAGAGCCACTTAGAAATGCCGTGGGTGACAATTGTCTGTGGTGGGTTGTACTGTATGTGGGAAGCGAGTGCTGGCTAACAATGCCACAGCTGCTTTCCCAACCCACACACTGGTCATGTGTGGGTCCTCTTCAGCACAACAAAGAAGAGGGCTGCAGAAATAGTTGTCTTTCACACCATTGAAAATGGCTACAAAACATTAAAGCCTGGCTGAGTGAGAAGATCTCACCAAAGTCAGAGTGAGGGTGTTAAGAGGCACAACTGTTTAAAATAACTTGCTGGACAAAGGAAGGTTGTTTGCAGATTGTTCTCCATCAAAACGGGTAACATTATGCAGTGTTATGCAGTCAAAAACATGTATATTTGCAATGCCTGTTGAGAATGAGTGACTGAGAGGTGTATTTAATACATAATTCAGTGGTTATGCTATTATTACTATTTTTTCTTTTTACTCATGGCCTTTGGACTTTTACGTATGCATTTTATTTAAACTTCCAGGAATTTTTTATACAATTTCTCTTGGAGGAACACTTGAAGGCTTCCTATACTAGTGAACAAATACCAGGGAACTTAGTCTTCTGCTCCTAGTGAAGCTGGTCAAGTGTGACTTGAATCTTTTCCCCATGCCACCTAGAGCAGCATTTGATCCTACATTTATATACACACAAACATATATGTTCATCCGTATGTACACAGACCGAATTTCTGCAGCTGCATGTGAAAACTCTCACTAAATGCATGTTCTTCGCAGAAGAAAATGATCTTCTTTCTGTGTTTGGCAATGATAATGTACACTTAGGTGTACATTACTTAATTTATTTCATGGTAAATTATTATTCTGAACAGTGCCAACTTTCAATGATATAATGAAATAATAATAATAAAAAGGCAGTAATATCATGAAGATAGCATATGATCACATTCACACTTTTCTTTGTTGTCTGTGATCTGTAGTATTGGTTTTAAGGCTGTAGGCTATTCTCATATAAGATTCATGTACTAAGTTCAGGGCATGTTTTGTACACACTCTGCTGCAATCTCAGGCTCACTGTCTTGGGATGATTTGATGAGCTTATCAGCTCCAATCACCTGCACAATGATGCTGCCACACAAAGAGGCTCTCTCCCAAATTTACTTCATGATTATTTTTCCTCCTTCTACACTGTGAGCTCTAAAAATAAGAATAAATGGAATTCCCAGTTTCCAAAGTCAAAGACAGCGTGAATTGATATTGCCCACCGAAATGCAGTGAGACTAAATCAATAACATCTGCAATAAGGCATAATGAAGACAAAATTATATCTCAGTTTTCCCGAACAGCTGCGAATCTATTTTTAATGATCCTCATTTTTGGCAGTCAGCTAAACAACTTTTAAAATGTCCTCGAAAATGGATTGTTAAGTAGATCAGCAATGCAGAACACTGAAATGCCATTAATTGCAGCTTCTTCTGTGTGGTCTGTAGTACTTGGCACAAAAACCCCCTCACTCTATGGCTAGACTTGAAAACATATGCGGCACCCTAGGGTAGTTAGAAAAAAATAAGTGATTTTAAATAGGTGACTTGAGGAATAATGCAGTGTGATTGCTACCACTGATTTGTATTTTTGTTAGGTAGAGTTTTTAAGGAAACTCTATCTGTTTTCACAGGCTTGCCCTATCATTCAGTGATACCACTCTGTGTGATGACAGCCCAGTACACTGATAACCAGGCTCCTGGGCTTGGCTTCTCAGGTTCTCAGCACAGCTTCTCAGCCTGAAAAGTCATCAGCTTTCTCCCAGCAGTGATGGAGTTCATCACAGGGAGGTTCAACATGGCACTTTAAACTTCAGCACAGTGTGTATATTTTTAAAAATGCAGAGTATACAGTGACAGTGGAAGTGGTGAAAGAGAATGGTGGACTGAGAGGTGTATTTGGTTATTCTTTGTATTAAGTCACCCAGGTCATGCTCATCTAGGGTGAACAAAGTCTCCTGGCAAGGCAGAAAACGGGGGAAAAAGGCTTTCTATGGCATCTGGTTACCTGTTCATGGTTATGCAACATGAATCAATGAGGTTACAAGGAATGCTGCGACTGTTTCTCATCGTATATGCTGATGCGAACAATCATAGACCCCCCAGTCTGGTGGGCATTGCTCTTCTTTAAACCTAGCAATGAAATAGAGTTCATGTGTACCAGTTCTGTCTGACACAAACTTAATCAATATTACACATTACACCTCATCCCACTGCTCCACAAGCTGCCTGGTCATTCCCCAGTGACTCTGTGGTCCATATATATGTCTCCATGCTGCTTTGGAAGCCTCTAGGTGCCTTCTGAGGATATATGGGCTTTCTTCAGCCAACTCCTTTCCCTAGGAAAGGCTGGTGAGGATGGACATGAAACCATCCTCACAGCAGCAGGGCTGGTATTATGGAGCATGCTCCTTTCAAAATGGGCACACGAATGGTCACTCATCTATATCTACTAGTGATCCGTTTTAAAATATTTGGTAATTGGTTAGACAATGGAAGTATGCACCCAAACTCAAACTTCTTTCACATACATTTAGGAGCTGTTCTTAGGGCACTCTCATTTACCCTTCTTCTCTGCTCAGTTGACCCGATAACTCTCTTGGTGGATTTTAGAGCATCTCTTGCACTGGTGTGCTATCCAGGACCTTTGTGTCAACAAAGGTTGGTTCCACATGGAGTTGACCATAGTGGGCTTCCAGTCTCCTTATTTTGCTTGGATGAATTCTGCTTGGTTTCAGATTGTTGAAGTCAAAAAAATAGTCAGTAGGTCATTTACTTGTACTTCCAGTATGCTGCCTTTTAACTGAAGAATGGCTCTGATCCTGCTTTTTACCTGTTTCTGATTCTTGTTTCACACTGTTCCAGTGTCATTCTGCTCACATTGTGAGAAGTGCATTTCATGGCTAAGGAAATGCAGTGCTCCCGAAATGGCTCCTCGTTGGAAAAAAAGTACTCCATGTTTGTCTACCATATTTTTTTTTGAAATGACAAATAATAAAAATACTCTTTACGGGGTAGGAGAGAACACTAATCTCTGTAGCTTTTTTTTTTTTTTTTTCTGAATCCTTGATGCCTTTGTCTCTATTGCTAGTTAAGTAAGGGCTTTATTTTTGTGTTTGGAAAGCAGTTGCTATGGCCTAAACTGATTAAGCAGGTTAAGGAGAGACAACCCAGTGCTATGTTATGAGGATTTTATTTTTACTCATTTTAAATGCAGATTTTCCACTCTTTGTCTAAGCAAAAATAGCACAAACATCTATAGCTGTTGTTTGAGTAGCAAAACACCATAGCTTTCCACAGATGGGATATTTTTAACAGGAATTTAACTACTCATCTGATTACCCAGCAATAGAGCCCTTCTGTCTGTCCTCTTCAGGCATTTCTTCAGGACGACTAGGTCAGATTATTTGTTCTACTCTCTGTGCCCCACAAATCTGCTCCCAAGTCACTCTGAATCCAGCTTTGCCTTTGCATTTTATTTTTCTATTTACCACTGGCAGGTTTCTCTGCAAACCTTTCACTGTGTCTGTCCATTCCAACTTTGAATAAACATGGTGCTGCCATCTTTGATAACTTCAGTCTTTTTATAGGGAATGTAAAAGAAGCCCCGAAATTCCTAAATAAACATGCAACCACCTAACTGGAAGGAGAACATGTTCTGTGTCAAGAGAGCAATAACTGGTGTATTTGGAAGGAGAGGACAGCAAAATTGCTTAAAGACTTCAGACTGCATATATGATATCTCACAGAGGAGCATTACAAGGTATAGACCATGAATCAGAGGAACATCCCATTGGCACAGGGGAATTTTAATGAAGAGAATGAAATTCTCATCATGTCTAAACCAGAAATTAACATGCATCACTTTTTTCTTCCCATGGCTCTTACTGCCAGCTTCAGCTGTTTTGAAATATTTGGGGCCAAAGCAGGAGCAAATCTCTAGAGGGAAGAAAGCTATTAACATTGCCAATAGTTCACAACACAGCTTTGTTTCTTGAAAGGCAGAGACACAGCAGGAGGTGCTCTGTGTGCCTGCATGATGGCTGCAGTACTTTGAAATAATGGCCTCTGGGGTCCTAGGCCTACAGACCATTTCTCATGTGGCTGAGAGACCCGGGACTTGTGTCAGAGCTCCTTTGCAAGAAGCAGGGCTCACTGGACACCATCATCCTCTCCCACTCTGAGGGCCACCAGATTTGGTAGGAGACCTAATAGGCTGGACCAGAGTTTGGACCAGAGTGATAAAAGGCATTTTACCAGGCTTTCTGGCTGGCCTATGCAGTTCAAGTGCCTTTTTGCTCAAGGTTAGTCACGCAGTCATGCTGTCTGCTGAAGAAAAGTGATCTTTTAGTCTTTTTTGACAAAATGTTCTTGAACAGACCCTTCCCTGCTGCACCCATATCTGGTGCAGCTGAGAGAAAACAGGGGCTCTATCAATGAAATGCAGGAGCATACAATTATAAAGAAAGGGTGGATAAAATGGGATCTCAGCTGTGAGTCCTCACACTTTCTTTCATTTAACACTCGTTCAAAACCTGCTACCAACCTTATGAAAAGTCTAAGGCAACACAGAGGAACACTGGTACCAATATAGCAAGCTATTTCATATCAGAATTTGTTTTTCAGGATCTGAGACTGGCAAACTGTCTCCAGTAATGTATTTACTATATTTTGACACACTAGTGAAGTTGATTTATTTAGTGCAGATAGCTGTAAGGGGCACCATCTATGTGTGTATCATATTTGTATGTTAATGACCGCGAGTTTTCTCCCAGATTTGCTCTTGTCAGTTGAATGTGTAGATGAACTGTTCATCAGGTCAAAATTAATAGTAATTTACTGCTCACTGCAAGCTGGCAAATAAAGAGGAGCCAGATGTGTGACATGGGCATTACAAGTGGAAATTGGCATGTAAATACTTGACAAAAATATCTAGGTTTTGTGCAAGAATAGACATGGAATTATAGGATCATAGAACTTGTTACTCTTCTGTGGGGAAAATGGCTTCCTTTGAGTACTTCTGACATACCTCTACAAAGAGGAGGCTCAAAACACTTAGTTCCTATTCCCTATCAAATGCTATAATGTCATAAATTACCTTCCCTCACCCAAATAACAAAAAGGTCTATTTTAAATTAAATCTTTATTTTAACTTGAAAGTCAATTGAGGCTTTACACCTGCTTTTCAGTACAGCTTACAATTTTAGTTATTTCATATAATTATTTCCTTCAATTTTTAAATATTTCCTTTTTCTGCATGAGAGACCTACATAATCAGTATGGGAAACTGAATATATGGGCAAGAGAAAATGATTAGAGGCAAAGTGGTCTAACACATGGTGCAAGCGAAATAACAGAAAGCCATTGTTCAGCTGTAGTAGGAATATGATGGTGCATGGTAGGCTACAAATTTCTAATCTGCTCAGGAGAAAATGTGATTTTTAAATCCTAGTGTTGCTTTTAATTTAGTGTACTCAAAATTCACCTTTTAGGAGAGCAAGCCAGCCTTTGATTTAACTGTGTTTACCTATAATTCAAATATAAAAATCAGGTACTTGGGTTTTACTTTGATTGTGGAGTCAGTGTTGGCAAACAAGAGCTGTTTGTTCTTTTAAAGCAGTTTAATTTAGGACAACCACTGAGATTTCACCTCCAAATAACGTGCTAGTAACATGTCATCAAAACACCTGGCATGGATGGAATGGCCATGTAATCAAACACTTTGTGATGTAAAACAAAATTAAAATAAATTAATTGCTGCTTAATACTGCCAAGAGGAAGGTTAAGTATAATCTACCTAAAAGCTTGTGTGTTGTTAAATAAGAATAATAATTAAAAAACAGTCCAGGATATCTGTGTTCATTCATGTTTCTACTGGTAACCCTGTGGTTAAGTCAAGTAATGATTGATTTTGAGAGAATTATAGCTATTATAAACTGTAATCAGCAGAGGATGAGAATAATTACGCAGAGAAAGGGGAAAAAGCTGAAACATGGCTGAGCAATATTCTGATTGATGGCAAAGTCATTTCCTGGCTGTTAATGACTGATTTTTCAACAGTCAGCACAAGCGCTAAACCTGTGGGGGAAAAGGGAAAGGAATGGCCATGTTATAAAGAAAGCTACTGTCCTCAACTTATCGTTTTAATTAGGAATGGGTGAGCAGGCTCAGGAAAAAAAAAAAAAAAAAAAAAGTCAACTGTCATTCAGGATGATCTCTGCATGACAAGGCTGCAGCTCGGGCTGAGCATTTTTAGAATGGCTCTGAGCCGGACTCTTGGCTTGCCCTGGAAATACCCAGTTAACCTTCATCCCATTCAAACTCAAGCACCCCAAACCCTGCCAAAACACCCTGGGGAGGGCTGACTCTACAAGAGCAGAGCAGAATGGCAAAATGGCAGAAATCCTGTCCCTGTGAGACCTTGAAATAGTCTAGCTGATCTGAAAAGTTTTCTGCCAATGAAAACTCAGTTGACCCATCTTTGGTGTTTTGGTGTTGTGCTCCTCAGGTGCCTGGAGGCATCTCAGATACAATGGTTACCAGCCTCTCTGGCTGGCCAGATGCTGCCCCTCACGTCCCGTCTGCGAGCTTCCCTCCTTGATAACTCACATCTGCTCTCCTCCAGTCCTCTGGCCGCTCTCGTTCTGCTCTCAGGAGAAAGGCATGTCCCCTCCAGAAAGGCTAATTACCTGCCCCTTCCCGCATTTCCGCATGCGTGCACATGTGCTGGCGATATGCACACCGGCCACAGCGAGTGAGCACAGCAGGGGGTGGGATGGTGAGCAGAAAATAATCGCTCTGATCTCACGAGAGTCCCTGAAGGAATGTCTGATGGGGATGCATGTGTGTTTTCAAGCCCTAAAATAATTTTAATTTCTGTTTTATGCTGCATGAGGTCACGGAGTGGACGAGCCTACAGAGCGCTGTGCTCCAGTTGACAGCCGTGTGCTCTCTAAACTCTGACACTTCCAAAAAAGAGCTTAATTTATCTTATCAGTTACAACCATAAAACAGGATAAGTGATGGAAATGGATTAGAAACCATAAAATTGAGGGAAGCAAGACAGCCACGATCCAGGAAGTGACAGACATTGCCTTGTGGGGTCCTGCTGACTTTGAGGAAACTTGTGGATAGTTTACTGCTGGCTCCACAAAGTGTATCCCGTCACAGGAACTCTCCCGTCAGGTTCGAGCATCCAGAGAAGCTCCAGAAACATGCTTCTTCTGACACCTTTTTTCTCTCTCGGAGCAAAGATGATGTTTTTTGAGAGCCAGAAAGCCTGGCCATATACTGAAGAGTACTGCTTGCCTGCAGACCTGTGCCAAATGCTTCTGCATGCAGTTTTCCATCTGCCTGAGAAATTATGCCCACATAATGTGTAACATTTTTGGCTGATTTCAAAAGCAGCATGCATGGAAAAACTTAGGTGGTGGATTTTCAATTAATTGCAAAACTCTGAAATGTCCAGAGTTTATAGTCCCTATTCTAAAGCGTGTAATGCCAGCTTGATATGAGCGCTATTTCACTGATTTTAATGGAGTTATACCAATCAGTAAAAACAGATGGAGTGAAGAATGCAGTTAGCAGCTGTATCTCCTCCCAACAGCAGGTCAAATGCATCTCAGCAGTCAAAAGTACCAGAAAAGAAGGGAGATCAGCAGAACTAATGTTAGAAACATAAAGTGTCTGTAATTCTGCCTTGATAGCATTGGGATTCTTCATTAGGGACAGTAAAAGAGACAAATAAACAGACAGAGGGAGAAAGATGAACTACTTAAAAGCAGCTTATACAGTGGAGTAATAAATCCTTCTTTTGACTCACTTGGAGGCTTACTGAATAGATTGCAGCTTTCCTCCTCTTTAACTTCTCAGGAAGTTCTTCTGAAATCTCCACGCTAGCACAGAAGCCTACAGAACATTGTTGAAAGGGGGGATAGAAGATCCCTTATTTCCCTCCAAGCCTACTTGCTAGCAGATTAAATCTCTGTCTAACCAACTCTCCACTTTGGAGATGATGGCAACGATTTGGATGAATGCAGGAGGATGTAGAGTTCCTCTCCTTTTTATTTCTCTGTTTTTTTTTGTTTGTTTGTTTGTTTGTTTTTCCCTCCATGCTCATTTTGTGGGTATAATCTCAGGTTAAAATACTGAGCAATGTGTGGGTCACTGACAACTAATTGAACCCTGTGCTTTCAATAACTTTTTCAGTAGGCAAGAGGAAGCGTGCAAGCTAGGATTGGTGTGCAGTAGTTTGCCTCCTGGGTTTATATTGGTCCAGACATTTTCTTCCTTATTGTGGAGTATGTTTGTACCAAGTGTTTTGCGAGATACTTTGAGGAAATCATGCCTAACTGGAAGCACATGGACAGTCCAATAGGTTTCAGTTACTGTGTTGAGTAATAAGCATGTGTTTAAGTGTCTCGCTGAATGTGAGCAGTCAGCAGGGGTGAAAGGTCAGGCTGATACTGCAGCAGATCGCAGTGCTCTGGGTGCAGGGGAGGCTAAGCAACTGGAGTGCCCATTTCCCACACCTCCCTTGTTGTTTTCAGGTGGGAAGCTGGGTTTGCCTGGCCTCCCACCTGGCCTCTTCACTCTGTGTGACTGGGGCATAGCCTTTTCTCTTTGGCATTTCTGTGTGCCACCAGTGAAATGGGTGTATTTGTACAGTCTGTGCATCACTCAGCTGATGGGGGGGGGCAGAGGAATGAGGTTGCAGTGACAATGCAGTGGGATGTTGCTTGTAAACTATTGCCTTTCAGTGAAGGCCTTGGGACAGCAGACCCTGTCACCACAGAAACGGTGACAGGAAGTGATTTCCACCATGTCCTCTGCCACCTGCCTCAGCAGGAGTTTTCTTAGTTATACTCCATGTCCTTGCTTTGACCTGAACTAGTCACCTTCCCCTAGACACATCCTTCATCTCACTTCCAGGAGATGGACAGTAAGGCATCTCCTCCTCTTACAGAATCCCTGGAGTAAAAGATTGGTTTCTTGGGACTGAGCAGGTCTTGGTGGATCTGGAAAGACCTCTTCTTTCCCTCTCTCTGCTTAGAAAACAGTTGCTTCATGCTGGGAAACTGTTAGGTAAGTCTTGGGTGGAAAATGTTTTGCAAACCAGCCTCATCAGCTGGTTTCAGCCAAGGGTGTCTCTTGAGGCCAGAAGATACCTGAGGCCATCAGCAAAGCTGCCAGGCTTTGCCAGCTACCGTGATGTTATATGGCCACTTGTTGACTGAAAACTGGCTCAAGATCTGTGAAAGAAAGATATATTTCTTTCCTGGGAAAGGGTAGCTTGATACTTGCAAATCAAGGACAAGAGCAGAGAGCTTGCTGAGTTTTGTTTTCCATTTTTTCACCCTCTTGAAAGGAAATTGTGAGTCATGGTCCCAGCCATCTGAAACATAACAGCATGGATGGCCAGATCAACAAACAGACCAGCAGAAGGCCATGCAAAGGGGGTGTGTGGAATGACAGCCAGATGTCCTTGCCTGAGCAAATGCAGCTAGCAAAACTTTGTCATCCAAGCTCTTCAGATGCCAAATGTGTTCACTGAGTAAATGAGGCAGCTGGGTTGTTCCTTTTCAGGAAAAGGCACAGGAAAAAAAAAAAAAAGATTCCTGCAGTAGGTGACAGGCAAGGAAGCTGTCACAAGGGAATGGACTGCAGCTCTGCACTGAAGCCTGGCTTGACAGAAATTTAGCTTCACTCCTTGCATTCCACTGCTGCTCAGATGTTCCTCCAGCTTGACCTGCTCTTCTCTTGCTCTTTGAGCAAGTTTCTTGCCAAGGTTTTCTCAAGAGTGTTCTCAGACACCAAACAGCAGTTTGTTCTCTTACACAGGGGCTTTTTCACCCCTAAAAAGCCTTTTATGTCATGAGTGGAGCTTCCCACTGGTACTGCACTTCAAGAACAGACAAGGAAAAATTAAGTCAGCAGATAATGTACAGTTCTGTGCAATGAGGGCACCAGCATAGAGATATTTCTGCATTTTTTTAAAGTGCCAAATAAATTCTGTTCCATAAAAATGACAAGAAACCAATTTAAAGAGAAGGGAAGAAGGTTTCACCATGAGTCACTGCTCTGTATGTTCTGAAAACTTCAGTAAAAATAAGCAGTTCCTCCAAAGCTGTATCTTCTTGACAGCACAGAGCTTAGTGAGTAGTTTGGGGCTCTGCACAAGACTGGAAGAGAAAATACCCATCTTTCATTAGAGAGGCTATTAATGCATCAGGCTAATAATGCCAGCTACACAGACCTACATGCAGTGCATGCCCAAGGCCAGTGGAACCACCCCATCCTTCTGCCATGCCTGAAATTCACTTCTGATCGCAGGTCAAGATTTTAGCCCACAGTTTTGCCGTAATCCAGATTGTTTCATGTGAGCCAGCCCAGCTTTGTCTTGTCTGATCGACCTCAAGAAATGTGCACGAGCTCAGCAACACCTCACGAGTCCAAAAAAAGCCCCAGTAAGTGCTCTGCTCACAGGATGCCACTTCATTTTTAAACCTTCATCCCCCAGCAAACATGGATGGTTTAAAACAATACTGTAGTAAAAAGAAATTTGCTTCTGCTATATTAAACTTCTGGAGGACTTGCTCAGAGTCCTGAGAAATTTTCACTGAGAAATTGCTCAGTTACTTTAATTACAGAGAAGGGGAGTCAGAGTGCCATGTTCACAGTTTCAATTTTGGATGACCAACGGCAGGGTTGTTATGAAAATATTTCTTACAGGTATGGTTGCACAATGAAGGCACCTAATATGGCCAAAAGAAGCAGGGAAACTGTTTCTCCATACAGCTTTTTACTTTTTTTTTTTTTTGAAGTGATGAAAAACATTAAGTTACATCTGACTTGGTGAAATTTTACATGTACAAGAGTTGGCTGGGAAATGCACTTTATCTGAACTTTGTGGCCAATGGCCAAGCTAAATAAACCCAATTAATATTAATTTCACTTACCCCTTCCATCCCTTCCCTGGTAAATAGAACCACCTCTGGGATTTCTAATGGTAAGTTACCCTCGCGGCATCTGGTTTAACTTGGCTACTATATTGACAAGATGTTTTTGCACTTTGAGCCATTTTTCTCTCTCTCTCTATTTTCTTTTATTTTATTTTTTGAAAAATTATCACATGAATTTAGAATCCTCATTGCATCCTTTAAACTTTTCTCTGGTCAGAGCATATTGGTCTCTTTTAGCTCATGCCTAGGCATAAAAACAATATAATCTAGCTTGTGGGATGTGACTTAAATTGTAAATATTTGTTATGTTTAAGAGCCTTGGGGTGGTGTGTGACTTGAATGGATATGAAGATATTTAGCAAATAGATCTTTGTTCCAAAACTAGAAAGAATAATTTATTGACTATACAACACAAGAAATGAAACCATGCTACAGCCTCATCTCGACATTAACTCTCATATCTTCCAAAAGTGTTCTTTTCAAAGAAAACTCTTTTTTTCTTTCTTTTTTTTTTTAACAAAAAGTTGGTTTGTAGGATGGGTGCTATGAATATGTGCTGAAGTTTTTACTGATTATGGTACGTGAGGTTCATTACCAAAATAGTAGAGCAAACAGTCACAGATCTGAACAGAAGACTACCTATGCTATTCCCATTGTTTTACTCATAGAAGCGTAGCCTGAGACATTAATGCATGGGGAAAAAAAAGGAAAATGAAGGGACAAAACTAGAGAGAGAGAGAGAGAGAGAGAGTGAGAGAGAGAGAGAGAGAGAGAGAGAGAGAGAGAGAGAGAGAGAGAGGGGGGGAGAGAGAGAGAGAGAGAGAGAGAGAGAGAGAGAGAGAGAGAGGAGAAACCCTTCCAGAAAGCTCTCAACCTTTTTTGTTTGTGTGACCTCTGGAGCTGAAATGTACAGGCACACTGTGACCAGCATGTGCCAGTCCTTACTGGTGTGCTTTGAATAAATTTAATCCCCATCAGGACATAGGAGTGGTTGCAAGGATGCACCAAAGTCCACCTCATCTGGTGGCCAGGAACCACATGTGAAGACAGGGCAGGCAAACCATGGTCCTCCAGAGAGTTGCACCCCACAGTCTGCTGGGGTCGCCAGTTGTAAACAAGCTAAAATTTTGTTTTTCAACTGTAGCTGCTTCTTCTGGATTGTTAGTTCAGGAAAATTGCATATGGCAGTGTGGGCTCGATCAGAATTTTCTTCTTAAGGGGAGACACTAGTGACTTTGTTCAGCCTTGCTGTAAGTGGCTAGAATAACAAACCCAGCGAAGCCACAAACCCACACAATGTGCCAGAGCCCCGTGGTAAATTGTCTGCAGAGCTTGAAAAATGCAACACAGAAGCTGGGAAACTTCTGCCACATACAGTGCACTCCCTCAAGCCATTGAATGTTTCGGATCAATTTAGCAATACATTTCATCCATAAAAAGGGGGGCTACATTGCTGTAGAGGACGACTGTGTTTCCCACTGGGGGAATTTATACTTTACCTAATAGCTGTGATATGAAACCATTTTGCAAACCACCCTGTCCAAACACCAAAGGGCATTTTTGCAAAAGGACAGAGCATCTGCAGAAGCTGTCAAGAATTGATGTGCCTTTGCCTCAAGTCAAACAGTAATGTATTGACTCTCAATGTGATTAGGATGGACTTTTGCCCAGAACATTAAAATTGGTTCTGAATGAAAATTGCTCTTCAGAAGTGGCTCTTTGTTAATGATATTATTATTATTTTATTTTAATGTAATTAGGGTTATGTTCTTAAATCATAATTGTAATTGTTACAGTTTTCTTAAGTCAGCATAATATTACATTTAGTGATCTCGGTAATGATACAAGAGTTGTGAATCTCACCTGCCACAAATAGTGCCTTCTGTTTCTACATAATTTCATTGTGGTTTGAACAGAAATTGTCCTTGAGGTGCCTCAGAAACGTACTGTCTTGATCATCATAATTACCTGAGACTGAAAGGCCATCTGGTTAAAATCAGACCTTCTTATGTGCTGTGCTACATTCTTTAAAATGTATCCCCACTTCCCCCCTGAAAAATTAGAACAACTGACATGTTTAAGCATTTTTGTGGTCACACAGTTTAACAAATTGGTTTTTAATAGCTGCACTGGGCAATGAACTATTTGAGTTGAGCCTGTGGTGACCATTTCTATGGAGTGCTGGCATGCTGGCTAATGAACCTCTGTTCCAAGGACCTCAGGAGCCAGGTAAGATCTCACCAGGCATGCCCAGGGGGTGCACTGCTGGATGCATTTGAATGCCTTGAAAGAAAGCAGCACAGCAAGGTGCTGTGGAAAAGTCCTCCCTGTCTTGAGAAATAAATGGCTGATAGGCAGCTGAATATGAGCCAGCAGTGTGCTCAGGTGGCCAAGAAGGCCAACAGCATCCTGGCTTGTATAAGAAACAGTGTGGCCAGCAGGTCTAGGGAGGTGATTGTCCCCCTGTACTCGGCTGTGGTGAGGCCACACCTCGAGTACTGTGTTCAGTTTTGGGCCCCTCGCTACAAGAAGGACATGGAGGTGCTCGAGAGAGTCCAGAGAAGGGCAACGAAGCTGGTGAGGGGTCTGGAGAACAAGTCTTACGAGGAGCGGCTGAGGGAGCTGGGGTTGTTCAGCCTGGAGAAGAGGAGGCTCAGGGGAGACCTTATCACACTCTATAGGTACCTTAAAGAAGGCTGTAGAGAGGTGGGGGTTAGTCTATTCTCCCACGTGCCTCGTGACAGGACGAGGGGGAATGGGCTAAAGTTGTGACAGGGGAGGTTTAGGTTGGATATCAGGAAGAACTTCTTTACTGAAAGGGTTGTTAGGCATTGGAAAGGGCTGCCCAGGGAAGTGGTTGAGTCGCCATCCCTGCTGGAGGTCTTTAAAAGACGTTTAGATGTAGCCCTTAGTGATATGGTTTAGTGGAGGGCTTGTTAGTGTTAGGACAGAGGTTGGACTGGGTGATCTTGGAGGTCTCTTCCAACCTAGACTATTCTGTGATTTATTTATTCTGTGATAGACTATTCACTATTCTGTGATTCTGTGATTCTGTGAAATAAGGATGCCACAAGCGATAAGAAAAAACTCCCTGTGTCCCCTCTCACTCTCTAGTAATGTAGTAATGCTAAAAGGAACAGACTAGCTTTCAATTTAATTTCAGTCACTCATGCATTTTTTACCCATGACATCACCCTGAAGTGATTAGAAAATTATAACCGGGATGTGAACTCAAGCCGAAGCTTATGGACTTTTCACTGTGTCGTAACAAACAAGAGATGAGGTGACTCATGTCATCCTTCAGCCTGTCTCCCAGTGGGTATTTGTGTCCTGTGCTGCACTCTGGTTAGTCGTCTTTCAAGCAGCTCCACAACAGGTTATGCAGAAAGAGGATTACAGCCAGAATGTGAGAGCGAGTCTGTCCAGTGAGGTGATTAATGGGATGACACATTTGTATGACCAGTCTTGTGAGGAGCCCAAGCAAGCACAGATCAAGGATGAATTAACCTGCAGACCTTTAGTGAAACTAAGTTAAGTATAACTCCACCATTGCCTTCCCTTTCAAAAATATTCCCATTAGCCACATCCCAAAGGAAAAGAACAACAACAACAAAGCCCTTTTAATTTCCCAAAGGAAAACAAGATTAGGAAAAACAAACAAACAAACAAAAAACAACCAAAACCCACAGAATTCTCACACTTTCATGCTGTGATAACATCTTTGCCCCCCATAACACGGCATGGGCTTTGAGATCAGCTTTCAGAGCATAGCACTATTGGTAGAATACGATGCCAACTGCTTTGAGAAATGCCTGGTCAGGTTTCTATCATAACTCCCTGTCTTGTAAATATGTTTAATTTCTGTGTTAGCAGAGTGTCTCTTCGAGCAGAAATACAGAGATTTGTTCATTTATCCTCCACAGAAGTCATAACGCTTCTGGAGTTTACAGGCAGGCACTCCAAATACCTCCCTCCAAGCCTCACTCGCTGCGAAGTTCAGTGTCATCTGGCAGCAGAAGACATTAATCACGACCGAGAAGGGCAGCCTAATGTTTCTAAGCCAGGAAAGGCTTGTATCTGCTTCCCAAATAGCTTACCCTAACAGTTCTTTTTATTGAGATTGATTCCCCATATTTTGCTAGTTTGGGGATATAGTCCATTTATATTTATCTTGTACTGTAAACCTAATAATTGACACTGTTATTGTAGTTATTTTATGAGCCAATTTCTTAGTACCCGAGGGTGTTTTTATTACTCCCCTTTTGGCCTTTCCTTTAGAGTACTGAAAGCATATGTGGCGGTGAGGAAGTGTTGTACACACTTTGTAACGAAATTCATTGGCTGATTAGTATTACTTCTCTGTTTATATCACTCTTGTGTTTTCTGTTATTCTGATTCTGGCTAGAACACCAACCATCCACACGAGTTGGAGGGCAGCCTGTAGGTTACTGTGATTTAACTTCATGCTCTCCACATCCCCTGTGTGAAGCAAAAAGTAGCCAAAAAGCCCTGTCCTGATGATGTTGGGTGACAAGGGACCTTACATGAAGGCTTATGAGGGGGCAAGGTTGGCCATTACTCGCACTCTCTACCTGTTAAGCAGATTGCCTATGTGGCATATATTTCCCTGAGAAAAGTTACTCATGGTGGAGTGGAGTAAATATGGTAATGGAGAACTCTGGGTGAGCAAGGACAAGCTGATATTCTGTTTCTTAGCCTGTATTTTCCATTTAGCATCAGCTAATACCTTCAAAACTTGATATCCATAATTTTGGATTGATGATAAGAGTACATCATGGCTTTCATTGGGCTGAACCATGGATAGGCACATATAAGTGTTTGTACCTTCAACTTGTTATGGAAGAAGGAAATTTTCACCCAGAAAATTAGTAGCTACTACTGACAATGAGGCAGAGTGGTGTGAAGTCAGTCTCTCCTTCCAGTTTTGACTGAGACAGTGGTCTGGTGGCATCCATACAGCTAGGATTACTCTAAAGTTGTCCTAAAACACATGATCCAGCAGAGACTGACACATACCTTCATTACTGCCGATTAGTGCAAGATAGTGTGAAAGATGAGCCAATTGCCTGGGCCCCGAGGCTTCTCCAGCAAGTGAATTGATGGTGTCAGTCAGAAAAGACTCCAGATTGCAGAGCCAGGAGGGGCCACTACATCACTGAATCTGACTTCTTGAATAACACAGGACATAACGTTCATCCTGTTACTTGTATCTTCATAATATCTCCCTTCTCACAGCCGGATGATTAAGCAGGAAGATGGAAAAACAAAGGGAAGTGGATCGAGGCTTCAAATATACAAAATAGCTGCAGTCTTTTGCGTACCTTGACACAGGAGCTTGTTTACACTTACTGGTCCCCTTATATATCAGCCCCAAAGTCCAGTGGAGCAGCACACCTGGTAAGTCCAGGCAGGTCTCTAATTCACGTATAGACACTCTTGTTCTGGGATGAAAATGGCCTGCTCAGGGAGTATCAAAACCCTCACAATGTTGAAATGTCAACACAGCTGTCAGTGTTGGCGTTTTGGAGGCAGCCTCCCCTGGGTGTGAATTCTTCCCTAGCCTGCGAACATGATCTGAGATATAGCTGGTGATAATTTACGGGACCTGTATACATCCCATGGATGGATTTTCATTGCTATTTATATCAAACAATTCAATTTCTTGAGGGTAATATTTGTATGGTTCCTTATATTTGGTGTCATTTAAGTCAAACATTGATTGCTACGGATGTCCTTTGGATGACTGTGCCTCAGTCTCTTCAGTGGCCATGGGTGTCTGAAGAGTGGAACTATGAACAAATGACTCAAGTGCCAAGGAGCAAGCATTCTGGCTCTTTAGGGACACTTCAAGCCCATCCAGACCAAAGAGGAACTGAAGGACTTGTGGATCCAGTCTGATGTGCAATAAGAGGAGTTGGAACCGATTGAAGATTGTCTTTTTCATCTCATGATGTAGCTCCATCCTTATCAGGAAACTTCAATGCTGTTGTTCTTTCCAAGAAATAATTGTCTTTGATAAGACTTCATCTGGAGTCCTTCCCTTAGATAAAGTCATAAAATCCAGATTACTTAATTTTTAAACATGGCCATTTCTTTCCTTAAGGCATTTGTATTTATCAGTTTACACATTTCCTCCAATTGATTTTTCTTAAAGAAATAAAATTGGCTTTCATGAGAGATACAGGGCACTTCTTGAAGGGTCAAAAATAAGGATTTTATTTTAGGTCTAATTTGGGTACAGAAATATATATATACAGAAAATATTTTCTCCTTAATGGATTCTGAGTTTTAATAATTTCCCTTGCAGTGGTTTAAAATTACTCTGCAATAAACAGTTTGTACTCTCTATTCTTGTCTGAAATGAGGCCTTCTGTTCTCATTCTTATAATCTGGATTCTAAGCCAGAACATCCTGAGGGAGATGCCCATCTATCAATGTGTTGATACTGGACAACTTTTCTCACCTGTAGTGGACAACCTTTCTCACAGTTCATTTGCAAGCTATAAACCAAGGTGATAAAATGGCAAACTTCCCAGGGGAATCACACCCTTTCCATTTCTAATTTTCAGTTAAATCATTAAGTTTTTCCCTGTGAGTTATCCTGTGCCCATGCAATAACTTCACTGCTGTTTGACAAGAGGAGGACGTGGTGAGCTTGGCTAATTTGCTGAAGCACAGACGCCGGGTGCTATTTGAAATGTTCAGTGGTAACTAAGATATCCAACCCACACAGAGCTGGCACATACAGCATAGAACCTGTAGGAGACCTGTGATCTTCTCCAAGATAGTCTGGATGCCCTGGCATGTCTCAAATGAAACAAGTTGCCTGTATTTATGCAATGAACTGAACCCACTCTGTATGAAACCTAAAGCTGTCCCTGTCCTTCACTAGACACTCAGCCACAGCCCCATGAGCCCAGAAAGCACACTGAAAATGAAAAAGACCCTAACACCAGAGTTCACCAGCTCCTTCTCATGATGGCATTTTTAACATCCGGACCTATAACTGTGAGTGACAAGGAGACAACAGTTAAGCATAATATCAACATTTTGTTAACCGTGTTTGCAAAAGCAACCGGCCCCCTTCACCCCTTGCCCTCACCGCTGGAGCAGGAACTCCCCGGTGGCTGGAGCAGCCTGCACAGATGGGGGAAATCATCTCACTGTGGGGGGAGCATGGCATCAGCCTCCTGTGTCCCTGAGCTCCCTGAGGGCAACCTGGGGGCAGGCACGGCCTCTTGGGCTCCCACTGCTCATGTGGCTGCTGATGCTCTGCCCCAGCCAGGTGCAGCCAGCGCTCGAGAAGTGCCGAGCTCTGCAAATCCCTCCCTTTCACCCTGATGGTTTCTGCTCATGTTTGCACTGGCTGGTGCTGGCGGTCACAAAATGTCTGTGCTGTTGGTGACCTGAAGGATTCCTCCTGACGGTGTAACTGCACGTGGGAAATGTGATGCTTGGGTGGGTTTACCCATGCGGTGCTGTCCCGAAGCCACCGAGGTGTCATAAGGTGAGGCAGCCCCGGCACCACCTCATCCCAACAGGCAAAGTGGCCTCTCAGCAGCATAAGAAATCACTTCCCCTTGTACTGGGGAATTTAAAGACCTTCTGTCGAGGCTATCTGTGGCCGTAATGAGAACACCCATATGAAAAGATGGTGTGGGATAGCATCAGTCAATTGGCTCGGTTCAAGTTGATGGGTGTACTGGTACAGTCTTGCTGGATAGTGGTAGGGAGTAATGAAGATTAGATGCACTAGTGTAGAACAGGAATAATGGGAAAGTAGGAAAACTTACTAGTATTGTCCTTGTTTTTCTTTCGTTTAAGTTTACACTTTCACCTTTTCCACTTAACCAAACTGCTGTGGTAATTCATATATTGAAAAAACATGTGGGTTGATGCAGTGCTGTGATTTTAGCCTTAATGTATAAGTCTTGGCTTATCTAACTATTTGTCTGGGGTCTTGCAAATCTCTGTAGCAGATTGATGCCTCTTCAAAGCCATCTGGAAGAAGATCTACCCACTCTTTTTTCCCTGCTCTTTTAATTGGAGCTGCTGGCTGGCCCTGTGTATCAGAGAAGTACAAAGGCTGAGAAAACAGAGAGGTCTTACACTAAACCATTCGAAAGGGCAGCAGGAGACGTCATCCATTTTGTGTATAGATATGTTTAGATAGATGTGGTAAGCCATGAGAAGTGGGTGCCTTGACAGGTTACTTTTCAAAGAGTGCTGATTTGCAGTGACCTCTGACTGCTCTCAAAACAGCTGAATTCTGCAGACTCTGGTAATCTGAGATAGAAACTGTTTTGAAGTCGGCTGGGTGTAAAGAGTCTGTTGCTGCCCTGGGTGTCTCAATATCACAAGGAGAAAAAAGAGTGGGGGAAAAGGGACGCCATGGCTGGAAACTCCCTTGTATGATTCTGTGTGGGATGTCTCCTTTTGCAGGACAATGCCTGTGTGAAAACCACATACCTACACATATGCTCAGGTGTTGTCAGTGCCCCCAAGCCTTCTGATGCCACATAAATGTGTGTAAAAACTTCCCATTCCCTGCTGCTTGATGCTTCTGTATCCCGGGGGAACCTCATATAAATGTATTTTAAGTGCATAGTTTGTTATATGTCGTGTTGTAGTCATGGTTCTGTAAAAAAGAGAGTCAGGCTCTTTTCTCTCATACTATCTTATCAATAGTTTGATTATTAAAATAATCAAGAGTCAAAACTCCTTCCAATCTGTACTGAAAGTCTGTTGCCTTTCTGTCAGACATGCAAAAACACTTGTAAGCCTGATGGTTTTCTTGGTTTGTTTTCATTTGGTAGTTTTTTGTTTGTTTTTTTTTTGGTGCTAACATAGATATTCCCCCTTCTAAGAAATCTTGCCTCTGTTCTGGGCTACCGTGTGGTGTGTTTTTTTCCAGGCTGCCTGATGCTGAGGACACCCTGGAAGGAGCTGCTTCCACCTCTCTAACCTGTCTCCTCCCTGGCCATCCCAGCTCAGCCACCAGCATGGACAGGGAGACACGGACACAAGCCTCTGTCTGTCTCTGGACACACACATGCAGGATCCCAGATACCCTCTTCCTTCTGCCATGCACATCCATTTTTAAGGGATCTTAAACATCCACCTCCAGATGTTTATGTGGAGATTACATAGGAAACCCCTGGATTTACTTTATTTCCCTTTAGAACACCACAAGGATTCATTTATCTCTCCTTGCAGCAGGGAAGGGAATAGAGGGGGGAGACTGGCAGCCTTAGGGTGCAAGGAGAAACCTTGGGGGCAGCAAGCCAGGGGGCCTGCGGAGCACAGCTGCTGAGCAAGCCTGTGGCAGGTTGAGGAGAGCCCCAAGACCCCTCCAGTCCCTATCAGGTGACTCAAATTCAAGGACCCCAACTCCTAGCATGTTCCTGGGGAGGAGGAAGCCTGTGGCAACCGCAGCAAGCAGGGATCCAGCTGGAGTAGGCGGCAATGTGCAGCATCCTGGCTGCTGGCCTGGGCTGGGCGCAGATGGAGCCAAACCTCACAAGTCTGCACCCAATATGTGCCCAGCAAGGTTTTTCAAAGGCTTGATAAATGGGGCAGATTTGGGGAAGGTTAGTACAAAATGTCTGTCTGTGAGGTGGGGACAGATTTCAGCCACATGTGCCAGGCTGTCATCCTGCTGAAACTCCTTGGCCGACTGGCTGAAAGGTTTGCTTTTTTAATGTAGGCAAAAGTTATATTTTCTATTAGCCTCTCTCTTGTAGACATCTGGACCATTTAGATGAGACTTCCGAAAAAAAAAAAAAAAAAAATAAAACCACCACAAAACACTGAGATGTAAATCCAGAGTAGAAAATTTCAGCTGCTCCAAACTGATACAATTTAGTTCAAAGCCTCGTGTTTTAGGAAGTTAAAGTAGCAAGTAGCAGGCTAATTTTCTAATAGCATTCCTAACTCATCTGTTTTAATGAAAGTCTCACATGTGGCTTAAGGCTTGAGATACATAATTCCTAGAGCTGCTAAAGTAATTCTTGATTTTGAGTCATTAAAGACAGGGGACTTTGCTGTGGTTTCCAACAAGCAAAGGATGAAACTTCACTTAACACTTAGGATTCTGTCTGTGAGTGTGGCTGATTTGCTTCTCCATAAGAAATATAATTTGCTGGCTATTATTTCATATTCAACAACCTTGTTGTAGAAGTTGATCAAACTGACTCTGGATATCTACAAGCAATTATTGTCAACACTTGCTACTTTTCCTCTTAATTATAATGCTCTTGGAAGCACATGACCATTTGAGAATGGCAGATGTCATTATGGAAAAAAAAACAATGAACCCCCACACATCATCATTTCCAAGCCCTATTGTTACAGAAAGAAAGATAGAAAAGTTGAATATCATGTTAAATCTCAGAAACTAGAAGAAAATTAAAAGAATTTAAGAACTGTGTGTGGATCCAATCTCATTTTTAAAGCTGTCCCATACATTTGGAAGTCTTAATATTGATTTCTGGTTGATTTGGATTGGCATTACCACTGTATATTATTTTCATATGTTAATGTTATATAGAAAAATACTTATGTGCGTAAATACACCAAACACAAGGAATGGTTATTAACAAAGCATCGTAAGCAGGGCTCAGCTGATTACAAGCCCTCTTGCAAATGGACTAAACTTATCTCTGCAATTGTCACTGGTGTGTGCCTTGAGTAAACCATCCCCTGACACTCTGGGTTCAGATGTAGCTCCCTACCTGGTGTGATCTGAAACAACCCCGGTGACTTCCCCAGCTACTCTGAGCTCTGAGCACATCTAGCCCTCATTTTTAAATACAGATCCATGTTTCCTTTCTGCCATAATTGTAATTTATAGCTATGTTTCAATGATACTTCAATCATGACATTAGGGCAATTGAACTGAATGTAAAATGCTGGTTAAGCATATTAATATTGTTAGTCTAGAAATTATATCAGTATTAGATTTTAAAGTTAGGGTAAATATATTTTTGGAAAAAAAATAACTGCACTGGGAATTTTCTTTGGCTTAAATTTATTCACCATTAGTTTAGGGGGAAATATATATTTTTCAATACTGTTTTATGCACACATAACACAGATCAGATTGTAATATTACCTATATTTATTGAGAACTCAGTTCAAAGATTTGAGTGGATTTACAGCTGAACTGCCTAAATCTTTTATACACATACATACACAGGCTATAGCTAAGCAAAACCAAAAAAATAAAACTAAAAACAAAAGCCAATTTCATTCTGTTTGTGGCACTAAAAAATAACTTTACAATTGTTAAAAAATAATGTAAATTCATTACTGACCTTTGAAGGGTGATTTTATTAAGCATATGGGGTTCATCTGCATTTTGAAAGCATCTGTTTTTATGAACTGAAGAGTATACATAAAAAGCTGAGATTTGGGCTGCTTTCTGTAGACAAAAAAAAAAAAAAAAATCCTTATGGCTTTGATTTTTCTTTCTTGCAGTGATTTATCATCTTATAAATGTATCATCAACATTTAATCCTCACATTCTCTAATGTATAGCAAACATACATGTTTGTTTTTATGGACAAAGCAAACGTACCTTCACAGCCATGATGCTCCACAGAAAGCAACGTATGGAGATATGCAAGACTTGTTAATTTGTTCTCAAAAGGAGGCAGATAAAAGCAGATGCTAGGGGGCAATAAATTATACTTTTTGTACGTTTTCTTCAGTTTTTTTTTTTTTAACCCTCCTAGTTGACACAGAATTTCCTTTGCAGCATTATTTATTGCCAGTGATGTTGCTAGGCTGCCTGGGAGGGCAAAATGGAAAAGTTTGTGAAGTACACTTGGAGAGTGCTCTTTTAAACCAGATGATTTGTGAGTAAGTCTTGGAGAGCTGGGAGTATATTTTAGATATGTTAACTGTCTTGTAGTGGGCTTTTATACAGTGAGTGAAAGATTCTGGAAAATGTTGCTTATATAGGGAATGTTTACCAAGATATATTTGATTTTCTCACCAGTATGGGGGCTTATAATCTTTTCACCCTAAAGTAAGATCTCACATTTCTCTGCTCAAAGGCTACATAAATGCTGGAAATGTTGGAAAATGACTGTTAATTTTGGGTTTGACTCTTCTAGAAGCTCATTTATTAGAGAGCACCCACTCTTCTCTTCAGAAAATTAGTTTCTTACAGTGCATCCCAACCCACATGCCAAAACACTGGAGACATCAGAAACCATTAGTCACTTCAGAAATTTTAGGGCTTGAATGACCAGCATGTCCTTTACAGAAAGGCTTTAATGGGAACTTTCACTGAGCTGGGTTTGGCACAAACACACACCCCTGTTGCCGTGCTGGTGTCGGACTGCAGCATCGCCACGGGCCCCATGGGATGAGGGTTGTGTGGCGTGGCACCACCCACTCTCCTGTGCTCAGGGAGCCCTGCTGGCTGCCACCAGCCTATATAGTTTAGCACCCTGGATTTTGGGGGGTTGAATTTAAATCACATTTTCTTTATGTGTTTTTGGAGACACGTAGTAAACTCTGCTTTAACTCCGTGGTAGCAAGTAGGTGGGTTTTGATTCCACTTATTTATTTATTTATTTTATTTTCAATCATTATTCTTTCTTAAAATAAGATCACTTTTAAATACATGCCTCCTTCCACTTATGTGCACACCTGAATTCTTGCTCACACTTTAATTTTTAATATAAAGTAATCAATCACATTTGAGTGTCTGCAGCCAGCGAGTGTCTAATGAAAAATGGCAAAATATTTTTTATGCACCAGTGACCACAGCACTGAGATCACACACGCTCCAGCAAATCTGAATGAAAGTGCTCTACACATCTGTGTGAGTGTAAAGGACAGGTTTTGCAGCAGTAATACATCTGCAGAGGCTTGGTACTCAGAGAAACAAACAGTAGTATAATACGGAAAATGCACAAGGAGAAAGCAGCCTTCTGGGCAGACCTGGCTGGCAGGAGGCAGAGATTTGTTCACATAAGAGCAAGTTGCTCAAAAAGCCCTGTTTTTGCGTTGTCAGCCCTACAAAGAGCAGCCATGCAGCTGTCGAAGGGGAGGAAATGGGAAATGCACGTGCAGGTCTGAGAGCACAACTGGGACCCAGCCTGCCCCAAGAGGGAGAGGAAGCATGCAAATAAATATTAAAAAATCAATATAACATCCACCTCCTTGGGCATAGGATGAACATGTTGAATGACTGGTGGGTAATATGTTGGTTATGTGAAAATCATAGCTATGACCACAGGGAAGTTTAGGGTGGAAAGGACCTCTAGAGATAACCTAGTCCAACCCCTCCCTGCTCAAAACATCCAAATAAACTGCAAATAAATATTAACCTGAAAGGTCAACCGGAGATAATGTGGAAAACCTACCTGTGGTTCTAGACTTACAACAGAATTTCAGATTTGTCCCAAAAACAGTCATAACAAGCATTCAGAAGTTATTCTCTGAAGGGGATATTTCCACATTTTTAAGTAACTGCAGAGTATATGAGTAAGCACTGGAGCCAGGTAGCGACCCTGGAAGACAGTGATAGAGAGGGGGTCCTACCAACACGATCTGTGAGGCAGAGCCAGGAAGCACACCAGGGCAGGTCAGGGATGGCACAGCCCAAGCAAGCTGTTTTGAATGACTTTATTTTTGGTGGAGAAAGAAAGTCATGTCCAAAATACAAGTCAATTATCTCAAAGATTGGCACCTAAGAGAGATGAGCAAAGCTGTTGCCTAGAGTTGCTTCTCTTCCTCTCTGGTGGTTGCAGAGGGCATTGAATGACTGGTTCTGAGTAGATGCCTACCCTTCCTGTGGCTTTAAAGTTCAAGGGATGAATCCTGCCCTCTGGGCTAAAAGAGATATTGAAGAAATTTGTCTTTCTCAGGGCTGCCCGGATGGAGAAAGAGATGGTGGACTTTCGAGCAATTCTCCCAGAAATGTGCTAAGCTGCAAAAATTCAGAACCTATTTGGGAACCCTCAGCCATCAATAACATAGGCAATAGTGAAATAACAGCAGGACGTTTTACTTTTAAATGCTTCTCATAAAAATGAGGGGAGCAGATTGTTTATATTAACCTTTCTGGGAAATGCAATCAAATTGTCCTTGAAAAATGTTAAAGAAGAAAAACATAAGCGTGACTTTCAATAGCCCTTAACAATCTGTGAACCGGCCCGTTGCTAACTGTCACACACAATGTACATTTTGTTTAGTGATTTCTGTTACACTGCCACTCTCTATGAAAATGTTTAAAAGAATAATTCAAGCTGCATGATCCCAGGTGCATAAACATGTGCTCCTCAAGCCAGAAGAGAAACTGCCGAGTCTAGCAGGATCGTCAGACCCACGGGTCAATTCAGGGACTAAGAAAATCATTTCCTATTTCCCTTCATGGATTTGGAGCATGCTGGGATCAGCCAGTCTAGGAAAATAGAAAGAAGCTGTGTCTTCTGCAGCAAAAACAGAGCTGGGAAATGAAAGATGCCTCAAACCCTGGCCAATCCTGCCAAAGCAGGATGGGAAAAATGCTCAGTCCCTCCTGACTGAGACTCACAGCGGTCTTTTCTACTGCACCGTCTGTTCTGCAGAGCCATGCCCTGCCTTGCTGACACGGGCAGGAGCCGCAGCCTGGCCCTGCTCCGGGCAGAGGTGGTTAAAGCCTCACACTGAGCCAGGCTGGAAGGCTCCAGCTGAAGTCCCTGCGCTCCTGGCTCCCCACTCATCACTTTTTTCAGGTTCTTGAATTGCTCTTCAGAAGCCTTCAAAGGCACCCTACCTTTCCACTGACTAAGCAAATAGGCTTAAGTGAAATTTCAAGTGTTAAGAGTATGGCTCTGTGCTTCCATGGGGATGCATGTTTTTCCATTGACTGAAGCCCCTTCATTGTGGCTTTCCTTCTCTGGTGGGAGAAGTTAGAGATTGAACAGGTCCCTCCTGACCATTTTTGTATCAGTCAGGTGAGGTTATGGGCCAAAAAAAGACAAAAGAAAAGACAAAAGACAATCTTCAATCTTCAGTGAGATCCATCCTGCAGCACCTAAAGCAGGCTAAAACGCAATTGCTAATCTCTGCCATACTACATTGTATGATCCCTTAAAATCTTGATCTTTTCCCTCTTTCTTTCTCTGTTTTGTTCATGGCCAAGCTTCTCACTCCCA
Organism: Anser cygnoides; assembly: GCF_040182565.1. Taxonomy (NCBI): domain Eukaryota; kingdom Metazoa; phylum Chordata; class Aves; order Anseriformes; family Anatidae; genus Anser; species Anser cygnoides. Next base: position 35,300,872 of record NC_089874.1, on the reverse strand, counting down.
GCCTTGCAGGGACTTGGATATGCAAAGAAGTGAACAGTAAGATAGCGTGGAAAATGCACAACTTGGAGCCATCCCCCTGTGAGGGGCAGAAGGGAATTGCATCAGCCTCAGCAGTGCTACAACTTCAGCAAGCCTTAATTGTCTCCAGCTGGTGACAACCCTTTGGCCAACCCATGGGATAGATGTGATCACTCTGGGCAGTTGTATTCTTTACAAATGAAGAAGCTCAGATTAGTCTGTGGGAATTTGCTTGTCTTTGCCCACGTATTGCACTCAAAGAAAGCACAGAAGTCCCTGTTTCTCCCCTCTTGCTATCCTCTGAATTGTGACAGCTAGATAGAGAGCATGAAGAAAGAGGTGTTGTGTCATTGGCCTGCAAAGGGCTGCTGCATGACGAAAACATGGATTACCTCCTTGTGCACGTGGTTTTAAAAATGCTAGTAGCAGCTCCTTTTTTACTCACCCACTATGGGTTATCTCCAAGTAGTCAGGATGTATGACCCATCAGCTAAGGTTCAGCTTGTTGAAACACTTTCTGTATATGACTGATCCCAAGTGGGCAGATTTCTGATGAGTTAGTTAGTTATTCTCCATTATTCAGAGACTATGACTATCATTGAGGAGATACATGAGGAATATGGATGTCTGTCAGAACTGCTTCTGCAGCACTGAGACAGAGCAAGTCCCAGTGCTTCTCCTCTGAATCTCTATGCCTTCTGTTTCCAGCTACAGTTTGCCATTGTACTTTCTTTCCTTGTATCATAAGGCCTTTTTTCTTTTTTCTTTCTCTCTTTCTCTCTCTCTTTTTTTTTTATTAGTCAGTTACTCTCCATTGGATATAATCAAATCATTTTTCAGTCTTGTTTCAGAGAGACACTGCAGACTGAGCTTCTCAAGCCTTTCACCAAAATATTTTCTTCATTCTTTGCATAAGCTCTTTTAGGCTATTTCTCCTTAATGTTCCAGTCTTGCAACATCTTTTCTCTAAATCCATCTTTGAAGTATTAATCCAATTCTGGTTACACCAGCGTAACTAAATACAATCACTTTTTATCTCTTTCAGAGACTGAACATTTAAGTTCACTATCTTCTTCTTGTTCCTGCTTTAAATACTGTTCCTATCTGCCACAGCATCTGGGAGGGGAGGTGGGAGAGCAAACACTGCTTTGTGAATGACAATTCTTTTTCCTTTTTCTATTTGTTATTTTCCTTCTTTCTTCTCCATCAGTCTCTAGCATTTCCCCTTCTGTTCTTTGTGGAGGTGATGGTTGGTTTGCCTGAGGATTCTTATTTCCTTATTTTGCTAAGCTTTTTTTTTTTTTTTTTTTGGTATTAGGCATTTTCAAAAATAAAGGATATTTCAATATCTTTATCCATACCTATGCCAGACTACAGTTTCATTTTTCCTTTTAACACCCTGCAAAATGAGTTTTGAAAGGTAGAAAAAAAATGTCAAAACTAAGTAAAATTCTATGTGTATATTATATTGAACACAGTAGCAAAGCCAGCACAGAGAGGAGAGAAAATGCAGTAGAAAAAGAGCACCTCATGAACCTGTGTAAAATGGTTTAATTTCAGAAATTATGGAATGGAAAGGTTTTCAGTTTTCCCTTCTCTTGAGAGTTGTTTGCCCATCTCCCTGCAGTTCAGCATCTACCTCTGTTTCAAATAGTGCATAACCTCTTTGGAAACTAGACACTCTCTCAGGAAAAGGAAAGAAATGCTGTCTTTTATGAAAGCTAGCATCACTGAGAAGACCACAGTATCAAAGTATTTCCTGCATGTAGCATATAATCTATTCAAGGTCAGACAAAACAGTTTCTTGTATGAATTAACAGGATATTTTTGGTTTCTATAGTATCCATGCTTTATGATCTTAATATAATCAAACACTGCTTTAGTAGGTTTACGCACTGAAGCATATTAGTGAGGATAAAATGAAACACGTTTGCAGAAATTGACCTATTTCAGATCAGCAAATGGAAAGCAGAGGAAACAAGGTTTATCTGTTGCTTCTATTGTCCTCATCTGCTTTACACCGGCAAAACATTAACATTGAAAAAGCAGTTTGAAAAATATTAAACATTTCCCCACAGAAATATTTGACTGTTAAGGGAAAAATCCCAAGCCAGAGATTTATGGCTTGAATCTTCCTATCTGGAAATACTCAGGGTGATGATATGTGAAATACAGGGGGGTTACATCTGTATTACCCTCTAAGAACACGCTTCCCTGATAGACCATGTCCTCTGTGGTGCAATGGGGATGCTGAGTGAGGTGGGGTGGGAAGACCATGGGACAAACAGATAAGTAGTTAAATGCTGCCCCCATACAAGGATCTCACCAAACCACAAATGGTGTGACAATGCTGAGAAGTATTTCATGGCAGAAACATTTCTTTCCTTGCTTGATTTTTTTGTTTGTTTTATTTTAATAAATAGGCAAAATTCAAAGAGAGACAGTCCCTTCTGTGAAATATTCTGTCTACTTGTACATCACATTTTCCATTGCAAAATTCCTAAACGTGTAGTTTTACAAGCCCTGCTTTTCTCCCCACATCATGTGTTTTTTAACATTTATTTTTTTAACATTGGTAAAACTACACTGCTTGTGATCTGATCACTTCATGCTGCAGCAAAAACTGATAGGATCCATGTAAAGTTGATCCTTTGTTTCTTGGTTTATTTGTTTGCTTTCCCAAAACTTAGTTCTTCCTGGGTTTCAGAAGAACAGGAACATATTTGATCTGGAGTCCACTTGATCCAACCAAAAAGCTTTGGATTTAAATCCACGCCCTTCATAAAACAACAAAGGAAAGAAAAAGAAGCCACCTTTGTGAATGAGTACCTCCCTGATTTATGGTAATCCAGTCCAATGTTCCCAGTCCCCTTTCAGCATGGGGGTGTACCATAAATGCTCAAGCAGCAAAAGAATAGCAAAAAGTTTTCTTAAAAACAAAGAAAACACACAGACGCTCGGGCATGGAGAAAATTTCCATTTGTCTTAGAAAGAAAGAGCTTTGTGACCCCGAAGGATACTTGAGGATTTGTTTTAAACCTTTAGCAACTTGTTCTGCATGATTTAACAGCAATGGAAGCTTGCTTTTGCTGCACACCCTATTACACCTACCTAAAGTGACCCAGCACTCTTAATATACTGCAGCAATCATATTTTTCACAGAGTTTTACAGCTATTGACGACCACTGAATTGCAGGCTGCTGCCCCGACCCTGTGTCACCCTCGTACTGCTGTCACATGCAGTGCTCACCTGTACCACAAAGCTGTTTGTGTGCATGATTGAAATCAACGAGTGGTGGGAGGTGAACTGGGGTAATACGAATGCAATCTCTGCAGGATTAACAACAATATTCTTTGCTTCCACGGTTACAATTTACAATGATTTTGACATATCTCCCTTTATGCTCACTTTGGTGTTTCCAGTTATGTTTTCAGGACAAAAAAAAAATCTGCAAAAAGAAGTGTTAAGTTTTTCTCTCACTCATTTAGATCACAAAATGGAGCTGAGAGAGAAAAATCAGTAGCTTTCAAACGCTATTACCTTGCTAATGATAGCTCTCATCACATGACAGTTCTCAAACTGATAAGACGTTCCAAACATCCATAGAAAAGGCAGAGAGGTTTTTTAATGCCCCAGCTCTGTCTCTGCAGCTTGCACATGTTTTCAAACATAATTTCATGCCTGCTTTCTGACAGCTCATTAAACAAAGGCCTCTTGGTACATATAGTGCCCATCTTCCTGCTGAGATTGTAACATATTTATGGTGTTTGCAGATTGCTGGCTGTTTGCTCTTCTACTTCACAGTGTCCTGCCTGCCAAATGCTTATCAGTCTAGCAGAGGTGACAGTTTTCCCCATTTGTGTAGGTAGCAATGGTCTTGTGTTTGACCCTCGGAGGCAAGAAGCAATATGATTAGAAGAAGCTCCTGCAAGCAATAGATAAAAGCAATCACACGGGGAGAGACAGCGAGGAAGAGCTCAGGGGAGGAGGCTGATTTTGTGGAAGCTGATAGCTTGCATTCAGGGAAAGTGCTGGCAGTTAGTTAGCTAGACAGCTGGTAACATCCAGACCTTGTGGGATTTCAGCTTCAGACAAAGCAAACAAGGATTCAGAAGTGTTGAGAAGCTATCTGGAGCAGCGGTACAAGGGCAATCAGAGCTGCTCACTTCTAATTATCTGCCTCTTCCCTGCCATTAAACTATCATTATTATACACTGGAACCAATAAAGTTTAGTGAATTTAGCACCTTCTATTTTCTTTAAACGCTGGTGCCAAAGCCCTGTTTTCCTTCCTAACAGAACAGATGAAGACATCTTTAAGCCAACCGCTACCATTCATCCATCTGTCCTTGGAGTGTAGCAGGGGATGGGGAGCAGGTTTCTGCTTGTACCACCACCAGCAGCTGAAGTATCTGTTCCACTTCACTGGAGTAACAAAAGGGCTAATTGTTTTTTGTTTTAAGAGAATTTTACTTCCTTTTTTTTACTTCTTGTCGAGCCTATCACTTAGTCAGTATTAAAAGAAAGTGCAGTGGCAGCTCAGTTCAGCTGCCAAAACCTAATCAACACAAAGGAGCCTTCGAGTAGCTGTCAGACAGGATTATGATATTGATCCTAACTATGTGCATGTTCCAGGAAAAGGAGCATTGCTTTAACTAAAAGTCAGAGGGTGACAGATAATGAAAGACAAATATTTTACAGCTCGAAGGATGGCTCCGTCCCTGCATTAGGAGAGCTGCCTAATTACATCTGAGAGAAGCAGCAGCACCTGTGCATGTTTGCTGCTATCTAACCTTGTACTCTAAGCTTCTTGTCTCATACAAATAAGCAGGTACAGCAAGTCCCAGCACAAACATAAGGGTTCGAGAAACATCCAAGCCATGAGGGAGTGTTGTTTGTGATTTAATAGGCAGCTCTCCCTGCTCGGAGTCAGTAGTGAATCAAGAATTTTAGGACTTTCCTCTGCCAGGGAGGGTCACTTTGGGATCAGAGACAAACTCAAGGCTCCGTGTATTTTTCGTCATTAGTGACAATGTGACATTATTTACAATACCAGTGAAGCTGAATCCTGGGTCTAACTCCCAAATGGCAAGATAGGTAACTTTCCTGGCTTGAATACAGATAAAATAAGATAGGTAACATTCCAGGCTTGACTACAGGTAAAATGAGATGGGCTGGTATTCATCAGACTAAATGCATCCTACAGTGGACATTTAAAACAGAACAGAGAAAACATACCCTATGTTTCTGAATATTGCCCCAGTTCTTTCCATGTCTAAAGTTAGCTAAGATGAATCCTGTCTGCAAGGACTCCAAGTCCAGTACTCCAACACAGGAAAATCAACATCTGGCTAGCAAGTCTCATGCACTGATAGCCTTACTGTTATGGTCATCGGTGTTTTACTGTTGCTGTGTCCTGTCTATAAAATGCTGAGCATCAACTTTAACCAGTTGCCATTTGCCCCTCCTAAATAAATTCTGGAGAAATAATCTTTTTTTTTTTTTTTTCCCCTTTTTTTTTATGGGCGCTCAATGCAAAAGTATCATTTTCTATGGACCAGTATTTCATTTGGAGAGGAACATTTCTTATTCCAACACGACTGTTTGCACAAGGAAGTAGCCTTCCTGTATACATATGAGCTTCCCCCTCACATTTCAGGAAGGATGACAATGCTAGCAAACCTGCAAAGCTGAGATTGAATGAGTGAGGAGTGCCTTTCACTTCTGAGGTGATGTAGGCTTTGGACAAGTCCACACATATACCAGGAAACTCCCAGAGGACCAGATACCATGTTTGTTTTTTTATCCTATTACCCATCATGGCTGGAAGAGAGTAATACCAGCAGTCTTACAACAGGTGTACATAATGGACACAACATGGCTGTTGAGGGCTAAATCTCAAAGGGCTGTAAAATGCGCTAACGTATTTAGACTGCTTTTACCTTTAGTTTTAATTGCCTGGGGCAAACAAGATGTCACACTGAGTTTCTCAATTCCTTTTTTAGGCAAGATAATGTACATATAATGTAATATAATATACATGTAATATAAGATAAATGTACATTTCATGTACAGTGTAAACGGGCCATAGATGCATCCCTGGGCACTACTGCCATGGCCACAGTCAATGATTCAGTGCTCTGAACATCCTCTGTACTCCCCAGTTGCCTCTCCTTCTCCTACACAGCTGCATCCCCATCTTCTTGGGTTCTATTTCTTGTTGCAGCCTTTTTGGCCTAGACATTACTGTGTGAGTGATAATAAATACTAAAACCAAGTAAATTTTGCCCTGAGTTGCAACCCCCCCTAAAGCCAGAGTGTAATCTGAGTTTTCTAGATACTTATGTTGGTCTCATGGGTCCCCAGAAAAGTTACTGAGCCTCTCTGGGACTCATGTTCCCCATCTGTGGTATAACAATTATGGTTTTTACCTACTGTGCAAGAGATGGGAAGGATTTGTTGCTCAGGGTATCACAGAGAGCCTGGAATAATGTCCTAAAGAAGTGCCATGGTACTGGTATTGTGTAATGCTGTGCAAAAACCAGTGAAATGTTTTGGTAGACAGGGCTCATAAAGTGATACACTTGTTCTTTAAGACATTGAATCTTACGGAGTTTTCTGCACCTACAGACTGCTGCGCATCGTGAATCCCAGTTAATTCTGCAGGACCAAGTAGGGAGGGTATATTTTAAATATCTGGCCCAAGATCCTTCCTAGAGCACTGTGAGCTGTCACTAAACTGATGCTAGAGAAAATATGTTATTTTAGTGTATGTTTTTTCCCTGTGTAATGAGCTACCACATCGGTCAATTTTGTTCTCTGCAATACATCAAAGCAATGGGAGTGCATTAAGAACCAAATGAGGGTCTTGGCCTCTCATCTTAGTTTTATCTCCCCCAATAATAATGAAGCTGGGTAACTTCCTAGAAAATAACAAATTGATATAAACAGCACTGGTTTGCCAGCTACTGTCATTGCTGATAGATAGTACTACAGCCTGAATGGGTTGTCCACACAGCTATTTGTCAGCACTGTCTGTGAGGAGCTCTGTGATAACATACTGTGCTAAATTCACTCTTGTGTCTACAAAGGAATAAAAAATGGCTCATTTGAGTCAATAGATGTCACACAGAGTAAACAACAACAAAACTAGGACACAGTTAACATTGCAACCTCGCCAAAAAGATACGTTTACTGCTGAAGGGGTTGCTACTAATTTAGATACCTGGAAACCCAAATATATACTACTAAGGTTAGTTCACTGTTGCTCTGCTATCTTTTTTTCAGAAGAGTTAAATATATTTGCTAAATATATTTAATATATTTGTTAAATATATTTGTGTTCATGCACACAAGAAAAAGGGCTTTTGCATTAATTGCCTACATTTCTATAATTTCTTACAAACACCATTGCAAAACTTGCAATGATCATTCCTCTCCTTGTAATCTTATTCATATCACAGGGCAAATTTGTTAATGTGCAGATATTTCTTAAAATACAGAGAAGCATAAAAATATGTTAAATTTCTCTGGGTCAGAGTTATTAACTAAAGTCTGTTTGTTGTATAACTGATCAAGATGGAGCATGTGCAACGCTGGAGCTGGACAAATGAAACACGGCTCTGCTTATGTGTCTCAGGGCACTCATCACACCACATCTCTTAGCATACCTTGAGCTTCCTTTGGGGAAAAAAAAAAAAAAAAGACCTTTATACAATAAAATATGTGCATCAAAATATTGAATTACATAATGCTGGGTATAGGACAGGAGCAACCATCATGATCCATCAGTACTGTAGAGCTGTCAACCCCTTAAAGAGAGGAAGACCTTCTGGGTGCCACAGATACAGGACAAAAGAGAAAGGTCAAATGGGACATTTCAAGCATTTTCAGAAGCAGAGGGTGTTATACTCGTTTTGCAGGGAAGTTCATTGCATGGGTTTCCCAAGGCAGGATTAATGACACTTCTGCACCAGTCTAGTTACAGCACAATGCTGCCAAAGGCTTTTAGGTTGCTGTTCCTCACATTCAGAGTCCATTTTTTTAGTGCTAGTACCACAGCATCTCTTTTTTCCTGAACAGTTCTTGTGGGTCATCACACCATACGCATATCTTCTGAAGACAGTAAAATAAAGGCTTATTTAGGAAGTCCCCTGTGTATATTTAATGGACAAAGGCTGCTACAGCTTTCACCCAGGCTGTGGGAGGGAGTACTTCTACAGAACTTCGTAGCTTAGGGAGCCCACTGATTGACACAGCTTCTCAGAAAATCAGGCAGCCCAGGACCAAGTACAGAGAAGTGGATAAACTGGCCAAGACTGTGGTACTGTTTTTGTTGTCCCCATCTCCAACCTCTACCTAGAAGTCCAAGTGTGACAGACATTATGCCCTCAGCCAGTTGTCATGTCAGTCTTAATGAATTATAAATGATCCAGACCTTTTATTTTGCAGAGGCTGAGATGACAATAAATGGCTGCTTTGGAAATAAATTGCTTCAGGCTATCTGGATAGCATATTTGCTCCCAGAATTAGTATAATTCAGTTTTTGAGTACAAGACACACCACACATGGTTCATAGAGACCGAAAAAGCTGTCACACTGTGTATCGTGCTATCTTAATTGGGGGGTGGGGGATGTTTGAAGTGAAAGGCTGAAACTCGATCGGTTGTTGGATTAGGAGACTATGTGAGGAGAAACAAAGAAATGACCCAGAGTAAAATGAATACTTCAGTACTAGAAAGGTTATAGCTTGACCACACACATTCTTTAATAATGCATTTCCAACATAAACAGAGCCACAGGCACTTGGCATAGAAGACAGCTTCTCTTTTTTGCAGGTCATCAATATACCATGTTTACATTGTCAGGCTGGTCTCAACAGTGTTAAATTATAAATTAGACCCAGTGCAAGGAGAGATGTAAACACTGATCTGTATACTATATCAGCCAGAACATAGGCTGAGCAATTCATCCCTTTCAGGTAAAGATTTTAATAGGAAGCTTGGGAAAAGCTGGAATCTGGAAAAGTTTCAAAGAAAGTCTTTAAAGGTGTTTGTGTTCTAGACGGGGCATCACTTGGGAACAATTTCAGCTAAGCGCCATTTTGTAAGGATGTCCTTGGAGTAGCTTGCGTGCAGCATACAGTAAAACTACAACTGTCTCTTAAGGACAGTCTTCTGCAGCACACAATATTGACACATCAAAATGCCAGTGACAGTGATGGTGACAGGGGCAGGCTATTCTAGCTTTTTAGATTAACAGACGATGACAGTCTTCAAAATATCCAGCTGGAAAGCAAAGCAATTGCTTGGGGAATGCAAAGAAGGGCAGGCAACAAAAACATCTGGAGAAAACACAAATATTTTCTATTTGTACTGTGACCTGTAGATGACACCACAAATCCCTTGGTCTCCCTCTCCAGCAAGCTGATTAAAAAAAATAATAAAAATATTTTCTGAGAACTTACTTTAATGTTGACATTCTGTTGATGCTGTAGAGAAAAAAAAATAATAATAAAAACAGCAGTCAGTTGAAACCCCGGAGAATTAGCACTTTGGTAGATATTTGGGAACATCTTTGAAGTGCCAAGTTTTCATAAGACATTGTCCCTTGTCATTGTCCCATTGTCATAGGTTTCAAATAGCTCTGTGCACTAGCAGTACACATTCAGAAAGAGAAAAGCAGAAGCCAAAATGAAGCTTCCGTGCTACATCGTGAGGAGCCAAAGGCAAGACAACTCACACAATACTAACATCAGGAATGAGCCAGCACAACTTCTTAGACACAGAATCAGTCTGTTTTCCCTCTTTGATAGCTAATGTCATCTGGGAGTACAGATGCTGATGCTCTCAAAGACACCTTGAAGACTTCAAAGGTCAGTGAAGTTGTTTTATGGGTAAAGAGCTGTAGCACTCAGGCAATGCCCTCACTGGGAACTTGCTTTCCAGTGACTCTTGATGGCCTCCATTTCTTCTTTTTGAAGTCTCCTTTATGAAAATCCACACATCTCTACTTCTTCGGCTCATCAGCCAAATAACTTTTTATACTTATCGTATATGAGGGCAAAAGCTACCGCATACTTGCTGGTATCAAAGCTGAAAACCATGCAAGCCCCAAGGCAGAGGTAAATAGAAATGAACAATGTCTTACACATTGTCAGGGTCTCTTCAGGGTCCCTTCACAGATCACTTGTATAATCATACAGCATTTCTGGATGTTGAGCCATCAGTGTCTGACGTGCAAGATAGGTTTTCTTTTTAAGGGCGTGACTCTGCCTGCTTAGACCTGGCATCTGCCAGGACAGGAAAGCAAATCCTCAATTCACAAGAACTCTGGTGAATTTTATTTTGGCAAAGGCAGAGAGCATTTGGGAAGAGAACAGCAGTCATGGTAATGTTTGGGGCTCATTGTTCCCATGTTAAAAAGACAGCACTGCTATGGTTATGTCTGAACTCCTGGATCAAAACGAGAAACAGACTTTCATCCAGTGTTTCTGTTGCCAATGGGCTGTCATGAAACCTCAGCCTAAGCTGGATACACAGCCCCACAGCAGGGACACTTGCGCATCCAGAAAAGTTTAGAAAACATAAAGCCTCATGCTTGAAAGTCAGACTTAAAGCTAGAAAAAGATCTAGTCCAAGCCATGAGAAGTGGCTCAGAGATATTTTCCGGGTGCAAGGCTGTCTGGCAGGAGGATGCTGAAATTACTATCGATTGTTAATACTTATTTGCATCTTAATAGGCTCCAGTCAGGATTGTGTTCCTTTCTGTTATCTGATAGACACAGACATGTTAAATCACACTCCTCATGCCAAGCTGATTACAGATATTTTATAGGATTTTAAAGTCATTTCTTCATTTCATATCATGCCAGCTAAATCAAAGTAGACCTAGCTGATACAGGAGAGGAGTGAGTAGTACACATCTGACTGGTATTCTGAATTCCTGTTTCTTGTTTTGTTTTGTTTTGTTTTTGTTTTTCCTTAATATGTTTTACCCTGTGAATCACAAAATTTAAAGTTCTTGAAATAACTTTTCTGATATTTTGATTTGGTGAATTTGTTGATCTAGATCAGAAAGTAGTCTGTTCTGTACATTTTCCTGAGATTCCTTCCCCCACCCCCACCCCCAGCTAAACCAATGATACAGGGCTTTGGGTTGCTTGTGTTTGTTGTTCTTTTATTTTACCCACCACTAATACTAAAGCTAATTGGAAGGGTTTCTGGTGTGTAGAGGAGGCCAGGAACACAGAGCTGTTAGTAAGCCTAATTTCAGACCCAGAGTTCATGTCCACATTTCTCTGGGAAGTTGTGCTCAAATTTGCAATCGAGGCAATTGTGGTCATTCTGCCTGTAAAGGCAAGGTTCAAAGGTGAACCCATTTTCCCCAGTGCCGGTCTTTTCCTGCCAGGAAGCTAATGCATTCAGTTGTGGCTAGAGGAAGGGTAATTACCAGCCTTCAGGCAGTGTGGATAACCAGGGATTTGGGGCCCCAGCCTGAATTTGCATTGCAAGCTAACATACTGGTACAGAGATATTCTTTCCTCACAGGTCAGTAGCGATTTCACTTGAAGTGGTTTGAATGGCTGTACCCACACTGATTTGCAGGGAATTGCATCTGCTTAGTTCTTGTGAAGATCTGGCTTAAATAATCCAGATAACTTTTCAGTGATTCATTTTTGAGCATGTAGTTTTTCCACCTGCACACGTGAAGAAGCAGACTTTGGGCACACAAACCTGTACAGGCTTGAGGGAAGCTGGACTGTAATTCCCATGGAAATCTGGCTCACAGTAACAAGGTGGGTGAGATCTCCCAGCTGCTCAAATTGCTATTGATCCAGCTGAGAATCTGATCAAATGTATTTGTCTTTATTACCAATGTAGTGAATGGGTTGGATGGGGAGCTGATTTCATTTGCTGCTAGTCACGTTAGGGCACATCTTACAATTCCTGAAATGCAAGTGAATTACACTTGTTCAGGGCCTGTGGCCCTTTTGGAGTTTAGCCCACTGACCAATTTGTTGTAATGCTTTCTAAAAAGGAGTCTAAATGAATGTCCAGTGAATACAGGAATTACTCCTTTCCCCCAGTCAGTAAGGACTAGTATCAGGCTACACTCTGCAGCAACAAAATTTCTTATCCTGTGATGAAAAGCACTCAACATCTTCCATGCAAAATAATTAAGAACAATGCAATAATAGACGAGTCCTGTGTCGTCATTTTCCAAACATAACATTACAGACACGGCTGTAAGATTAGAGTTAGCAAAAAAATTCCAGCTGTAAGAGCTTTTGAGAAACCTGATGAATGAAACACATTCCTACGTGCAAAATTAGAAACTTCCAAGCTCATGAGCCTGGCAAGACCTTGATAAAAATCTGTGGGCAAGCAGTGGCTGGGACCCAGAGGTCAAAAGCACTTCCCCTTACCAGGCACTGTTACTCAGTGGTGCCCACCCAGAGAGATGGTTGCATGGGGCCAGCTTCCCAGAACCAGTCACCATGCTGGAGCTTATCAAAGCAAGGCAGACTTGCAAATTGCCTTTCCACTATTCAGATGAGTCACTGGTGGAATTTACAGAAATACCCGTGTAAGACAGGCCTCCAACCCCTCTGAAAGGAGATTGAGTTTAAAGTTAGTGGAAATTAGGCACTCATCCTGTTCAGGCAATTTTGTAAAATCTCATAGCACAAACTTCAGCCCCAGTGACTGTTCAGCCAGTAAATACTGATACACCTTCAAGAAGCTGAGCCATGGAAACCTTTTGCCAGCTGAGCTGTCTTGTAGTGACCACTGTGGATGGTTCAACTACCTGATGCTTGCCTCATCTCTAATTTTGGCAACCTTTGCAAGCAGGGCCTTGACTTCCAGCCTGGTGCAGTGACTTTCACTTTATTGCACCTCTTCAAAGAGCTTCCAGGTAAGCCCATATTGTCCAAACATTTCTTCTCCTTTGATTTCTTGTTTTGCAGGTTTCTGCCAATGGCTATGCGATGAAGAGAGAGCTTTGATATTTTTTTCTTAGATCCAACTAAGTTTCATCCTCTCTGCAGCTCTAGTTTCCAGGTGAAATCTCATAACCAGAGGGCTTCCCAGGGAGCCCATTAGCACTGCTCCCTTTGCAGCTGGGAGGTCACAGTGCACCCTCCCACCCAGCTGAGCTACTGCTCTCCAAATCACTCCTCCTGCCAACTCAAGAAACCAGAGAGCGTCTCCATCTCCTTTAACTACACATTAGTTATAGCCTCCACTGCAGAAATACAATGAATTTGGCATGAAATGACAAAACAGAGTTGTTTATCACTCTATAAACCCTGGAGGGCCAAATGGTTTTGACACTCAGGCAGTGGAGTGATTACAAATCGAGCCTTTGGGCTGCAGCAGTCCCAGGGCTGCTGCTCTCTCTCAGCAATACATCCTCTGCTGGTTCTTTGCTTGCCAGCTCATTGCAAGTCTCTTTCTCCTGTCCATTTTAGAACAGTACATGGGTTTCAGCTTGGTGGTTGGCCTCTCTCCTTCATTCCTCCATAAACCCTGCAAACAAGAGAAGAAAGCAGCAGCAGGCAATTACACTGTTGGCTCTAGTAGACCAGAGTGGCATGTCCTAAGATCGCTATTGCGCCATGAAGAGGGGTCTTCAGCATGCAGATTTCTACAATGAAGCTTAGCACTTGTAATTCTATCCTTTTCTTGGTTAATACAAATTTTCTTCATAAGGCCAGAACATAAAGCTTTGATTCCTTCTGTGAAGTGTTGCTATGGCTTTTCTCCAAAACTCTGGTCAGTGGGTAAGATTTGGCCTTTTAACTATTATGGCCAAAATTAGCGTTTTCTGTTCTTGAAATATAATATGTGCAATAAATAATTTAGCTGCAGATACATTTCTTCTGTGTGCCAAACCAGTGTCTTTACATTCTACCAAATCATGTTTTGTATCAAAGCAAATAATCTGAATACCTTTTCATGATAAAAAGGGGGAAAAAAAACTTCCTTACAAAGTCCCATACAGTCACTAATATCAGGAAAGCATTCCCTCTAGCAAATCTTGTTCTTTCAGTTGTTTTTCCTGTCACACTTATGGTATTTGTTTATGCATTAGGGGCTCTTGTTAAGAAAATGGCAAACGGGTTAATGGAGAGTTCTCAAATACTTCTCTTATGTGACTGAAGTCCCTCTGGGATCGATTTAATCGTTCCTACAATGAAAGCAGTACAGTCTTAAGGTTCTCCAGCTCAGATAAACATCTTTAATCACTTTCATGTTGAAATAAAAGGAGCTTGGGAATGTGAAACTTTAGTACACTTTGATTCCTGAAAAGAGAACTTAGGGACACGTTGCAGATACATATATAAATCATCTTGCTAACATTAGAGGAAGGGTTTCCTATAAGGCTTTCAGGATGCTTTAATGTAAGTAGCTCCTATTATTGCAGCTAATATATTTTGCACATGTGAGCTGCTCTTTGGATACCGGGAATGCAGCTGTACAACTTCAGCTTCACTCTGAAGCTGAAACTGGTCATTATCGTACGTGTTGTCGCGTATCGACCTGAAGACAAATTCTGAAGTTTAACTTAATTGGAGGCTTGCCAAGTGGTAGACTCAAGCAGAGGTCTGTTCTTCTCTCCATGTGCAGATGGGACTCCCACCCATATTAATGGAGAAAATAATAAATACCCTAACAAACTCATAACGAGGCAGGCTGGTATTAGGCTTAATTATCCATATTCAAGCCAAGGAATGGCTATGCCAGCGGGTGCTCCTGGTAATAGGTTACCTGAAATGAACCATCACAGAAAGTAGCAAGGTCCTTTTTTTCTTTTTAATGATAAACATTTAATCCACCACTGGAGCTAATTAGTAGGCAAGGCTGAAGAGAGCTGTACTGCTGCTCCATGCCTTGTTTCTCCTGCTTGCACATGAATGATGCCATTAATACTGGAAGCCAGTGTCCCATTTTGCTCGGGGGCACCACCACCACTGCTGCTGTGTACCTGCCTTCCCAGCACGAGCTGTAGCCACTAGAATACTGCTGCACTTCCCTGCTCAGAGGAAAAGCAGCTTGCTCAGAACACTTCTCAGTGCCCAGCTTTGTATAACAGGCAATAAAAGAGCAGGTTTCATTCCATTTTTTTTCAGAGGAAGGAAATGTGAGTTCTGCAGGACTGTGCCCATGACCCCTGATGGCACAGCAGCTTTTCCAGAGCATGCTGGAGGTAGAGGGTGGGATCCTAATCCTGTGCTATTCATTACGCTGAATTGCATGATGCAAAGTTATTAACTTCACCAAAGGACACAGTGAAAACCTTTTCTGCCATTAGACAGAGCCAAGAACCAACTCTACAGCACAAGAGCGGTGCAGCATGTGCAGACCCAGGTCTTGTCCCCTTTTGTTTCAGTGTCTCATAATTTTCTTTAAATTGAAGAACAACATTAATCCAGTTGAGATGTTATTCTCTTCCTGTGATAAAATAGAACTGGTTTACTTCAATATCCTGGAAAGAAAATCACAGCTCTCCTCACACCTTCAGAAGTTTTTGTGGTTTCATTGTATCTGATTATAGCTGTACATACAGCTTTCTCAGGAATTCCTTTTCATTAAACTTGTTTTTACTACATTCCTTATGTAAAGACCATGTCTGCAGACAAATAAACACAAAGACAAAACCTAGTAGGAAGTAAAAAGTCACATGAAGTTCACATTCAAGAATTTTTGTTCACCACTTCCAGGACAGTCAGTCCTTTTTTTTTTCTCTTTATTTTTTTTTTAATACCTGCTATATTTTCAAGCCACAAAAGAGAAATGTTCTAAGAGAGTTATCACACAGAGCATAACCACTTGCTACCTCAAACTCATTTTTAAGGTTTCCCTTTCCTTGGGAATTTCTGTTGAACTCATTTCAGTGATTGAATCTGGCCTGCTCCAGGACACAAGGGGGGGTGTTATCCAGAGGGAAAAAAAAAAAAAAAGCAGCATGTTATCTACAGCATGACAAAGAAAATTAGTCACATAGGTATCATTTACTTGCTTCCTTTCATGGCCTCTAATCTTCTATTTACATTAAGTATATCCATCACATGCCCCCCAATATTTTCTGCAGGTTAAGACAAACTTGGGGCATTATAACAGACACAAATCAATCAGCTTTCTAGTGTGGCCTCTTGCCTACTCGATATTTACAAATTTAATGTTCTTCCAGCCTTGAATCCAAAACCAGAAACCTGCCCTTCTGGCTTCTCCAATTATAGCTACTTTTCCTATGGCCAGTGCTGTTGAATTACTTAAATTTTAGTTTAATATATTTTACTTATTTCAGTCAGCTGATAATGCTACCGATCCTTCTGTTTTAGTGGGCACTATTCCAGATCTCTCATTGAGATAAACTACCCAGTCTTCAGCTTCATAGTTTATCCACTTCAGAACCAGATTATTGTCTCATAAAACTGTTGAGATGGTGCAGTTAATACTCGCTATTATTTTAGAGGCCAGAACCATAATCTTCGTCATAAAGATTTAAGTCCTTTTTACATGCTTAAAGTTTTCAAACTATGGGTCATATCCTGCCATTGATTTTTACGCAAAACTTCCAGTGTTTTTTGCAGTAATTGCGTTCTTTTCTCTTGTGATTTCACACCACAGGATCCGAATGATGCAATCACATTCCTAATACAAATTTATGAACTTTGTATCATCGAATTGGTGCTATAAAACAAAATCATTTTCAGTCCAAAGGGCATGTATGTGTATATTTGACAGACCTGTGCATCATTCTGCAAGCAACCATTTTTCTTAATATCAGCCAGCGAAACAAAGTTATATGTGAATGATGTTGCTATTATTGAACTGATGGTAAGCCCAAGCGCTGTGCTGTTCCCTCCCTGAAATCATTTGATACAACAGTGGCATTCCCGTTCAAACACTACAAATCAAAAGACAGAGCCTCAACTTCAAAGGGAAATTGAAATGTCCAGATGAGAGTCGAGATGAAAGTCCAGATGGAAAGACAAGTGTGCCTTGGTTTGGCTCATCAGATAAGTGTGGAACCAGGTGCGTGTTTGAATTTTCCCTCATCACAAAAATAAAATCTCCATTCTTTTTTGGGGGGTGAGGTTCTGAGGACATGCAGATCTGTTGCCCAATCTATAAAAGGTCCCTGTTATTTCAGTGTTCAAAACAAACAAAAGTTTATGGGAGCTGAATATCGTTCTTTCCCCTTATACCAATTACATATGCACTTTTATGTTTGTTTCCTGTTTCTCCTAAAGAAAGCAAAAATAAAGCAGACTCATGGAATGGCACATAATTAAACATGTGAAGATGAAAGAGAGTGGAAAATTAAGCATCCATTTGATAGTCTGCTCTGACTGAATGTCAGCTGTTCCCTTAGGCCAGAGCCCCTCATCTGGACCATTGAGAAGGTATATAAATGCATCATAATCATCTTAGAGCTCCCCTGCTTTTCCCACAGCCCAGGGCAGCTCGTCTGTCCTGCATGAGGGCCTGTTATCCTGTTGCTAACTGGCTTGGAAAAAAGGGGCAAAATAGTGTCTAAATGGTGTCATGGTGTAGAAAAGCCTTAGTCCTTCTCACTTTGCTCTGAGATATAACCAGTAAGGAGAGAGAAGATCCGAAGGTTCTCTTAGAGATATGTGCCGCCAGGCAATCTCTCCTACTCAGTGGGACTGTTCCACCGTTTGAGTTAAATCCTGCTATCAGAATAGCAGGATTTAAACAAAATCTTGACAAAGTCCCACTAGAAATAGGCACGTCCAGGTACTGGGGTCTGTTCGAATGGGATTCACTTCCTCCAGATTTTGATTTCTGAAGGCTGGGTGTCCCCAGCTAGATGGAGGGCTCTGCTAATAGTTTTTTTAAGAGAGTTGGTCATTCCAGAGGGAATTTACCCCTTATAGGTTACATACCTCTCCCAGGATGGGATAAATCATCTCCTGGAGATACCTAGCTCCATCCATTCATTGCAAAAGGAGCTGAGATGTCTATTTTAGATAAAACACATGTAGATTACAAGCTATTTTTAAATATAAAATTTAAATGAATTCCACACCATTTCTGTGATCAATTCCACTTCTTTTCTCAGACCTACATGTAAAATAGAATTCTCCCATGCAAGAGGAAAGACTGTTTGACCTGAGATTTTTGTATATCAATTTTATAAATTCTAAGACCACCATAACATTTACAGTGAGCAATTTTCAGCCTGTTTCAGAGTGATGTCTCCTGTTATAATAGTGTTTTTCCTCAGAGCATGCTAGCCATGAAAACCTGTGGAGTTAGTCTCCCTGTTTTCTAGTGTTATATCATGGTCAGTAATAGACTGCAATTTATATTTCATTTCTCATTTTGTGTCTCAAGAGACTGATCCAGAGATATAGGAATTCTTTCACTGCTGAGTTGTCAGTGATTCAGAACGTGTAATGCTACTTTTCACAACCTGACCCTTCCTAAACAGATTGTAACCGATGATTTTAACATTCTGATCAAGTAAAATTTCTCCCTACTTTCATTAAGGCCAACTTGAAGTTGAATATATGCTCGTAAAAGATCATTTCCAGTTTCTTATGTTATTACCTAGACCCCTGGCTTTAGTGTACAAGCAATTAAAGAATTTATTCTCTTAATGTCCTTAGGTGTCTTGATTAATTTTGTTCTTGACATATTAATTTTTGTTCTAAATGAATGTTCATTTGTCCCATCTTTTTGTTCTCCCCTTTTGTTCTTAATTTAGTGCTCCCTTGTCCAGGTTAAACAGACTGCACTGGGAAGATTTCTGCTGCTGCTGCTGAGGTGGAAGCCATCCAAATTATACTGATCCCTTCCTGTTGAAGTGGAGCCCCGAAGACAAGGGCTCCTTTGCACAATTTGCGCGTGCAGTGGTTCACTTTAGGATCGCTCATTGTTGGCTTTTTTTTGCTCACAGGATATGAAGGTTCTCCAGTAAAATAACCTGGGTATTTGTTTCCTGATGATTGTCCCAAACTAGGCACCAAGTTGCTGGTTTTTACTGTGTGGGAGTCATGCCCATACGTTAAGACTGGGAGTGGAAAGTCAGCGACGTTTTCAAGAAATGTGGCTTTGCAGTTCAGTGTGAAACACAGTGGTAGCTCATCCCACTCACTTAGAGCTCACTGTGCACTTGGATTAGACTGATTTCAACTGAGCTTTTTTGGTTGCTACTGGCTGGTGAACTGACCTTTTCCACTTGGTTCTGCTGTAATTTAGAGTGGTGCAAATTGAGAGTCTTCCAGAGGAAACCTGTGCAGTTACTCAAGTGCACACCTGGCCTTAGCAGGAGGAACAGCAAGTCTTTGCTCCCCAAAATAATTTTGTCTCAATTTGTTGCTGTAGGACGGTTGGTCGGCATAGCCTCTCCACAAGAGTACACCTGAGCAGCGCGGCATGCCACGTGGGCTGCTCTTCATCACGCAAGACCTGACACCTCCGGAGGTCAGAAGAACGTGCCAGGTGTCAGCCAAGTTGACTGCAGAACACGTTCAAGAGTTCTCAGCCATGCCAGGCCTCAGCGTGGGCCACCACCGCCAGTGGAGAAGGAAGGGGAAAGGTACAGACACACCCAGGCCAGGTGCCCAGCATGGGCCTTGCAGGAGGAGGCTTCCTGCCGCTGCCTCCAGCTGGGACAGGAGGCGCAGGGGGACAATGTTGGTGTGCCAGGAGGTGCTCGGCTCCCTGCCTCCACTCCTCCATGCCAGCAGCGGCTGCCCCCTCACACATCCCAAACCCGCTCCTGGCAGGGTCACCAGCCCAGCCTCCGGCCCTCTGGCAAAGGCTGGGGGGGAGCAGGATGTGAGCTCGTTTCCTCCCTGAGCCGTGCAGCTGCTTACCCTGGCTGCACTCAGACCTGGCCTTGCTCTTCAGACTGTAAATATAGTTTTCCTAAAGAGCATTGGCCAAGGCTTCTTCTGCCTAAGACCACACAGTTATTTTGTAGGCCATGTAGCACATCTCAGTCCTTTTGATGTGCGGAGGTAAGCTGGGGTTCAAATTTTAAGAGATCATTCCTCAAAACCAACAAACATCAAGGACCCTGCCTCAGATCCCCCATGAAACACTTTCAGAGACTGTATTTGTGTTCACCTTTGTCCAAAGCAGTGAGTGGAGCAAATGGGTTTAACTGAGAGGTCATTATCAGCGGGGAGGAGAAGGAGGGGACAGTAACACCAGTTTGGAAAGCCTGGACATGCCGCAGTGAGCAGCTGTTGGAGAGCCTTTGCAAGACAAATTGTCCTAGCGAGCATCTTGAAGGTGAAATATAGAATTAAATGGACAGAAAATCATCAGCATAGTGATATTTTAGCACAGAATTGGAGGGATGAACAGTTTGCTGTTCATAGTTGAATAGCTGAATGTCTTAAAAATCTAGAATGAAATGAAAATCACAAGGTCAAGAATAAAAATAATGTGTCATTTCCCTGTAATTAGAAAGGATATTTATAGATAAGAATATTTTCTTAATCACAGCTCCAGCTGATGCCAAAAGAAAAAGTAATGTAATAGGAAGTTAATGCTGGAAATTAAATCCAAGAATACATGAATATAAAAATAAATTTCAGCCTGCTGTCAGTTAGATTTCATTGTATTTCAGGCATGGATAAACAAGGTCAACTCTGTAAGCCCTGATTCTGGTTTCTTTGTCTCAGACAACCTCTATTACAAATAATTCCCTGCATTTTAGTCTTGTGAACCAATACTTTTAATAATGGGAGAGAATGGATAGCTCAGGTGATTAAGTGATATTGAATTTTTCAGTTATATAGTGGCAAAATACAAAGATGATGACCAGAGTAAGGCTTTAATACATACATTACTATTGTATTCCTTTTTATTAGAGAAAACTTTAGGGCCTATTTCAGCCTTTAGGTAGCTAAAAATTCAAAGTGATGATCTCCTTTAGTTTTTGAACTCACTGCAAAATACCCTCCAGATTTCCCCTCAGGCCTTTTGAGAAAGAATTTCAAGAGACACAGTTTTCTCTTTGAAGAGCTTTAATGTTCCTTTTTCGCTGGTAAGAAGCAGAGTGAATGAAAGGGCCCAAAATGCCGGCTCCTGAAGTGATCCATTTAGTTCAGTTCCCAGTCACTCCATCCCTTTAGTGAATTGCTGTTTAGAAAGGCATCTTTCAGCTGCTGCAGATGTGCTGCTCTGTCAATTATCAGGCTTAAATGGTAGGGCTTACACATTTTTGTCTCCAGCAAATTCTACTATAAACTTCTTTACCTCTTCCTTAATGGCTTCCTAATGTATCTTAGTGAAAGATGGATATCCCATACTCTCTTTTAAACACCTCATTCCTTAGATATTTTATCTTGACAGTTCTGCCTTCCCCAGCTGGCAATCTCCCAAACACAGAAGCACATTTCTGTCTCTTGTAGGTCTACCATGACTAAATGTTATCGTGGCAATTTTATACTTGAGGTTATCATCACGCAGCACTGTAGCTGCTACTTGTCAGTTTCTTCCATAGAGCACAGGAGCAGCAGTAGGGCGGAGAGATTTATAATGCTATAGTATAGAAAACAAGAGCCTGTAACTCGATATTAAATTAGCACTCATTAAAAAGCTCACCTCAGGTTGGCTTACCAACACAGAGCAACTGCTGCCCTGTGCCACGGCAGATGTTGCAGATGGGGTGCTTTGTGCAAGTGCATGCTGCATCAGATGTTATTCAGTGCTGGCAGAAATATTGGTAACCTCTGCATTTACCTGCTTTTTAAGAGAAACTAGTCACCATTCCTCACTCATGCAAAGCAGCAATTAGAAAAATCCTTCAACAAAGACATGCACTGAGTGTTACCATCTGTAGGAGTAACATACATCGATGTTTATTCCATGTAGCTGAGTATGCATTAATTTTGCAAAAATTAGGAATGGGATGAAAATCTGCTCTCAGTTCCAGTCACTGGAATTTTATACAGAGCAATTTCTGCACATGCTTTTTAAAATGTGTACTTAAAGAAATATATGCCAGTGGGCACTACAGTATGTAAACTTGATCCTCAGTGTAACCTTATAGCCCATTTGCTAAGCCTGAACTTTTTAACACAAGGTTCATTGGATATTTGAAGAATGCCTTGTTTTGGAGATATATATTTTTTTTCATTTTCAAAGTGATTATGATAAAATCAATATTTTATTAGTACTGCGAGAGTGATATACAGTACTTACTGAAGGCTGGACTTTGCCATTTCTCCCTTGAAGCAATATCTTCCATGTAGCACCTATAGCTGACTTCTCATCTATATTTTTAAGTAAACCAAATAGAAATGCAAAATGTGTTTATTAACAGTATTGCAAATGCACATAGCAAAAGCCTGGACTAGATGAAAAACAGACTTAAAAAGCAAACCTGTGCAGCTACAAAAAATGTAATTTAGACCCATAATGGGTCTGTTGGCCCATAATGAGAGGTATGAGCCTATGAGGGGGAGAATGTTGAGATCAATGCTGCTCAGGGAGATGTGCTTCAGCTCTGAAATGCTGACAGTTTAGAAAAATTTCATTTTTCCTCATGAGTGCCAAGTTTTAAAGTTTTCAATTTTAGCTTTCATCAAGAAATCAAATCATTGTCCTATTTTTTTTTTTTAAGGCCAGCATTTCTGAAAAAGACCTCAGGTTTTTGAGCGCTCCACTGGACAAAATACTAGACATTTCTCAAGTTTATCTTTCCATATCTCCATTATTGAGAGGAGAGATAAAGCAGCTACCTAACACCTATATGGCCATACTGCTATTCTACTATATCTCTCAGTAGGAACCCTCATCCCATGACCACACTTTGTGGCAAAGGTGACCAGTTTCATACACATATACTAGCTGGATACATATACCATATTTAATATGAATATGTTGCACTCCTGCCATGTCATACCTGCTTATAATTTGATACAAGCAGAGGCTTTTCTTCCCACATGTTCCAAAAAACTTATACAGCTTTCATGTACAGTCACACCACTGGAAAAGTCAGAAAGTATCTTCTGTGTATATAGGCATACACAAGAAAGGAGAGCTATTTCCCCTCAGAGAGAATGTGAAATAGCCCACCCAGCTAAAGAAAATAAGAAATATATTTTTGAACCTATGCTGAGTTTCAGAAACTAGCTGGGAGTTTCAGAAAGCTTATTTACTTATATAGTTCTAAATCCCAAGCTTGAATCATCCAAGGCACATGTGTTTTAGGCATTATTTAAGAACAGGCATTTCACAGACTTAAAATCAGGTACAAAGATAAGGGGAAAACTATTGCTGCTTTTGTAATATTTTGCATTTTCTTTTATGAGTGTGGCTACAAACGATGCAGTCCAGTTTTACACGCCCTCACACCGCACATCACATAAAGGGCTGGGCTGGAGACCCCTGCTCGCATGGCAAAGCAGTGGGAAGGAATGGCAGGGGCTTGGTTTGAAAAGGCAGGATTCCTGGCTGCTGGGAGGGAAACGCCTCCCCCAACTTGCCAGAAAAAGGAATTCAGCAGCTGGGGATGGGGAATGAATCAATTGCCAGAAATTAGGCCGCCAACTTGCTTCCCCATGTTCTTTCTCATTATTGCTCAAATAACCATTTGTACTCGCACCAGATGCTTGTTAATCAAGGCCAATTAGGCTATTTTGCTCAGAAAATTTCCAACCGGCAAGACAAATAGTTCAAATAGCACAGAGGTCAACCAAAGCGGGAGCACCGGTGACAGCTTCATGTGTGCTTAGCCAAATAGAAAGCAGACATGGCAAGGGCACGCATGTACAGTTCCCACGTGGATTGCATTGTGTATTTACCCCAGGGTAATAAGTTGTACCTGCCCTGGTCAGCCGGAGAGTTCAGACAGCAGTTCAGGTGTTTGTCTGTGCGTTGACTTAGACTAATATCGTATGCTGAGTTCCCCATCTAGGTTGCCCAAAATGTCAAGGTGAATCAGGCTTAAAGGTAATAATATTAACCAAGATCTTCAGGGGTGCTTTCTCAGAGGGGTACCCGGAGAAAAAGGTCAGGCCAGCCACTGCAGCAAGCCGTCCATCTGCGCTTTGCTGGGGGATTTCTCTCTCCCCTTTTGAAATCCCATGGCAACCATCCAACAACCTGACAGCTTTAAATCTTCTCCTGCATATGTCAAGGCAGGTTGGGAAGCCAGCAGGCTTGCTGTACTGCTCAGGATTTCTAAAATTTGTTTTTCGAGTGGCATATGGTAACGCAAAGTAATGTGATCAGCAGATACTGCTCTGCATATACATCATGGCAAGAGGGGGCACAGAAACACAAAGATCCCCAAAACCTGGCAATAAGGAAAGAGAGTCTGGGTCATGCAGAGATCTGCACCATGTACCAAAAGTTCCTATTTCCTACATGCCTTTTTTTTTTTTTTTTTTTTCTGAAGAGCTGGCTATGGGAAAAGGAGGGCCATAGATTTTCTATAGAGTTTCATTGTTTTCTACCTGGTACAAACACGTGGTAAGAAAAAGTTTTTAGGGGGTGGGAGAGCTGTGCAAACATAGACATAAACCACATCATTATTCCTGTTTTTACTTGAAATTGCCAATAATGAGAGTAATTCTCTCAGAATTCGTCAGTGAGTTTCAATTTCATACACTCACAATATATTCATGCTTGAAAATTACTTTTGGCTGATAAAAGGATATTAATACCTTATTTTATCATACTGTGCATTTTCTATTACATTAAATCAATAGAGCCATACATGACAATCGCAGTTAATACCAATATAACTCACAGGTACTTAGTCATTTCTTTTGGTTGATGTAAGCTCGTTAATGCACCTCTGTTTTGGCCTAAGGCCCCCTCCCTTGCTTTGCGGAGAGATTGAATTCACTGTTTATGTCTGTGTACTCTTATGCCCTTATTTTCAGCACAACAAAAAATTTCTTTCCTAAGCAGACCAAGACCACCCAAAGCAATTTCATTCAAGAACTGAGCTGTCTTCAGACATCAGTGGCCTCTCAAGATAAAAGGTCAGCATGTTAAGTCACCGCAGCCCAGACCCCAAATCTCTCCCCTTCTAGAAATGAAAGGCATTTTTAAGAAGACCTCCTGTGTGTAAAGTTGTTTGCATTTTTGTCCAACGGGATTGTTTGGACAGGACTGTCACAGACTTTGCGAGCACGCAGGCCACGAAGCAAAGGCATGCTGTCATGTTGCTCGCTGGGGGTGCCAGGGTATTGCTCCTGGTCCTGTGCCCAGGCTGGCACCCTGTGCCTCGCGGTGTGCTCCCAGGGAGGCTCAGGTGCCTGGGCCATTTGTCACCCCCACACTGGCAGCTCCTGATGGCACAGGAAGGGGTGAGGGACATCCTGGGGAAAGGGGAGCTGATGGGGAAAACTGGCTTCCTCCCCCCTGGGAGGAAGCACTCGGGCCACTCAGCACTTTGAAACATGCCCTGTATGTTGGCTGCGGGGAAGCAGCTGTAAAATTGGAGTTGTCAAGCCATGCAGCCTTATAAAGAGGCACTGCAGCGGGCCACCACCTGGGGAGTTCCTCTGGCCAGCCGCATCCTCAACAGTGTGCTAGAGAATGAAGTGAACGGGGACGTGGGTTGCATGTCTCTATCCCCACTCTGTCCTAATCAGAATACCAAGGAAAATGTCCCTGTGCACGAGGCACCGGTGATGCAGCAGCTCCCTGCCACCTTGCTGCCCCTATGGCACCCAGAGAGGGGCCAAAGGCTGAGCCAAGATGCAGGCAGGAGGAAAACTGAGCAGACAGAGAGGAGTTAAAATATATTGCATCTCTGCTGCTGATTTATCTGCTTATTCAAGGGAAAGGAATGAATATTCAGAAGTGGCTTCTAGAGGTGATTGCCCCACCACATGTGCATAGGCACGCGTATTTGCATGAACTTGTATTTACCAATGGACTCGCCCCAGGGAGGCTGGTGGTAAAATGACTGCGATATCTCATTATGGGTGTAAACTGAAGAATGTGCAGATTAGTTCCCAGAATATAGCTTGTAAAGCATAGATATCCATACGTATAACAATTCTGTTAGAGATAAAAGTAGAGTCCATATGTTGCAAGAAGTAAATAATCCCTTCCAAAATGCAACAATATGTAAAACACACAGCTGAGCGCTCACTGAAGATGACTTTCAGAAGATTTATCTTAAGCTACTTTTTTCACCACAGTCTTTAAGTGCCATAGCATTAAATCTTAAATTACTACGTGCAGCATTTGTGTGTCTTTCACTCCATTTCCTTTTTGGGGGGAGGTTCCGGCTGTACAAATCACTTACATATAATCACAAGTGTACCATCATGTGTTTCACAGGAATTGGGTTAAGAAATACAAATGAATGTTTCAGCATTGCAAGCAATGTGTTCTATTGAACTTTTTGCCAAATTTCCTTCTTACAGTATAGATGCAATTTTGGACCCTAGTTTAAAAAAAAATAATAAAAAATGTTAGTTTAGTTGTTTGTAGAATTAATAAATGCATAAAAATACACTTATTTCTAAATTCAGAGCCACATGATTGAAAAGATCCACTGTAAAATTTCCTATATACTTCATATGAGGACAGCACTTTGGTTACTTTTCCACGAAATAAATTTAAAGTTTATTCACAGAATTAGAAATTAATGTAATCTCAGTGAGAGAGAGGGAGAGGAAAAAAGTGAATTACATCTAAACTCCCTTAAAGCTGGGAAGACTGTAATTTAATCTTGTAATCTGATAAACCAAGACAAATGAGGCAATTGGCAAATAGGTATTTTAATCACAATACCTCTAGAAACCCCCACAAATAACAAACACATGCCAGATCTGAAGGACACATTCATTTCAAAGCACTGATTTAAGAAAAGCTGGCCTGTATGTGACCGACTGAATTACCACCATATTTCTGTGCTGTATGTACGTACGATTTTCAATTTCAGATCAGGAGCATTGCCTTTAAAAGTGGCAAAGGCAATATCCTAGCATAATCACAGCAGAAAGACAGTTTCTATTACATGCCAGAGTCATTAACCTCATAATTTTTTCATGGTTGTAAGTTAACCCCTGCAAGCTTTTGCTTTCAGCAGCTGCTACGTATTAAAACTTTCCTTGAATTTGACTAACCCTGTGAGCAGTTTCGTCTTATAGCAGGCAGATTTCTACGTCTAGCTTGGAGTCAGCATTTTATGAAACAGTTCCTATTGTTATGAAAATGTTTCACTGCCTTTTTGTTAGGTGCTTTTCTTTCTAAACCCGGCTGCTGCTGTCTTTGCATTTTTCTGTTCAAAGGTCAGGTCAAAGGTACTGAATGGTTGACCATGGCTATGTGGAGTGTAAGTGAACCCAAGAATGGCCTTTCTGATTGATCATCTATTTAAACAGTGAGAGTGTTATGCCTTTGGATTAAAACGTAACCCAGGGCGCTGGAAAACTGGAGCTACTGGCTGTTGGGGAAATATGCATAGAGGACTTTCTATTGCTCGCAGTGTTTGATGTGGATCTGAAATTCCATGTGAGTCTTTCAGGTCTTCTTCCCATAACCTCTGTGAATATCTTTCCCTTTGCTTCTTCTCTTGCACACATCTCATTATAAAATGATGTCTTTAATACAGTGCATCGGTAAGGATTTACTGTATCTGCACAAAAATAAAAGTTAAATGTGAAACAATTTTCAACACTACCTCCTAATTTAAGGCAATTAAAAACAAAATAAACAAACAAACAAAACACCCCACAGCCACCTCTAGTCTTTCCCTGAACAAAGGCTTTACTGAAGAAATTGGTTTGAATCTGGTTTGAGAGTTTGCAAGATTTTCATAGGTATGGCATAACATTCTTTTCAGAAACCTGTCCTTGTCAAAAAAAAAAAAAATCTATTCCACGTTTTATTCATGTGAGAATAGCTGCTCCTAATTTTTGCTCTTGAGATTTAATATAGCATGTTGCAGCATATGTAAAACAAAGACAAAATTTGATATACCCTGAGAACATCAAGCAGAATAAAGATCACTGCTAATGTTCACTCCCACCTTCTGCTGTATCATTACTTCTGCAGTTAAGCAGTTATAAAATAGCATCCGTGACACTAGTACCTATGCTTGTGCATTACAATATCACATAATGAGACCTACTTTGATGTAGCAACTGCTGTTTTGAACAGTTTCTTTTACTTCTGAAGACAGAATGGAGTCATTACCACCAGGCAGAGCATCATTTTCAAATTATTAATTTCAAAAGCTAGAGATGTCTCCAGCCAATTCCAAGCAGCTGGGTCTGGGACACAGTTAGCTAACATGGCATTTCTCACAGACTCTGTTGACATTTCTTTTTAACAGCCAATATGACATCCCTAACTCAACAAGCCTTATACTGAATACTAAAACAAAATGGGCTGCATCCTGGGAGAGTGAGGGGGCACACGTGTCTCCTGTTGAAGTCAAGCCATGAAGAAGTACCAAATATTTAATCCTGTTATCATGTTATCACTTTTATGCTGTTTCCAACATCACAGCTTTACTACTAAGGAGGCTCCAGGTTGTGGCTTAACAGCTGTATGTGCTGAGAGTGCAATTTTTGTCACTGTAGCTGTTTAAGAGGTCTCCATTCTCTGTAAAAAGTCATGCTGGATGACCATGCCCATACATTGCAATGCCCTTATAACACTGCAAGAAGCATGACATGTCATTCTGGTTTAGTGACATTTCAGGTTGCTTTTTTTGTACCAAACAGAAGACTCTACACAGTGTGAGGGATTGAAGGGTTGGGCTGTGTATATTTATGAACAGTGAGGGCATCTCTGAAAGATAACTAGCATTATTTGATTGTTTGGGTTTTATGACTCAGATGACTCTCCTACCTAAGCAGGTTGTGGCCATATTTTGGATTGGCATCCACAAATCATCACTTGCTTCCAGTCAGCTCCTGGCATTAGCACCTACTGGATAATCATTCATTTTTCAGACAAGCAATTTCATCAAAATTCATCTTGCCATAGCACAAGTAGTTAGCTGGGACTGAACTGGAAGAGCAGTTTCCCCAAGGGGGGATTTTGTGGAGGGAGGAAGTCTCAGTGAGATTCACCTGGACTGAGACCTGCAGCCTGTGAGGTGCCTGTGCCACACATTGACTGCTGAGAGCAGCTACCTGCGTTTGGTTTTTACCACAGGTGCACTGGGTAAGTGCGTGTTTCAATGACAGCACACTTTCTCTAGAGGCTACCTCCTCAGGCATGGTTAGGAAAAGCTTTCCAAGCCCTCCTCTCTGGATTCCTCCAAGCTCTCTTTTGCATCCAAAGAGGTGCAGAGGGTACTTGCTGCAAGAGCACTGCAGACACCAGCCCCTTCCTCTCTGCACATGCATGTGCATTGGCCTGTCTAACAGTTCAGAGCAAGGAGGACCCATGGGACCATGACTGAGTTCTTGGTGCTTCAGGGACATGAGGGATATCACTGTGACATTAAAATAAACTTTCATTCCAAAGAGTCTTTGGATGAAGAAAGAGTTGTGAAGTTGGTGTTTAGTAATTTTAGGTCTGAATATAACTGACTTGATCTTTGGTTGTATCTGTGTTGCCCATGTTCTGCTGCTGGGGATAAAGTAACGCTGCAGTTTTATTATTAAAAGACCATAATTTCAAAGAGAAAGGGACATTGCCAGCTGCAGTCTGTGTCTACCTAGTAATCTGAGGTTGAAAAAGCCTATAAGTGGTACAGTAAATAGAGCATATTATGTAATACATTCACTTATTTGACATTCTTCTGGACAAAACGTGGCATAATTCACAAATGGCTTAATGTTCTTGCTCACTTAGGATAAAAGGGCAAAGAAAACCCTTTCTCAGCTTCCTCAAGGCGGGCTGACTCCCAGTATTAGCGCCTCATTTGCCCTGGCTAAAGATAAATTACCCCATTACACTGCATGTCCTCTGCCCTCTGGCAGGGGATTAAGTAACTTCAGCTCGGGTGCACCACCAGTCATCCCTGTGCGCTTCTGCACCGCGGCTCGAACAACGTTCTTCTTATGCCGGCTCCGTATGTGCGTGTGTAGCTATTAGGCTAGGTCGTGGCCCCATTATGCTAGATGATATACATGTACATCATTAGAGACAACCCCAACTGAGACTGCTCGGCCGCCCTACCTGCGCCGCTTGTAACAGCTCACGCGGCCGAATGTGTTCCCCAGATGTGCGCCCCAGGACCAGGCGCTGCAGAAATGTCCCATCCAGCTGCCCTCAATGGGACTAATCGCATGCTTTCCTTAAAGCATGTGCTTAAATACTTTCCTGGGCAAGGGCCAGCACGAGCTGTGTCTTGCCGGACTGACTTAAACCCACACGGCTCCAAACATATTTGCAAGGTTTCTGCGGAGGTAAATCAAACCTCCAGGCTTGGATACAAAGTGAGCTCCGTTTTCCTCTCACCAGCCAGATGAATCCCATGGAAGAAACAGAAATCTACGGGATTTTCCACCCATGGCATTTTGCCCAGCTAAGCCCTTCTTAAGTCCCAGCATGGCTGTGGCTGACAGAGATGCAGTTAGAGCTGGACCCCAAAACTTTGGCAGGCTATCACTCCCTCAATATATGCAATTTCATCAAATATGAAATGTTTCACAAAACTCATCTGAGTTGGCAAAAATAAGGTTTTGGAAGAGAAACAGGAAATATTTATTATAGTCCGTTTTAAACATTTTACATGAGTTTTTGATGTCTCAATTTGAAAAAAAAAAAAAAAGGTTTTCATTTCAATATGAATTTTTTAAGTATCACTATTCAAAATTCAGAATGTCTGATCCATGATAAATACAGCCATTGCGGGGTGAGAAGGGACTCTCTTTCAGCACGAAGGATACAGTCATTCAATTTACTAGGGAAAGTCAGACAGGGTCTCATTTAGATATAATTTAATCATTTTGTCACACATATTCAGAGTGCATACACTCCAGAGAGTGTATTCCCAGAGGCAGCTGATTCACTCACTCACTCCCAGGGCTTGCAGGCGCCTGGTTCCCTCTCACCTCTGTCTAGAGGAAACTTTCGTGCAGAGACCCTGGGAGCCCTGATAACTCTAGCACAAGCCAAGGACTTAACAGTGTCCAGACACTCAGCTGCAGAGCTGAACCAAACTTCCCAGGGGTTTCTAAAACTCCCAGGGCTTCCAAGGAGCACGAACCCCCTCAGGGTTCCTGTCCTGCTTTGAAAGGAGCTGTATATTGCAGAAACTGTGCAGTTCTCTGAAGCTTCAGTGTCCCGTCAGCCAAGCCAATAAACTGGTGGGAAACCAGCCCATAGCAGAGGTCCTCTCCCAGTGACACCTGTCTGGGAAATAGCTTGCTTTCACCGAGCATCTTCACGTTGAGTTTTTTCCTTATGAACATTTGTCCGCTCCACAAATATCTCATCCAGCATTAACTGTTTTAAGGCTGTTTAAAAGAAAAAAAAAAGAAAAAAAGAAAAAAAAAGGAAAAAAAAAAAAGGAAAAAAGATTATTGACCTGCCTGAAAACATTGTTTTGTTTTGCTTTTCTCTTATTTCAAAGACAACTCACGCATTTGGGGGCGGGGGAGGAGGCAATTGCAATCTGAGCGGAAGACAAAGGTCAAAGTCTCAAAATCCTTTGCCAAATGGAACTGCTGCCCCGAATACAGCTTTAATCACAGTAGGACAATGTTCTTCTCTATTGTACCTTAGTGGGAGATCTCTGCTGGCACAAACAAAATAGATTCTCCTCAAAGAATGAAATGAGATGACAATGTAGATATTGTCTTTGAATGACCTCCAAAAAAATCAGGAAGTGAATACCAAACTTGGTTTGAAATGTACTTATTGTACAGACTGGGACAAGATAATTAGATGAAATATCCTGATTATACAATTCACCAACATAAAGTGAAACAAAAAATAGGAAATAACATGCAATCAACCCTATTCGTAGGTCTATATAGTATTTTCAATTTTTATCAAGCACTGAAGACAATGCATACCAGCAGTGTACTGCTGTATATTTCTGCAAATCTAGCAGTGAAATATTGTAAAAGCCTGATCTAATAGAATTAGAGTTGCTTTTCCTTTTCAAAATGCCGTGTCACTTTTTTTTGCAGTATCCTAATCACCTTTCTGTGATTATCTTTATTTTCATCAGCATTTTGTTTTCAGACATTTTAAGTCTTTTCTCTCTATTGAAATACTTTCAGACGATTACCTTTCTCCTTACCCTGTTATATCTGAAATTTTTAAGCATGGGTTTTTAAAGGCTAGTGTTGCTGCATACTTTCCTTTTTCAAAGCCTGGCTAGATGTGGGCACTGATCTAATGGTTCAATAGTGTCTTCTGTTGACTTTTTGTCCTAAAAGGAAAAAAACTCTGCCTTGTGGAAACATAAAGCAGTTCATCAGAGCTGTGCTCTCAAACTTTAGTGAGAAAATTTAGGAACAAAAGCACAATTTGTGGAATACATCTGTAAAAACTTGAAGCTTTTTTTCGTCTACTATTTTTTTCCTATTGGACCTAAGGAATTCTTTTCTAATTTAAGTAAGTGATAGCACTATCTCTGCTCTGCAGACTTGTTGACTTACTACTGTTTTATCACTTTCTTTTTCTTTAATTTTTGGATTAATTATACCACTACATTTCAGAAGTGCACAGCCTATTTTCAAACATAAGGTTTTGTTTCCCTAAACAACTCAGGTGTGAGAATACAAGGGGAAAAGGGCTGTTTCCATTAGCAACTCAGGGCTATAAGAATAATAGCAGTGTTGATAATGATGAGGCAAACTAAATACATCAGGTCTCTAACAGGAAAACTTCTGAAAATATCAATGAAAGTGCATACAGTTGACTTTTAATTAGCAGAAGGGCACAAAATGATGAGTAAATTTCATTGCCAGAATGCAATAGGAAATTGTTCTCTTCTGGCTAGTGCTCCAAATTCCCCTGAAGTCAAAACCAGGGGCTCACTGATGAGGTCCTTGCATTGCCATGGGTGTCTCTGTGATTTCATGAGTGGGATGAGAACAAGCCTGAACAGCAGGATGGGATGGTCCTGTCCATAAGTGCCCACCAGAAGAAGTCTGTGGTTCTTGTCTCCCAGGTTGTATGGAGGCAGTGCTACACTGGGAGGCACTGTTCTTAGCTGTTCCAACAGGTAGATGTGATTGTGGCTAAACCCCAGGACTCTTGGTGCAACCTGCCTCCCAGGTGTCTCTCCCTAAAGGCATAGATACCCTGAGCCCCCTCGCCTGATTCTAGAGTAAACCTCACCTCCCTGAACCTCTGAACTAGTACCTGCCCCACCTTTGGGTCCAAGCCATAGGAAGGTGTAAGGATAGCATATAAGTCCTGCATATGAGCTGCCTGCAATGCCAAAATAACAAGAAATGCAACTAGTGCTGCAAGGCCCCATGGTAATGTTAATTACTCTAAAGCAGCAGCATCTGGCCCCATTTCTGCTGGGTGACTGTTAGCATAGGAGCGCTCTGCAAAACAGGACTTTATATATAGACAGATAACCTCATAAACCTGTCTCCCTTTTACTATCTGTTGGTTTTCTATGTATCTGTAGAGTACTTGATTCTGGAACATTTCTGTGCAAATAGTTACTGCCAGGGCAAACTCTGAAACCAGATGGTTACACAGCAGATCTGGGAATTCATAGAGGTAGGTGAGTCACAAGAAGTTTTGGTCTGGGTGTTTTGTACAATCCAAATTTCCTATTTACTTTAATCTTTGGGTCATAAGGTGACAGAGATATTTTGCTATAGTTGCAGACATACCAACTTGAGATTTGCTTAGGGCTTCTCTTGGCAGTCACTCCCACTTGATCCAACTCTAAAGAGGCACCTAGTTAGTCAAGCTGAAAAGTCAAATATATCTTAATATGATACTCACCTCATCAATCCAATGTGGACTATTAGCTATACATGCTGATGTGCAAGTATAAAGAGAAATATCAAGACAGAGGACAAAACACTGTTATTAGTTTATGAATTTGTACCTTCAGTGATCATTTACAAGCCAAATAGAGCACAACCTTGAGACCTTTACATTCAAAGAAGAAATAATTCATTAGCTGAAAGCTCAGCTTGAGATAGTATGGTGGAGTGGAATAACTGAACCTGTTTCTCTAGACTCGAAAAACTTGCCCCAAAAGCTGGATTATCAGCAAGGTGCCTATGTCTATACCAGCATAGGCTGGGTCTGGTGAGAGTAGACTTGCAAACATAGCAAGCAGAAGACAGGCACACTCAAGTCCTTCTAACATATTTCTCTCCTTCCCTCCTTGCCCTTTTAACATTCACTCCTCACGGGGAGGAGATAACTCAGTGACACAGCTACTACGTAAAGCAGGAGTAATATAGTGCCTATGCATTATCCTATATTGATTTTCTTCCCTATCAGCAGCGTTAGCAATATTTCTGCTACCAGGATGAATGTTACAGTCTTTCTGTCCTGTTCACTGACAGTATATATTCCTGCAAGTTCTCTACTGTGGTGCCTGATTGGATTAATCCTTTGTAAAGTGTATTGATCAAAGCCTGCTGGAGCCTCAGGCTTCTAATATCTCTCCTGAAGAAGCTCATGATCAGGTCATCCTGGCTTCACATAACTCTGAACATGCAGAAGGATCTACAGCAGAAAAATAAAAATCTAGAACCCAAACCCTTGCCTTTCTCTGGAATTAAAGCATTCATTTGCTGATTTTAAACACTGCTTGGAATGAGAGTGAGAATACTTCCCAAAGTCTGATCAGGAAAGCTGAGGGTTAAAAGCTGCAGCAAGCAGAAGCTGTACAGGCTGCCAATTATTTCCAGCTGAGATTCCTATGTAAGGAAAAGGGCTGGTAGGCAAATAGGGATTGGTGTATTTGGAAGAGGGAGAAAGTTTCTGTTCCCAGGAGCTGGTGATTAGTCTAATATCTCTGTTTGGGCTCATGGTTGAGCTGAGTCTGCCAGAAAAAGGGGAAGACAGTTTGAGCGAATTATTTATCCTGAAACCCATTTCAGAAACCTTGAGGGATATTTTTCTGAGCTTTGTAGCAATATTATAGTGCTCTTAGGAGTTTAGAGAAACTGAAAAAGTTGCTCTCATGTTAACTGAGAAGATTAGGCTGTTTCGTCTGAGAGATCTTCTAGAGAGGGAAGGCAAGAAAGTTAATCGGAAGCAGCTTGTCAAAAAAATGCCAAAATGGTGGGCCTGATCTCAGTTGTTAGATTATACTATGATGAGGAATATTGTTATGGAGATGCCAATGCCCGCTGCCATGACTGCAAGGGGTCCCTGTGTGCCTGCAATACAACCTGTCCCCTGGCAGCTCTTCTCTGATCCTAGGGATGTTTTTCCCAGTCCTCACAGCCTCGTTTGGCCCCTGCAGCTTTCTTCAGCAGCATCTGCCAAAGGATGAAGTAACATCAAGGCACATCAGTTACTCTTCCAGGGAGGTGGGAGAGTATGCTGCCCTTGAGAGCACCCTATTTCCCTGTAGGGTGGGCCGAGGAGCTCCCCTCACCCATCTGTCTTAGGCTTTTGTGGGTATCCACAGCTCCAGGCTTTGAATACCCAGAGGGCCTGTCCTTGAGTAGACTTCACTCCTAGATGCTGCCTAGTAAATGACAGAGATGGAAATATCTAGATTATGAAAGGGATACAGATATGGCAAATCCTGCTGGTAGCTAAAGTTAGCAAACTGCTGCAAAATTCTTTTATTCTTCTATTCTTCTTTCAACCACTTACTTCTGTTAAAAGTACCAAGGACGGCAAGATAGAGTAGATAGATGCCAGGAAATGTGCTCTGTGATTATGGGCTGGTACCACTGTCCATTTTCCTCTGTGATAGATTGATAATACCTGTTAAATTTAGCCTTGAATTTGCCTACATTGACTGTCAAGCATCTTGTCACTTCAGTTTTTGAGAGTTATGTGCATCGGAGGTCATGGGAAGAGTTACCAACATCAAAGAAATACTTTGATATTTCTATTTGCTGTGAATATTTTTACTTACTGCATCTTTCTCTACTCTTCTACTTGCACATGTGCAGATGCAGAGTTAGCATCTCTCTGAGACTGTCTGAACAGGCAGAAGATGAGCTCGGTGCAGGGCTCGCTGCAAGACAGGAGAAGGCATCCCTGCCAAGCAGGGTAACAGTGGAAGGACCGCAGGTGGCAGGTACTAATGTGTTCACTGTGTCTGTCACTAGAGATTTCCCTGCTTCAGCTGGCACAGATTAAGCAGTGAGCGTTAAAGAGCTCAGAAACCAGAGCTCACACCCACAGGAAGCGTCCTGCACTGGTGCTCATGAATCCCCATAGTTCTGATTTAAGGCTTTATTCCTTCTGTAACAAGACTGAAAATACTGTGGCTCATGTTTTCGCGTGTGTTTAATTTTAAATGCAATTATCTCAGTCCTCTTCTTCGAGTAACTTGTCCACAACATTACCATCCCACAGAAAGCCCACGCTGACATAAGCATTTCATAAGCACTCCAGTAGCTCACTACATGCCTGCCTGGTGCAGAAACATTTGGGAGACAGGCACAAAGCCACAACTTGCCTACAGACACTGGCTGCCATCACTATTCAGAGAAAACTGGAAAAGATGTTGTATTGTTTTCAAGTCATTCTAGTTGACA
The DNA here is from genome assembly GCF_040182565.1 of Anser cygnoides. Taxonomy (NCBI): domain Eukaryota; kingdom Metazoa; phylum Chordata; class Aves; order Anseriformes; family Anatidae; genus Anser; species Anser cygnoides. The sequence continues at coordinate 35,264,262 of NC_089874.1, read as the reverse complement.
TAGGAAAGCTTCACAATATAAGGTTCTGAACACAGAAAGAAAATCAGTGTTGTCCTAAAGATTGCCCAGTCACATCAGTGGGACAAATGGAAGTTTTTGCAATTATCCTCTGGCCGTCTCTGTTTATCCAGAGCAATATTTGCCATCTTGTGGCAGCAAGATACTGAGCTGCTCCTCAGCCATGTAAAACAGTTATACTCATCTGTGAAAGGCAGATATGAGGATGGTAAAATGTTTCGTGCATTTTAGTGCAACATTAATGAGATGAAGTGTTAGATTCAGGCACAATCTCAATGAAGTTAATGGCATGAGGTCACCAGTCACATTACTTCCAAACCAGCAGACTTGTCAGAACAGGCTGCTCCTAGAAGCTGCTTGGTCTTTGAATGTCTTTCTCCCTCCTTCCTATTTCTGTAAAATAAAATAAAAAGCTTTAATATATATATATTTTTGTAGCCTATTTTACAAAATGCTCTGCTATGGAAAAGTGGAACACCTGAATTTTACAGGAACTCCACTGGTTTTGTGCATTGTTACAGCAAGTCTCAGAGCTGCTTCTAAAAAAGGAGAAGCACAGAACCAAAAAAAAAAAAAAAAAAAAAAAGAAACTAAAAGAATGAATCTCCGGAGGTGAATTGGAGCTGAGCATGAAAATAGAAATACTTCCAAGTCAGACACAGATTCAAGACTCTGGGGCTCAAGCTGTACATCATGTCACTTGCCAGAACAGCAAGGAGTTGTTTAATGAACTGAGATTTTGGTAGGTAGCCTGAAAGAAAAGGAAATCACAGAGGATTTCTTTTTTTTTAACAAGTTGTGAGAACCAGAAAATCTTCCCATACTCATATATGTTACAGGCCTGTGTAATCCTACTGAAATCAAATGCTTGTGTGCTTGAAGTTAAAGCAATTGCACTTGTGCCTTTGTGGATCAAGGCCAGAGAGTCCCACACCTTGCTGAACGATCTTGAAGCAGTTTCCTTCTCTAATTTGGCTCCCCTAGCATCAGAAAAAGCTCTCACAGGTTGTCATCACTGCTTAGCAGAGCTTCTTTTCATGGCTAATATGATGCTAAAGAAGAGACGAGTTGTCCTAGGAACACCTCAGTGCATTAAAGCTAATATGATGAAAGGAGACAGGCTTAATCTGAAGAGAGCCACAGCCACCTCCACCCGGACTCTAGCTGTAAAAGAATATAGCATGTCTGTGTTAAGGCACATTAGTCAATGAGTCAGTTCTGGAAGAGAAAAAAAAATTATTATTTTTGGTTTGCAAGAGCAAGAGGCCTGCCAGATCAACAGAAAAGAAACCAGACTGGTATCACTTAAGTTTGTAGACAAGGGAAAAGGGCATATAAAATTTTCCACAAATAGGCTAAGATTGGTTACTTACTCTGCAGTATAACATACAGGAAAGGGGTTCTCCTACTTACACAAGCCTGCTTAATTAGATTACAGACACATTTAGGATTAATTATTCCCAGCCCATAGGAAAGATGGAGAAAAAATATTGCAATAACAGAGAAAAGCATTTTGAAAATATACTACTGTGTTTTCCCTTAGATGAAAAGAGACTCTAACCCATCCCCAGGCAGTCAGTTCATTACTGCCCATGTTTGATTTCCACTACACCGTTAACTTGACAGTAAAACATGGCATGAAATCTGTCACAGGAGCAGAGTCGCTTTGTGCAGGTCTAAGTGGGTTATGTGTCCATCCTCCCTGTCGCCACAGTGCCCATTACAGCTGGGCTTCTCCAGTAAAACCAGTGTATCTACAATGCCTGCCTGTTTGCCTGAGGCTGATAACAGCACTCTCTGAAACTGCATCACAGCTCCAATGCAAAACAGTTATTACCTCTGTCCTCTGCTCTGGAAGGGTTTGTCATATTAACACGTCTCTCTTTGGGACTGTACTGTTAAGGAGTATTCTCTGGCTGGCTGGTGAAAAGCCAGCGGTTTTTGAACAAGCAGTCACTGTTACAGCCAAGGTTTGGTGCATTGGGAACTCTATTCCAGCTCCCCAAAACAGCACTTTAGAAGAAGCCCGTCTCACATGGGGTAACAATCCCACGGTGCATAAAAGATGTGTTGTTCTGATTACTGTACACAGAATTTTATTAATAACCAGACTAGGCGCCCTTCATTGAGGTCAGCCCACCACCAGGTTCACCTTCAGGCAAGTTGCTCTTTATTTTCATTGCTTCTACTCACAAGAAGCAATTAAAGAAAGAAAAAGGGGAAGAAGAAAAGGGGAAGTGATGGTTCTACTCCATGCTTGTTTGGGATGGCAACCATTGCCAAAAAGAAGGGAAAATCCACTGTCCAGTTTGGCTTTTCTCATGCATTTGGTCTGCATATATAATATATAATGTAATATATATGTTAGTTTGCTACTTATCAAGCAATCAGAACTGTGCCAGACACATGGCAGAGCAAAACCCTTATGAATTCTACCCAGAAGGGCACACGATTTTATGGTGGCATGACACATGCTGTGTATGCCTGTTCAGAGGCTGTTGGTTACTTCTCCTACCTACTCAGTTACCACACAAATTTCCTTTCCTGAATACAAGCCCTTAGAAAACCTGAGTGGGTTAGTTAAGTCAGATAAAACAAAAAATAAAATTAAAAAAAGAAAAAAGAAACTCAAATGAAAATCCGGTGTCTTAGCTGTAGATACTTATGACTACATAAGAAAATCTTTCTCAGACAGCAAAATTTACATATAGTTCAGCTTCACCACCTTTCTTGCATGTGAGTTTCCTTAACAAACTCCTGGGCTTGAAAAAGAGACTTATGTTTTTCTCTGGTCAGAGGGAGTTACTTCCAGAGCCAGATAAACAGAAAAGCTGAGATATCCAAACCAAGTTTTGTTTCCTTGCTCTCTAATGGTTTTGGCCTCAAGTGCTTGGAGGGAAAATAAAAATCTGCCAGGTGATAGTCTTAAATCAGGGAGACAAGAAAGCAAAGAGGACACAAGCTGTCCAAAAACAGTCAGGAGCCACATCAGCCTGTTCTGGTTAAGTGCAGCTGGCTGGCCCTTCGAAAATCTCACTAATACTCTGCTGGACTCTAATGTCTGTGTTAATCATGTATCCCTAGTTTAAAAAAAAAAAAAAAAAAAGTAAATCTGCAAAGCATACTCTCTTTTTATCATTTCAATAAAAAGATCAATTGATGATCATGAAAATCATTGATTTTTCATGATTGATGTTTTTTTGATTTACATTTCCCATTTTCAAAGATATTCAGCCTGATCCTGCTGTCTTCTCCAACTGCTTGAAGCATGAGCATGCCATCAAAGTCCCTGAAGTTTCAAAGCCTGGTGCAATTGAGATGGGAACCAAGCCCAAGGATAAAATTCCAAAATTCCACTTACATCACTACTTTGAAAGGCAGAATTTACCACGTGGCTAATTTAACACAATGTAACCCCAGTTTTTTTCCCTGATGTAAACCCTGATTTACACACACATAGAAGAGCTCATTCCACCTCTGGATGTTTTTTTTTTCTTCCAGGATCCTGGTTCATGAGGAGAGGTTAAAGAGATGAGGAAAGGGAAGAGGAAGGAGTGTAGTTAAAAGGTTTCCTTCAGATTTTTATTGGCAGATAAAAGTAGAATCCCCACTGAAACCAGAAATGATGTATTTATTGGTGAAAAGGTCAATTAAACTTTATAGTCACTAGTACTCTGTTAAAAAAAAGAATAAAACTCTAACAGATAAATTAAATAATAGGTTTACAATGAAGGCAAAAAATATTACCATTTGCGCTGTCAATCAAAGCATGTGTTTGAATTCTTCAGTGAACTGGAACCGCAGAAAGAAAAAGGGATACAGGAGCATTATGGGAATCGAGACAGTAAATTACAGGAGATATATTGTTGTGGAAACTATATTATTTCTTAAAATGAATTCAACCTTCTTGACCTACCTCTTTTCTTCAAAATTTCATCTCTTATATATGACCACTTCTTGGACCACCAGGCTAGAACTCAAATGCCTGAATCTGCAGCATGTTTAAAAAGATGAGAAATGACAAATACGTTGACAAATTATTCAAGCCTGGCCATTTGTGTAGCACGTCATGCATTCTGATTAGACCTCCCACTATTAATGGTGGTAGTGTGTGAGGCCCAGCAACCCAGTACCCTTGGTTTTGCAGGGGTGAAGGTTTCGCGGTCAGGTGAAGGCTGTAGAGGTGTGCAGTGCTGGAGCCTTGTCTGCAAGGTGGAGAATCACCTCTGGGGGTGGACTCATAAGATCAAGGCAAACCAGACCTTTCCATGTGGTAAAATGTTTTTCCAGTTCCTGAAAAAAATGGAAACATTTGTGTGCAAGTGAAATTCTGTGGAAAATGGAGGTTCGATAAAATGTTACTTTGGGTCAGTCAAAACTTTCTGCTGTTATGAAATCAAAGCATTTTGGTCCAAGTTTGCCCTTTGAAAACTTGTCGATGTGCTTTTGTGTGAAAATAATTACAATGAATTGCATGTGGGAAAAATCATTTCCAAATGAAAACTGAAAATATTCCATTCCAGAAATACTCATGTGGGCCACTTCAACCTTATGGGAATGCTTTGTTTTGGGACAAGAAGTTCTGGAAACGAAATACTGCCAGATCTGATAATTCTTTTTTTTTTTTTTTTTTTTTTTCCAAAACATGGTTAATAAGAGAAAAAAGTCACTTTTCACTGAGAAGAAACCTAGGTTGCAAAATAGAGCATGGCTGTACTTTGCTGAGCTTGAGCAATAGGATCTGAACCTGACTTTCAGGACACGGCGTTCAGGTGGGATCGAGTGCAGCTAAGGTGACACCAGGCGAGGATCCCGGTCCTCGCAGTTAGTTAACGAAGTGAGCACTTGCTGTTGAACTCAAGAGCCTCTCAAGGAATCAATATTATATTTGTGTCTCGGTGGAGGTATTTCAGAAATCTAATCCAAGCTTGAACCGATATCATTTTAAGACTGCAGGCATTCTGTCAGTTGGATACAAATGCCGTAAGCGATGTGTGGATTTTATTTTAATTGGCTGTTTTAAGGTACGGAGAGGCAGATCTCTGTTTTGCTGGAGGCAGCTTTCTTTCCTTGTGGGGACCACGCTGAAGGCCAAACTGCCTGTGAAAAAGCAGGTTGTGGTCTGCAAAAGAAGGGGTGTTTCCCTGTGCCTGGCCACATCGATATTTATTCATTTTCGATTTACTGGTCAGCTGTCTAGGGGAAAGTGATGAGGCATTATCTGTGGCAATGCGACCTCCAGATAGGCCATCAGATTAAGATAAATTTCCTAATTTAAGAATTATTTTGATGGGGTGGGAAAGGGCAGCTCAGTTTTGTCACCCCTGCCAGGAGCCCCCCGGCATGCACGACTGCCCTCTTTGTGGAGGACATTAGCTCTCAGCCATTACTGCAGGCAGAGCAGCTGCAGCAGCTTAGCAACCCCTCCTCCCCCCACGCTCACACCGCCGGACCATTTTAATTGCAACCCATGGCTTAAAGTCTTCATTAATTTCTCCCCAAGCCCTGCCTCCTCCTCCATAAGATCAGCAGCTTGTCTCCCTGGCCGGCGGAGCAGCGAGGAACATCTGCAGTTCAAATGTGATGCATATGCAAGAGCGCCCTGGGGATTAAAGGTCAACGGGCTCCTCCAACACCCAGGACCCTCTCTCCCTCGCAGGGTGTCTGGTGTCTTTTACATCCCATTGTTCAAAACCCTATACTTCCTGCCAGGGCTTTTTGCCCGTGCCTTCAGCCCAACTGCTGCACGGCTCGGGCGGCGCGTTGGCAAGCTGGCTGGAGCTGCCCTCCAGCCCGCGTGCGCTGGGAGCAAATAATCGGGTCCTTCCCTCAGCCCCTCATTGCACAGCCCAGCGAGGGGATGGCTACAACAACAGCTGCAGTGCTGGTCTTGCTCGTGACAAATGGTCCTGTCACTCTCCTTATTGATTAGCAGTGTTATGACATTTCCCTTCAAAAACACAGATGTGGCACGGGCAGTGACAGGAGCACCGCTCTGGGAGGAACATAATGTTTGCTGTTGTTCCCGTTTTCCTCTCCGCATCTGTTCGTATCTGTGGTGATGATGGTTTCATGCGCTGACTGTTTTATCAAGAAGCAGTGGGAGCAGGTGAAACCTTTGCCTGGGTTAAAGGCAAATACGCCTTGTCACATCAGGGGGCCGAGCCCTGTTCTCCCCCACCCTGCTCCAGTGAGCAGGGAGCTGGCCGAGGACTTGGTCAAGCTGGCGTTTGCAAAAGAGGGCGAAGGTGTGCTGAATCCATATATTTTTCCTCAGTACAGGCATAAGGAAGTGATCTCTTTCTCTCAAATATTTAGAGGTCAAAAGAGAAATTTAGGAGGTTCTCTCTATTTTTCATGGCGTGAAGTAGAGCAAGTTTTTTTTCCCCAACCATACAAAATATGGACAATTTAATCCTAAAATGGTGTAAACCCTTTTTTATCAGTCTGCAACATCTAATTCAGCTTTCAGTGAATGCTTTGCAGTGCTTCACAGGGAAACTAATTAGAGTAAAAGTGGTTACCTTCCAGTCCTAACAGCTGTTCCTTGGAGGCTGAATTACAGTACTGTGCATGATCTGCATTAGGATGCCTGGAAATTCCTGATAAGCATGGCATTTATTGAGTTGGTTGTTATATTTAAGGGATCTTTATACCTTTTGAGTGAGAAAAAGCAATGCCAGCATGTTCAATATCATCTCTTCTCTAGACCAAAGCTCTTACAGTGCTAGTGCAGCTGAAATGTGCTAAGCCACAAGCCTGATTTACATGAACTTGAAGCAAACTAGATTAGCATGATTGTATAGGCATTACTGTACACAGTACACTGGTAATGAAAAGCATGTTTCGAAATGTCTCTTGTACAACTTTCAGCATATTTTACAGCCAAAAGAAGAGATCTAGTCTAGAGGGAAAAAAAAAAACACAACAAAAAACATGCTTTTGACCCCCCAGGCAACATGATGTAGATTAATATGAGTTAAATGAAATGTGACCAATTTGTAAGACATTTGGTTTGTATCTTGAGAAATTGAAGACAAGATCATTTTTCCTTGCAATCAGAGTAAGCCTTAGGCTACAAGCTCTTGTAGTCTCTACAATTGCCATAGGCCTCCTCTTTTAATATATTGGTGTATCCTCGAATATGTCTTACAACTTTCATAGTCCAATGATGTGATAGATTTGCCAGTATGATACTTCTGTTGCCTTTCCTCGGGAAAAGCCACCATTAGTCGTAATGTGTGCTTATAGCTTCTGTGAATTTCATCAATTTCTGTGTAATATTTTGCCCACAGCTGTTTATTTATGCAAGAAAAGAGGTGCAGTAATCTATATCCTATAGTGTATGCAGGGATTATACAGCAAGAAAACTGTTTTTCTGCCAAAGGTTCATCAGTGTTTCTGAAAAAGGTTGTTTCAGACTGGCAAATGGCCAGTAAAACATGGGTCTATTCTGGGTTTATATTAACAGGAAAATCTCAAAATAATGAAGTTTTCAGCATTTTATTAATGATCATAAAAAACTCTTTGCAGTTTTAGATTTGGAGGTAAAAACTTTTAAGAGATTTCCAAAGCAGGTTGTAAAATGTTATTCCCAGTAGATAGCTGGTCCACAGACAAACTGGTCACACAGAAACAGTAATCAGGCTTTAAATACAGTCCAAGAGCTCGAAGCCCATGTAAAAAGTTGGACTTCTCTAAAATTCATCTCCTTTATCACATCACGACACCACCTTCCCATGCCAGCAAAGAGCATCTCAAACTCACAAGTTCACCTTAAGCCTCTGTTCCACTCTTTGCAGCTATAAGTCAGGAAAAGGTTTCCTTTGTTTTTCACATGACCTAAAGAAATTGCCCCAAATGCACAAATCCAGCAACTAACTTGAATATGACCTTCAGCTTTATATACTTAAGGAGAAAAATACCTATGATATGCTTGGCAGTCTTCCACTTGGGTGTGTGGGCTATATCATTCAGGAACATTTGGTAGCTATAACAACAAGATGTTCTGTAATTGTTAAGCTCATTTGTTTGAATAGTGGACAAGTAGGGACAAATGGAGGTCGCTTTTCACTTATTTATTTATTTCAGAATTAAAGTAGGAGGACTGAGAGATGGACAATCAGGCACTCGTGGTTCCAAATGCAGAGGCAAGGGGCAAAGCTCATCCAGGAGCTCTTCGCACCTCTGTATGCCACCTTCCATGCAACTGTTAATTCAGAGCAAAGAAGAAGTAGCAGCCATGACCAAGGGAGCAATAACAGCATCCAGGAAGTTCTGCTTCGGTCCTGGCCCCATATCCTAACTGGATGCTGTGTTCTTTGCAGAGCTCTGTAACACAAAATACAGTCATTTATTCTTGGCTTTACAGGTAGCAGGGGGACATATTTTCTGTGATACTTTGGGACATACATATTGAAGAGAGAGATGTGGGATTGTGGTCTCAGCTAATGACTCCTTCTTCAACTTTGGATGCACAACAGGAGAAGAAGGCTCAGCATTTTGACTGCACTACTCTTGCCAACTTCTTTACTGTGCTAGTGGCTACAGGGTGATAGCCCTCACAAGCCGTACTAAGCCAGCCTTAGTCTCTTTTATACTACTGGAGTTTCAGTGGCATAGTAGGTGGTTTAAAGATCAGATGGAAGACAGATCTGTAAGACATACCTGTCCACAGAGAAAGCACAAGGGAAAGGAGTCTTCATCCTTTTTGACGTCTGGTATTCTCCACAAATCTTATTGCTTTAAGTAGGGCTTCTAGGAAATTAATGTCCTTGTATGATCACAGATTAGTTTGATTTGAAAGGGACTGCTGAAGGTCACCTAGTCCAATCTCCTGTCCAAAGCTGTGCCAGCTTCACAGTTAGATCAGATGGTTCAGGACATTGCCCAGGTGGTTTTTAAAAATGTATCAACCAGAATAGCAAGGATTTAAATACACAAAACTATACATAGTGTTTTACTGTTTGTTGCAGGTTTTGTTTTGGTTTGGTTTGGTTTTGAGTGGCTCAAACTGTGATGCGTTGCCCAGGAAGATTCAAATAACAGTATGTGGTGCCACAAGCTTATTTGTATTTGGTCTTCCTGAAAGCATCCCAACTGGAGCAGTGTATCTGCACTGAACTCAAAGGGCCACAGCTCTTTATGTCATGGCTGGATCTGGCCTATCCCACCCAACATAGCCATTCAACCCTTTATTTTCCACACAGTGTCCTTTTTCCTCTCACCCCATTTCAGGACACAGCCTCCAGTTCTCCAGGGAAGCAGCCCTACCCTGGGCCCATCAGCCTGATGAGGACAGCGGGCTGCTCATTGAGGGCATGGGTTAGGCAGGAATTTTCTTTTCCCTCCTGCTCTCCAGCCGGAGATAATTGCAGAACTGATGGGCTATCTCTCCTCTAAGTTCAGCAACAAAGCCTTGAAGCTTGTAAGAATAATTCAGCCACAATTAGCATTGGTGTGAAGCCAGGGCCTCCCACAGATGAGTCTGCCTGGTCCAGTGCAGAAGCTACGATCTCTTTAATGATGGGAGGTTTGACTAAATTAAAGTTGACCCTCAGGCTTCTGGCGGCTAAATTCCAGCAGTAACCTTCCCTCCCACCCATTCCTCTGGAAAAATCCTACCAACAACAAACTACAAGTGAGAGGGGGAGGAAACTTCTCTGTTGTTAACCTTTACAGGACAGTGGATGTGTCCAAATCAGACAAAAAACATGATGTCTCCCGCTGAAGTGCCATAAATAGTGCTATCTCCCAGTGTGATCTTTGAGAGAATCTGTTTTGGGGAAAGAACAGAAGAGGAGTCCTAAAAACAGCGCGTGAAAAATGATGAAAGTTGCTTTGAAGTGAGTCCGAGAGCTGCAGTGCTTTCAGCAGCTTCCCCTGGAAGCCCTTGAAATTCTATCTGCAATAAAAGGTACCAAAAGAAAACAGCTGGCAGGAGCTGTTAAACTGGAAACAATATGCAGTTCAGAAGAGATAAATAGGATGGGCACAGAGCAAAGTGAAAAAGAAGGTATGGATCTGTTATGTGATGGAAACAGCCCCAGCCATCCTGGGCTGAGACTGCCTGGCCAGGGAAAACGGGCTGGGAGAAAACAGATTTAGTGCTCAGTTCTCATGGGAATGTGAGTTTTGCTTTGGCCTGAGGGACAGGGGTGTCAGATCTGGTCCCCCAATTCTTCACTGAAGAAGAAACCTTGGCTTGCATAGCGGAGATGAGATTCTAGGGTTTTTAGGTTGAATGACACTGCCAAAGCAGAAGCCAGCCTTCTGTGCTAACATTTCTCTGGTACCTGAGCCAACAGCAGCTGGACTGGGAGCCACTTCCCAGTTTTAGGATAGTGAGGCTTTCCTCTTGCTAGCTGGGTAGTAATGTTCTGCTACTGAACAGAATGGGTCCAGTCCTTGTGCAACTGTGAAGCAATGTCAAGGCTGTGACCAAATACACAGCCTGCTTTTGGCCTCATTGATATCATGGTCTTTGGAGACAAACTAGTAAAGGACTAGCATCTGGGACAGAATGGGATGCCTCTCTTTGTGCAGTGCAAAAAAGAATATGGGTAACATGAGTGTGCATGGACCTTAACCTGTTCTGATTTGGAGATGAAAATCATAGATATTGTCTTAGTTTCTAAATAAGTTCTGTAGATCTCTACTGAAAGGACTGAGAGCAGAATATGGCCACAGGAGAATGGAGAAGAATCCAATTGAAGACACATCTCCCACTCTCTGACTTCCTTTTGACTCTGCCCTTGCAATTACTGATGGAAAGTGTCTGCTTAGAGACCTCTGCTCACAATGGAGAAAATATTAATCAAAACTTTTGCCTTGTCTTTACAGATCCACTTCAGATCAGAAGCATTGCTAGGGGAAAATGATTACTCAGAGATGTGGTGGGAGTGGAGTGGATGGGACCTGAGTCACACTTTTCATCTACTTTCATTTCTAATTTACACAATTCTCATTCTGCTTAAAGCCACGGAGCAGCTCAGATGTAATAATTTCTGTAAGGTCCTGTGCTACAACCATTAGACTCTCACAATATTAGGGCAGAAACTAAACTGTATCCCACACAACTCCATTGATTTTCCAGGCATGTGGATTTTCAAGCCAACACATTTTGGAGGCCTATTTATTTTTGAGGACCTGGACTAAAACGACTATTCAGAAAAGGACTCAGACATTCACACAGTCCCTGTATCTCTAAGTGCTTTGATACATCTGAGGTTGCAAAACTATTTCCCACTCGCACAAGCTTTACCATGTAGCTCCCCATAAAGTCAATGGGCATCCCTCTGCTTTCTTTAATAGATCTTGGATTGGGTGCTAAAGAAAAGAAATTCAGTCTATCTAATGCATGTGTGCAGATACTCTCAAAATTGACATGTCAGGAACACAGCTTGGAATGGGTGAAAGTTAAGTGCTAAATAGGTCCAAGAGTCAGGGGACTGAAGCTGTCACCAGTAATGGAAAGGTGATTCCAATAAATAGGAGTACTAGACTATATATTATAAAATTTCATTTTCTCTTAAAACTTAATCCTCTGGAATTTAATAAATCTTTGACCTAAAGGCTTTTAAACAACTGAATGAAATCTGATTGTGAATTACAATCTGACTACACAGTTCTAGATCCAGAAAAGCTATAGAGAGACTGTTATTGCCAATTAAGTTCCACAGCTTTTACAGGCAGATGCCTGTAGACCAATAAGATAGAGTTTGTTGGAGTACAGTTTTCTTATTTTAAAATTCTTCACAATTCTTAGAAGATTTTAAGAGAACAATTGGCATTTTTTTCTGCCTGCATGCAGGTAGCTAGCTATTGCTCTGAACACAGATACTGAAGATTTTCTGTTCATCATAAATGTATAGCTTGGACAAAGTAACTGCATATACTCTTTTAGTGTTTGCATAAATTTTTAGTATTAATTTTCATTTTATTGTCTTTGCACCAGGTCACATGACATTAGAATGTCTCATAAATTAAATATATCAGGATTGAATTTCCTTTCACACTTCTAGAGTATTAGCTCAGATTTTCTCTGGTATAAGTGCAAATGGGATTTGCATTTTTAAATTTTCATGTTCTAATATAATTGAATACGTCTCTGTTTCTTTGCTATAGGAATACATAAATTATGTGTTTACAGCAATGCGTAGAAATCCTAAACTAAAAACCTGCAGTAGAAAGAGGAGAACACAGCAGTCCTTGAACCAACCTCCCCTGTACACATCTGCTTTGTTCTTTCTCAACTGTCCCCCAAACAACATAATTCTCATGTTAATCCTTTAACTCATACTTCATCTTTGTTCTACTGAGAAGTTTTGGATTTCTGTTAGCATACTTTTTCACCACAGTGCAAGCCAAAATGAATGTGATTTTTAAAGAGGATCCAATGATACTACAGCATAGCAATGAGCATTCTTCATGCTCCCTCCCAGCCCAGGGCAAGATTGGGTTTGTACAGGAGCTGGTCTTCACTGCCACTGCTGATCCAATGCCTGCTGTCCTTGAGATCTGGCTGCACGTTTGATTTTTCCCTCCTTTTTTTTTCATATGGAATCAGTAACATATGTGAGGAATTGAACAACTAGTTCCAATGTGTGATTTTGTTTGTTTGCTGTTTGTCCACCATGATTTTCAGCTTACCAGACATTATTAGAGTTTGAGCCTATGAGGACTTCTTTGGCCCGCTGCAGGAATAAAATCAGTGAGAGTTTCATGCACTCAGCAAATTCTCAGCATCTTTTGAGATGCAGCCTAGTCTTCAATCTTCCTGACGTTTTACGCAGGACTCAGTAACATATTGAAGGTACAGTTACTGAAAACCACAGAAATTCTGTAACGCCGTTTAGAGTTAGCCACATCCTGTCCACCCAGTGACAGCTCTTTGTTTTCCATCTGTCACTGGGAAGATTACCCCGAGGACAGGAGCAACCAGCTCCCCACCACCTGCACCAGCGCTCACTGCTGCAGCTGCTGCTGCCTGCGCTGCTCTCACTGATCTTAACACGGACACCAACCCCAGAGCCACTGCAACACCAAAATCCACACTTTTCTCCCCCCAGCCAAATTTAATTGGATAAATTAACGCAGGTAATAACTGCTGAAGCTCAAGACACCTGAGGAATAGCTGAGCACATGCAAAATGACAAATGCAAAGCAACAGGGGACATATCTTAATGTAACATTTCCCCCTTAAGTCACCATTTGAGTCTTAACTCCTGAAGCAACCTCAATATATGCTGTCTCCTCACAAGTGCCCTCTGGCAGGGAACAGCCTCTGCATGTAGTGTCTTTGTCTAATTGCATTTTTGCAGAGGGGAGTGAGGAGAAAATAGAGAAAATGAACTAGTTAATTCTATCGTCAAAGTCTGTCATGGGCTGGAAAGTGGAAGAGAGCCGAGTCCTTCCTGCTTTGCTGAGCTGTCTTGTGTAGGATGTGAAACGCTGCAGTCCTGGCAAGTAAACGAGCGTTAAAGGGCAGGTTTCGGTTAGCTGCTCACAAGTGCACACACTCACTGGTGATGGTTAATGTGACTATCATTATCCCCTGGATATACTCGGTTTGCTTTCACACACAGGTTATTTGTTGATACATGCAAATGGGTGAGAGGCAGGGAAGTCTTGCAGGACACAGGTTCTTTTTGCTGACTCGTTAGAAGTACTTCTTACCAGCTGAGGCTTTAAACCATTGTCCTTGGCCAACACTTAACAAAACTTTTCTATACATCTGTGTTTTAAATCCTTTTAACTCAAGAACACAAGCATATTAAAAAAAAAGCATGCACAGTATCCTGCTGTATAACTCATGACACGGGCCTGCATTTGGTGTCTTACCTCTCAGCTACATCTTCATCTTTTGCTTTTCTTACCGTGTAAAACATGCCCTAACCTCTGTCAGAGGCTAAAGCAGCCAGAAAAGGTGGCCGTCCCCCTAACCTCTGTCCCAGGAGGAGGCCTAAGGAAAGGCACAGCCTCTTTTAGGAGGCTATGACAGTGCTGCAGCTCTGGGAAGGCAAGGGAAGACTTTGGGAGACGGAAGTCTACCTTGTTCGGGCAAAGTGCCTGGGCTCTGTGCTAGAATAAAGACTCTGCCCCAAGACAAGGTTGTGCCATGGGTACTGTTTAATAAAAATACTAATTATTGCAGGAAAATATGGGATGATGGTTATTTCTATAGAGGTGATTAAAAATAGCCTTTTTTATTCTCTCAGTAACTAGGAAATACAGGCAGATGACCCTGCATCTTGGTTTCAAAAAGCACTGAACATCCACCAATCCTTTTTATATCAGTGGGAGCTCTCTCTCGCTCTCAAAAACAAACAAACAAACAAACAAAAAAAGGTAGAAAAAACATAAAGCTACCTTTATTTTTCACAATTTCCTATGCACTGACCCTGCTAAATTAGATCCAGAGAATCACAGCTGCATCGGGAGTATCCTCACAAGGATGAACAGTGAATGAAGGCATCTAGCACAGCATTAATGCAACTCCGATTCCTGCAGCAATGCTCTGCTCTGCAGCACAGCCTCAGAGTTTGCCAAGGAGAGGAGAAAGGGGGAGTGCAGTCCAGAGGAGGGAAGATGGATTATCTTTGAGCTGACCCATTCTTTGTTCATCTCTGTGGCACCACATCCTTTGCCACACAAGTCATAAAATTTCATACCAGTAGCTATTTTGACAGTGACATAGTAAACCTCAGAGGGGAATGAAGAAACACATCAAGAAGTGTCAAAATAATACAGCATGTTGTGTTTGTACCACCATTATAATATCATGGATTATCAGTAGTCATACCAATACAAGAGAAAAACAAAATTGAAAGGGTTTTTAGAGGATCAGATTTATTTTACTTATGTACAGTATATTCACGTACCTTGAGAAACGGTCCTTATTGTTAACATAAGAAAGAGTGATTCCCGTGGAAATGAGCATGATTGCTATGAAACTCTCTGACAGGACTACAGGCAAGAGAAATTGTCTAGTATCAAAGTACTCCAGAAAGACATGACTGAAATCATGGTTTTAATTTATTTTGAACAATTTCTCATCTGGTAGCATTCTTCCATACTATTTTAATGGCTCCAATGCTCTTACTGCTGTCTAAAATTAACCTTCACCTTACATGAACTAAGGAAATTTCATAACTACATCCGTATGCAACACCATGCTTTTAGTCTCTGGTACTAATGGTATTAATTTCAAATGTACTTCAATTTTCTTTGGAAAGCAATATAATGGAAACCAAACTAATATTAAATGCAAACATAATAAATATATACAAATACGTGCACATAACAGTCGTAGTCGGAAGCTCCCCTGATAGTGGTGTGCAGATCTGTCAGACATTTTAGTAGCACACGTTATGATAACAAGCCCTCAGAGCAAAAGGCCATCAGCTTCTCTACCTGACCTTGGTATGAAATAGGAGGGGGATTAAAGGTGCTGCAAAATGAAGTGACCTGCCCAAGGCGTGCTGTCGGGCACTGGAGGAGCTGCAGATAAACCACAGGACTCTGGAGTCCCCGAGTGGCAACCTCTCCACAAATGAGGCTGTCTCTACCCATATTTCATGCAGCCCTTCATGTTCATGAACACAGAACAAAGGATAAGATGGTTTGAACCCATGCACTACTGAATCCAGCCTTGTACACTTCAGTGTGTGAAACCCATTTTGGGTCTCTCAAAGGGGAGTCAGGGCCAGGCCTCACCAGAGCCTTCGTGGAGTAGCTTGCTGCAGCTTTATGGGCATTTTTTCAGCCTGCAGGTGAACGCCAGGTAAGGTTGATCAACAAAATGATGCTCAAAATAATGCACCTGCTGCAATGTACTGGGGCAAAAGCCCAGCCAGAGAGCAGGTCAGGGTATCTGTTGTGCTTCAGTAGGAGATTTCAAGCCCTGGTTTCTCCTGGTCCACAGAAAACACAAAATATTTAGAAATTCACTAACTGCTCAGCAGTTGTTTCCAAGGGGAGTGCCAATTAGTGCTAATTGCACAGGCATTCATGGGTATGTACGTGAGCCTGTAGTGTGGAGCCATGTCTCTTCCTAGGACTATGATTCACGTCACCTCCTCTGTAGGCCCATCCAGCAGCTGTGAGCCAAGCTGAGGTGAAAAGCTCACATCCCACATCCAATCCACGCAGCCAGCTGGGCCCATCCCCCAAATGACAATATAAATCCCAATAATAGCTAAAGACGAGGTAGGCAGGTACCCCAGGCTTCTCTGCTCTCATCAGAGAAGGGACACAGTGATGCAATATCTCAACCAGTCTTTTGGAAAATGCCATGATATGGTGCAAAAAAAGCCTGCACCCAGTTTAGCAGGACCCTTGGGCCACATGGAGTGCCTGCCTTGACTCATGTTATCTGAAGTACTTAATCTGTCTGGTTCACCAGGAATGCCTGCAGTTAACTCAGGATGGGAGCAGAGCCTGCAGCTCATGGTAGCATGCGTGTGGTACATTTATAAGCAGACACCGGTAGCTGGGCTTTTTGAAAGACTAAAACTGAGGAAATTTACAGTGAAAGTAGCCAACCACATTTTCTTATCATTGCTTCCTGGAATTACAGAAATAAAATTATTTTGAGGAAAGATTTCTCTTAGAAAGCATCCTCATACAAAGTCTTTTAGAGCATAATTCAAAACAAACATTTTCACAGATCTTAGTGCTTTTGTATATTAAAAAGAAAAGCAAAATTATAGCATCCTCTTTGCACCAAAAATATTAAAAATGGCTGCTGGGAAAATTTCTGATGCAGTTCTGAAGTCATCATTACAGCATGTATAACAAAACGCTTATGATGGCATACTGCATATAATTCATTAAGGAGCTATAGGTAAAAGCAGAGGTAAATAGATTTTTTTCTGGAAGGGAGAAAGAAAACATAACACCAAAGAGTCGAACTTTTGCCTGGAAAAGACATGCAGGAAGTTGTGCACACCGATATGTGCTCTTTAGTCAGGGAAAGGGAGCTATGGGATGTGATGGCAGAGCTATCTGGGGACTTCTGCTGCCGATGATTCTTTTCTGCAAAGCTCGTCGACAGCTCTGTGCTCTCACTGGCAATGAAGTAGCTCCATCACCTGGGCTTTTTTAGAATTGCCTTTCTTCCTCCTTTACACTGGATTTATACATTTCTTTCTTTTTTCTTTTCTTTTTTCTTTTCTTTTCTTTTCTTTTCTTTTCTTTTCTTTTCTTTTCTTTTCTTTTCTTTTCTTTTCTTTTCTTTTCTTTTCTTTTCTTTTCTTTTCTTTTCTTTTCTTTTCTTTTCTTTTCTTTTCTTTTCTTTTCTTTTCTTTTCTTTTCTTTTCTTTTCTTTTCTTTTCTTTTCTTTTCTTTTCTTTTCTTTTCTTTTCTTTTCTTTTCTTTTCTTTTCTTTTCTTTTCTTTTCTTTTCTTTTCTCTTTTCTTTTCTTTTCTTTTTTTCTTTCCTCTTCCTTTCTTTTCTTTCCTCTTCCTTTCTTTTCTTTTCCTTTTTTTCCTCTTCCTTTCTTTTCCTCTTCCTTTCTTTTCCTCTTCCTTTCTTTTCTTTTTTCTTTTCTTTTCTTTTCTTTTCTTTTCTTTTCTTTTCTTTTCTTTTCTTTTCTTTTCTTTTCTTTTCTTTTCTTTTTTTCTTTTCTTTTTTTCTTTTCTTTTCTTTTCTTTTCTTTTCTTTTCTTTTCTTTTCTTTTCTTTTCTTTTCTTTTCTTTTCTTTTCTTTTCTTTTCTTTTCTTTTCTTTTCTTTTCTTTTCTTTTCTTTCTTTCTCTTCCTTTCTTTTCTTTCCTCTTCCTTTCTTTTCTTTTCCTTTCTTTTCCTCTTCCTTCCTTTTCCTCTTCCTTTCTTTTCTTTTCTTTTCTTTTCTTTTCTTTTCTTTTCTTTTCTTTTCTTTTCTTTTCTTTTCTTTTCTTTTCTTTTCTTTTCTTTTCTTTTCTTTTCTTTTCTTTTCTTTTCTTTTCTTTTCTTTTCTTTTCTTTTCTTTTCTTTTCTTTTCTTTTCTTTTCTTTTCTTTTCTTTTCTTTTCTTTTCTTTTCTTTTCTTTTCCTCTTCCTTTCTTTTCTTTTCCTTTCTTTTCTTCTCTTCCCTTCCTTTCTTTTCTCTTCCTTTCTTTTCTTTTTCCTTTTCTCCTCTTCTCTTCTCTTCTCTTCTCTTCTCTTCTCTTCTCTTCTCTTCTCTTCTCTTCTCTTCTCTTCTCTTCTTTTCTCTTCTCTTCTCTTCTTCTCTTTCTGTTTTTTTTTTTTTTTTTTTTTTTTTTTTCTTTTAAGACCACATATTTGAAATAACAGGCATTATAAGATAAAGCTGCAGGTAAGTGGTAACATCCAGCTGGTCCTTAGGTGCAAGAACTTCTGTCTCTGAACTAAGGGGAACCTTTGTTTTACAAGTGTCCCGTCATACTGTGTTGTGTAACAGCCCATTAAAATCTTTAGAAGTCACTGTCCCAAGAGATAACAGTGAAGTAGAAGAGTTATTCTAAATGATTTTTGTGAGACATATTGTATTTATTTAATTCCTTTAAGACAAAGGGGAGTTATTCATGAAATACATGAGCATGAAAAAAAGCAGATCCAGAGCAGAAAATTCTAAGTTTGGTGAAAGAATAAATAAAGCCCATGTCTTTATATCTATCTCTCATTTTTATTGTTAAGAGCCTCAAGCCCTAGCTCCTTATACCTTGGAGCCAAGTAAAAATGCAGTATGTAAGCATAAATTTCAAGCAGTAGGAAATTCAACCCAGCAGAAATCAGCCTGGCAGCAGTAAAGCATAATCAAAGCCAAACCTTGCCCACAGTGTGTGTTTTTTTTTTTCCCAGTAATTCACATGTTTCAGTAGTTGGGGCTTATATTATGTCCTCGAAGGCTTTATTTATTATGCCCTTTCCCTCAGGCATGCAGGTGGCTTATCTCAGTCCTGCCTGCCTTTTGGTCAGTATGTGCAGTGGATGATCTTCAGCAAGTCGCACCCGGTTGCTCTCTGCTCATATAGGAAGTGGTGGGGAAGGTTAGAGCATCCCCTGGATGAACGTTGTCCTCGCTTTTTAGACTGCCTTGGGCAAAAGCTAAAGGTCAGAGCCTAGAGACTACTATGGGTATGAGCAGGCTCAGACTTCTGGGGTCTACGTAGGGAGAGAGTTGCTGGTGCCCCACATGGGCTGAGAACATTATTTTCCCAGCAACTCTAGCTTTATCTAAGTCCCACTGTAAACAGCAATTATTTGTTCCTATAATACATGTGGCTTAAAAATACCATACCTAATGCTACAGAGAACTGACGTTTTTTCTTCCCATTCACTAATTTATCTGCGGCAGTTAAAATCCTATCTAAAATCCCAAGTCTATTTTAGAAGCATTTTACTGGACATAGCAGATTTGGCATTGGAGTGAAAAGAAGGCTATAATCGTTGCTGTCATTGTATGCCACAAACAAAACAGCCTCTTTCACTGTTTCTTGCACAGGAGATGTTACAAGAAGCATACAGGCACTCGCAGTTCCATTATATTATTATTTCTGTTCCTCCCTCAGCCTTACTTCTACCCTCTTTAGAAACTTCTGCTTTCTTTTTCGCTGCTGTCTTTTCAGGCACTCTTCAGGATCAGAAGCAATTCCAATTGAGAAAAATAATCTCCTCATTTAGCAAAAATCTACAAAAGGCAATGTTCTTAATAGGATCACTTTGGAGTTTCAAGGAATTGTAGACCCTTGTTTGCTGGTGAGGAAATGGGTTTTACCCTGCACATAGCGTGCAGTTATCCCATTGCATCTGATCATACAAATAAACCATCACAGAGGGCATGACCTCAGTGCTGTCATAATGATTGTCTCACCTTGATTAACTGAAGGACCAGTAAGTTTATGTCCCCAAATCAAGAAAACTCATGTCAATGACAGAAGTAGTCCAACAACAGACACATCACTCACTCGTCTTGTACAGCAGTGCCCTCAGTACTGCACCTGAATTTGTTTGGAGGAGAGCAGAGCTCTGCTTACACTCAACAGCCACATTTACTCCACAGAGACTGCTGTTTTTCTTTGGCAGAAGAGAAACCTGGTGTCCAGGATGCACCTGCTGTATGTGCCACTGTTCGTTCATGCGATTTCCCCACATATTTTTTTCCAGTCATTAGTTTTCTCAGGCCGGTAGCCTGGTCTGTACTGAGTCAGTATCCTCAAGGACCACGCAGCCCAGGATCCTGATCTGAAGAGCAGGCTGCAAAGGCCTGCAGGGCCCAGGGCCCAGGGCAGGGGCAGAGTGGTTCCTTGTCCCCTGCTATCAGCCAGCAGGACACTGGGGACTCACTGAACCAGAGACAATACCTACTGTATTTAAAAGCCACGACTGGACCTGTTCTTCAGACGTGTTTACTTTTGTTTTGAACCTGTCTACACTCTCATCTTCCACAGCCCATAGTTAAGAGTTCTGCAGTTTAACTATATGCTCCATGAAAATGTGGTTATTTTGGTTTAACCTCCTGCATCTTAATCTATCAGAGTTTTTAAAAATTAGAGAAAAAAAATAGTAGTTCTTGACCTTCTAAAGAAGCCAAGTTGAAGAAGGGATTTGATCTGAGATGGAAGGGATTTGATCTGAATCTGAGATGACATCAGGCTTCCAGGAGTTTTTAAACCATCCTAATTTAGTTTATTTAAGCCCAGTGAAATGAGCGATGTAGAAATACATGAAAAACTCAGCCTTTAAAGAACCAAATTTGCCGGAAGCTTCTGCGAGTAGAAAATTCCTCTATTACATATTTGGCAGAGAAGTGGCTGCATAGACAGATGACATGCCATTAGAGTCCATATAAGTAACCGCTAGGGAAAGCACCTGCTGCAATACAGAAGATGTTGTTAGAAATGCAAAGATCTGATTGAAAAGCAATTTATATTCCAAGCAAATGCATAATAAGAGAAGACATACTACCCAGCATAGAGCTTCCTGCAGAGGAAAGTGACACACAATAGAAAGTAGTTAATCCTGTGGAAATAATTAAACAAGATCAAGGGGAAAAGATATTTGAAAATATACAATGCTGAGCCAAAACATGACTGATTCAGCTTAATGAAAAGAAAGTTCATCCACTCAGTCACAAAGTCTTGCAATTCAGAAAAAAAAAAAAAAAGTCTTTAAATTAAGAAACAGAGAGGAATACTGATTCTAATTCAGGAATGAGATCGTGCAGTTTCAGTGGCTGTACCTGCCTATTGTTAAGGAAAATGAACATGTGAAAGGAAGGTTTCATTTCAGAATAAATGATTTGAATGCCTTTCTGTCCTAGATCTCCCTGTTCCTAAGAGCAATGGGAACAGAAAGAGCAAATATTCTTGTGTTCTCTTTCTATGCCAGCAAAACAATTGATGTTGAAGTCAGCCTCTGCTTTCTGCCCTAGTTCCTTGCACTGATCTGATCTTGCTCCCGTGGATATTAACAGAGAAAGTCCTATTAAAGCCAGCAGGAGACTGAGGCCCTGGAGTTACATACACTAAAGTGGGACTGTGATGATGAAAAGAGGTAAGGTTTCCTAGTTTGTGCAGCTCAACCCAAGGCGAAGCCCAAACTGGAAAAGGACAGAAAGGAAATCCTTGCAAATGTAGACAAACATCTCTCCCCCGGTAGGAGAGAAGTAACTGACAGCTGTGTTCAGGAATAGATCTTAAGGAAAATGAACTGAATCAATCCTGGCAGGACTATGGGACTTCCCTGCAAGGAGCACTGATTGTCAATGGCTCTCCTTGTCCACTGTCCTGCTCTGGTGGAGTTATGCATCTGTACCATATGGCCAGGGCATGTGGCCACATTACCCTGTGACCAAACCATGCTCAAAGGTAAGAGGCAACTCTTGAGTGTGGTGGAGACAGGAATGGACGAGATGAAGATATTGAAGCAGTATTGCTTCACTGTAACTACTGCCTGAAGAAATTGCCAAATGAAGTAGGAAAATGAGAAGTTTTGTATGCAAGTGTGTTAATTTCTTTGTCCTCCCAAATGTGCCTGTCTGGTCTGTGCATGTTCAGATAATTTAGAAGCATGATCTCATGGCCAGCACTTTACTTGCCCTCCCCGACAGTGAGTCCCCACAGGTGAAACCCATGTATCCTGTCAGAGTGAAGCTCTGGGCAAGGCTGTGGGACCTCTCAGGGTCTTCTGTGATGTGATGTCCTCTGCGGTCCTGAGGTCTACACTAGCTGGACCATACCTTACAAACACAGGCTGACATTGGTATTTGTTGCTGCTAAGGGAACTGAAAAGTCACATAAATAGCCAGGTCTGGGCACTGCTGGGCTCAGCAGAACCAAAGGGTTTGTCTCAGACATAGCCTGGTGCCTTGCACAGCCTCCAGCATCTCTCTGGTGCTTGTCTGCAGGAGAGAATTCACCTGGGGCTGTGGAAAATTCTGTATTTTTCCTTCCCAGGGTCTGATGCATTCCTGATGGCAATTTCAGTGGTCTCTGGTAAGCTCCCAGGTATCTGCTCAGAAGAGTTGCCCAATAGGTGACTGAGGGCTCTTTCCCTCTGAGTGCTGTTGCAGACAGAAGCAAGAAAAATGCTTCCAAAATGATAACAGCAAGAATCTGACTGCAATCTGCAAGTCAGATAGGAACACAAAGAGCATTTCATCTCCTTTGTGATTAGGAGTGAGCTTGACACATGGAAAATAACCAGACCACACAGACAAAGGAACACTGGAAATAATAACCTTTAAGACGTACATCTGAAAAAAATAATTCTTCCAATGTTTAAATTTGCCTAGTGAGTACAGATGCCAAATGCATTTCAGGAATAGCTCGGCAATGACTGAGTACAACATTTAATTAAGTGATTATATAATCAGCCCTCTGTTTTATGAAGCAATAATTCAATTCCCAAGTGGATAAGCTATGAGGCCGAAGGCTGGGCAGTTTATCACGATGAAGGAATCTGATTACTGCTGAGGAAAACATAGGGACAACAATGTTATTGTTAAAATACTAGTTTAATTAATATAAAATTAATAAGTCCTGTTTTGTTTTGTTCTGTTTTAATTCATAACAATGCATAGCCTGTCAGAAAGATGGTGCTTCCTCCATTTTTCATGTGGAAGTGCTGGTTATTTATGACCACACAGAACATGCGGGAAGTTAATGATGTCACACAGGCAATTTATTGGGGATACAATTACAAGAGTCATTTTATCAGGGAATGATATAGTTCTCTTCATGGAGTATAAGTAGACAAGAGACTCCACTTATGCTGTAAAAGAGAGATCAGACAAGGTAACTTCATTGCGGGAAAGCTTTTCACTGAATTATTGATAATAATTCCACTAAACCAGAGGTTCTAGCCCCATCGAGCTGTGACTTCACATATGCACAATATATGCACAATATATGACTAGGGAAATTAGGCCAGCAGTTGGTGAAAATACATATAGTACCAACAGTACAGTATATGAAGTTGTACACCCAGGCAACTTGCTCAGAGAAGAAAGTAATGCCTCGTGCAAACAGGGTACTGGCTTGAGATAGGGAATTAATTGCATTTATTTCTGCTCGTCTGGGGCTTGTTTACAGTACTGTTTAAATATTTTATTACAGATTTCAGTAGAACCCCAAGTCAGTATAGGAATAAGCACAGAGAGTATCCTTGAAAGAGATTCAGAGTACATTGTAGGGAAGAGTAACTTACTGAAATAAGAAGAATCAGAAAACACTGGGATGGCAAAAGGAGAAAAGAGCCAGCAAAGACAAAGGAAAATGAATTCAGAAAATTGACTGGTTATGGGGACAGGACAAGGAAAAGGAGAAAGAGATGAAGTGACCAGTGTTGATTAATATATGCAAATCACAGTCCTAGGACTGAGTGAGGAATGGCTTGAAGAGGGTGTGAAACCTCTTTTTTGCTGCTGCTGTTGTATTCACACAGGGTCAGGAAGCCCACATGCAGACTCAGTGTTTCTAAGAGGCACCTGAGAAGATGTCCCACCTGCTTTAAAATATCTGGATGAAATGAAAGAAAAGGAAAAAAAAATGAGTCTGAACATTGAATTTAGACTTTTGCAGTAAATTCTACTTTTACTATGGCACTAAGATATTAGGGATTGTATTACATGCTGGGTTCCCAGGATGGACAGTTCAATGGACTGCATACCATGTAATCATTGATTCGGTGCCTTGAAATAGAGCTTATAGGGAAAGCTGCTGGGGGAAATAGCACTAATAGAGACTGAGACTGGTTACTAAAATGGGGAGGAAAACTATTAGGTTGCAATCATTTTATAGGAAAGTGTTCTTAAGTGAGGGAAAAGGAGTTTATGTTCCATGTAGAAGAATCCCTGCAGAACAGTTTCAGCTTATTAGTACTAAATTGACCACAGCAAATGAACGCTACAATTGTCAATGACCTGGCATTTTATAAGCACACTGGGGCTCAGTTTTAAACTATTTTACACACATGAAGAATGTGAGTTGGAAGATGAAAGCAAGAAAATCCACCCAGCAGTCTCGGCTTCAAAGACTGCTGCAGAATAGTGCTCTCGAGGGTGCACACATAAGTACAATGAGATTTGCTTTGCTTCTGGAGTTTGACCACTGGCACTGAAACATGAGGCTTGAATAGAGCAGTGATAGCCCTTAGCAAGGAAATTGTTAGGGCTGTATGCAAGTTGCTAAACAGTGTGGAATTTAACCCTTCTGAAAGACAGGAGTCGGTGAGGGCATTTAAAAGTGGGAGAGGAATAACAAAATATTGATGTGGGGAATGACCTGGTGAAGGGCACAAGTCCTTCTCCATCCCTCTGCCACAGGATGGCCTGGGATTTTTCTGTGCTGTGTCCCAGAGACTTTGCAGATCTAGTCTCTGCTCTGCATCCTGGGGCTACAGGACAAGTTAATGGGCATCTCAGCTGGACCTGGCTTTGAGATGGGGTACTCACATGTCCTATCACTCCAGATTTTGAATTCACACCACAGCAGAATAACCTTCCTGCAAGTTTTGGTCTGTGGTGAGTGCTCTACCAGTCTCTTTAATACTAGTGCTGGGTAAGTCACCGGGCATGAGGATCCTACTGCCCTTGGTCAAAACAGAAGTCCTCGCATCAGCCCATATGAACTTGTCCCTCCTGTCTATCTGTACTGCCTTATCTGTGTACCCATCCATGGTCATAGAGGTGTCTGGACAGCATGCTTCTTCATCAGGTCTGCAGATAGTGAGATGATGCTTTTGCAACACGGGAGACAGCAAGCAGAAAATCTGAAGAGGACAAGTAGAAGAGCCACCTTCTTGGTCAAAAAGTGGTCATTAAACAAGGTAATTCTTCATGTATCTCTGGTTCTGGCAAACACTGTGCTGACCACAGCAACAGCAACTGCAGATCTCAGAGCACTGCTGCACTTGTGTGGCATAAATGTGACGCATGGTTTTTAACAATGTAGGCAGAAGAGCTAGAGAGATCAGCCATGCTACAACCTAGATGAAAAAGAGGGTGCTTTATTTTTCACATGATGCATTGCAGCATTTGCTGGTGGGGCTTTCTGGGTTGTGTCCATAATGACAGCACGATCTCCTTTATCTAAGGCACACTGCCAATGTCAATTAAGCTCTGTGCTAGGTGAATCTAGATTTGAAGTCTTGACATTCATAGGATTTCAGATGTCAATGTGGCAATCAAATGGCCAAAGTAGAATTGTTTGGGGGCCATGGGCAACATGCAACAACAGACTCTGATTCCAGTTTCCCAGTGCTGACAAATACTAACCTGCCAACCAGGCTATCAGTCAACAAGCAAAGCTGTTTGATACACCGACACCAGATACAGAAGAGCTTCAGATACTTTGATGCTCTTCTTTTGAATTTATTACACTTCAGCACTTTTCTTCTCAAAAGTTTTTAAAAAGCTGTTAATTTTTCACTCAGATTTTAAAATGCACTGAACTTCCCAGAGACGATGTCTAACAATGTTAATGATGGCTGGTTTCAGAACTCCCGGTAGGATTTGTATGCAATTAATGTTCTCCTCCTCTGAACAGAAACCTAGAGGTTTGCAAAACACACCATATGTTTGTCAGTTTGCCAATGAATCAAGATGTTTTTGCAGCCTTCTGAGTTTCAATAATTAATGGTAATGTCTAAAACCTAAATCACAGTTCAGGGGCTCAGAACAGAACTTTTGCCATGTCCGGTGTTGTTCGGCATCATCAGAGTGAGACGTTTCAGGTGAGAAACATTTGTACCAACTCCTATTTTTCCCTTCACTGCCTGATCTCCCATTCCCCTCACCATTGCTCCCTTTGAGCTATCTGAGTAGATTTCTGCAACAGGCTTACTTTTTATGCAGAGTAATGCTATTATCCTCAGTGTAGGGTTTGGTCTCAAACACCCAAATGTTAAATACTCCTAGCTGCCTAAATTGACTTGATCTTAGTGACTAAATCATGTCTAAGAGCTTACAGGTTGAAAATATGCTTTATTCTCAGCAAGCGTCTTGTTATTTGCTTTAGCAGACTATTACCAACCAATTAATACAACAAAATTAAGCAAACAAAATAAATCAGATCTCAAAACTGTGTTCACAAGCAGGTTCACTAATTTTTATGAGCCATGTTTTTTCTGTCATTATTTAAAAATGTGACTGCTTGAAAGTCTGATCCAGAAGAGAGTATTTAATGTTAATACCTCATATACTTATTTCCTTCACCCTTAGGTAATTCTTCTGAAACCTCCTCTGTTTCCACATTTGTGCATGAGCAATTCTGCTTTAGCTGAGACTGTATGATTAGGTTCCTTTTCCTCGAGGTGACGATTTTCCTTTTTGCTAGGCTACTAGAAGTCTTTCCCTTTTTATCGATTCCCAGCTGATCTGACCTATTCCAGTCTTTTTCCCCAGACAGATCTAAATTTGCACTTCAAGACGGCTGATAAAGGAGCAGGAAATGCCTTAACTATCTACAATATGCTAGACTGCTACCCCTCCAAAGCAGAACTACTGCAGGAAGAGTTCCAACAATAATGATGTCACCAGCCCTTCTGCTTCAGAATTATAAATATCACTAGAAATGGTGTATTCTTTAATTTGGTTAGTCTCATACTCATTTTAATATTATTCATAAAATGGCTAATTTGTACAATCAATTAATTTAATTTACACCTAGCCTATCACATAAGTTAGCAGTTCCCACGATCAGCATATTTTTAATAATACTGCTGATTTTTCTCAAGTGTGCCATGATAATGTTGGTGTTGTGCCTGTGAGAGGTAATGTGTTTTAGCACCATGAATCTTTTCAGCTTTAGTTGTACTTTGCAACACTGCCCATTCACAGAACATGAAGAACATCAGAAACATTCAGAATAATTCCTTTTAGGGTCAACCAATTGCATGTGCATGACAGAAGCAGGGGATATGCTGGTGCCATTTGGGGCCCTACTGTGCTTTCCATTTTGGGGGTAAAACTCCCCCTAACAGCACACAGCGCGATATGCAGAACACCACAGACTGGAACTGCCAGGAGGATTTCTGGACAGCAGCAGGGTTCAAATCCTATTTTGAGAATTGTGGCACAATACTAAGTGATTCCAAGCATTTCATTGTGCAGTCTCTCGTTCTTTTTAAAGATGACACTGTCAACAGCAGCAATAAATGTTTCCAGCTAAAGCTATCTCAGAGTATCTCTGGGATTCCTATTCAAATGACTTCTTACTTGCAGAGGTTTTTTTTTTTTTTACTATATTGATGTAGCAGCACTAATAGAGGACCCAGTATAAATTAAAGAAAGAAAAAAAGTGTTAATGCTAAATATGGCTTGCACAAATATGGTTTACTGCAGCTTAAAACTGGCAGCAGAAATCCCAGTACAGATAACATCTAAATCCTATTAAGCCTCAATGCAAGGCAATATTATTGAGATACAACCTTGGTTGCACCAAAAACAAAGGTTTGCTTTAAAGATTCATAGTCTGTTTTGTAAAATATATATCCAGTCCTCCTCCTTCACATAGTTTTTTGAACACAATTTCAATCCAAACTCTTTTGTTTTTACTTCTTTTTACCATCCAATTCTCAGTTCCATTAAATTATTCATAAAAAATATCTTCCTTTCCTTGAGAAAAAGGTGGATTTTACTCCCCCCCAAATTACTCCCGAACCGAAAAGTTTTCACTATTCAAAACACAACAACAACAAAAACATGGAACCTTTCAGCAATCTCCCTGTCCATTACCAAAATTATTTTGCCTGGAAATGCTGGTGCAGTAACTCCTGAACACTGCAGGATGAGCACCCCACAACCCCAGGCTCCCAGTCCCCACTGGGTCCACCAGGCAGGAAACCTTGCTGTCCATGGGACTCTCAGGCTGTGTAGGATGCCAGCCAGCAGGGAAGGGAGGAACATGGAGAAACAGCACTAAAATCCCACAGGAAAGAGCTGGGCAGAAAAAAAAAAAAAATAAAGAAAAAAAGAAAAAAAATCCAACATAATTTTTCATTGAAAATGGCCTGTTCAGCAAAAGGGATGGTGATTTTCACTCACCTTGCAGGGGATCCAGCAGGACACCGTCTGCTTCCCTGCCAGGTCACCCTCTCCATTCTCTCTGATAAGCTGAGCAGTCATTAAAATTGTGGGCTGAAAAAACTTCAGTTTTCCGATACTGGGACTGTGAGCAAAAAAAAACAAACCCTCATGGCTGCAGGCTGCCAGGGTACAAGGGCAGGATGGGGTCCCACAGTAGGAAGAGGAGCAGAAGTGACTTGAGGGTATCAGAGCCTGAACGTCCCCAGTGATGATTCCTTCTGAAAGAGGAAGCATCTTCTCTCTTGAAGAGAGACGTTTTTGATAGTTTTATAACTGTTACCTTTTAAAAAATCCCTTCTGGAGGGAATTTATGAAATGTTATTGTTTTTACTTTATTTTATTTTATTTTATTTTATTTTATTTTATTTTATTTTATTTTATTTTTGTCTGAATTTCCCAGAGAATGGACAGTCTAGCTTTAGTCTGGGTTCAAGCAGCAAAACATTCTTCAAAATACATTTTTTTCCATTCTAAACCAAGTCAAAGTTTATAGTGTCAACTTCCCTATTTCTTTTCTTTTAATCAAAGCTCAGCATTTCCATGGGTCAGAGAGAATAAATGCACTTGAAAGTGAAGACAAGTAGTCTTATAGAGAAATATTCTGTTGCTGTAAAGCTGCCATCCTGACTTTTAGGTCATCCTTTTGTCATTCCTTACATTTGAGAGCCATCCACAGAAAACGGGAGTATGACAATACCTACATTTACCTGCCACAACAACCCCTTGTGGTCCCAGGAAGCCACTACCATAATTGTGCTTTTAACTTGTACCTATGTCTGGACCAAGCCTTCAGCTAGTTAGAAAAAAAAAAAAAAAAAAAAAAAGAGAGAGAGAAGAAGTGAGAAGATAAGTAGATAAGAATTTTGCAGAAATAGCTTGAAAATACTTTGTTCTGCCCTGCTTGACATTGAACAGGAGATGGATTGGCTGGTCCACGGGATCCATCGTCCTATGTACTCTGAATTCTGCAAACAATATCCCAGCAAACATTTCCATTATGTGTGTGCCAGGGTTCGAGAGCTGTTGGGGCTTCTGAATTCAGTAATATGGCTAAGCAATTCAAACAGGAAACAGTCTCTGTGGTCACGAGGAAGAACTGGGAGAACAAAATGTACATCCCTTACTCATTCCCATCATCCAGTGAAGACACAAAAATGGGCCAAGGCAGGCAGATTTCAACATTGTCACACAAGAAGAATAGAAAACTTTTTCGCCACACCTGAAAGGGGGGAACCACAGAATAAATGCCTTCTTCCTGCAAAATGTTCTTGTACATGCAAAGTGCAAAAAGAGGAGGAGGAGGAGGAGGAGGAGGAGGAGGAGGAGGAGGAGGAGGAGGAAGAGACCTTCCAGAACATCCTCCACTGGGGATGACTGCTGCCATGGCAACAGCAGCTATGTGAGAGAAGAGGAGAGAAGCACCAGCTGTGGTCGGGTGATTGTTTTTTCCCCTTTTTTTCCTTTTTTATTTTTTTTCAGCAGAGCTGCTCCAGACACTGGGCTGTTTTCCTGGAGTAGAAGTGTGAAGGGGCAGAAGCCCCCCTGGCAGCAGCGTAGCACCAGTGGGCTGCAGGTACCAGTAGTGCTGCTCCAGGTATGGGGCACTCCCGGTCCCCACCAGTCCCTGAGCTGCTTTGCAGTATTTTCACTCCAGGTCATTCTTTGTGTTTAACACAATTCTTCCTTGCTTTCTGTAAGTAAAAAATCTGGAGATAAAAACCATCATTAAACTGTCCCCATGGTTGCGATCTGAGGATTATGGGCATGGTCTGCTTTCAGCTGCATGAACACAGAAAACTATAGCCTCCTCCCCACTCTGGATTTAAATTCTTATACCCAAACTCCCTCCCAAGACCATTGTGCCCTGCTTGGATCAAAGGCAGCCCTCAGTGGGACACCTCTGATTGTACTTGTAATCACCTAGAGGGTCAGTGTGCAAGTCTAAGCCAGGCTCAGTCTGCTCTCGAAGGCACCCGCACAAGGTGAGTTATCCCACCCACAGACAGAGAGACAATTTGTGCTCTGGAAATGAAAGCCTTTAGCACTGGGCAGGATAAATTGCCCCCTGAGGGCCTCTCTCTCTCTAGGCAACAGAGAGCTGCTACTCAACCAAATTAAAGTGTAACATTCAAAGCTTAATGTTAGATGAAGTGACTCTCATCTGCAGAGTAATGTTGCCCACAGACCTACTGAGCCTCATTTATCTTAGACAATTTACTCCCGCTCCTTCTCCCTGCAGCTGGGCCGATGGCGTGTGCTTTCAGGGCTGTGCTACAGCCTCTCTCCTGCTCTGGGACGCCGTGCCAGATGCAGCTAGAGATGGCTCTGCCTCCTCATTGCAAGATGCCAGCTTTGAAATAGAACGCGTTTCTCCCAGACAGAAATTATCGGAGCAATGCAATTAGCAATCGTACCTATAGGGCACATTCTGAACTCCGGTTACCGTGCAACTGCCCAGAGAGTCCATCGAAACTCAAATAACCCATTTCAGTACATTTACCAATTATCATGCAAGAACGGGTAAGAAACAATTTGCTGCTTAAAGTCGGCAAATGAAATCAAGGCAACTTTCAACTTTATGAGTTTCATTTGATTTTCCCTCAATCCAGATGAACACCCGCCCCCCACACCAGAAGTCACAAGGGACTAATACATATTCTACTGAAAGCCACCGAGGGCACTAAATTAAATCTGCGGTGCTCTCTCTCAATCACTCGCACACGTAAATGGCCTGGAAGACCCTGCAAGGCTTCCTGTTGGCGTGAGGTCGCCAGACAGCCCAAAAGCTATTAGCACTGGTTAGGGAGTCGCAGAGTGATTTAGCAAAATTTCAAATGACTGCCGCAGCACTGTGCTCCATGCTGGAGACTGGAGCAGTTCTTGGAAATGCATTTGGATAAAGCTTGTGAATTTAGTTATTTGACAGATCTCTTGATGTTTGACTGAGCGTGTGTAATGCAAGCGTTGTTCGTTTTAACCCTCCCTCTCAGTTATCTGTGCTAGCAGTTGCTGTGCAAATGTTTTCAGAAGGGCAACAGGACCACTAACATAATAAAGGGCAATTCCAGTAACAAGTGATGGTTGATATTGTACTGACTTGCAGTCTGGATCTACCAAAAGTGAGCATTACTGAAAGCCTATTGTATAGAGACAGAAACCTTGAAAATCCTCAGGTCCTTCAGCGCCACCTTTTCTGGTATGTAAATGGAAAACAAGTAACAGCACTTATATTCTGTCCACACAGATGATTTTTAAATGATCTTTCTCTCTGGAAAGACAAACTCCTGTCAGCATAGAAACTGGAGTCACATTTGGATCTTGAACTTTGAAATTCCTGTTTTTCCCAGTGAATATCAAACACTGTAAGAATCTGTGTTTCACACGGTGAGGATGTGGGAAAAGGGTCATATTTCAGATGTGTTTGCAAAGATTAAAAGCCATCTTTAAACTGAATCGGCCACTTGTAATTTCCTGCCCAAAGTGGCAGATCAAACGAAAGGCTATGAGAGAGTACGAGTACATTTTTGCTCAGTCCTAGTAACCTCAGCCACCATCTTGGGGCTGAGGATTTTACTTGATTAGATCACTCAGGTTAAGAAGAAACCTTTTTTTCTTTTTGAATGACAACAGGCGGGTCTACCTGCGAGATCTCCTCTCATTTTCCTACATGCACACAATCCAACATGGATGGCAGTCTCCTATAGGATCCTTTCTCTGCAGCTCTTGCCAGCCATTGGACTAGCTGGATCACATGCAGGTGCTGATGGTTTTGACGTCTTAATGTTCATTGTGGACAAATTTGAATCTGGGAATATACAGCAAGGGAAAGATCTCACACACAGAAAACTATTTTGCCTGGAGGAATCTGGGGAGAGAAAAAAGAATAGGTAGGTGAAAGAAGTCTTGTTTGTTATTAGGACATTTTTTCTTTTCCCATATGCCCTAGTGAGAAGATTTATATACCCCACTACCTATTTAGCTTGGAGTTTTCTTGTCTGGATTTAGCTCTAAATAAATGGCCAGGATTTGTAACCATAATCTCTATTCATCAAGAAATGTAATAGCTCAGTCACAGAGAGAAGGGAACACTGATTCCCCAGCCTCCACAAGCCTTAGGCACTTTAGTAAGGGCGAGTGGCTTTCCTGAGGGTCCCTCTATCTCAATTCTACCAGCCAGTGACATCTTATGCCACAAAACGAAAGCCTTCACAGTGATGGGCAGTGAGGTGGCTACTCAGACAGGAACGTGTTTTTTTAGATGTCTATGAAACATTTGGTTTTGTACCATCCTAACTCCCATAAGATCATGCCACCGCCCCTTTCATAGTCTGCTGTGGTCTTACTAGTGCCAGCCCATCCTCAGACTGCCTTTTGCTCCTCCCTCCTGTTGTGGCACCCACCTCTGCCCCATTTCCCTACTTTGTCATTTCCTTCTTGACGCTGGCCTCTCTTGCATGTGATGCAGCTGGGATGACCAAAGACTGGCAGATGAATGGTCTTGCTAGGTTTAGTTGTGAGAGGAACAAGGGGACCAGTTTTTCAAATCTCATTTTTTCCAGCTTCATATTAACCCACTGAACCTGGATTTGCAAATAGTTTCTTCCACTTTCAGCACGAAAAGCACTGTGAGCTAGTGGTCAAAACAAATGAGCTGGGAGCAGTTTCCTTGTGGAGCCCAACCTCAGAGGGATGCTTGATGCACATCATGTGAAGTTCTTGGTAAAAGTCACATAAAAGGTATTGTGAGCTGGAGCCAATGACAACTGCAGTTGACCAGAAGACTTCCAGAGGCTTTGGATCAGACCTTTAAAAAACACTCAGAGTGGGAATACACAACTCCCCAGTGAGTCCCCAGACTCCAAAAGGCACAGGTTTTTGTGGTAGTGAGAAGCTCGACAGCACTGCAGTGACTGGTGATGTTATCTAAAGCTTCCCTGTCTGGTAGCATTGCCTTTCACAGAGAGCAAGATTGTACCAGATCTTCTCCTTGCCAGCCTATCCACCAAGAGTTGTCACCCTCCTCTTTAAGGACCTTTTCTCCAAACCGGAGACCACTTGACGTGTTGGAACTGAACTCATGTACCCAACCTTTCCTTCAAACACACCAAAAATCCTGACACACCAGTACTTGTCAGTCACTTAAATTCAATCAAATAAACTTTTTCACAGTTCACATCTTGTCATGGGGCTGGCTTTGGCTTGGCTCCAACTTCCCATTTTCTGGTGTGGCTAAGTCATTTCATTATTTTCCTTGTTATTCTCTCCTCCTTCTCTTGGTACCATTCCACAAGGTTTTTTTGTCTCAGAGCCAAAGGCAACTACACAGACTCTTCTGATCCTGTGATATGGGGAATGCAACAACCATCCCAGGGATCCATCTGACATCAGTCTGAAGGTTTCCTTGTTAAAGCACACAAACACAGTTTTGAAGGAGCTGATATGGATAGGGCTCCACATTTTTTGACTTTGTGCAGTAAAGGCAGTTTTCTTTTCCATTCCCATGACTGTAGAGATATGCCAGATTTCAGTGGGCCTGACCCAACAGACTAAAGGGGGGGAAAGCCCTCCAAACATGTTTTCAAGATGTTAGGATCATATCTCTGTAATTAAATTTTCTGGCAGTTGGAAGTAGTGCAAGATCAGGGTTACAGTGTCTTAGAGACGAGAACATATTGTCTGTCTTTGCTATGGCCTGCAAATGGCCTCTGGTTGTATTTAATATTTTCTGGGTTAGCTTTCTGCAAGTTTGAGTGGAGACAGCAAATACAGATCCGTGGTCCAAGGTCCAAAATGCAGATGGGTGGCTGAAGAAATGAGATCCATAATACAAAACACTTGGAGAAAAAAAAATAATAAAACAAAGAAAGAAAGAAACAGTTGCAAGAATTAAACATTTCCAAGCTCCAATAAAGTCCTGGTTTTGTAATCAGTTACAGAGAGGCCAATCTCTTTGTATATGTATATTATATATACACATATGCCAGACTCTAAAAAGCTGAGGGAAAGTGCTGACTACATATAAATGGGTATAGATTTATGTACCCTTTGACTGGAGAACAGATTCTAGTTCTGCTGAGCAAGTCGGTTAAGTTTGTGAAACTTGCAGGTCCCATTTTAGTGTGTGTTTGCTAGTTTAATCAGCTTTGAGCCACATCCACGTGGATAATGCATGCACCCCTCCGTGTGATCAAAGTGCAAGGGTCAAATCCTTCTCTGCAATCCAAGCCCTTAGAGCTCCTTTGATGTTGGGGTCTCTCCAGGTGACCATTTCTAGGTGGCAAAAAGTGAGCACATGGGTTAACTGTGGGCCTTGGGAGCTATTAGACAGGAGATGGCCTGTCAGCCTGAACAAATGTCAGAGGTCCAGGCTGTGTATGCCTCCGTATGACCCTAATGCAATAACATTTCTGTTTCTGGCCATGGTTCCTGAGTTAATAGAGTGTGTTTGCCTGGGTTGTGTGTTTTGGGGGGAGGTGGTTTTGTGTTTTGTTTTTTTTTGTTGTTGTTGATTTATTTTTTTCTCCAGGCATACATTCATTTAGTTTTTTAAGTCACTTTTCCCCATGACCCTCATGTTTTTGTAGGCATCCAGTAATAAAAGTTTGAGATTTCACAGCTCTTTCAGGACTGACATGGATCTGCAGAACTTTTGTATAAGAAAAAGCGAAGCATGATGAGTTTACCTACTTTTGAAAGTTGAAGTCAAACATTCAAACTTGCATTCAATCTGTCACCAGCAATTATCATCAGCTTCTACCTCCCACTTGTTAATATTGCCTGTAACTGTTTGTCTTGTTGGCCCCACTGTTTTGAAAGACACAGGCAGATACTGGCGAGCTCTGGCACAAGCACATTAGGTAGGAGGAAGGAAAGGATGGACTACAAAAACCTTACATCCCCAGCAGCAGCTTTACACCCCTCCTGACTCCCGGTGAGAAACAGAGTCCCATCTTCACTGCCTGCCAAGGGAGCGGAGATGAAACAGTGAACCTGTTTCTTTTCCACATTCTGGTCTCTTCTCTCAGAAGCCTCCTTTTGAAAATTTCTCTCTCTTCCTCTCTACAAACTACTGCAAATATGAAGTTTTGATTATTTACTTATTTGTACCAGAGCAGTATTGGCTACAAGAGCTTTACCTTTCAACATCTTATGCACAACGTAATAGAGCTGTCAACACGGACAGATATGTGGGAGAGTTGATGAAAAGGCCGTGCACCTAATGCAAGAAATATTCAGGTCCTTTCCTGTGAGTAAAGCTCGAAGCCTCCTTGACACTCTGCAGATTGTGCCTGCTCACTGTAAGCTACATGTGTGCAGAACAGAGCAAAAGGCTTCGGAGGGCCCGTCAAAGTCACACAGCCATGTTAGCTGCTCTCTACTTCTGTCTCACACACGTGCACAAAGTGGGGCTGGGAAGGGTATCTGAAAAACTGCTGCTGCGTCTGCTGCCAGTTTCACAGTTCCATTACCTAAAAGAAATCTCCCTTGGAAAGAAAAAAAATAAAAGAGAGAGAGAGAAAGGAACAGAAATGTCATTTGCTGACATTGTCATTCCCTGCTGCCCCGTAAATAAACATAACATCTATTTGTCACCATGGAAACATCTTTCATGGTCCAAAGTATGCAAAGGAGAGGTATTTGAGAAACCCAGAAGTCTGAGGAAATGAGCAAGTATCTAACCTAGCATTTGATGTTGCGTCTCTCCTGTAAGTATTAGTGCTTTATTTTTTTATTTTTTTTCTCTAAGGTACAAACATATTTATTTTAGAAAGGGCAGCATGCATCTTAGAGACAAGGCTGAAACATTTGCTTAATGTGCTGTCTCTTCAGTGCCTAGTGCTTCCTCCCTCTCCCCTGCCAGGGAGGGATTTGTAAATAACTGTTTTATCTGAACATCTAAAAGGCACTTTTTTCTCCAGGGAAACTGCATTTGTTCTTCTCATCTTGTGCATCAAAATTAGAAAGGCATTGCCATGAACAACATAAGCTATGTATTGATTTACAACAACAAATCACTTCTCTTGCCCACGCTGTGTGGACAGTCACCTGGAGATGTGGGGAACACTTCCCCTCCTTCCTGGGGGACTGCGGTGCCACCAAGGAGGACCTGCCCACCCTGCCTGCTCCAGGACAGATGCCCTGCGATGTGGCACTGTGCTGCAGCCCCTGAGCGTCATAGTCACAAGCCTTTCATTTACACAGCATATGAGATGCTTAGGACCTGGACACCTCCTTTTGCATTTCCCCTATAGCAGATGTAGCACCATGAAGGAGAAAGCAGTCTTCTCTAAGTCTTCTATCATATCGGTTATGCAAGCCTGCAGATTCTGTGCAAATAACAAGGGGCAGGTGAAAAGACATTCTTGTCTATAGGTATACAAAGAGCTACAGATTTGTGAAAATGTACCCTCCTGATAATCCACACGGGGATGTGGCCATGTACTGCCTTAGAGGAAGCTGGCATCACACTGCAGATCATGAGCTTCACGAAAATTTGGCTGTAAGCAGTGCCTCGCACCTTTAATTTGGAAGCAAATTTGGAATTTTCAACCTAGAGTCCATCCCTGGAAGCCAATGGAAGCGTGAGGTCTGAGGTGCTGAGGCTGCACGGGTATGATCAGAAAGCAGAAAACCAGCTTGCAAATAAAGTCTGTGAGCAAAGAGGGATCTAAGACATAGAGAGGAAGGGTGTTACGGTGGGGTCACTCCATGAAAATAGTCACTGTTTTTCAGACAGGGGCAGAGCAGAAGTTAACAGCTGGAAAAAGAGTGATGTTGAACCTGGCTGCATGGTCTTTAAACATCCTATGGTATGCAATAGGAAAAGTATCCATTACATTTAGAATTATGCTTTATGTTTGATTTATTTGTGGTTTTTGTTTCCAGTCTTGTGCCTGACTTAAAGTCTGACTTTAATTCTTAAGCAAAGCCAATTGGGTGTATTTAAGACTAAATCCTGAAGAGGCATACCTCCAAACTAAGCTCTTCTGTCAGTGTGGGTGGAAGACAGA
This sequence comes from Anser cygnoides, assembly GCF_040182565.1. NCBI lineage: Eukaryota > Metazoa > Chordata > Aves > Anseriformes > Anatidae > Anser > Anser cygnoides. The sequence goes on along the minus strand of NC_089874.1, from coordinate 35,226,705 downwards.
AAACACATATCTCACAAACCTTCTGTCAGCTTCTTTCATATTAATGAAGCCTCTCTCTTAAATGCTTTTTCCCGTGCTTGTGTTTCCCTACAGAAAAAGTGGAGTCTTGCATTCTCCGTGCACATGAACCAATACCCTAACTGGATGTGCCCCAAAACACTCTGATGCAAATATGAACCATGAAGGAATGCACTTGAATTCCAGAATGCTGGAAATGGTCAGTGGAAAAGAGTTAGTAGCTTTCGAGAGGTAAAAGTCATCAGCTTAGGGCTATAAAGTCCTTTTTCTGCCTTCATAAAGGCATGCTTTTTAGACCATTCCACAGAACGACAGATAAGCAGCATATGGCGTCACCTTCAAACTTGAGATTTTCTATGAGTTAAGTGATTTATCTTGGTGAGAACCACCTTTTGCCTTCCTATATTTCTTTGGGTTTTGTTAAATTCTTTCTTTCCATCTCATCTCTCTTATATCAAACACTCTCCATTGCTGCATTCCTTTGTCTTCTCACACATGAACATCTCCAGAAAGCTTTGATTTCCGTTGTACTGCTCTTCATCTCCTCCTTTAGCAATATCATTTTTACTTTTCATCTCAAGCAGCCTTTGCCTTTTCACCCACCTTCTTCCTCCTCGACTTGATACTCTGCTCACACCAGTGTACAACGGTGTAATTATTCATCATCTACAGTAAGTGGTCTTGATTTATTCACTGTGAGAAAATCATTTGTCTACACTGATTTCTCTAGCACCAAGCTTCATCTATTGTTTTTCTTCCTACACCCATTGACACACCTGATAGCACATGCCCTAGTAATATCTTTCCAACTGTTACCAATTACTTTTTTTCCCTAAATAGCATGAGTAGATAAATGTTCCCCTTTGGACACATTTTTAACATATATTTCCCCACGCCCTTCTTTATTTAGGAAATAGTGCCTAAATCCAAATAATGGAATCCCAGAGCAATAGTAGTGGGAAAAAATGGAAAAAATCACAAAGATGAGTAGTGTGGCATACTTTTGCATTACCTTTCACTTTAGAAAAAAACTTCTGACTTGTTAAAAAAAAAGAAGCTTACTTCCTACAGGTTGCACATAAAAAATATCCTGGTTTTCCAATATAATTTCTTGCTGATCTGTCCAGATCTGTGAAGTCATAGGTGACACTTGTCAGATGTATCTATGCTGGCTGAACTACAGGAAAAAAAAGGTGCAGCTTTTGCTTTCGATGTACTCACTTTCCCAAAGTACACTTGAACCCTTACTTTCAGAAAAATTAAAATTAATTGAGTTTAACTATTTTTTTATTAAAAAAGGAAAAATGTCACACCTCTTTAGCCTGTGATTAGGATGTACTCGTTTATTTATAGACCCATTTGTTGCCTAAAACCATTTCTTTTACATAATTGCTTCCTCAGACTGTTTGCTTATGTCGATCAGAAAACGTATTTTGGAAGATTAGGTCATTTATACTTGTGCAAATCTGAGCAATAATTCAAATAAAGCAAGGTCAGTTTAAATGAATACCATAGCTAGCACAGGGATAAACCTATTAAATTAAAATCACTGGATGTAAGACTCTGCTGATCATGTACTTGCACTGGAACATGTCAAATGAAGATTGTTTCTATTTACTAATTTACATCAGTGCTGCAAAGATGAGATGAAATTCCCTCTAAAGTTGTAAGGTGTTTACTATATATCAGAAGGTCAAATAGTAACAGATTTCCATTTGGCAGTAAGTTAATGCTACTTCTGTCAGGCATTGTAAATAGCTCACAGCTGAATGTTTTTAAAAAACCTAAAGCCCAAGAGCAGTACACAACCCAGCCAGCCAAGCAAAGGAGCTGGGCTTATCTCACCATTATATTTTAAGAATACAAACCAGAGTAATTACCTCTGTAGTATTTATTATTTGATTTTTGAAATAATTTGATAATTGTGTCCATAATATTGCAGATTCAATCAATTATGGACAAAAGCTTTATTTCAGACCTATACAGTAGGCCTGCAAGATTTACACAGGTGTTTAAATTCACGCATGAGAGTATTTCCACTGAATGCTAGGTTGTCATCTGCTCTTCTGCCCACAGACATGAAACTGTTCTTTCATTTCTGATAGTCAGAATTTGGTGATGATCATTACACCAGATGATTAATTTTCAGATTGTTTGCAGAATGTTTCTGTAACAATGTAGATACCTAAATTGCGCAGTATTGTCTTTGTTTCTTCTGTGGATGATTGAAATGGGAACTTATTAAATATAAATACGTTATTTAATATATAAATTATATTAAATATAAATACATCTGCCCACTGACCAGAAGGAAGTCCAGGAAGAGGAACGAGCAGAGCTGGGGTCCAGCTGTAGGGGCAGCCTTCCAACAGGTTTCTCACTCCTCGAACCCCTGTGGATGCGACATTGGGAGGAGACATGGCACATCTGCTGTAGGTATGCCCATGAGTCCATAAACCCCAGGACAATCCCAAGAGACCTCAGTCCTTTGGGTGATGGGAACGGACAAGCAGGGTCACGAGGCCACATGTCAGGTTGCTGCTTCTATTTATAAGCTGCTTGTAGGCATATTTTATGTATGCATTTACGTGTTTGTAGGCACGCATGTGCATGTAGACAAAAACTATGGCAGTGCGTGCATGGTCTGTACCATAGCCACAAGATGTAAAATTCCTGTCCTGATAGGAACCATGCTGGCTAAAAGCTGAGCTGACCCATTTTCAGTCACATTTCCCATGACCCCAAGGCATGGAAAGCACATCATGATGCTTTGAGCTGTGGGCTGGCCTTTGGCAAAGCCACATGTTCCACACCCTGCTGCCCACTTGAGCCACATCCATATGACCAGCCTAGCACAGGCTGGGTATGATGCGTGGCACAGCATCACCCCACACACCCTATATTCTGATGGGCTGCAGGTGTAACCATCTTAATCCATCACGCTTTTTCTGTGATGCCACGGGTGCCTTTTACAGAAAGAGTCCCCCTTCACTCGTGAGATGGGGCAAATGCTTTCTTGCCCCAGTAAAACCTCGTGTTATCGTGAAGTGGCAGCACTCTCAGTGCCAAGAGGAGAGGTTTCCTCCACGAGAGGCTGTGTGGCTCTTTTATGCCTGGTTCATCAAGAAGGTATAAGTCATAATTTGTAAACAAAATTGAGTTTAAATAAATTTTCTTGATGCATTCTGCTTCAAGTATCCCCTAAAATGTATCACTTAAAGCCAGCATTAAAAGAAAATACTATTAAGAGGGCATAAGGTAAACTCATTTAGTTGCTCAAATTGTATAACGCAATGAATTAATATGGTAATGTATCTTCAGAGACCAGAAGTAGATAATAGAGGTGAACAGAGGTTTTCGAGCTTGGCTTCGGAAAGGCAAAAGTAATTTATCATTCTGTTGCAGTTTTGGAGGGAAGCATTTCTCATTTCTTCTGACTCTCCCTCTGAAATACTTAGTTTCATTTTTAAACCACTTTTTGAGGTTTTGCTTTCTTTTTATTCCAGACAGAGTTCCTACCAAGTTCAACCATACACAGCTTTCCCTGGAGAGGCAGCAAGCATCAGATACTTTTAGACCCATCCCTGTGCTTACAGGCTTCCAGGGGCTGCAGCAAAGTGGGACTTGCCTCTTTGGACATTCATCTCATTTCTCCAGCTGGCATAAGCAGGACATGAAAAGAATAAAATAATCCATATTTTCCTCTTGTTTGCTTCTGTTGTTGGGGTCAGGGTGAGGCTCCAGCTATGATCAGTGCTCTGTGAATAAGCCTACTCCTTTCTTTACAGCCACACAAATGCACATTATGTCTTTATTACTTACATGCATTGTCCTGTAAGAGCTTATTTTTAATTAATAGAAAACAAAGCCCTTCTGACCTTATCCACAGGAAATATTGCCTCATTCATGCTAGCCATAAATTAAGCTAATACAGCCTGCGTGTCCAACATATTTCTCTCAGGTAACATTCACTCAAATATTAAACAGGGAGAGAGAGAAGGAGGGAAATCCTATTACTAAAGCACTGGCGTAAAGATGGACTCTATAATTGCTAAAAGGCATATCAGAGAGAGAGATTTTATTGTGCCGTAACAGTTGGGGAAAGTAGAGAAAAATATCTGATACAACTGAAGCAGGGAAATTTTAGCAATGCAAAATCTAATTGCCCGAATGGGAATGTCATCTGATGCTATAGCGAGGCAAACATCTTCAAAAGAATTCAGTGGAGAAGAAAAACCTTTATGGTGGAGAATAAAAGCTGCTGTACAAATATATACTAATTAACCTTACTAATTTGTCTGTATAATTAGATAGTCTCCTTGTTTCTTCTTTTCTTTTTTCTCTTTTTATTTTTTTTAACTGCAAGCAGGGCACAGCAGTAGCAATAAAAAATATTTTACTTCATGTTCTGTATGCTCAGTGCTGGCAAACAGTAGATATCTCCTCGCAAATGAGCTGTCACAAATTGCTCCTTGTTTGGTGGCGACATCCTTGGTCTACATTATAGCTACAGGAAGCCTAATCAATTATGCTCCTAAAATGAAATAAGAGCTCTGTGGTGCCAGGGGCATAGCTCATAAAATTAATTACAAGGCAAGTTTACATATTGAAGTACCAGTTTATGGAGGGACTAATAACTTTTGATGAGACTTTGACAGGATATTACTCACAAGGATTATGAAAACACAAAAATCATTTGCGACTGGCTACTCAGAGAGCAGCTTGCATCCCAGCCATCACCCGAGGTCCGACCCTTTCCCTTGTCAAGTGCCAAGGCTCCCGATGACACCCCAATATTGCCACCCATGCAGAGAGCACAGAGCTGTCCCCCTCAGCCACCAACGTCCCCTCGCAAAATGTCTCTTCTCCTTACTTCTCCCACCTCCAATTTTATCCTGTTTCCTGAGAAAATCTCCAGATTGTGACAATGTGCGAAAAACAGATCTTGATAGTGCTTTTTTTTTAAGACTGGGCAAGTACCAGGCTGCAGGGTGAGCCCTGGTGCCCTGAGACATCCAGCCAGGATCGGGGCTTCGCCATCGCCCCGACCTCATGGCACTTCCACAGGCAGATAATGGGAAATAGGATTACTCAGGCATTCGTGTTTGCTCATCTGTGGAGCATAAAAATGTAAAAGGTGAATAGTGACAGATGGCAGATCTTTGGGGGAAACAAGTAATTTTAATGGTGGAAGCAAACAAAGCAGATCGTGGCATGGATTAATGTGGAGCCTTTCATGCAAAGATTGAAAACATGTTGCTAGTCAGCCCACCAAATGGGTGAGAAGGCAGGTAAAAAGCAGTATAACCATTAAACCACTGGTTAAGCTGAGGCACTGAGAGGATAAGCACCTTGCTGTTACCTCAGCCCAAGGTGTGCCACGGCCAAGGATGGGCACCAGCCAGAGGATTGCACCAGCTCACTGAGTCACCTCCCGATGTGACCGAAGCTGTTTAATGAATTGCCTTTATGAAGCTTCAGGACACCAAGGCCCACGTAGAATGTCAAATGATAAATGGCCTGCCTCAAAGATGCCATTCATAATCAAATCTTAAATGTAATTCAGCTGAATGGAGTCATTGCTCTTCTGTGTACCATTTACAAGCCCTGATACCATTCTCCATGAACTGATACCTTCTCCTGAAAACAAGCTGTGAGTTATCCTGCACGGAAGCTCAAAAGGAAGCTCAAAAGGAAGCTCAAAAGGAAGCTGCAGAAAACCACACTGATATACTCATCATGGAGTTACAAGAGAAACAAGACATGTGAAACCATGGCGTGTGTAGGTGTCTGCACATCTGTGTATAAGCATCCTAATAATTTTTGAAGGCATTGGCCAGTTCCAAGCAGGCGTGATCCACAGGTAGCAGTCTTGGAGGTGTTATGGTTTTACAAGTATTGAGTATTGGGAAAATAAGTTGCTGAGAGAGCAAGAGGGGGACCCTCCCCATAACACATTGGGGGGGGGGGGGGGGGGGAACAAAAAACTATGAGCCAAAAACATTGTCCAGAAAAGCTGAAATGCAAGTTTTTTAACAGCACCTTAAAGCAAATCATTCAATTCCCAGGCACAAAGAACAAGCGTGTTCTTTAAATTATCATTACAGAGTTCCTTGTTACTTAGACTGGGCAACAGATTTTCATTTAAATGGAGGTCTCCTCAGAAGTGCAAAGGGGCCTTTGGGGAGGTTCAGGGGAGGAAAAATGTAATTTTTCAGGCTCCAAGTGTTCTTTTGTGTTTTATAAACAGCTGAGTGACAGCCCAGTGATTAATAAGTTACATAAATAATTATAAGCGACATGTAGCTGAATCTAGTCCACATTCCAGACATGGTACATTAAATAAAGAGAATTCTACTCTTCCCCCCAGAAGAAAATTTATCTGGCAACACCAGATAAATCAGAAATGATACTGTTAAAGCACATCCAGTTCTTTGGAGAGACAGCTCATCAAAACCAGAAGTTTCTACTGAGCACACTTTCTCAAGCAAATTGTTTCATTTACTTCAGTCCCACTTTGTAGTCGTTCGGTATAAAAAAAAATATTTTCTTCTTTTATTCATCCTCTCTGGTTGAGCTTATTATTTACCCAGAAGTGCCTCTGCGGAGAAGAGCTTTGTGCTGATACCCTGCTATAGGCTCATGCGTAGGAAGGTAAATGCTGGTTTGCAGCTTCAGCAGCGGAGCTCACTGGGAGGCTCATCAGATGTGTTTAATTGCTCATGTTTTACAGCACCATCAAGAAATTCAGGTTGAATCAACGCCCCTCCCTTGGATTAGGCATTGAAAGAGACAAAATTAAGCCTGCCTATGTTTTCTATTTTAAAGACATGTTTCTAGTATGCAAAAACTGAGTAGTATCTCTAAAAGTAGTTCCTGAGAGTTTTAGTGCAACTCGCTGCCCTCCACAGCAAAAGGTAAGAGGATACAATAGAACAGAATAGCCTGGCCCAGCACAGTGCTTTAAGGTTAGGAAACACCTTTGTTTGAAACTCAGCTGTGTCCCAAAGCTTTCCTTGTGTGAAGGATAAGGGCGCGATCTCCATTTAGAAAGGTGTATGTTGGGAGTGATCCCACTATTCAGAAAACACAGAGACATATTTTGAATAATGTCCAAGAGATAATTTAAAAGTTCAAATTAAATGCTTAGCAGTGCTCTTCCACCCAAATTCTTTTTGTATGTGTTATTCAGGTGTATAAATGTGACTATAATTTTCTGATGTTCCTCTCCCTTTTTGTGAGGGCTCTGTGCCTTCCTTGCTCTTACAGGGAAAGGGGGTTACACAAGGCGCTACTTTGGTGTGCATTCATTTATATCATTTTTATATTATAATACTGAGTAATTTTCTGTATTTTGGAGTTCTAATGAGCTTGTGGAAACAATAAAAAAGAATAATTCTGGTAACAAACACTGTTCTTTTCATGAATTTCAATAAAACACTGATCATCTTAGCAGACAGTAGCCACATTTCCAAGAAATGTGATTACTTCAATAATTGAAGTGTGTTTTTAATGACTTAGATTGTGAAATGAAGCATCATTTCCTAGATTCATAGATTTTAGGGCCAGAAGGGACCTGAATGATTGTCTGCTCCCAGTTCTCTTGTAAAAAACCATGATTTTTTTCACAGTTGTTCCTGAAGCAAATACATTGCTTCTGGTGAAGCTAAGCACAGCTTTTTCTAAAGTGGATTTTGTTGTAGTTGTTTTTGTTTAGTGACAGTACTTAAACATTTTAGATTTACATTAAATTGCATCTTCACTCCGTTTCTTGCACTTAGGATAATTTACCATTTTTAAGTCAGCTGTTTGACAGCAAGAAAAATACAAAGATTTGACTCCTAAAACCATGCATAGACATTCACAGACCTATTTAAATTAATTTTCAGCAGAGCATCCCTGGAGCTGCACTATTTTTTTCCAATTAACCAACTCCTTGAAGGAGCAGTAGTGGTGGCTGATGGCATCTTTAGCAGGGACAGCCACCAGCTTTTTTTGGACCATGTATCATTTCAAAATGTATTCTGTGCTGGGTCTGGCTCATCAGATTTTCTGAGGATCAGATCAGATCAGATGTTCAGGAACTTTCTTTTTTTAAGGAAAGTTTTGGCCTAAGAGGTCCTGCCTGTCACCAGATGAAGCAGAGAACTTGTCAGTACGTCTTACCCATATCTTGCCTGCCACCTCTCTGAGGTAAGAGCATGAATGCTTACCCAGCCCACTCTCTCCCAGTTGTGGCCATGAGCAGGGAAGCCCTGCCAGCACCCATGAGATCTTCTTTGTGGATTTTGTCTTCCTGACATTCTTTCTTTTCTAACTAACCTTGATCTCATTTCCCCCAGTGTATAGAAAGGCTTTCTGGCAGAAATGTCACCTTTAATCTGTTCTCTATATTTCTGTAGTACATGCTAGTGACCCCTATTTTATTTTGCAAACTTCACCCTGACACAGCATCAGCGTAATTCCCTCATTTAGGTCCTACCCAAGCAAAACTCACCTTGTTTTCATCTCTTGTTGTAATTCACTCTAAGCTCTTCCAAGAACTTCCAAGATTTATTCTGTCATTTTAATCTGTTGCGGGGGGAATAGTTTATCCAAACAGATGCACACTTTATCTTTAGTTTCTGATTTGTAAGCTGCAGTAAAAGTGGAAGAAATGCAATCTTCAGTAATAACTGCAATTTTCGGGGAAATTCTGGTCCATCTCAGTGACTATATGAGAAGTGCAATCAAACAAGGCAAGAGCCCAAAATATACTGGGGAGATATGGATGAGAAAATAAACATTTGCCTATTTATGGATGAAATAAACATTTGCCTGTTTATTATGGCACAGATCTGCAGTGCAGAAAAACCCTCTGTCTCCTAAGGCTTCAAGTTTGTTGCAAAGATAAAATCCTTCAGCAGCTGATGGAGGTACAATACAACCACACTGAGTGTCCTCCGGCTCGTTACAGACTGTTTTTGTGGCTGGTGGAAAAATAAGCCCAAGTATGAACTGCAAATTTTTCCTTTTGTTTTGCCATGCTGTACTTCATGGTACTGTTCTGTCAGAAGTAGCTTTCAGGAGAACAGCTCAGAAGACAACACACTGCAGTTGATGTGCAAACTGTTATGATCTCTTCAGTTGCATATTGCAATCTTTAAAGTCTTTAACTTTAGAGACAATGAATGGATCTTATGAAAATGAAAGCCATAGAAATAAATCATCCATCAGTAATGAAAAAAAAAAAAAGAGAATGATATAATTTCTATTTGTCAAGGTATAAATGATGTCACCACCCATTTATCCTCGGCACTTAAAGGTTGAAGCTATTCAACAAATCTCTCCTGAGCCACATACATCTGTTGCTTTAATGGCGGCAATCGCAAAGCTTTCTGATTAGTTCACACATCATTCATCAATTAGAACAGAAGGTAAAAGTTATTTCTCCCTACCCACGGTGCTTCATTAAACAAATAACCTTTAATGTAATGAGTGACAGCAGAATCGAGAAATAAATAAGATGAGAGCCGGTACCTTAGGAGGTCACTCTTTGAAGAATTCTAACTTTTTCTAGAGCAGAGGGAAATGAGAATACATGGGCAGTGGGGGACCTGACATCTGGCAGGAATACAGACCAGTCCGTGGCTCAGTACAATGGCTATTAGTACAACCAAATACCTGTGCCATTTTGCATTTTGTTTTACCAAAAATATTACTGAAAAATAAGAATGCAGCATTCCTTACACCAAAATTTGCACGGAGTACTGTCCATACCAGTAACTTATTCTCAAAACTCTCACAAGGCAGAGTGGAGTGCATTTACCAACAAGAAAACCATGCTTTTTTGGCAAGAGTTTGATGTGAGTCTTCAGCTGGGGAATTTTGGTCTTACAGAGCACATATGCTGAAAGATGCAGTTCCTGTTCCTCCGAATATATTAGCAAAAAACTGTCTGGATTGACAGGTGAGATATTCAGCTGAAAGTGAAGGAAATGGATCCTGTTTTCAAGAATTTATTCAAAGTAGAGTGGCATCAACTGGAGACTCCCATCATGCCCCCCCCAAAGAACAGCATTCATCTGTATTGCCATGCCCTGTAGCCATACAGGTGGCACAGGCTTTCCTCAAGGACAGAGGACTGTGACTGCCTTCAGGGAGAGGGGAAGATCTCGGTGTAGATTATACATTTTAGGTGAGAGTGCTAACCACTAGGCTACAGCCTGGATCTAGCCCAAGGCTTTCTTTTACAAGGGCCAAAACGAACTACTTCTATTTTGTTTGTCAGTTGTGTTTTTGTTTCTGCATCTCAGGTAGAATATGTTGTGTTAAAGGAACCCATTTAATTAGGGCAGGGGTTGAAGGAGGAGATTTATTTTGCCATTTAAAGTAATAATAGTAACAACTGATTCAATCCAAATTGAATTCTTTCTCTTCATTTTGTCTGTCCAGCAAGCCAAAAACATTAAGGCTGAAGTCAGGTATTCATTTGTGAAACACACGCAATTACAACATCTTCAGTCACAGAGTTATCTGCTCTGCCTGGTGTGTCCTGCATCGGAGGCCGTGAATAGCCTCAGGTGCAGGATGACAGGAGCTCTGGGTGGGATCGAAATGAACATTGCTTTGTTGACCTAGAAATGGAGTCAGAGCGGTCACGGTCCAGGTGCAACACCTCGCTCCAAGGACAGCAATACACTGCAGCACCTTCGCAGAGCCCCGTCCTCATTACCTCAGTGACTTCTGTCTCACAGCTGTCCATATGCATGTCAAAGCATGTTTTTTCTCTCTCACAGTCCCACCAATGCCACTGCCACTAGTGTAAACCCTGAGTTCATTTTTTTCCCACCACTGCTTCATCAGTAGCAATTACTTTGGCTGAGAGGAGACAAATCAAACTGGAGGTGGATCCCACCACCAACTTAGTGGAAAAGATACAGGATTGGGCTCTAAGATGTTGACTGCCACGGCATGATCAGTGTGAAACAACCTCCTTTTCAGTAACAGCAGTCACCAGCCTCCGTGCATGGCCCTCATCTGCAGCCAGGAAATAATTTCAGGCTCTTGCCAGCACCCCTATGAATGTCATTCCTGTTAGAGCCCTTGCATTGACTTTGCAGAGCTACAGTACCCTATGTGATGCACACATGAGCTGTGCAAGCCAGCAGGATTTTCTATCAATTCCAATGGGCTTATGGTGGTGTAAATTGATGGGAAGTTAGAGGCAGGACGTCTGTTATTGATCGCGATGCAGAAGGCAGCAGTCTTGGTTTTCAGTTTCTAAATTGAATTTGCTTTGAGAAACAGTCAGTAGAATCAAACCAGCAGAGAACTCGGTCATATCTTTTGTTTATAGTCTCTCGTAGAGAAAGTGCAGTTTATGATCTGAGCACCAGTCATGCTGACAGCACAGTTGTCCGCACTCGAAACACCGCTGCTGACTCAGTCCAGGTTTGGTTTTGCCACCTGTAGGAGAGGCATCCAGGCAAACCACGTCGGGTGGAGCAGGAGATGAGATGACCCCATTCAGTCCCCACCACAGGCTGGCTCCAGGGGAAGGCTCTCTCCCTGCAGAAGTATCATGTCTGGTTCCCTCCTGCTTGCTCTGATGGGCTGCAGGAAGGGTGAGAGCAACGGGGCCGATGTTCCTGGCACTATTTCCTGAATGAAGCATGGCAGAGACAGACTGGGCTGTGCCCTCGTGGACAGTTTGAGCAGAGCTGAGTAAAGCTATCGCCCTGCCAGCTCCCTGAGATCTGTGGTTTCAGAGAGCTGACAATGTCAGCCAGTGACAGGAATTTTGGAGAGTAAAGCAAGACACTATAAAACTTCATCTCCTTTTCCTCCATTGTGAAAAATTTCTCAAGAGCACTCGTGGCCACAGGAGACTGCTAGGACCTCTTCTCTCTTCTGAAACATGCAGCGAATAAGGCTTGCTCTGAACCATCTCACACTTATAAGGCGTCTTCCTGGCTTTGTGCAATGCATTAATTAGTCCCACATTAGCATGGGGATGGACTTCCTCCCACTGTGGCTATCTTCTTCCATACGTAATTTCTATTGTCTTGAAATCTACTTAGAAAAAGCACTGTTTCCTATTGATCAGCTGGAAATTTCATTATGCCCATGGGCTATGTATGTGGAGGAGACCTCGCTCAAATGTGATATTCTAATACTGATCGCACTTGGTTTGCTCCCATTTGTTACCTATTGATTTTCAGGGCTTTGGTATGACCATGTCAGTAGTTAGTAAAAAAATCCCGTGTCTCAGTGGAATGATACAAGTTAACCTGTGCAGCGTATTTGTGCCTGGATGCACATTTGTGCAATCTGCAAATTGCAAGACCTATAAGCACAAGCGTGCCTGTACAAAATACATTTTAAGAGCTGACATTAAAGTAAATACGAAAGTTCAGAGGTGCAAAATAATTTAAATGCACAGAAGAGGTAGCAATAATGTTTCTAAACTGAGGCAGTGAATTATGTATATAAGAAATATTAAAAATGCAAAGCTGACTCTATTTGCATTCGGAATGCCCCCTAGCTGTTACCAGGGAGGAGGAAATTGCTTTATGCTGAATTCAAGGGCATACTACTTAGTGCTGTGTTTAAGTCAAGGAGGAATATCACTCATTTTTATTCTACCACTTAACTTGGGCTTATGTAATCTGTCTGGTAGCCGAGTCAGTTGTCTTATATTATTTTCTAACACAGAAAGAGAATATATAATTCAGTCATTAAACCTTTATTTTCACCAGTTTTGAGATCCCTCAGAACCATATTGCTGCATGTAAATCATGGGCTGTCACCACTCCAAGAGGACAGAAATATCCGTATTGGGCCATGCCTTCCGAAATCACTTTTGGGTAATCACAGGACAAAATTAAACTTATTCACCAGTTGGGAGATATGTAGATGATGTGGAATGATTGAATAGGGGTAAGGTATCACCACAAGGGCACTAGAGTCTAAACACAGAAGCATTTGGTTCATCTAAATGGATGTAAACCTTATCTAGGATTAAATCTGCGCATTAAATCTGACAGTGGGCTTGTCATGAGGAAGTGAGGAGGCAAAGGTCTCAAGCCACAGGTAGCAAACACACTGACTGCTGGCAATTCAGCTGAGCAGGGTTCATAGCCCCTGTATTGCGATCAGTAACTAGGATTTTTCTGTAGTCTTAACAGGGGAAATTAACGGAGAAATATTCTTACTGTCCTGTAGTTCCTGTCTGTCTCTGATCATAACATTTTTTTTGCTATTTCCGTATTTTCCTCCCTGACCAGTGGAAATTGATCAAATTTTCACAGTGCTTTTATTTAAAGTCAGCTTCACTTCAAAGATCTGTTACACATGTGGCAGGAGAATATCACAAAACAGCTGCTTCCGCCTCTGACTTTAGAAAGAGAATGAGAACAAGCAGTGGACCGAAGTGGAGTTTACACATCCCTCACCCACAGGCCTCTGCATGCTGACCCAAAACCAACTACTTTTTGCATTCAGAAAGTCAGCACTCCAAACCAGGCCTGGATCTAAAATGTCTGATCAAACTAACCCCAGATCACTCTGGCAGACGAAGGGGAAAGGTAGCAAGGATGGACACATGCAAAGGCAAGATACGTTTGAGTAGACAGTTTGCTAATGTATCTGTTTACTTCCATTTATATTATAGATATATTATTTTGAATTTTTATCAGCCCTGGTATGTAATGATAAACAAAAATAAAAAAAGCATTGGAAGTGCATGAAATGTTCCACGAGTTGCCCCATCCACACAATACAAATTTTCCAAACTGCCATATCCTTACAGTTAAACAAAATGATCCTTCCCCCTCAGCTCTCTCAAAGAACAGCACAGAGAGGGGACACTCGAGCCCTGTCTCAAGGCACAGTGTTGTCTCTGTCTTCAATACTAATTGAGGATTTAGGATTGGAGGTGACACTGAGAGCAATATCTTGTATACTACTATCAGGATACTTCAGCTCACAATGGCAAGAAGTTGTCAAAACTGACCCCTAAGGAGACCTGTCCCAAACGTAATCATGGGATGAGCTGTTTGCCTGAAAAGATCAGGTCTCTCCTGATATCTCAAAGAGCAACCATTATTGTACGGTTTGGGTTACTTTTTAAACACAGGGACAAAAGAGGGTAGGACAATTGCAGCTAAAATCTGGAAGAAAAACAATGGAGATAAAATTCTGGCACGGGAGTAAGAGACTTCTGTTAAAAGAGGCAGTGATATGATCCTCTGAGTGTAGCTCACTCAGGGGAAAAACAGAGCTGGAAAAGTGAATACCTCCTTAATGAATATCAGAAACGTGGGGACTGGAGACAGACGAGTCAGAGGTCACGTGTCGTATCATCGATGTCAAAAAAAAAGCAAGGAAATAGATGAGACTTGCAAGAATAGACAAAAGCCATTAGAATCTCGACAGCTGGGGAGGAAGGGTTGAGCACAGGGCTAGAAAACAGCAGTGTGTCTGCAGAAGGAAATGAAGAATGGATTAGCAAATCTTTGGCAACTGGTGTAACAGGAGACTTCTGGCAGCAAGGGTCTTTGTCTGTGTCAAGGGCAAAAGAGTGGTGATGGGGACAGCGGTGTGAGCGCACTGTGGGACAGCAGGAGACGCGACTCCAGAGGAGGGGGCACAACCCCGCTCTCTGCAGGGCTTTGTGGCCTGGGAGAGCCGGAGGAGGTATCCGTGGAGAAACTCTGAGGAAGAACAGCATTAATGCTTCATCCTGACATACTTTTTGTGATATGAAAGGGCAAACTTATGCTGACTGTTAAATCAATATCAAATCAAGACTGGAATCTGTTTTACGATCTTGGACAGTGAACTTCTTACTGCTGGAGTCATAAATGATGTCACATTTCAGCAGTCCTGTGGCTGCCAATATGCAAGCAAGAAATGCCCTTTTTAATTAAAAACTGTAATCTGAAAGACAAAGTGTCACTTGCTGACAGCGAGAAGTTCTCTTTTGTGCTCTTCTTGATTTTGAGGTTCCGTGCAGAGCAGAAGAAGGTCTGCATCCCACTCATCCGGTCCCTCTGGCAAGGCAAACCCAAAGATAAACCTACAATTTACACCACTAAAGCAAGTTTGATGTGAAGCTGAAAAGAGCACAGGTCTTGGGAACTGGCCCTTGGGAACAAGGTAATGCCCCCTGAGTTGTGCACCACAACTCAAAAGTACCCTGTGCACTTCAAACACAACTGTACTGGGATTGGGAAGCCCTCTCCCTTATCTCCCTCCCCAGTACCTCTGAGCATGCTTTAAATCAGCAGTACTCAGTCTAGCTTTGCTGTTATTTTTGCTTGGCATGGGCAAGACCCAGGATCCCCTAAAGACTGGTAAGACTGGTATACTTGGCATCCTGTATCTTAGAATCAGATCCCAGGGGATGAATTTTACCAGGGGTTTCACATCCTGGAGTGACTGAAATCAAGAAACCTTTGCCACTTTCTTATTTATGGCGCACCACTTGGTGAATACAGGTTAATGGCCGGGAAGGCTGCACTAGGGGGTCATTTTTTATACCTTTCAAAGTGAAGCATTATTTAGGCACGTGTCAAAACTTTCACAGGTCTTGAGGATTAAACATGAGCCACAGGTGTTTTCTCAGGGATGAAAAGGTTTGCTGGCATGGGGGATGTTAAAGCAATGTCTCCCATAAATCCAAAGACTGTCTCGGAGGCTTGCAAACAGGAATGTCAGGAACTGACTCCCTCTTGCTGTACTCCAGATCTGCGCTGTAGATCCATGAAGACACAGAAACATCAGGATCTCATCACCAAGAGGTCCATTCTCAGGTCAGGATTCCCTGCATGGCCCGTGACTGATGGCTGACCGCAGACAAAATCAAATCACCCTGTTCAGCAAAGCTTTTCCAGCACAGCAACAACCACAAGCTCTTCTGCTAGATTACTCACCTTAGAGAAAGAGTAAGCTTGGAGGAGATTTCATCAAACAAACCTAATGTCAAGTCAGAAATTTTGCATTGTTCTAGCCCAGTAAGTGCCTCAAAATAGCTGTGTGCAGTTATTTTGCTGTTGTGAAACACGTCTGCATTTATCCACACAAGTAGAATGAATAAGGGGGATTTGCTTAGCTCTTTGTCTTCTTCAAACAGACGAGAAGTATCTTTTCTGAAAAATTAATGCCTGCTTATAAATGCTAAGGCTAGCTGTCTCCTTTGCTTTTAAATGTGTCCCAGATCTGTCAAAATTGTTTTCACAAGTGTAGACTGACATGACGATAACCTAAAAAAGACAGTTTCTAATTGGAGCAGGACATATGTTACAGTCATGCTATTTTACAAAGGGAAAGCAATGTTTTCTCATTCATATGTTATGACAATTCCCCTTGAGAAATTATATTGTTTCCCTTAGATCAGATTTGTTGTCTACATGGTGTAGATCTTCTTGCAGTAAAGAATTGGAAATATTCTGGGAGTTCCCACAGAAAGCTTTTGCGGAAGAGATTATGGTTTAAGACATTACACATAGTCACTAGAGAGCTTTCGACATCTACATCAAAATGCCTCTGTTGTGTAATTAGCATTTTGTTTTACCTCTGCTTTTCAGTTCAGATAAACTGATAAAAACAAAGTATACTTAGTTAGAAAATACTTTTTACACAGTCCACAAATCAATGAGAAGAGTTTATTACTTCAAAACTTAATTAAAATTCACCTTTTACCTCAGAGAAGTAAAAAGTTTTCTATGGGCAAACTTCTTCCACCTTTGCCTAAAATAACTTTTGCTAGAAACTGTTTGACTAAAGACACCAAATGAAATAAACCGACAATCCAATGCAGCATGATCCTCCTTAACACACCGTGTTGCTGATTCACTCTATCAAGAATATTACTTTTAATTGCTTTACTTGAAAATGGCAATAACTGCCTATTAACCCGGAAATTAACTTTGGACAACTGTTCCTATGAGATAATATATCGATTCGATTTCGTTGAAATCTCTGTCTTTATGTGAATAGCTTTTAGCTAATTTGGTTGGCTGTGAATGGGTCCCCCTAATTCATTCAAATGGGGACAGAAGTAAAAGGAATGGAAAGTTTCATGATGAGATCCATATCTTTGCCTTTTGTCTTATGAAAAATCCTTTTCCTCACAGTGTAAAGGTTACTCTGTAAATTACGAGGTAATTTTTTCCCAGCAAAGTTCTTTGCCTTTGCAGCATTTGCTCTCTGGTTCTGCCCGGAGCCAAGGCCCATGAATGACAGACACCGCACTCATTGATTCAGCCTGGTGCTTGCAGGTCAGCCCTGATTTAGCAGGTATTTGAGCACATTTAATGGCAGCAGCCCTAGGGTACATATTGGTCCAGCAGTAGCAACACTGAGGACTTCAGCCCTGACCTGGTGCTCATTGCACCTTGACTCCTGAGCAGTGATGGAAGCTGGTTCTTACTGCGAAACACGGCACAAAAACTTCAGTGTTGCTTCTGCCTGCAGGGCCCCTCAGCTCTGAGTTCCTTCAGTTTTTAGTGTTTTCCATTTGGTCAGGCTTTTTGCATTCGCAGTGTCAGCCCAACTTTGACAACTCACAAGAGCCATCATATATTTCCTGCAGGTTCTCTCCCACATACGGTCCCAGCGGGTCATGGAGGACATACCGCCACACAGTGAATTCAGCAACAGTGCGCAAGGAGGGCACTGTGACCACAGACCCACTCTCCTGTTCTCCATGTCAGAGTGATAATCCCCATGACAATTACACCATCTAACGCTACAGGGAAAGAAATAATGTTCTATGGTCTCCATTCAACATAATTCCTAAGAACCTGCTTAAGATGTATGTCCTGCTGCCTCTGGAGTCAAAAAGATTTGTCATGTACTTGCACTTAAACACATACATGAGTATTTAATATGTTTTAATAGTTCTGTATATTCATTTGTCTGTTAAATGGCTGCAGTCCCGGACATCCACACTGGAAACAGGATGAACCTCATACATCAGATGACTCCAGCATACCAGACTCCGTTCCACTGCATGAAGGGTGTGATTTTGTAGCATGCAGAAATAAGTAGAGAAATACATTTAAATTTTTTTTTGTAGATTGATATGGAATACTCCAATTTGCTGTTTCTCTGAAAGAGTAGTTTGAGGAACTATTACGAAAAAGTCTACAAGAAAACACAGCTGCACATAAAATGTTCTTTCCCTGCTCTCTCCCTGTTGTGCAAAATACAACAGATGTGATTGTGCCAGCTTACACCAACTGACAACCATCAAGATGGACTTTCACTGTGTGTTTTCATTTTCTACCTTCATATTCTTTAATTTAGTCCACTAAACAATTCTGATAACATCACCTATTATTTTTATTTTATTCTGAGATTTACTCAGCAAACAATAAATAGCCTGACAATCATTGAGCTGAATTAATGTCATTTTAGGTAAATAGTCTTTGACTATTATTATAGTTCATGCTTAATTGCAAAAGAGAACAGCAATCAAATGGTTTGCTTCTGTTGAAATAATTTAGTCAGTAGCAACTTTAATATCTATAGTTCTCTAGGTTACACCAAGTAGAAGGCAGCTTTAAATCAGAGCGAGTTTGTCGCCTAGCTAAGTAGTTGTTTAAACAGCATACTACCCAGTGAAAGAGACAGCTTCACCACTGCAGTCACTTGGGGTGGATGTAGACTTGACTTAACTAACCAGTTAAGGTGAGTTTATGGCTGTTTTGCATTGCTAACAATCACTCTGACACAAGATAATCTTCCATAAAATGCAATAGGATTGTTTACAGATGTGGATGCAAATTCTACCGAGACTTTAAGTGATTATCTGTTAATGAGATGCCATAACAAGAGCTGTACAGACTGTATCATCTTGAATAGGACTGGCACAGATTATCATTTCGCAGGCCCCATTTATTTGAAAAAAAAAAATGTTATTTCCAATCCCTTGCAAATCCCTACTGCTCTCTGTGCTGTTTACACACAGTGCCCCACCACTGAGGAGTCCAAACTGACAAACCCATTCCAGAGAAGCTATCTAGGTTACTATAAACTTAGCATTTCTAATACATGCATCTGATTTCTCAGAGTAAATTCCTTATCTTCTTGGACTGTTTTCTTTCAATTTTTAAAGTAAATGAACCTCTGAAAATCAAAGCTATTTATTTACCTGTGAGACAGGCTCGTCACAGAGAGCATTAAGACATGAATGACTTTTACTGCATTGCTAAGGTCTCAAGTCTGAGCAGCAAGAAATGTCTTTGCAAGAGAGAGATTCACACTCCAAGCCACTTGATTCTAATTCAGCTTAAAATATTAACAAATACTTTAGCTGTGACAGTGATTTGGGCAATGTGCACTCTCAGGTCCCACTCAGAGGATGTCCAGAAGAACTTGTATTCATTTAGAAATTGTGCACTTTCTTCTAGATTAGTTTCAGTGGATTTATTCGCATAGTTAAAATTATGCATGTGCTGAAGCATGTTGTTAGATGGAGGCTAATGTGACAGTAACAACCTACTCATTCCTTGCCACCATGATCAAACAACTGTCATGTAAGACCTCTGCACCCGCTGACTGAATTTCAAAGCAAGAATGCAGTACTGACTGACTCTGCTTCACAGAATCACCAAATCACATAATGGCTAAAGTTGGCAGGGACCTCTGGAGGTCATCTGGTACAAGCTCATGCTCAAGCAAGGATAGAGCAGGATGCCCAGAACTGTGTCAAGGTGGCTTTTGAATATCTCCAAGAAGGGGGACGCCACAACCTCTTTGGGCAACCTGCTCAGTTACCTGCAAAATAAAGAAGTTTTTCCTGATGTTCAGATAGAACCTCCTGTGTTTCAGTTTGTTCCAATTGCCTCGTGTCCTGGCGCTGGGCACCACTGATAACAGCATGGCTCCAACCTCTTTGCACCCTCCCTTCAGGTATTTATACACACTGATAAAATCCTCCCTGAGCCTCCTCTTCTCCACATACCCATCTCCATAACCAGACAAGACATAAATTAATATTTACAGTCTCTGCTCAAAGAAGTGAAGGCTTTCCAGACTGTTTTTCTGTTATTGTTCATTCATGGTTAAAATGCCATTGAATGGAAGGCAATGGTAAAGGTCCCATCAACTTCCATTAAAACAGGACTGGGACCCCAACTTAGTCACTATGTATAAAATCCATATCTCCTTAGTTTCCTCCTTGCTCTCTCAGTCTCTCAGTATGAAATTAGAAGAAATATTTCCTCATATTTCTCATGTCTGAATGTTATATCACTTGAGCCTTCTGCGCAATAACACTCTGGAAGTGGCTGGTTAACAACTGGCACAGCACAAGCAAGTGGTTTTGATCAATCTTAAATCCTCATCCCTTGACACTTTAATCAAAATAATTTAAAATTCTATTAAGCACAATATGCAGAGCATTAACACTCTGAGCCAGTGAGTGGTTAGAGTGTGGACACTGAGTGATATGTCTGAGTAACAGCCTTGTTAGAAAGGCTATCATGTTTTGCTCCTTGCTGAATCATCAGGGAAGATGGTGACAATATCACTCTTTCATTGCTAATGTGTGGCTCAAAGAATCTGACAAGGAGCTAAATGTCTGATTACCTGGGAGAAGCTACTTTACTGAAGTGTAAGTAAAATTTTCCATCTCTGAAAGCAGTGCATTCTGGAGCTGCCCATCACCCACCAGTCAGGGCAGCAACCAGGCAGTGTCTCAACACCATTCCTGCCACTGTGCAATTCCCCAGCCCATCCAGCCTAGCTGTTACCATCTCATTTAATTCAGATCTGCATGCTCTGTCTTGAATCTTCTTTTCTTTCTTGCTATTCATTTCTCCACTGTTTTTCTTAACACCACAAAACCATATCCAGTATCCCAAAGGAAAGCACCAAGAAGCTCTTCCAGCAGTCACTGGGCGGCTGCCATCTCCCACTGCAGTTACCATTCAAGAATTGAAACAGCTTAATTGTTTTTCAAAGCCTTGTACTGACTAAATGTACCCATAAAGACCCTATTTTTTTCCCCAGTGGTAACACACATGTCGGTCTGGATAATGACAAAGGATGGCAAATGTTTTGGGTTGATTTTGGTTGTGCCTCTGGCCAAGCCCATCATGAGAGCTGCACGCAGAAATCACAAATACCCTCACAACACCATTTGCTTTGGGCTAGAGCTCTGTTTTCATTTGTGCAATGCTTCGGTATGCAGATCTGAAATAAAGTCCATGCTTCAGGAAATAGGTTCAAATAAAACCTCATTTTTGACTCCTTGTTTAAAATAGAATGGGGTAAGCTTAAGTGACCCCTCCAGGCCCTTTCAGCCCAATTTTCTATCATTCTATGAAACCAGCTAAACATGACACCTATCCAAAAAACACACATTTTTCCTTCTATGTTATAAATAGGCCAATATATAAATCAAATCATGGCATATAAATCAAATTATGAAAGTTGATAGAGTGGAATATATGTTGAAAAAATGAAAGCAAAAGGAAAATTACAATGATTACATAGTTGAGAGAGAACTTAGTCACTCCTGAATGCTGTTTCTGTAACACAAAGAATCACTTCAAACAGCCAGAATACTATTATTTTTACCGTCACATGTCATACTTGGGAAAGGTAGTTATAATAGCTCTGCATATATAAAAAGAAATTAAAAAAAAAAAACAACAAAAATAAAAAAAAAAACTTCAAAACCTCTTCTCTGAAAAAAATCACAGGAAAAGCCAAATTAGTTGCTAAACTATCTCAGCTATTACAGTGCAGTTTTGTCACCAGAGTATATGCCAACAGTCACCCGTGAATTCTTTTAGTTGCAAAGGGTTAGATCACGAATCACAACTATGAAAATCCAAACCTGTGAACACAGTGAGCTTTTAGCATAGCAAGTGAAATCATTAACAATTCCCCACTGTCAAAACACATACCTCAGAGTGCATGTGAGCATGGCCTCTCATTCATTTTTTTCTTTCCCAGCAGGATCTGGTAAAAAGCTGCTTCACTAGGTTTTAAAGCCCACTGGAGGTGCTGTACATTAACTGAGAAGACTGATCAACCCATGCAGTATTAAAAAGACATTTGTAGACTCATTTAATCAATAATGTACAGTATTAGTGTGCAATTTAGATCACAAGAAGACAGCTGTAAGACTATGATACATCAACTAATGAAAAAGCAAAGAGAGTGCAATTCAGTCATCTAGAGAGGCCAAGAAGCAGCTCCTCAGCTGGTGGAAACAGCAACGAGAGCACCCCTGGGTCTCTAAGGCTGTACCTCAGCAGAGGAATTGTCCTAGAGCAAAGCACTGGGTAAGCTCTCTCACAGAGCATCCTTTCCACAGCATAAACCAGAAATTTTATGAGCCACAAAAGCTCTATGCTACTAAAAGAAGTCAGATGATGATAAAATGGCTCTATTTGACCTCAGAATAGTTCAGCAGTTGACAGCCACCCAGGAAATGTCTACATACACATGTGCTAGCCCAATCTGAATTCCTCTCTGATTTCAAGACTCTCTCAAGCAAGATTTCTGTGGGAAAAGGAGCAAGAAGAGGAAACTCTGGACTGTTCATTTGAATTACCCTAACATCAGACAGCAAACCCATATGCTACCTTTCAAAGCCATTCTACAGAAACAGTTATCCAATTATAAGAGCTGAACTGTTCGTTAAGATTTGGCCCTTTCCTACTTCTAGAAAACTCACAGTTCCCTTTAGGTGTGAATTTCACCCAGCAAGAGCAACCCAGTGGACAGAGCTGGCCTTACGCTTTTGTTCCTGTACCACTTTGGCGCAACAAGCAAGCCTCCGCGCAAGGATTGGTAAAGTGCAGAGAAGCAGTACTTACCTGAGTCACCAGCCCTAAAACACTGTGCCTTTGGGTCAAAATCAGCTTTGAGCTGCCCAAGAGTTTCTGCCATGATTGGGATCAACAAAAGAAGTAAGATTAGATACCTATAGCTGGTCTTTCTTCCCATCCTCTTCCCATCTTCTTTACATTCCAGATATAAACTTCACAGCCTGTTTACAACTTATCCACGATCACATATAGATGTCCATAGACATTCACTACCCAAGTGCCTGCTGCATTAACAAGGCAGACACATTTCAGCCTGCAGAACGCTCCAGGCTCTTGGCGGTTGCAATTGTTTCATGGATGCACCATCTGCTGCTCTCTCGGTGTGACTGGTTACCTACTTTTCATGGCACATTTCTTCTTCCTAGCTAAATGACTCCCAAATCCACAAGGTGCTCTTTGAAAAAGCTGTGTGCAGTCTCCCAGTGTCAATACTTTTATAAACACATATTTCCATGAAAATAGCCTTGTTCATCTTTGTTTTCTTATGGAATTGTGAAAATTTTCCTGCTTGCAATTTTTGTTAGCAGAAATCTGTTCCTTCCATTTGTAGGAAGGCACAGGTAAAAGAATATTTTACCACTGTGCTTAAGAAAGTAACTGATTACAACATATGGACTGACAGAGATGTGTTGTTTTTTTTTAAATACAAGACTTTCCAGATTTTCTTAGTCTTCTCTTGCATATATGACTACCTGTATCTCTGTTGTGCCAAACATCACAACTCCATGAAGCATACCTTAAAGAGAGGTGGTGGGGAAGGGGGAGTCACCTACACTAAATGTTGTTTGAAATGCCTAGGCTTTGCTGCAGACAATGAAGATTTTTCCTTTATGATAAAAGGAGGGATTTGGACAGCTATTAATACATGCTAAAATCATTGGAAGAAAAAAAAAAAACATATAAAATTTCAGGTTTTCTGACATTTTCTGTAATCACTAATTCTTGGTAATGTTCACTGCCTTACTTTACATAA
Organism: Anser cygnoides; assembly: GCF_040182565.1. Lineage (NCBI taxonomy): Eukaryota > Metazoa > Chordata > Aves > Anseriformes > Anatidae > Anser > Anser cygnoides. The sequence goes on along the minus strand of NC_089874.1, from coordinate 35,202,879 downwards.
AATCACCATTGATACAAGTTTAGTTTTATGTAATACTCCATATGGTGGATTCATAAAAATCTTCTACTGAGAATACCATCATAAACTATTATTTTCTGCTATAAAAAATAACCATTAAAGACCAGACATGCAGAAACAAGGTAATCTGCCATAAATTTTGAAATGGTAAAATACTACAAATGTAAATGTATTCAACTCCCATTGCAATGCATATAATTTCCATAGCTTTATTAGAAATCTTGCAGTTGCAGTGGTTTGGCAATTGGTAATAAATATAGTAGGAATGAGTCAGCATGCAAATCCCTTTTGGGGAAAACAATTTGAGAGATTTTATAGCCCAAAGCTGTTTATTATTTTGTAAGAATAGTAATGCAAGTTCATGTTCAAAACCTGCTGAGAGAAGAATTTGCAAAACATCCTATTACGGAAGAGGCAGAAAAAAAGCATAAGAACTGCGTAATAGCACTGGGCTCGAACATTTTCAGTTCCCCCATTTAGCTGATGCTTTTTCTACTCATGTACTCATTAGGGTCCTTGTGAGTTTATCACTATATCACACAAATAAAATGGGAGTACAGCTAAAGCTTGAGATGTAATTTCTCAGTTAATGCAACAGTCCTCCAAACCTGAGACAAGGAGAACAAAAAAGGGTTCCTGGAAGCTTGGTTTATATTAAAGAGTTGCAATTCTTTTTGAAAGATTTTGATTTGGGGGTTGCTTTTTGTTTTCACTGTTGTTGTTGCTTGTTTTTTGAAAACTGTTTTCTGTTTCCATGAGTAATAATGAGGAGACAAAATATTTCTGACAATTCCAAACCCTTTTATACCTAGCTAACTCAAACATTCCTCTTTTTTACATAATAGATTGCAATTAAAAAAAAAATCTATAAATACGATCTAATGATGTTGGCTAGGTATAGAAGCAATTGAGGAAAGCTATTTGCTTTTAATGCTATCTCCATTAAGTGTTTCACACTGCAGAGAAACACTTTAGATGCTAATGAATAAATAATGAAGGTTCTGGAACTGGGCTATGGTTGGCAGCAGAGGCAGAGGGGCATTTTCCAGGCCCCAGTGCCTTAGGCCAGGCAAAGTCCTTCTCTGGTGTGAGATCTTTCTTCTGTATGCATAACTCTGCAAGTGCTGCAGTGCTGTTTACGCCTTCCCTGAGGTAGGAGGCAGAGAAAGACACACCAGGCTTGAAAATGTGGTATGGTCCAGAGTTTGCAAACATAAATGACCTGCCATCATCATCCTCGTTCCCTTCCCTCTCCTGCCACTGTAGTCTCTCTTAGGAGGCATCAGTCTGTCCTACCGCCCCAGGTGCTTCCATCCCATGTTTGTATGTGCAAACCTCCTGAGGTTCAACAAAGCCAAGTGCAAGGTCCTGCATCTGGGTTGGGGCAAGCCCAAGCACAAATACAGGCTGGGCAGAAAATGGATTGCGAGCAGCCCTGAGGAGAAGGACTGGGGGTGTTGACTGATGAGAAGTTCAGCATGATTCTGTGATTTGGTGCTTTTCTCACCCTGCCTTTGCTATAGTCTCATCAGCAACATCTATCTTTGAATGGCCTAAATAAGGTTCACTACGGAACCGTGTTGAAAGTTAGAGTCAAGGTTGCTCAGAGGTGGTGTGAGTCAGTACTGGGACTGGCCTTTAAAACTGTCCTCTATCCCTCTTACTCTTCATCTGCTGGCTCTTCTTCTCCTGGACCTGTTCTGGCAGTGCCCATACTGGCCAGTGCTGGCCCAAGATCAGATAGAAACCAGCCATGCTGTATTACACCACTCAAAACCACAGAAATCTTAGCTACGTGGGGCTTTCTGACCTTTCACAAATCTAGGCAGAGCATATGTGTGCACTAACATTTGGGGATTAAATACAGCTGTTAGTGTAGCTCTAATTGTTTTTTAACCAGGACCATCAGATCAGGGCAATAAAGTTGCTACTAGAAGTGAATGAGATTTATCTGTTCACTTGGAATCTGGGAGAAGAAAGCAAGCAATTGATCCAAGAAGAATTTTTAAGCTTTCATCAACATTTTGATAGGAAAATGCAAGCAAGTACGTAGCATTAGCAAGGGCAGTTTGCATGGAAAGTTGGTGCGTTTTTTTTTTTTTTTTTTTTTTCTCCAAATCAGCAGAAAATAGATTATTAACAGGGGCTCAACTGATTGCTACAATGCTTGATTGGAGTCAGTTCGATTTGGTTTTCCATATTCCTGCTTTTTTCCGCAGTCTTGACTCCTTTGCTAGATTACTTCTCCTGCAAAACTTCCCCACTGAATGATTGGCATTAGGGGAGTCAGATGCCCCCAGTATATAAAGTCAGGTATGGCCCCACCCATGGCCATCCATACTACAGCCCTAATGAAATGCTAAAATAGCATTTGGAAGATGTTGTTCAAGTGGAGCCAGGAAAAATAAATAAATAAATAAATAAATAAATTCAAGATTCAATTTGATTTAAAAGAAAACTCAAAATGTTGTGGCTCGGGAATGCCCATGTTTTGTTTTCAACAAATATAGTCTGACTTTTACATGCTAAGGTTACTTTCAACACTTTCTCATTTCTAATTATCAGTCCAATTTTTAGTATACCGGTTGCACAACAATCAATCTAAAACACCATTATTCACTAGTTGAATTAAGGAATACAATCTAGGTCAGCTAGGTAACTACCAGATATAAGAAATGTGTATTTAGATGAAGACACTGATTTGGAGCTTATCTATGCACAAATCATAGTTATAAAAAGGAACTTAGCCAACACTGGAAACCAGTCATTTTTATGACATATTTAATTTCCACTTAATTTCACAATTTTTATTTAAGACCTAGTAAGAAATGGCTTTTTAAGAACTTTTGGTTCCGATTTTTTTTACTATCTCAGAAGTATCATAACTATAAATCAAATCTAAATAATAATATTTGAGACTAAAATCAACAAGCAGCACATCTGTAAAATGTATCCAAAATGAAAGAGGCAGGAAGCATCCATTTTCTATAAGCAGCTAACATTTCCCTGTCTAAACAACCAACACCATCACTGCAATTTCCTTCTCCAGTTTAAAAGAAAGACACATTTCCATACACATGACAGAGTAAGTAGGATTTCTACTATTAAGAAAAATAAAAGGCTTTGGACTATTCCAGTTGAACTCTGACCCTACATTTAATTATTTTTTTTTTTTTTTAAGGAACATACTTTCCCAACAGTAGGCAGAATTGCATGAAATTCCATTCTCCCTCATGGCAGTATGAATGTGGACTAACCCCGTCACTACTAAGGGGACAGAGAAAGTGCAGTAGCAGAAATTTACACGAAGAGATAAAAGTCACTAAAATTATTGTCACTCAGTTTCCTACTTAAGACCTGGTTCCCAAATTCAAAAACAATTTTGCTCAGTCTTAGACCCATTATGCACTTCTGTACTTTGCTTATCAGAGCCCTGGAATAAATACTCCTGTTCTCAGGGAGTAGAAGACATGAGGATACAGAGAGCTGTAGGCTAAAATGGTTCACAGATGACATTCCCCTCCGCTTCTGTATTTCTTTTACATAGCCAAACCCACAACAGCTCTATGTAACCCGTAGCTGTTAGGTGTATCATTTCTGGAAAAAGTCACGGCACGTTATTGCTGACACCCAAAACTAGAGCTTACTGAGCTAATTTTCTCCAGCATCAATAGCAGATTAATAGTTTATCGGGAAGAAGCAAGAAGCCCCAAAATTCAGTTATCCTCCTCATCAGATATAAAGCCACAAAAAAAAATCCTTTGTTATCTTTCTAGAGACTTTTGAGGGTGAACTATGTAAAGCATATTGAAAATATAAGACTTGTGGCCAAATCTTCAGTTGCATGGAATTCAACCTTAGAGCAGCTCAGGGGAAGAGGAAAGAAGGCAGCTTTGTGCCAATTTCCACCTATTTTTTCCTACAACGTCTTGGACTGTTTTGTATTACACTGTTGGCGGAGCGCCTCACGGGGACTGCCAACCTGGTGGAGCACCAGGGGATGTTTTATGCTCCAGCCCTGCCTCTGTCCTTGAAAGCCACACTTCTCACGCACCTATTTTAACCTCTGCCCTGCCTCTCTGTGGGAAAGCAGTGAGCAGACAGCAGACAAGTGCCACTGCTGGCCTTTTGCCGCCTACACATGCTTCTGCACTGGGGCCCAGGATCTGAGCTCTTCTTGAAAACTCTGTCCCTTAGGGGTACCCTGTAGATGCAGGCATACCAACACACTCTCAGAAGGGTGTTAGTGGATCTTCTGGCATTGGAGGGCCTCCTGAGAAGTCTTCTTTTAGGCTTTGCTATCAGCCTGCTGTCTCTTAATGCTGCATCTTTCCATAGCAAGGGACTTCAGCAGCAAGAAAGTAAAGACGTGAACCTGGATTTTTAAAACTTCACTTCAGTTCTCCATCCGAGCTGGGCTCCACGAGCTGCAATACCATGGTGCAGTGAAACAGCCTCTGAAGTTGGCAGGCTTCCACCACCAGCCCACATATGCGCAAGTGTTTTTTCAGGCTTGTTTAACAAAAGTTGCAATTTCTCATTTCTTTCCTCTTCCACTGGATCATAATTTAAGATCTATCATTCAGGACTGCCTGATCTTGAGCCATGTGCATATATCACACAGAACATTAAAACCTGACCTTTATACACAGGATAATAAATACCTGTGAGTCACTTACAAGGTAGTAACTCACTCTCACAGTTCAGCAGAGAGTAAAGGCTGAATCTCAATATGAAAACCTTCAGTTGTTGCCAAATACGAAGGGGCTTATAATGGTCACTACTTTTCATGGGGAAGCCAATAAAGAAGGTTAAATGTATTTCAAAAGTGTGGTGATACGTTAGCAAATAGAAATGGAGCCATGTAGTTGCCAAAACAACTGGAAAATCCAAGCTGCTCTAATCTCCACCTACATAATGCAAGAAATTGCTGGATTTGTGCAGGAAGCCAGGAGCATCTTCAGCCAGCTGGGTTGGTCTGACTTCAACACAACAGGCAGTATGTCAGCCAACATAGTCATCTGCCAGCTGCTTTGTTTTTACCATCTGATTCAGCAGCCTACGCAGTGACATTGCTGCTGCTAGATGGAGAGGGGGTTTGCAGGGCTTCTTGTCTCTCAAGATCTGCTCTTTGACACCTGAACCACTCCAGCTCTCCTGAGGGGATGGCTGATCCAAAGCTTGTGAGCAGCCAGTGGGAGTCACGGGCAGGCTTAGCATCTGCACATGTAGCCCTCAGACCAAAAGGAATGGCAAGACTTGCATTTTTTAGGCTTCCATCAGACAACACTCCGTGTGGGGTGAGCACAGGCATAACCTTCAGAACACAGGGCAAGAAGAAATATTAGCATGATTTAAAGGGACAGTCTCCGATGGCCAGGTCTCTTGAAACTTTCCTCCACCTCTTGATAGCTATAGTTAATATTTACACAGAGAGCTCCTGAATCAAAGAAGAGGAAGGAAAAAAGAAACCTCAGTGATGTAAAATCAGTAACCAGGAACACCCAGAACAGTATTTTGTGCACTCATCAGCACACAAATTCTATACAACATTAATATTCCTCGCTTCACATGTTAAAATGGACCGAGAAGCAAAAGAGCACAGCCAGTGCTTCTTTGCTCTTCCATGCATTTTTTTCCCTGTTGGAAGCAAGGCAGTGGCAACAATGGGTGCTGGTCTTTTGTGCCACCTGAGCCATCATTCTTCTGTCTTGCTCTTGTTCATGCCATGCAAATATGAGCTGAGATCACCAGCTATTCTCCCATAATTTTGGCAGGAAAGTGGTAGAGGGGGAGTTACTGCTGCTCGCTTAGCAGTGAATTACAGGCTTTTGCCTCATAATTTATGCTATCCTGAGAGGAGACTCAAGAAAAATTAATTTACACAGCCTAGAGAAAAGACTGATAAGGCGCCCCTGTCATGGGTCATGTGTTGATTTCATTTACACTGGTGTAAATCCTACAAACCTTGACTGAAATCAGGGGCATTATGAAAGGCTTATAAGGAAAAGGAGACTTTGGTTCACAGTCCCTAAATACTAGCAGTGAACAAATTTGGAAGTCCAGGAGATCAATATTTTCAGTATTCAGGATGGGAGCGAGGCAAATAAATAGCACAAAGTGAACAGAAGAAACCTTGAAGTGAAATAAAGGGATCCTCCTTTGAGAAGGGTCAAGGAGATACTGAAATCACTTGCTGAGGGAGGAGACAAATACTTCTATTTTGTTCACACCATTACTAGCCAGGGAACCTAGGAGGGTTTTAGAGAATTCAATGTTGACTAAGCCCCGTGAGGTAGGCCATAACACCAGCCTCCCCTGTGACCCTCAACAACCCTCTTCTACCTGCACACAGGGCGCTCGAGGTCCTTGCTCATAGATGCTACCTGATTGCTGAGCCATAGGTGGCACGCGGCAGGGATGGCATGCTGGCTGCTCTCCTCTATTGTGCCAGGGGTGTCAGGACTGAGAATGAGCACATGAGCCATCTCCTCTCAGACTGTTAACCTGCATTGCCTTTGTGCACAACACAATGGGCAAAGTCTCCACAAAGAGCTATACAGTTTGTTTTCCACATCAAGGTACAAAATGTACCTTTTCTTCCTGGAGGCTTGAGCTGTTTGTTTCCTTCTGTGAGTGCCTTGCCTTCACCTGTCAACAGAATGGGATCCTTTGGTCCAGGCAAGCATCAGTTTGAAAAGACAGCCCTTGGCATTAAGAGGTAAAGACATTTTAAAAACTAATGGGGAATTTTGCTTCGTTAAGTAGCCCATAAAATTAAGAATCATTGAGCACCAGGGAGAAGACACCAGAATTAGTCAACATTATAAATGCCTGGTTTCACAGAGGAGCACATAAAGGTTTTATACAGCTCTACCTGCTGATCTGCTGGCAGATATTGCTGGATGCAAACTACTCTCTCTGGTCTCTGGAAAGGCTCTCCATTCCTTTCAATACCACTGTAGCCAGCCTCTTTGTATTTGGAAGGGCTTATTCTGCATCTCAGTGATAGTGCTGAAGTTACTTATTAAACAGTAATATAATAAAGCCTTCGACACTACCAAGCTGGTGTCTTGCGAGGTACAGAGGATTTTACATGAAGCTGTGCTTATAATCTCTTGTCTTAAGAAATTCCATAAAATCCACAAACGTATGCAGTACAACTTGTTTCTCTCAGACTGAAAATAGAAGCACCATGAAACAGAATTAAACCATTAGCAAGACTATTACGCACGTGTTTTTCAGACTGCAAAAGTCAACTCTTTCGGTGGTCCCGTAGGTAGCTCTGCATGATGCTTTCAGCAACAATGCTGAGGGAGGGAAAAATATTTAATAAGGAATAATCCTTTTTTTTTTTTTTTTTTATAAGGACTTTCCTTTACTCAAGTAATTTCACCCAGAGAGCATATGGGGGTCCTACTCTGCCCTGCTGGAACATATGTATAAGTTCCAGCCATTGCAACACAAAACAGCTTTTCTGAAACAACTGCAATACCTATTATTCTTTTATGGCATGCACTCAGGACTTAAATAAACAACCAAAAAAAAAAAAAAAGTCATTACCATTCATAATTCATTCTCTATTTATTCAAACTCTGTTGTAGTCTTGCTGGGCTACCATCTCTTTAAAATGACTCTTTTGTAAGCTGGAATGCACTATCTGCTGGCACCCCTGCTTTCTTTTAAGCATCTAATGCAAAATAATAATGATCTTGTGAGCACAAATAACATTTACAGCATCCGAGAAATAGTTATAAAGCAGTTAAGAGAAAATGCAGACATTCCTGTTCTAACCATGTTAGCACTTTCCTATTCTTCTCTTCATTCTGTAAATTAACATTTTTTGGAGATAAAAAAGACAAATTCATAAATTACTGCATTTGGCAGTGGAATCTAGCAATGGTGGCAAGGCACAGCTGGAGAGTTTGAAATGTGGCAGCTTTCTTCTAGGCCATCATTTTTGTGCTCCTTTGGGAATCGCTGCTAAATGTGGCTACTGCTAATGTAATGAATATGAATCCATGTAAATCTCAGATGCAGACCTGGGATCTGTCCCCCTGTGGGCAAAAAGGAAAATTTATTGTTTTCCTATGCAGATTTTTGAGGGTGTATGTGTGCAGGACTCAGACCTCACTTCGGCAGCTTACCTGCTCTTAGGTATCCAGGTACTATCGAACTTCTCATTTTTCATTCTGCAGCAAACTAACAATGCACACTCCCTCTCTTTTGAAGATCCCTGGCAGAATAATACACCACCTGTTCAGCCCCCCTTCCTACCCCCCCTCCTTACTAATTAAGCTCTGAAACTGTTTCCAAACAAAATTGGATTTCTTTTCTTCTGCTCCCCCTGCCTTCATTCCCTGACTGCACCTTTGTAAACATTTTTGATCGGGTGTGAAAGGCACAGAAACAGCCACAAAGAAGAGGACCTGTCACTGCAGCCAAAGCCATTAGTGCTGCCTGGTCAAAGCTGTCTGGGCTCATACTGAGTGACTATGTGACATGCCCAGAGGTAGAGAGCAACAGAGAGGATCCCTTACTGGTGTCCCAAGGGGTCTCAAAAATAACGGGGTGGACAGGACAAAGCTTCTTGGCTCTTCTTCTGACCTGTGAAGGCTACTGGTTGACTCACTTTGAAAGTAGGACATACAAACAGCTGACAGACATTTTCCAAAGAGGGGGTGGCCGTGTTAAGTGTGTGTATTCTGAGTTTGTTTCCACCAAGGAAAAGGCAGTTGGAATTTTAATCCACGCAACTTTCTTCTCTGTAGTCGTACAGTACCTTGCACAATGGGTCTTTGTCCGTTGCCAGGGTACTACTGCAATACATACCATAAATAATCATTGTAATAGCAGTTATAAAGCTAAGATTCTTTTAATGGTCTCTAGAGCTGGAAGTTTTTCTGGGTAATTGGCATTTTTGAAAATCAGGTCACCTAGTTAGGTGCCTAATTCTGAATGCAGAGTCTTATTTTACCATTCATTTTCTTTAAAGCATAAGCCTCCAGCTTGGCTCATGTAGATAAATATTAAGTGAAGGGGAAGCAATGGAAACACTTGTCAAAATAAACCAAGCATAATTATTGGATTCCATTCACAAGTTTTTGGAGAGGAAAGACTAGGCGAGCCATCAAATAAGAACAGCTTCAGCCAAGATCTACAAGTAGAGGGACATTGTTCTGCTTGACAGTTCTTCACTGAGGTGATTAGCAAGCCTGAATGATGACCCTTTGGGCTCAGATATACAGTTAGGGTATTGCACATCAGCTGAGCTATCAGCACACTTCCTGTGTGCGTGGCCTTGCAAATACAAAATAATGTGACTTGGCTTCACTGCCTTCATTGGGGCTAATCAAAGTCACGTTGTCTTATATTTGCTGTCACTAAAACCATACATGTAGATACCAAAGGGCTTAGACAGACAATACTGGCAACTACTGAAAGCAACAGACTGATTGCAGTTGGGATGCATATAACCAAAAGCAGAGCTATTCCTGAGACAGCTTGGGTGCCGTCCACCTTTTCATAAAGTACAAGTCTTGAAGTAAGCAGAATTGCACCTGAAAAGTGCCGTTTTTCTCTCCTGGTTATAAAGGGAGCCAACTCAGTCACCTCAGATGGATAGATGGACTCAAAGCAAATAACTTTACCCGGTATGAGTCCTATTCTGTGCATCTTAAGCTCTCAGATGATCACTTATCCTCTAACCTGAAAGTTCAAGTTTGGACTCCTACATCCAAGTTCATCCAAGCACAGCAGAATACAAAAGGATGTAATTAAATTGAACTTTGGTTCAGTCCAAAAAGAAAGTGCTATCTGGGTTCAGACCCTTTCAGGCAACCCCAGATCATATTTCTTTTCTGGGGTACCTCCAGGGCAGAATTGAACTAGTGACCAAAGGACAGGCCATGCAAAGGGAGCCTGCATTCGTCTGTCAAATATATTTCACAAAAATGTTTATTAACCTAGCTAGGCTCTTGCTCTGCTGAACTTCCAAGCTCACTAAATCACAATTCTGTCACATCCTGATTCAGGAGCCAATGCAATCAATTGCAGCTAATTATACATCCAACTTGTGAGTTTTTAAAAGAGTTGTATGGAGCTGGTCACAATGTATAGCTGGAACATTGCTGGAAAGCAGGGTTTTGGCAGGGTTTTTGTGTGAAGACATGGTTTCAAACTAATGAAGAAGTGCAAATATAGTTTCAAAGCAGAATTTGGTTTCAATATTTGTGGTTCTACTCCTACTTCTACTGAAATTAATAGCAAACCTGCCACTGACTTCAGCAGAACAGCCAAGGTCTTTGTTCCACTGAAACTCCAGCAGCAAAATACAAGAAATTCATTTTAGCTATTATATTTTGGAAGGCTGACAACAGCCTCATGGAGAACTGAACCTACATCTCCCAGGGAGACACATAACACTTAAATCACTAAGCCATTCCCTTTGATATCCTTGCAGTATTATAAAATTAATCTTTTGTAGCAATTAATTAGAGTAGTTATGAGGAAAGTCATGCAGTCTGAGACTCACATTTATTGCTCAGTGTGGCCTTGTTTGTTTAGTCAGATTCCCTTAAGCCATTAATAGAGCTTTATGTTAATTTCCTTAATGCTTCCAATCAGTATGTTCAGAGTTACAGCTCCACTAGGGCTTCACAGATTATCCCAACATATAGCACAAATAAACAATAGATACTATTTCCCCATGCATGTCAATCTTCCCTGATACACTAATGAGATTACATCTATGCCAGTCAAAAATGGTGGCAATGAGTAACTGAAACTTCTCAGATTGTGACTGAATTTTCTTACTCATTCAGCCCTGAAGAGGTTAAAAATCAAGAGCTGCCTGGTTTTGTTGCTGAAACTGCAAATAAGTAAAGAAAGCAAGTACATTCTTCAGCCAGATTTCTTTTCTCCAAAGGTATTTCTCTGGAAATGCTTGAAAAGCTGGGTAAAGCACAGTCCCAATTTTGCTGAAAGGAAGTGAGCTAAGAGTAGATCCTGAAAATGCCAGACCTAAATACTGAACTGGAATTTATTCAAATGCCTTTCATGTCTAATGTATAAAGCCTGGTTATTCCATCAAAGTCGCTTTGAATCAATCCTAGGTGCTTAAATAAGAAAAACCCTAAGCTCATGTAGGAGATTTTGAGCTTATGTATGTAACTCAACAACTGCCCCAAATCTCCACTGGTCTCACATTCCAGTATTGATATGGAAACAGCCTGTCATTTGTTTCAGGATGTCAGAATATGATTACTACATTTGTCACATCTTCCTAAAGAAGTCAGCTAATGGAAAATTAATGTGCCAAAAATAAATTACTGCACTCCTAAAAAAAACAATCCAACAAACAAAAATCCCTGATCCAAAACCGTGACAATCATTACACAGCGGCTGCTTAGTGCTCTTTGTGTTGTCTGTTTTCTTCTTCGCACTCCAGAGTGGCGACTAACAGCTGCAGAGCTGGAGCAGTGATCCTCGAGCCCTTCATTTCTTCAGCCTTAACTGGCAAAAACAGGAGTTTGAGGCTTTTTCAAAAAGCCAGGAAGCCCTTGGAACAGCCTGTAAATGGCAGACTGAAAGCTGTAAATCTCACGTACCAAGAGACGAGACGCTCCACCCCATGGAAGGGAGAAGCTCCTGCATGCACACAACAGGTCTGAGCAGAGCACGCAAAACCTCCAAGCTGCTTCAGGCACCAGGAGCATGGACCCCAGCATGGGGTATCTGACCTTCCTACCCAGACATTTAGCCACTGCATCTGTATGTCTCTCCCCATCTCCTCAAAACCTGCTAATCACCCACCATTATTCAGTCTCAATGTCCACTGATATATTTGGCACTGAGAGTTTAAACTTGGACATGTCAGCATTACTTATAAGAAGAAGTTTGATCCTTAAATCTCTCTTCTTTGCTGAGTAGAGAACAGACTATTTTAACAGATTTTTGTCTTGGCCCTGAATAGCAAAAGCAATCAGCAGTCAGCCAGTACCTACATTTACATCTTGGCCTCTTATTATTTACAATATGGTGGTTTTTTTTTTTTTTTCCCTTAAATCTTGAAAAAAAAGTTTTACAGCCTCGTTTCATTTTTCTTCCTACTCAACTTCCCACTTGTAACCAAACCTTACACACTGCAGATATGCCCACTGCAGTTCAAAGGCACTGCCTTTCCATCAACTTTTTGGAAGAAGCTGTGCTAAAGAAAAGCTGTGGGATACAGAACCTACCATTAGAGCTCATTGAACTCTGAGATCTTTGCTCCAGAGATGAACTTAGAGAAAAAAGATGAGACATATATTCTGAGAGAAATGGATATGTGAATGTCAGTGGTATATCAGTTTCTAATCAATATTAAGCCTCTAAATGCCAAGATCAATAACAGCTGCAGGATTATTGCTGTCACATAGTTTCTCAAACATATCAGCTAATAATGACTTTTGCTGTGTGTTTTTTATGTCTAGTGGATGAGGAATCTCTACTTTCATCTTTGATATTTTCAATATTGAAATTCAAATATTCTCTCATGATCGGATGTCAAAGCCATGAGTAAGCTAACCCCCTAGCTGCACAGACAATAAACACACCACAAAAATCCTACACTCTTTTCAAAATGCAGTTCTGCAATGTTGAGTTGATGTGGTGTCAGAGGCTCTTTTCAGTAATGTAAGTGGTCAAAAGCTGTTGGTTTGGGGAAATGTCTGCCAGCAACCAAAGCAATACCACAACAGTTCAGCATGATACCTAAATGGGAAGAGTTGTTCTGTATCATATTGCTTCCTGTACCTTAAAGAATAGCTGGCAAATTGCCAGTGCCTACAGATCCTCAAAAATATGACAGCTGTATCTGTCTGATTGAATCAGTTACTTAAGCATGCTGTTCTCCTGTGTTTTTCCGTAGGGAGATGCTGACTTCGTGCATCTCACAGATATGTAAAACAATTGCATTGTCTGGTGAAGTTGTATCTTTGTTGTAGTTGGCATGGTATAGAAGTGGGCAGGGTTTAAGCAAAAGCGTAATATATTTTATAAGACTAGCCACTGCTGTAGGAAAAAAATTATACACTCCTAGGCACATGATTTTTTCTTTAGGTCTGAATAAAAGCAGCTGTATTGTTTTTTAAGCTAAATGCATACTGGGAATAACTAGCTTTAACTGGATAATTGCAATTGTTAGGCTGTCTGAGTGAAAGAGCAATTAGTTCCACTGGAAAAGGGATGGATCGTGAAGCTTCCAGTTTTTCAGCTGTAGAAACTTGGTACAGGAAATTTTAAGTGTTGCATGGTTTTGCTCCTTTGGTGTACCATTCCTTGCAGTCTAGGTAGGTATAGGAATGTGGAGTTGCAGTGTGCCCTGGTTGAGAAGTGACAACGGTTTTTGTAGTGCTCCCAAAGCAGAAAAGGAAATGAATTTTATGTATTTCTTTCCTGTCTCATCTCTCATTCTGATAATGGTGTAGCTGAATGTGGGCTCTGTTCATCCAGTGTGTATGGTCTCCGTTGTCACAGGAACTGGAGGAAAAGACCCACACAGTAAACTCTCTTTACCTAATTATCACCCACAGTGCCAACTGCTACACAGTGGAGAAGGTAAGATTTCCTTTATTCCCCTGTGTCCTATCATGAGGGAAGAGCAAAGATTTTGTTTAATCACATTAAAATTTGGATTAAGGAATGAGCTTACTTTTTTTTTCTGAGAACAATACGTTCGTATACACAGTTTATAGCTGATGTACACATGGTGAGAGCAAAGACACTTTCTTTTATTGTTTTATTTAATAAATGTATAACAGGAAAACAGACATGACCACAATAAAAAGTGGGCAAGATCTTTAAAAATGAACTGAATTTATAATGCAATCCCCCTTTCTCTCTCACTTATTATATGTGAGTTTTTGTGACAATCAAAGCCTGTAAGTGATTGGGTTTTGCTCTGTTTGGAAAGTGTTTTCCTTTGTTGGCATTGAATGGTTTTACAAGAGAAAATAATGAAAGCAAATAAAACCTGTAACCATCCCCAGTGGGGCAGAAGTCAAACGAAGAGAAAGCTGATGTCTTTGAGCTGACTGAGCCACAAAAGACAGGTCTTAACAGAGTAAGGCATTCCAGAGACTGCGTTAGGGACTGTCAAACCTACCTCACTAACACCAATTAACTGGGAGATAGGGGGATCTTAGAGTTTGGATCAAAGCCTTTCTTGTCCAGATGAAAGATCACATCAGCTTTGAAAGAAAGCTCCAGATGTCTATGGAAAAAAAAAAAAAATCTCTCTTCCATTCAGCTTGTTTTTCAGTGAATTTTGAATCACTTTGTCAAGAGGAAGAAAATAACATCCCAGCTGGAGAATGTGTCAGATGTTTCATTTAAAAACAATATGAAGTCAGGAAGGTGGTAGCCAATTTAGGGGGACTGTTTGATCCTTTCCCAAGATTCCATTGCTTTTGAGGCAAAGCAATATTAAATCATTCTCCCTAATCAGTTCTCTATTTATGAACAAGAAATCGTCAAAAAAAAAAAAAAAAAAAAAAAAAGAACCACCCCAAATCACCAAACTGCATTCTCCTCCTTCATACAGGGATGTCAGGGATATCATGGTAAAAGCGTGTAGTATAAGATACAGCAAGCCACATCCAGGAATAATGACCTCACTGTGCTGTAACTTACTAAAAAGGTTACAGTGGTTATCAAGCAAATTGGCTTAATAGCGTTCCATAAAAAGTTATGTGAATAGTAAATTCAAATATATTTGATGCATTAGTGGATCAGAAAAACTTACGGGAAAACAGTATCTGACACCATGTTCATTGCCTCATCCATTCCAGGGAGCGTATAGATGAACTGATAGCTTCAGAGATTAAAACATGCCAGGGCTTCATTGCTAGCAGGGAACAGGCATACTAGGGAAAATAAAGGAAACACAAACAAACATACTACATGACTTTACTTTGGGGACAGAAATTGCACGCTTGGTATCAGTGGGCATTTCGCCAGAGCAAGGCTGCAATATGGACTCATCCTCTGGTTACTGGTCGTAATTCCCCGCATACATTTCTGTTTTAATTCTGAGGAAGAACATGGTAAGGAGACACGCGAATTTCTTTGTTATGCAAGAGGAGCAACAGTCTCAGGTTATTTTAATGTTTGTTAGGAGGGATTTTCCCGCAAGCTTTCACAGAGCACTTATAAAAGGCAAGATGTCAAGAAGAAATCGTTGGAGCAATCAAATTGGATCTACAGGTATTGAAATAAGAAGGTTTTGTAGCTTTGGAAAAAATATCCAACAGTTGTTTTCTGGTAGTTCAGGAATTAGTTTCACTGTGCTATACCAGCTACATTATGCTCAGAAATAATTTTGCCTCTGCCTGCTATGAATCTGGGCATTATTTTGACTGCCTGCAAAAATGTATTTACAACAAAGATGGGTTTATACCAAAGCCAAAGAACAAAGTACTCTGGGTTTCGGTGATGTACAGGTTGAATTCAGAAATGCCTTTCTCAACTTACTCTCTCTGAGAGGAACAGGAGGACAGTGCTCCCTGTTAGAATTCACCTGTGTGCAGTAATCTTGCTTGGATAGGGGTCAGTATGTCAGAGACACATGCTAAAAACTGCAGAGTGGAAAGCATACAATAGCTCAAAATAAAAGACCTAAATTTATGGCTCCTTTGAGCTGGGTGAGCATTAAATATTTGGATCAGAAATGTGAGGAACAAAATCCTGATTTTCAGCTTATTTTGAAAAGAAACAAACTTTCACGTACTGTGAACACTGGTTTATATGGTGTTACTGCTGCTCATTTTACTTTGATTTAACATTGCAGAAGCAGAAGTAAAAATATTCCATGCTCTTAAATACCAATAAAATGCAAGAATTATCTTATAAATAAAAAAGTGCGTAAAATAACAGACTTGGAAATATTCATATAAATATTCAGCTTTAAACAAACCAGTTGACTGAGCAAAATAAATTTATAAATTTAGGGGAGAATAACAGCAGGAAACAATGAGCATTCATTCCCTTTGGAAACCAAAGTGGATAAATAGGTTTAGTCATCTCTGTCCCAGGAGAGTCCCATAGTATGCATTGTTTTCAATGTAAAGTGCAAAGAATTGCATTGCATTTTGAATTCAATTTTAAAACTAATTAAAGGTTTGATTGTGCCACTTTCTCTGTGCTGGAATGCACTTCAATATGTACTCAGCTTAAGGCATGTGCTCAAGGAGAACTATTCCAGTACTTAATATCATTAACTATGATTTTATGTGCTTTGCTGGATCTGGGCCTAAATGTATAGAGCATATTACTCATCTTGCAAGTGAATGACAAGAATTAATGTCATCTAAGCAATTAATGAAATGGATTTACTCCAGATTGAGGTCATTATATCTCAGAGTTGCCTCCTTTTCATTTAATTTAAATATTCAGGTTATTTAAGTCAGATATGTAGGGTTATATGGAGGATTTCAGATTTTGTTTACAGAGCCACCAGAATTCAAAATAGCGTCATAAAAATATATTTAAAGGCCAAGTTAAGTAATGGGGATATTTAAAATCTGATTTTCATATTCTCTCCTGTCCACACTGTATTTTTTTTATTATTATTATATTTTAGGTTAATGTCATTTGCAATAATTATTTGCTAAGTATTTCTGAAGGCAAGCAGAAAAGCTAACAAGCAAGTGACAGTTCTGACCCTTTTATCAGTAAGGCTTCCTATCTTCATATATTTCCCAATGACTGAAAAGCTCTCTTAAATAAATATCTCATGCCCCCGTGTGGATAAATTGAGAGAATGCTGAATAAACCCTTTAAAGTTGCTTTTCTGTTTCTTTTTATTTCCATACAGCACTTCTTTTGCATACCAAAAGAAGAATGATAACCAAACTGCATAATAGCCTAATTTAGATATTTTAGCAACAATAAAGGTCTGCACATAAGTAAAATCTAGAAAATGCAGCACTGTTTTAGGCACTACCATGACCTAACATGGGAGAGAGCGCACAAAAATCTGATAAAAAATTACTCATTTGAAACTGCAATATGTATTGCATTGACCAGTGATTGGGAAGGCATTAGCTAAAACCCATCTGTTAATGACTAGTCACCTTAGGCTTTTAGGTATAATTTAATTAAAAATACAGCCTGAATATACCAAATTATGATCAAAATAATAGATTTAATATCAAGGAGGGGATATATGTTGTTGTGTTTTTCTAAACCAAAGTCTGGCTTTTAGTGTCTTGGCAAAGCAGAGGTGTATCAAGAGGGATCTATTATCACATTTCTTCACATCCCACACTGAAAAAAAAAAAAAAGAAAAAAAAAAAGAAAAAAAAAAAAAGAAAAGAAACAAAAGACTTCCTACATCTGACAGATCCTATGGCTCTGCAATGGTAATTTTCTGGATTAGAACTGAAGATAACTCGGTATTCACAACAGAAGTCCATTCTGATAATTTGTGTTCATCTAGAATCACAGGCCTGCAGACATGTCCATTATACACCCATTAGTCTGCATGTGGAGAGAGAGGTTCCATTCCTTTTGGCCACAGACATACTTTTTGACCTGCAGTAAAATCACTGCAAGTTTTACTGAAAGATGTAAGTGGGGGCACCATGAGTTTTTCTAAATGCCAAGGTCAGTTACTTCCATCAAAATCGAAGGCTTGTGGGCATCCCCTACCTCTCAATTCAAATTCTTTTAACTCTCATAAATAGCTCCCCAGCTTTGCTGCCAAATTTGTGCTGTCTCCTCTCCCAGTTCTCGAGGTACAGTGGGTAGATGTCCAACTGAGCTTATTGTTAGACGCAACTTATTTATTTATTTGCACTAAATAATTGGCAAAATTAACTGTGGAGCAGAATATGGCTGTGATGCTGCAGCAGGCTACAGCATGACACTTAAATTAGCTACCTGCCGTGCTCTTCCTCTTTTGCTGTGATTACCTCCCTGCCACACTCACAACTAATCAAATTAACTGTACATCCATCTGTTCTGAACGAAAATCCATGGGACTGCTTCAGTGTGGGGTCAAGCCCAAGCCCTGTTTCTGCACGCGATGTACCATGCTGACCTCCCCTCAGCCGTCTCTTATGGCCCCATCCTGTGCAGCAGACTGGTGAGATGGACCTTAATTGAGAAATTAATGTACAGCAGGAGGCAAGAAAGAGAAAACAAAAGATGTGAAAGTGGGAGTCATACAGCTGTTTGCCATACCGCGATGTGAAATTGGTCGTCATTATGCCCTCCTGTGTCTGGACAAATAGTTGCTAAATTAAACAGTCTTTAAAGAGACAAAGAGAGGCAGATGACGTAGATGACGTAGCGCCCTCCTCCCTTCCTCTCCCCTCCACCCTCCCAGCTCGTAAAGAATGGCTTTAATTTTTTCTACAAAAACAAATGCAAGAGTATATGGAACTACATGCCAGAACTAGGTGACCGTTATCAGTATCTCCAGTGATGTACTGTTGTAAATAGAAAAATAAACAGCTCACTATTGCAAAAAATTACAGTGCTGTAAATCCACCCAGGGATTGTGGTGATATCGTAAACTATAAGAGCAAAGCTCAAGTGGCCTTATACAGTCACCACAATCCAGTGATGGAATTATAGCCCTATAACTCAAAATTTACTTAGTTCTTACACTTTATAGAGAGAGGATCTGTGCTTTGGATCGACACCCTGCACAGACTTTCCAGGTTTGCTGTTCCCCTTATGCTCTATCTGCATCTGCCTCTTGCTCTAATTCCTTCACAGGCCCCACACACAGCTCTCACTGCTCCTAGTGCTTCCCCTACCATGCAGCACCTGCCATCACAGCTCCTTTCCTACCAGGACTAAAACTCCTTGATTTTTGTCTCTGAGAAAGTCAGCACATGGTGCAGGGAACTGAATGGCAAACAAGCTGGCTTGGCATCTGATGAGGTTTTTGAGGGATGATGTGGTATTAAACCTTTCTCCAGTACGTGCTTATCTGCTGCCCAAGCCAATACATCAAGAATTAAAACGTGACTCTTCAGGCCACTGCCAGCCCATCACAGAATTGTTGGGCATTACTGGTAACTCCAAGCAGCACTGACGGATATTCTTAACTCATAAATTTGGGACACATTGTGCAATGATTTTGAAATGCTACAGAACAGATAGTGCATGAGCTCCAGTACTCACTTGCACCTTACCACTTGCAGTTTTCCCATTAGAAACCGATTGTTCCTGTGGTCACACCACAGAGACCAGTGGATCAGACCTTCACAAAGATCTCTCCTCTGTATTTCAGATTAACAGGGATGCACAGACCATTAAAAAATAAATAAATAAAATAAATGAGGAAGTAGTGTAGAAGAGTGACTCTTTTTTCACAAGAACATAAAAATGTTGGTGCTAAAGCAGCCAAACTCTCCAGCTAACCTACCATGCTATCTCAAGCAGTATCCAGCAGCACGTTTCAAAGAAAGTTGCACAAAATCTGCAATAACGGAACAACTTTCTGCATTGTTAATCTTGTCTGTTTTCAGTCAGTTGGTACCCCTCTCCCCAGGCCTCACTTCAGTCAGCTGAGAAACCCTTTACCCTCTTCTGGGAGGTGGCCCTGACAGGAAGCTTGTTTGATGGCTTTCTGGCTCCTGGCAGGTTTAATTTCCTTCCCAGGTGAGAAAGAAAATAAGAGAAGTCTGCCCAGAAGACTTTTTCTGGCTCCATCTTATTTGATCATCAGCAGAACGAGCTGGCAGGCCTCTGGAGCATCAGACGGCCTCTTGGTGGCCTGGTTTGTCAGAGGTGAGCCCAGCCCTGCCCTGAGGCAGGGAGACGCATGCCTGAAATGAAGCATGAGTGCATCCCACCTCTCTCCATGTTCAAAATGGTGGCATGGAGACTTCTTGCCCTTTTGAGCTAAGTTTGCGAACAAATATTTCTATGTAAACAACAAAAATAACTGCCAGTCACGGACCATGACCCCAGTGTGATGGCTGTGCTGCTTCACCTTCCCTGTCATTTTTTCACAATGTAAAGAGATGTTACAGACCTCATGGCTAACACTCAGCTCAAGGTTAACTGATGGCACAGTCATCTCCTTCGCCACAACATGCAGAGCTCAGTACTTCCCAGTGAGATGCTACTTCCCACCTCAGGATACTGTCTGACATAACTGTCATAAAACAGCAAGGATGAAAAGAACAGGTTTTTCTCTCCCCCTTTCCCTTTGAAAAGCTACAATAAGAAAAAGAAAGAAAGAGAAGCTTTATTTCAAACAAGCTAGACCTTCTGCTTCCCCAGCTTTGTTAGCAAAATGCTTGCAGCCTATGTCTCACTCCAGGAAACTGGGTGTTTTCCTTTAACTTTTTTTCTCTCCTAAATTGCCTACATTTTTTCCTAAAGTGAAAATCAGACATTGCAACCACAATTCAGATAATAAATAGTGTAATCTTCATGCTCATCAATGCTTATGTACAAGGCATAGGGGAACCATTAAATGAGCACCATATTTCTAGGGGGAAAAAAAAAGTCATTCTGAAAAAGGGAAGAATACGGAGTAAGGGCATCTATATCTGTAACACAGGTTCCAAATTGCAAAAGGAAAGGGGGAACTTAGAATAATAAATCTATTAAAAGTCTCTTGGTTAATAGTTAACTTGAATAAAAGCTATTAATTATTTTTTAAAGTCTTGAAAGAGTTTTTAAGACATAGTTTAATGTTGTTGGCTTTTTTTTTTTCTCATGTACTTTCCATTGCTGCCTGTGGACCATAGACTTAATCAGATTTCTCTTTCTTCTAAGACTTTATGAAGTCTTTCTTGATTTGCAGCCAACCAAAGCACTTTTAATAATGTATGGTAAAAGAGTTTAATTTTTAATAGACAAGAATGGGCTAGAGCTGCTACACACTGTAGTAGATTGGTAAGTACAGTATTATACTCTGCAGAGTAGTTAGTAAAAAAGAAGAATGCATTTATATCCCAAATGCTATTTGAATACATGTTTATTTTATTACTAACACCAATGTATAATTGAAGAACCTGTCTAACCTTAAATTATCGTTCACACCTTTTTTTTAACAAGAAGATAAAGTTGTTTTCAGCCTGTTACCTTAATAACTCAAGCCTTTTATTGTTTTCTGTCTCCCATGCTGTTCTGCTGCTCCAAAAGCTCAAGGAAAATAAAAACATTAAAATGTGAAGTTACACATTCATATTCCAGATTTAGCTAATCAAGGTGTGAAATATCTTCTGACACTGTAGAATGATTCATAAGGCTTTACCTTAAAATAAGATTATTTGTACCATGATGTTTGCATGCATTTGCCTTTTGGCTACTACTACCCAGCTAACAGGAAAGCTCAGAGCGACATGAAGTTGAACATTTAGTTTAAAATCAAAGGTCTGATTCTGCAAATCAGGGAGGGCAGTTTCACAAAGGATTTTTTTTTCTTACCAAGTCGTACTTCACAAAAAAGGGGGCTTTCATAGAAGAGTAAATTCCCCTATTTTCCTGCAAAATCCCAAAAGCTAAACTAATGCCTCATTAATAAAGATAGAAACTATCACTGTGCCCACAGTAATTGTACAGATTTTGAGTCTTTACACCTGTGGTATTTCACCAGAGTCATTTCTGATTTAGTACTGGTTTCCTAATGAAATGAGGCAAATCTGTTTCTCTGTGCAGAAGTGTGTGTCTGTCAGTGACCCTTGATAACTTTCAAATCTGAAGCCAAGTTCAGTTTGGCAGGGCAGAAGTCTCACTGAAATTCTTCTTCATGATAACATGCAAGGCAAGAGAGGACAGACATGCAGCTCATGCAGGGATCCTGAAGTAAGGCTAATCCTTACTGAACCTTGGAGAATTCACGCTAACATTTGCTCTTTAGTCACAAAGTCAAGGGAAACCAAGCTTCACTGGTTACACTGATCAGTGAAATATTTATTCTCAGTATGAGGGAGAAGCCAGGCCTGTATACATATACAATGTCAGGATACTGACTGCAGTGGAGGTATGACTACCTGCTTAGATCCATAAATATTATGGGCAAATATACCTCGGATTGCATGCCAGAACTGAAGCACAACACAGCAACGCCTGCACAAACCCATCATTGCATGCCATAGGATGGGTGAAAAACGAATGGAATTGTTTGCCAATTAAAAAATGTATATATTTTTAAATCTTCTTAATTCAAAATGAGCCATAGAATAGGTCATATAATACATAACGGCAAAATGAATATATTATGAATGATTTATCATTATGGAAATGTGCAGATGCATATTGGTGGCATGAGTCATATAACATGCAATTTTCACACAATATGTTTTTAATAATAGATAAGGATTTATCAGTATATTATTATATGAAACAGAAGGAGCAATATTAAAACTTGTTCTTTCACTGGAATCAAATAACTTACAGTACATTGAGTTGCTTATGACGCTGAGCTACTCATACCATTACTACTAATTACATTTTAATGTCAAATTTTTAAAGTAGATATACATCAAGTCACTGTAGTAACTCATCACAGACCAAACTGAAATTACTGTTGTACCACTAAGCCAAAATAAATGCCCTTTCCCATGCCTACCTACACTAAACAGAGAAAAGAAAAGAAGCAAGCACTACCTTGTCCTAGCTTGTAACATAAACCTGTAGGAAAACTCTTTAAATTAGCCCTGTGAGGCTTATTTCACATGCAGATGGGAGGGCTCATTCCTATTTAACTGTCTGGGGAATTTTCAGAAGTTCAGTTATGGTCAAGTCCTCTGAACAGCCTGGTTGATGAGTGACATAAGATAGCAAGACAAAACAAGTCTGGGACTTGAGTCCTGGGCTAGGAACACTAAAGTTGTTTTCAACAGTACTCAGAGATTCCCATATGCCTTAACCAGACGTTTTTGTGGATCAAGCTGGAGCAATCCAAGTATAGACAGCCCTCTTCCTCAACATCATTTGTTACCACCAACAAATGTGTCTTCCCTCCCCAAATAAATCATTTTAATAGATCATGCCAGGATGCTTCAGCTGCCTCTGCTCCAAGTCAGCTTGGTCAGTTTATGCCACTACTGCAGGTGGTCTAAACATAGCAGAATTTGTAGTCGCAACGATGAGGAGTGCTCCTATTACCGTTTCCAGTACTTGAGCTCTAGGGTCTGATAATTCCTACCTCAGGAAAGGTAATGATCAATCATCATAGCTGCACAACTTGAAATTTCCAAAGAGTTCCTGTCATAGTGCCATCAAAGGCAAATTAACCCATGAGAAAGTACAGGGGATGTACACCTCTCTGACTGCCTGGCATGCAAAATGCCTGAAAAACTTCACTTTACATTGTCTTAGAAAATCAATATACATAGAAGACAAACTGAATGTCACGAAAGCCCGATACAGCTTAGACAACAGCAATAAATTTTCCTATTCTGTCTAGGGAAAACAGAATTTGTATTTGTGCCAAACAATGCAGACGAGTTTTTGGATCGTGCCAATTCCATTTATTTTAGAGATCAAATATTTCCACACAGTTAATTGAAAAGCCGTTGATCAAGAGAGGTTCATAATCCAGCAGCAAGTTAAAGGAAAAACCAATGGTAAATGACCACATGTTCAATAGATATTAGCACAGGAATTGCATGCATTATTGTTTTTATTGTTACCATTAAAAAAAGGAATTTGGAAAATCCATCTGTTCCCACAGATGGAAGCCCCATGACATGAGGCTCCAGAGAGTCAGGAACCCACCACACTCGGCCTTGGTGAAAAGAGACAACTGCTGCACCTGACCTGCCAGAGCACTAAGAGGATGTGGGCTCCTTTTAAGGTATTCTCCATTAAAATCTTCCTTTTATTCCCTCTGTTTTCCGATGAATTTGGCCTGGATTTGCAAATAGTTCAGGCACCCCCAAAACTCCATTTCCCCACCCCTACAATATTTGTTATTTTCCAGACACAAGAGGTCACTTACTCTGAGAGGGCTATCACCATGGAACTCTGAGGGCAGATGATGCTTTCTTACTTCCTACATAAATTTGTTTATGTACCCACATACAACTACACCTCATGAATCATTACTGGTCCAGTATCCTTTTCCCTCCATCTACCACACCACACTCCAAAACAACATCTTTTACAACAGGCTCGGAGAATGCAAGGGGAAGTATTGCCCCTGTGCAGAACTGTGCTTAGTTTCTCGTCATACTCAATTTTTTCCGACAGTTTTCTGAAGGAAGTCCCAGATCTTTGAACCCAACCTTTTCTGCTGTCAGCCAGGGCCAGAAGGATTACATACAGCAAAGAAACAAAGAGGAAATGAATGCAAATAATGTCTCTAACAACAAGGGAAAGCTGAACACAAAAGCCAGTGACTAATTAAAATGTACTCTTCTCTCACATAAGCTCCTAATTAGCTTACTAATAACATTCTCATATGTTTTAACAATGTAATGGTCTCCTGCCACATAAAAAAATGGGCAGAATCTTTCACACCTTCTCCACCTGAGAAAATCTGCTTCCTTTTCACTTGCAGCTCTATCAATGGTATTTCCCTTTCCCCTAGGGAAAGGGGATACTTCCCCACACACGGTGTCAGGCAGGTTCACCTCTGATACCAGTAGCAAGCCACAGGTCCCCATACACAGCTCACCTCACACAGCTATGCTTACAGATGTTATCTCTACATCTGGCTCCCAGGTCAGCACTCTCATCTGGTTCATTCTGTAGTCTCAGTCCTACTGGAGGAATGGGTGGCACAGCAAACCACAGTTTGGCACGGCATAGCAAAACATAGACTTCCAGACGAAGTCTAGTGGTCCTTGTCTTAGGGATAGGATTACAAACGATCCCTGAACTCATCCCTCAGAATTCAGAGAGAACTCAAGACAGAGAGAACTCAATCCAGGCACACCATTTGTCTGGAACAAACATGAAAATTATGGGTGATGGACTAGCACTGAGGCCAAACTGAAAGAGAAGTATTTCACAGGAATTACCAGGTAAGACCAGTCACACAGCCTTTCTGGTCCGTTGTTTACTGCTCTCTCATGGTAACATGCCAGATGCTTCACTAGAAAGTACAAGAGTTAGCTAGTAGGCATTGTGTAGCATGTCCCAAGCCCCATCATGTTATCACAAAATCACAGAACGGTTGAGGTTGGAAGGAACCTCTGTAGGTCATCAGGTCTAACGCTCCTACTCAAGCAGGGCCACCTCGAGCAGGTTGGTCAGGACCATGTCCAGAAGACATATCCTCTTCCCAAGAAGGCTTCAAATTCCCTCTAAAACTGCTTACTCTTAACATCTTCAAGGAGACACACCCAACACATTGTCATCCTACCCTAGATGTTCCCCAGTAACAGGAGGAGCTTACTGTTCCTTGTGCTATTGGATAAGGATTAAAGTGTGGGAAAGGAAAAGATGTTGTCATTTCTCCTGAGGAGATCAGCCATTGGAATTTTTTTTTTTTTTTTCTTTTTTTTTCTTTTTTCACTTTAAGTGCCTCTAGTACAGAGTTTAGGAGGTATGGTTAGTGTTCCCTGTTATGTCAGTCAAGTTACAGTAACAATCATCTCAGAGAAGTTTCCAACACTTGACCTGCAGTCCGAAGGGAGGTTTGAGTATCTTTTTAGCTCTAATACAAAGCAGTTTAAGGCCTCTAGGATCTCAGTCTCAGAGAAGCTAAAACAGAAATTACTCCATGCATGTCACACAGCTTTAAACCCATGGAAACAGCCAACTTAATTCTAAAATGAGGTTATTCACAAATGCTTCAGCTTTACAGTGCAGTAAATGCTATCAACTTGTCTAGAGTCCAGTTTTCCAGCATGAATATTTATCATGAGCAGATTTCTCATTATGCAGCTGATTTTAAATATTAGCATATGAGATTTAGGCAGTTTTTAAGAATTTAAGAATAACAAATGGAAGAGCAACAATATGCTTTCTTATGGCAGCTTGGCTCACCAGCCTATCTAGCAATCAACTCAGTGTGTGCCTTAAGGCCACATATAACATGCAGCCTGAATCACCTTCCAGGACAGAGCATGCACAGGTGGTCCAGTGCTTTCACTGCATGCAGCAAAGTGGCAGAATCCTTTTTTAAAACTACTGTTGGAAATTTTGCCCTAAGAATATAAATCTAACACAACCTTTGAAATTTCTAAAACCTTAAATGATGGACAGGGTTTTAAAAACACGTTCCTAATTCAGTCTGAATGCAAATTAACATGTTTAATTTAGAGCAGAGACACTATGTATATCAATAGATCTCATTCATGTATAATGTCTTTTATGTCTCTCTTGGGAGACTCCGTCAAGGGTGGAGAGGCCTTGCAGAGAGATCTTGACAAATTAGAGGGCTGGGCAATCACCAACAATGTGAAGTTTAACAAGAGCAAGTGCCAGATTCTGCACCTGGGAAGGGGCAACCCTGGCTATACGTACAGACTGGAGCATAAGAGGCTAGAAGGCAGCCCTGTGGAAAGGGATCTGGGGGTTCTGGTCGATGGCAAGTTGAATGTGAGCCAGCAGTGTGCCCTGGCAGCCAGGAGGGCCAACTGCACTTTGGGGTGCTTCAGGCACAGCACCGCCAGCCGGGTGAGGGAAGGGATTGTCCCACTGTGCTCAGTGCTGGTGCGGCCTCACTTCGAGCACTGTGTGTGGTTTTGGGCACCACGGTGTAAAAAGGACATAAAACTATTACAGAATGTCCAAAGGAGGGCTACAAAGATGGTGAAGGGTCTGGAGGGCAAGATCTATGAGGAGCAGATGAGGTCCCTGGGTTTGTTCAGCCCAGAGCAGAGCAGGCTGAGGGGAGGCCTCATGGCGGCCTGCAGCTCCCTCACGAGGGGAGCGGAGGGGCAGGCGCTGAGCTCTGCTCTCTGGGGACAGCGACAGGACCCGAAGGGAACGGCATGGGGCTGGGACAGGGGAGGGTCAGGCTGGGTGTCAGGGAAAGGTTCTGCACCCAGAGGGTGGTCGGGCACTGGGACAGGCTCCCTAAGGCAGTTGTCACGGCACCAAGCCTGCTGGAGTTCAGGATGCATTTGGACAACACTCCAGATATATGGTCTGATTTTTGGGTGGTCCTGTGCAGACCCAGGATTTGGACCTGATGATCCTTGCTGGTCCCTTCCAATTCAGGATGTTCTGTAATTTGATGATTATATAACCTGATCAACAATGTCAATATATAGCACTTGTTTTAAATGTCCCCATATCTAAAAACGAGAATTATATGGTCCAAAAGGACCACTGAAGCAGAAGAATGCATACATGGAGAAAGGTTCCTGTCATAGTCTTTCTGAGGACACTGATACAAAAGAAAGAGGTGTTTTTTTGTCTACAAATAGAGATAGAACATTGTGGCTGTTGTCTCTACTGTCATGGCTCTCAAATTTAGCTAATTAAGACATATTTCATGCAAAGAAAATAATTGTAAAGTCAGCGTGTCCCTAACAAGAAGCTATGTTGATTAAAAAGGTTCGCACAAAAAAATTCCCAACATTCTTCAAATATATTCAAATTACTTCATTAATTAATATTAAGAATTGAAGCTTTTGAGATTGATGTCATAGGAAACAATGTCTTTTTGTTTTCTGATGATATAAAATGATGGCAATTTGCTTTTCTGTACAGATTCTGAGCTTTCTAACTGAGCTCAATTTGAGAAAAATGGAAGTCATTTCAACCCAGAAGTTTATTCTACTTGCTTTAGCTATGGTGGTCTTTCTAACATCGAATAGTATGTGCCTAGATGAACTGATGAAGTCCAGTCTGCAGAGCAGAGATGATGAGGATAAATATTACAAGGTAAGATTCGTATTACTAAGACAGTATTCGGGGGAACTGTAGGTCAAATCCTGAGTACTTTGAATTTTTTGACAATGGCTCTCTTAACCTCTTTGCACAGTATTTGGCATTACAGCACTAGCAGTATGAAAGAGGCTTGTTGAGAAAATTTTCGGGAAATTCATTTGCTCTGACACACATACTGTGTAAATCAATTCGTGTTTCAATTTTCTTGCAATACAGCCTTGCGATTAGGTTGAGACTTTTTCTGAAATGTTTCTTACTTACACAGTGGGGCCTCAATTAACATTCCTGTCAGGCATTTTATGCACATAATATAACAAATATATTATTAATCCAGAATTAATAAAGGCATGCTTGTAATACTCAAAGAATAATGATAAACAGAGAACATTATAAATCTAATAAAGTTAATGTTCTTAAATTCTGCTCTGGAAATTGACTATAAAAATATCTTTGCAGGGTTGCACATTTATTATATCTCAATAGATGCCAAATCAAATTTGCACAGCTCATCTGTATTTTTTTTTCTTGTCTGCCCTGCAAATACTTCCCGGGAAGTGAGAGCCAACTTCTCTTTTTGTCTTATTGTCATTGGTGTAATAAAGATCCCTCAAAGCAAAATACACCTTTAATTATTTTAGTGAAATCCCCTGGTGTTCAGATCTCTCTTCAGGTTCACAGGTGCAATCAGAGGCATAGTTTATTTGACATTTTAATCATGGAGTATGAACTAGAATGGTTCATTCCTTGGTGGTGGGGAAACCACCAAATGTGGATAAGAAACTGAAATTAGGATTAGTAGCATTTGTGTCTTTAACTGAAGTAGAAAATCATATTTGTACATGTTTGCTGCTAAGGCAGAGAAATTTATTTTTGTCACAAAAATCAGAATGAGTTATTTTCAATACACCCAGGGAAAGAACACTGATATATAGGAAAGGGGCAGGTTGATATAGTTATTTTGCAGGTAAAAGCTGCACTTTACATCGTATGAGAAGTAACATACTGAGCTCAATTATTTACTGTAGCCACAGAAGTTAGGTTTTGTACTGGTTGGCTCTGACAGCCCAGGAGCAACTCATGTATCTTGCGTATTAGTGGAGGATTAAAGTAATTTAAAGCTCAGGGCAACCTCTGTGCTACAAGGCCAGAACAGGTTTGAGGTGGACTTGACCCAAATACTTTCCGTTCATTTTGCTGGCTGTTAGCCCATTATAATCTTGGGTCAAAAGCACCCACACAGTGCTTAGGAAGAAGTGAGACATACCTCCAGGTGGCTTGGCCCATCCTCCTGTTCATCTGGACCAGATGAGTAAGAGGTTGTATCTGTATCAAGTCACTAAATATAGCCAGCATCTTCTCCCCAAGATCATCTTCCCCTTCAGCCAGTGATATTCGCAAATGTGGACCTGACAACACCTGTCCACACAAAACTGATGGCAGAGTTACCAACACCTGTGCCCAGAATATTTCCAATTTACTCCATTTGAACAGTTGCAGAAGCTGATGTGAAGTGCTCTTGCAATCAGAGGACTGAAAAGGTATGCAGGACAACGTCTTCAAATGAAGTAATCCACACTAGAATGGAGTTCAGCAAATACAGTTAGAAGCATTAGATAACAGAAAAAGAGAAAAAGAATGCTACACAGCAGATTTCTAGGGAGATATGAAAATGAATACCTTGTCTGATTGGTAGCTGAAATAATATGCTATACAGATGCTCGTATCCTTTTACTTTTTCTTCAGATTAAAGACAGTATCTTGGAAGAAAAACAGAGGAGTCTGAATTTTGAAGAAATGAAAGACTGGGGATCAAAAAATATCATTAAAATGAACACTCCTACAGTAAATAAAGTGCCAAATTCAGTTGCTAATTTACCTCTTAGGTTTGGAAGAAACTACCCAGAAGAAAGAAGCATTAAACCAATTGCTAATTTGCCTCTGAGATTTGGAAGAGCTTTTGGAGAGTATCTACCTAGGCATGCTCCAAATTTATCACAGAGGCTTGGGAGATCTCCACTTGTTAGAAGTTCCATTCAATCACTTCTAAATTTGCCACAGAGATTTGGGAAGTCACTGCCTGTCAGTCTGTCTCAAGGTGTCCAGGAATCTGAACCAGGTAACAATAAACAAGTATTCAAGCCATTTATTAAAATGTATATTAAATCACAAGTTAGCAATGATCAAACACAACCAGCCTTCCTCAAGGGATATTCTCTAAACATTTCAATATGAGACCAACTTGCCAAAAGAAGGATTTGCTGTTCATGAAATCAAAAAGCTTCATCACAAGAACTAGTAGAGAATCTCTATGAAATCTTTGCTAATGAGAAAATACCAAATAGTCAAAGCCAAAAAGCTCGTATGAGAAGATTAAGTTTGGCAACACTTTTTTAGATCAGGTTTCATTTTAAAAAGTTTAAAGCTTTGGTGAAAAAGGTTCAGAATCATTAAAATATCCCATTTCAGCACTATAAAATGACCAAAGAAAATTACTTAAAAATTACTCTTTCATTTTCTAAATGTATGCAAATTAGAGGGGAAAAAATGAACACTCAGTTGCAGCATTTTGAAATGGTCAGAAAAACTTGTTTTTTGATTTTTTTGATTTTTTTTTCCTGATCCAAATCTATTTTTTCAGATTTTCTTACTGAGGTAATGTTTGAGATTTTGATTTTTCATTCCAAGTTAAGATGAGAAGTTTTTTTGATGTCTCAAAAATTTTCTCAAGTTAGGAAAAATATTTCCTGCCCTTTCTAAGAATAATTTTAAACAGTTCTTCAATAACAGTCCTTCTTTTCATAGCTGCTGTTTTAAATCTGAACTGTCTATTTGTTTTGGAACCACGTTTCAGTTGGCTAACCCTGACTTGCGTCTGCCACATGCATAAAGTGGAAGTTTAGGCCAGGAAAGATACCTGATCTATCAGAAGCCAATATTCCTTCCTATTTAACTGGATTTCTTTTATTCTTTACTCACCATCTAACCTGACTATTATAGATTTTATTTTTCTGATATTTTTAGGGATATGAATTTAAACAACTACATTAATATCGGAATCAGAAGACTGAAAGTGAAAGACTTGGAGAAGATGCAATGTGTATTCAAAACTAAAAGTCATGAGAAGAAACATATATGAGAACTGAAATGCAAACCTGTCTTCATGTTTTAATGTATGTATTCTATACAAATGATTGATGTATAAGGCAATGATTGTAGTGAGTGTTGTACTAGTTTACTTCAGTGGCAGTACAGTATAAATTCTATTTACTTCTGTGCAACTGATATCTTGTTGGTTGTAAAAACTAATTTCAAAACAATAGCTGTATAACTGAAAGCATTTTAAACAAAATTAAAAGAAACATAGTAAAAATAAAGAAGCATGGTACAAATAAAAAGAATCCTACTGTGTGAATAACAAACAGATGCAGGACCAAAACCACTGGTACCTTTTTGTCATGTAGCTGAAGAAAATCAAGTAAAATGTAGAGAAAGCACTTTTCCTGTTGTTTATGAGTCCTGCAAGATATAAATCTGAAAGGCGACTAGTCAGGAAAAAAACAAGCTTCTTGGACCCCCACAGAGGAATAACATCTAACCAAAGTCATACTGTAATGCAATTACCTTGTTTTTTATATGTGAGATAATGTCCTCCCTAATGTCCTACAAGATCTGCCCTGTGGGTGTCCTGATTCCTCTGTTAATGTGAACAACATTACAGTTACCAGATACACATGCAGAAGGGGCTCCTCCATTATAAGCCCATATTTCCATTTCATATTTCTTATCAAAACATTCTCTTCTAAGTGGAATATTGTTTCTTTAGGCTTCCTCCAAAATTTCAGTAAGTTTTCAGTAAGTTTTGAAAAGAAACTGAATTTGTCCCCGTTAAAGGGAAGCCAAATCTGTTGGAGTACACCCAAGACCTATGGGATTCTTCCTTCTAGTCCCCAGAGGCCTCAACTAACCTGATGCCAGGTCCAGCCAGTGGTGGCACTGTGCATCCCCAAAAAAAACACACAACACGTATACACTATCTATAGTCAGTATAGCTAACTGTCAGACCAGACAGCAATGCCTTTGCATACACCACATACACACCAACAGGACTCACACAAACTTGCAAATGGCATGATCCTGTTTTCACTCACAGGTTAATCAAACTCAGTGCTTGCTAGCAGATCTGTGAGCAGAATCTCCCTCCAGCAGCTGTTCCAGACCTGTGGTCCCTCCAGCAGCTGGTTCACAAACCCCTGGTCCCCCCCAGTGTCCTGACCTATGCTCTGGTAGCCAGCTGCCACACCTATTTTGCTGCTCACCAGCTAGTCCAGCTTTAAGTTCATATTAGGACTGCACACACACATAAAAATGAGTCCCATTAGATGTTCAGACTGTCTAATAGCCACTGCCCAATCAGTCTCTCCCATTGGTAGCCCTCAGGCCTGCAAATCCCTTTGAGCCCTGGTCTCCATCTCAAGAAGCTGGCACTCAGAACAATCTACTCACCACATAGCCTAGCTTGAAACTTGCTAGTCATGCATACACAAACGCACACAGACCAGAGAGCACACTCATACAGGAAAACATACAGATATTAACACAAGGATAGGACAAACCATGATGATCAGGCACAAGACATGACCAGACAAGCACAGTAGATTGCTTGCATGCAGCCAAATTCCTTTATCCTCCCTCTTCTCCATTTTCCCATGCATGTTCTTCCGCCATCTATCTTGACCCCTCCCCTTGACTGTCTTTGGCCCTCCCCTAAACCGTCCCCAAATAAGTTCAGCACTTTCCCACATCCCTTTAAAACATCCCATAGTAAGTTTTATGTGATCCCCCAAGCCCTTTCAAAAACCCCATCTTAAGTTTGCTCTTTCCCATGAGATCCATGATAACCAGCTACAAAGCTCTGGCTGAACCTCCATGAGGCGTTGAGTGGTTCTTTAAGGCCCCATCAATCACTGATCTAAAAGTTCTGCTCTTTGTTACTGTTTTGTTATCTCCTCTTCCTCAGGGTTTGGATACTGAGAGTTTAATTTATTACTTCTCCTGTCTCTTGTTTTAGCCTTTTATGCTGTATAACCAGTAACCAGATATCCTTACATTCCACATATCTTTAGAAGACACCCCCCCGAAAAAAAAAAAAAAAGGAAAAAAAAAAAAACATGATGAAATTGATCCTTTTTAATAGAAAAATTCATAGCTGGGACATGGCCTGAGCTCTGCCATTCCTCTACAAAGTTAATATGGCTACTTGAAAGACAATACTAATCAACTGGTGGCTGAAGAATCTTATTCAATCCGAAGTAGTGAGACTACAGTTCTCAGAATATCTAGTCTTGATATTCATTCAGACTTGAAACATCAAAGAGGTCAGTCAAAAAGATTATGAAAGGAATTGTGCCTTTTGAAAGTAGAGGCCCAAAACAATCTTTTTTCAGAAAATACTTTACCTAAGAAGTATTGGTGAAACACCAGTTTTGCAGCGTGACACGTTGACACTTGGGCACTGCTGCCAGTTCCATGCTGAAGGATGCTGGTTAACACATTGTCTGTATGGGGGAAAATCCAGGCCCCAGCCTATGAAGCAGAAGTTTTTTCATCGCCTGCCACCAGGACAGGACATTATTCTTTCTGTAATCAGGAAAACTGCGGAATTTCTTAGTGATTTACGGACAAATGAACAGCAGAAGGAAATTCCCCGAACTTTGTGTTCTGGTCCTGCAAACCTCACTGCGTATCATGTGAACCGAGAGCAAACAAGATTTGTGAGAATCCCTGAGCAGCAATAGGAGCTGCTTTTTTAAGGCACATATCACCTAGCAACAGGGAAGGGCTATACATCAAATGGCATTAATGATGGCTGCTATGGGACGAAAGGAGGATCCCAAACATTGGCCCAGCAGCAAGTACAGTTAGGTTGCCCTCTTATTGCAAGCTCCACAGCATGGACACAGGAGATGGCTTTTGATTTATTTTCCTTCAGCAGAGGAAGAGCTAGGTGAAAAGTATATAAAGGAGGAATTATGCTACGCTGTGCAAAATTTCTGTTTGGTTTGAGAGCATGTGAGCCAAGAAAACAATCACTGGATAGTGCAATGGGAAGCAAAGGGGTACAACAGGCAACATACATTGCTATAGCTATTACTCACCAGATTATTTATTATCCAAATACAGATATTATTCATGAATTGGGAAAAAGCAAGGAAAGGACTAAAGTAAATCAAGTGACAGACTATCAAGGCTTACCGGCATGAATTCTAGTAGGGTTCAGGAGCTCCCAGCCTTCCCTGCCATATACATAATATTTATGTCTGTTATTAAAGCCTCCATGCAAAAACAACACCGGGCTTATTTTAGATTCTGACTTAAGCTTATAGAGAGGACAGCTGACAATCTACTGATTAATTTAAAAGTCTGAGTGCTCATCATGCGGTTGATTGCAATAAATCATTTGGACAGATGTAGTGGAATGTAAAGAGTGTTTTACTCTCAGAAGGAGCTGAAGACTTGGGCATGTGGCATTACAAACTCCTATTCCTCTGTCAATTTTCCTTCACAGGGGCAGGAAATCAGTCTCTTGCACTTCCAAAGACCTAAGGTGCCAGGCTAGGCTGGTCAGTGGAATTGAGACCATTTCTGTCTTTATACTTAGAATCTGGCACACAGGTACATGATCAGTTTGATCAGCTCTGACTGCAGGCTCTTGGCAATAGGAGCAGCCCTGTGTCTCTCCACCCTATGACCGTAATATCCTGCCACATCTCTAGTGCCAGTATGAGCCATCATGAAACTGCATGGATGGAAACTAACCCTACAAAATCCCCGGTGCTTTGTTTTTAGCTAGCTCGGCTTGCATTGCCCCATAATCACCAGTGGCAATCCAAAGGAAAGGGGAAGGTTGAGCTTAACACAGGCAATTTTTCAATCTTAGTTTCGCTTCAACTGCTTTTGCAGCTGCCCACTGCATTTTCTTCAAAAGATGACAAGTGTGATGGCCTTGGTCCAAATGCTTACAAAATGACAGGCTACTAGAAATTTCCAGACACTGAACAAGACATTTTGAAAATTACCCCCTCTTGAAAAGTAACCATTAACAGGAGTTGGAAATGTTTTCACTAGTGACAGTCACTGAATTACATCTAGCACAGATGCATGGGCATCCATAGATATCCAATTTGCACTTGTGGATGTAAAGTATAGAGGGGCCTCAGAATACTTATGAAAAAGAAATCTGTACCATTAGCAAGGGGAATAGAGGCTTACAGGATCCTTATGTGTGTTTTAACTCAAAGAATCATGGACAGTGTAATTTTTTTTTCTTCTTTTCATATCTGTGCATGTGAATCCTATGAAGTAATTAGCTAGAAGTTCAGTTGTATGACCATAGGAAAGCATAATCAAAATTACAGGAAAAGCTACATAGACCACTGCTTCTTGGGCAGTGAAAGAAATGATCGACAGGGTAAAAAATAAAGAACTATAAAATCATGATTCATGCATAGAAGAAGAATAGAAAACTATTTTATTTCTGACAACACAAGAACTAAGTGAATCAAAAGAAATTATGAATGAGAAGCTTTAGTCTAAACTAAAGGAAAAGCTTTTGCAAACAGAACACAGATATGATGGACTTCATTGCCACAGTATGCTGTGCACTGCCAGTATCTGCCACGTATCTTTGGTTTCTGCCAAAGACAAGGTGCTTGGCTCAGAGGAACTTCTGTCTTGGCCAGTAAGGCCATTCTGGTTTTGGAGGCAGTCTGACAGCAGCTCCTGAATAAGCTTTTGCCTGAGTTGGAAACAAAACTATTGATATATCCAGGTCTGATGCAATCAGCTATACCTTTTGGCAGGCTCTGAGCTTAAACCCTGTCCTTTTAGAGCTGCTGTCAGGCAAGGGTTTAGGTAATCTCAAAAGAAGTTTTGCCTTGTTTAGGTGATACACCCCTACCTTTTGTCCCATCCACAATATGTACCTTTTTCACTCACACAGCATGTGATGGAGAAATACTGAAAGATGGAGATATTGATTGCTTTGGAAGGTGGATCCTACTTGTGCAAGAAATATAGGAAGGGCTGCTACCAAAAACAGAAGGAGGACTTCATGTGAGATCCTCAAGTCTGCTTGTTCTGTAACAGATTAAATGGATGTGTAAATGCTGCTTCTAGTACTAAGTAATGGTCCAAGAAAGAGAACATTGGCTAAATTGTGATTTCTGATGGTACTACTACATTTAAATCCTAAATCAGCAGTATTTTCCTCATTGAGATGAGTCTTTCAAAAATGCATTACGTTTCTCATGGGGAAAAGCAGCAGTACCTGGAACCAGTTGATGACACTCTAATACAGCTAATAAATGAACTTCAATGGGACTTAAGTGAAGGAACAAACTCTTTTGATGTCAGCAAAACCTGAAGAGTGAGCTGGACTTCAATTTTCGTTCTAAAAATCTAGCAGAAATGCTTATCAAACTAAGAATTTTGATTCTCTTCCGTAGTATTATAGAGAATATCTTGATTTTCCCAAGAATAGCTCCTGTCTGTTAGTGCTACTCAAATCCCATCCTTGCTGTTGTTTTCAGGGACTTTAGGTCTTGGTAATATAAGAATTTGGCATTACTCAGGGATATATGTTGCCTAAAGCAGCAAAATTATGAAATGGTGGATAGAAAAGTGTAGAATATTCATATACAGTACAGTCACGCTTTCATTATTAGGATTATTCAATGACTTGTTTTGTTTTACCTTTACATTTTCAGGATTACCAATAACAAAGGGAAAGCATACAGTAGGTGATATGTGCACAGAATCACAAAGATGGCAGCTTTAGATTCTTGTTCCTTTCTGCTGTAGAGCAAAAAAGCCAGTATTTTGTGTTATCGGATTGTGGTATAGAATCAGATAACTGCAGGAGGATGTTTATGTGATGACTGGTACAGACCACATTCTTCTGCCTTACCTGGAACCATATTCAATTAAAATAGAAGTCAGTTTATGGTTCAACAGAGTTGAAAGCAAAGCACGTATCAGACACTTCCTGCTTTAATTTTTCTCAGATTTCCTGCACTTCAGGCTGATGTGGGGGGTTGATCTTGCATATATTGCTAGAGATAGTCAATAACTAAACAAGAAACATTACCAATCCTTTCAATTACTGCTTCACATTCTACCTATTGTAAAACATGTATTCTCTTTTTCCTCAAATATATTTGATACCTCAGCCATAATGAATGAATAAATGGTTAAATGTGAAAAACAGGAGTTAAATTTTATACACTGTATATCACAGGACAGATGCATAAATATGCACAGCGCAATATTTATATTGTAGGGCACATTAAGTCATTGTATCTGACTGCAAATACCACATTTATACATATACAGGTAAAAAGTGATAGACGAGCAGTGGTTCAAAACCAGAGGCAACTACTAGGCATATCCTAACTCAAATCTCTGCTTGGGTTTTGACCCTTAGTTCCTAAAACCACCCTGCCTCACATCAAAGAGAACACATTAAATTACTTTGCATCACTGAGATTCAAAGTATACAACAGGTCAACTTATATCTCTGAAGAGCTTTATTCTGATTATTTCAGTTGAAAACAAGTAGATTTACAACTTGTGGAGATGCTGAACAGAGCCAGTATTTTCTGATGAGCTCCATGTGCTGTTGATTCCCAGCAGGGCTTAGCTGGTCTGTTTGCATGAATTTGTGAGGGAGAACAGAGAGGAACTTTGTAAAATCAGCTGCTTCTCTTAGCTGTTCAATTCTGTGAGTACATGAAGTACATCTGCATCTTGAGGTAATAAAATTACATATAGGCCCAATATGTAGGATTTTATTTATAAAAGAATGGAGAGGAACTTTCCCTGAACCCTGCTGTTAAAGACAGAGGATCAAATTAAAAATAAAAACGTATGTTGGGTGCTGTGCTTGTCTTTGAATGTGGTTACCTTTTTGACTAAGTGCCTAGCTGCCCTTAGAGATCATCATCAATTCTGAGAGGTGCAAGTTTGCTCTGTCTCTCAAGAGGCATTTCAAATGAAATGGTACATCCTAATTCAGCAGCTGATTTCTTTCGGCAGCTAGGAATGAAAACGCAGCAATTTAATTTAGCTGCCTACAAAAAAATTAAATACCAGGGAAGGTACACCTGGGTACCTATTGTGCTTTTATACAGGGCTCACATATGGCTTGAAATAGGAAAGTGTGAATGCAGCTGTTTCTGAATTGTTTTTGAACTAGAAATGTCAGTTGTGTGTGAAAAAAGCAGGTGGGGGGAAAGAAGAGACCACTGTCAGAAGATACTTCCCCCACTGGCTCAGCCACTGCTGCATGCTTCCCCAGGCTCCATACCAGGAGACATTTCCTAACAAATCTGTGCTTATGCTTATTTATACTCCACATGAATTTATGCATCCCCAAGGGTAGCCTGGAGGGTTGCAGAGTCCACCCCCATTTGAAATTTATAACCGGTGGTAAATGTTTTCTGGGTCTTATTTCCCTCTCATGCTAAGTGCAGCTGGTGCATGGTGGAATTGGCACAACAGCAGCACAGGCTGTGCTTGCGCAGTAGTCCTCAGTGGGGATTCTCCTAGTAACCTCAGAAATCTGAGAGATAAGGGTGTGGGAACTGGGGCTGACTGTGAAAAGTGACAGGTAGGAGAAAGTCTGAAGGTCATGTACAAAGTAATGGCTATTTTTTTTCTCCATTTTCCAATATATGTGTTATTAAAACAGCAAAATACTCTCACCTCTTTAGTTTAATCTTGACAGTGAATAATCTATTCTGTTCTCATTTTATATAATACTGTTCTCTTAAATAACTGTGTTATAGGCTCTATATTTTTTTTTCTGTTATGTCTGCGACAGAATTTCTCATTCAGATCCTTACCAGCTAACAAGCATTAGAGCTACCACTGTGCATGTATATGTACCTATTCTTAGTGTGTATACTTGATCATCAGAAAAACTGATAAGCAGCAGTAGCAGCTCACTTTGGCCTTAAATGAAACTGTACAACCCTCTATAAGCCTGTATTTGATATCATTATACATACAAGGGATACATGATAACCCTTAAACTGCAGGGGGTCTTTGTAAAATATGGTCTGATCCTGTCCTCACTCTGGGATAAATCTAAAGGAACTCCACTGGGATTGGCTTACGTATTGATTGATTGACTTGACATGGAAACTTTGAGCAGGATTTTTATAAATAAAGAATCACTGAATTGAAGAAACTGCATATGTGAACATGTGATGTCTGTCAGGTGAACAGGCCAAAAGTGAGACACAGGTCCTTGGACTAAAATGAGCTTAGTGGCTAGAAAAGAAATTCGTACACACTTCTTTTAACATGCAAGTCACATCTTCAGACTCTGTTATAAGGTAAAACTAAGAAAATGGTATGTAATCAATTTGAGAGTCTACGTAGTCAACTTCTGTGCTCAAATAAAAGTTATTAGTAAATACAGTGTATACAGAAAAACTTGCTTGGGGATACAAAATTTTATGTTTGTTCTGTAAAGTAAAAGCGAAATATTAGGATCATCGAAATGCAATGCAGGCATTTGAAATTCCCACCGTGGCAAAACTGCAGCACAGGCGTGTGGCCACGAGAGGGCAGAGAGAA
The DNA here is from genome assembly GCF_040182565.1 of Anser cygnoides. NCBI lineage: Eukaryota > Metazoa > Chordata > Aves > Anseriformes > Anatidae > Anser > Anser cygnoides. The sequence continues at coordinate 35,163,417 of NC_089874.1, read as the reverse complement.
CATTCATTTTACGGCACGGTTTTAGAGAGAATAATTTAATCCCTTAAATAACCTGTGCTGTGGATTACCCTAAAAACCTGCCGGAGGAGTCAGAAAATGTAAACTACAAAGTTAGTTTTACAAAAGCTGTTTCACGAATTTTCAACGTTAACAAAGTTTAGTCACACTGAACTTTAATCTTTTAAATAAATTGTTCTAGAAAAACTAAATTAAAAAAAAAATCACAATGGTATTTGATGTAAAGCCTGAAAAGAACATTTCCTGAAGTGTGTATTAAACAATCAATGTTATTACTGCTTTATATCTTTTGCCTTTTAGCACTGACATAAGGATAACAATATAAATCATTTCTCTCTTCAGTAAACAGCTTGCCTAGGCTCTTTTTGGATCTGGATGCATCTGTAATTCACACAAAATCAGGGCCATCAAAATCAGTGAGAAGTTCACAGAATGGCATTGCAGTCCTCTTCATTTAAATGCTCATATCCCTCTGTTTTCCCTACCGCAATCTCGGGGATAATGTGAATTAGAGAAATGACTTTCCTTCCTACTTCACTGAGCTGGCCTCAAGTTTTCTCAGCCCACTGTCATTTAGGTAACAGAAATAGAGATTTAACCATTCAGAAATGATCCTTCTATTTTCTGTTTCCTCTGGCTAAATTACATTACACCGTATTCAGTTTATTCAGAAGCATATTCAGTTTCAGTGTGGAGAGGTACTGGTTTAATAACTGCCTCTGCAAATCTTCATCTTTTCTGTATTAATCAATGGGAAGTTTGAAAGAGTTCTGACATCAGGTCATATATCTGCCAGAGTCAAACACAAATGACTATTTTATGTGTCTGTCAGAGCCATCAAGTGACTATCCTTTGGGAGCTGAATATTTTGCTTGAGAAGGAAGACTATGCCTCCAATTCAAGAGGTGCCTTGTTGCAGGACTCCTTCTCTTTGCCCCCATCAAAAGGGGTAGTTTTCTTTTTCCCACTTTCCACATAGCTGCCTCCAGCATAGGGACACCTTCTACAGTCCTTGACTGTAAGACTGTGGGAGCAAGTAGTTAATAGGCCACTGAGGTAAGAAATGAAAACTGTGGGCAAGATCTCAAGAGTCAAAGACAAGTAAAAACGGAAGGAACTCATGGGGAACTCATGACACGACACCTTCATATGCTTAACTAGATACCTTAGTAAAGTTGTCAGCCTATAACTGACATTTTTAAGACTGGGTTGAGGTCAATTTCTCTTAGGTCTCCTACATAAGCCAGGAAGAATTCTTAAATGATCATATGCTTCTTAATGTCACCTCATTTCATCTTTTGCTTTCTGACTTCCATGGCATTTTAGAAGTAGATCTGGTTGTAACAAGTTTGTTCTCCACATTCTTCAGGATACAAGATGAGACCCAAAACATAGCAGTGTTTTACTCAGCAGTCTTTGAAAATCCTTTCAAATACACACTTCACATACACAAGTCCATGAGCCATGATGGAATGAGTGCTAAGGGAGTTGGCTGATGTCATTTTGAGGCCACTTTCAACCATGATCAATCATGGTAGTAGGGAGAAGTGCCTGAGGACTAGAGGAAAGCAAATGGCATTCCTATCTTCAAAAAAAAAGGCAGGAAGAAAACTCCAGGCTGGTCAGCTTCATCTTAATCCCTGGGAAGATATAGGAGCAGCTAATCCTGGAAAACATTTCCAGGCAGTTGAGGGACAAGAAGGTGATTGGGAGTAGTCAGCATGGATTCACAAAGGGGAAGTCATGCTTTTGACCAACTTGATAATGTTCTGCTAATGAATTACATAGTCTGGATGGGGACACTGAAAATTGGCTGAATGACTGGGCCCAGAGGTTGGAGATCAATGGTACAAAGTCTAGTTGGAGGCCAGTAACCAGTGGTGTACCCCAGGGGTCAATACTGGGACCAGTCATGTTCAATGTCTTTAGTAATGATCTAGACGATGAGGCAGAGTACACCCTCAGCAAGTTTGCTGAAGACACAAAATAGGGAGAAGTAGCTGATACTTCAGTGTTGTGCTGCCATCCAGAGGGACCTTGACAAGCTGGAGAAATGGCTTGGCAGGAACCTCATGCAGTTCAACATGGAGAAGTGTAGAGTCCTGCACCTGGGGATGAAAAACCTCAAGCACCAGTACATGCTGGGGGTACATCTGGAAAGGAGCTTTGCAGATGAAGAGCTAGGGGTCCTGGTGGACACCATGTTGAACATGAGGCAGCAATGTGCCATTGCCACAAAGAATGCCAACTGTATCCTGGACTGCATGAGAAAGATTGTTGACAGCAGGTCATCTCTCCTTTAAGGAAAGGCTGAGAGAGGTAGCACTGTTTAGCTGAGAGAAAAGAAGACTCATGGGGGATCTCATCAATGTGTACAAATATCTGAAGGGAGGGTGCAAGGAAGGCAGAGCCAGACTCTTTTCAAGTGGTGTCCAGTGACAGGTCAAGAGGCAATGGGCACAAACTGAAACATGGGAGGCTCCATCAGAACATCAGGAAACATTTTTTTACTGTTAAAATGATGGAGCACTGGCACAGGTTGCCCAGAGAGCTTGTGGAATTTCTCTCCTTGGAGATGTTCTTAAAAATGTCTGAACATGGTCCTGGACAGCCTGCTCTGAGGGACTCTGCTTGAGCAGAGTTTGGTCAAGATGACCTACAGAGGTCCCTTCCAACCTAATCATTCTGTGATGCCGTGTTCTTGTGGTATCCATCTTTCCCTAACTCTTTCATCACATCAGTGCAGAACAACCACTGTGGCCTGGTAAGGGGGAAATACAAAGAGGTATTATGGGTCTTAGTCCTCCCAGCCAGTTTTTACAAAGAAACTCACTAACCTAGAGATACAGGTGAGAGATGATCATATAGCAGAGATAAATCCAGATTCTTGGCAGACAGTGATAGATTTACATGTGGGGAGATCTCTTCTGTGTTAGGATTTGGAGGGTACAAGTGATGACCTAAGATTTTTCCCCCCCCAGTCAGCACACCCTCTATAATAACAAATAATGAATGTCATTCCTATGGTATCTTAAAACCACAACTCCAAATCTTCCATGATGTTTTTGGAAGGAAATAATAGCATTTTTCAACAGTAGAGTAATTAATTAAATGAAGGAAAAGATTCTTCTGAGCCTTTCCATACATTTGGCTCTAGACTAAGATGAAGCTTGAAAATGAAACACTGAAAATATTATTTTTCGGAATATATTGAACTTGTGAACTCTGGGAATTACTGACAGAGCTATAGCACTTGTATATGGCACAAACATTAAAGTGTAGTTCACTTTAATGTGATGGCCAAGTCACCCATGTTAAAAACAAACCAGTGGTCCAAAACCATAATAAACCAATTACCAGCTCTCCTGGATGATAACACAACAGTCCATTTAATCGGTATTCAGAAAAGCTATTTATGTATTATCACTTGCCAAAAGACTTGCTTCCAGCTTTCTTCCTGCTGCTTTTCCAAGAAAAGTAGGATCCCCAGCTAATTTTACCCTGCTTGGTGAAAGATACAGCATAACAAAAACATTCTCTTCAAACGCATCCATTTATTTTGACATTAATTCATCTCAAACAAAAACCACATTGAGAGGAAAGAAAAGGTCAGCAGAATAAAGTAAAACAGATCGAAATCTATCACCATGTCTGTCAAACATGCAGGCAGAAACATCCAGCAAACCAACTAACCAGAATCCAAATTCCACTAGTGCCAGGTCCAACTATTTTGAAGGATGGTGTGAATCCCCCTACACACACACACACGCACGCACAAGACATAAGCAAAGAATATTGCTATCTCTGAGAACAGGAAAAAGAAGCTGCAGTTCACAGAAGCCCTGATGTTGTGCTGTCTGGCTTATTGGAAATGTTCTTGTCTCAGCCAGTTTGTGAAGAATTCAGTAACAACCCCATGACTTCACTCAGTTCTTCCCGATTATATTTGACATGGTCAGAATTTCTGTAGTGAACTGGCTATATTTTTGGTTTGGTCTGTGACTATATTTACTGCTTTATTCAGGAGAGGTATGTCATGGTTTTGGCTGGAATAGAGCTAATTTTCTTCACAGAGGCTTGTATGATGCTGTGTTTTGGATTTTTGATGAAACTAGCAGTGATAACACCAATATTTTAGTTGCTGGAGGAAGAGGGGGGGACGTTCAAAGTGATGGCGTTTGTCTTCCCAAGAAACCATTACGTGTGATGGGCCTGCTTTCCTGGGAGTGGCTGAACACCTGCCTGCCGATGGGAAGCAGCAAATGGATTCCTTGGTTTGCTTTGCTTGCACACATGGCTTTTGGGCTTTTGCTTTACCTAGTAAACTGTCTTTATCTCAAGCCGTGAGGTCTCACACTTTTACCTTTCCGTCTCTCCCCCATCCCACCTGGGGAGAGTGAGTGAGCAGCTGGGTGGCGCTTAGCTGCCCACTGGGTTAAACCACAACAGGTGAAGCAAATCATCAGCTACCTGGGTCTCAGACCCATGCTTCCAAGCGTGCTGTAACATCCTCCTCCTTCATGCACTAGGCAGCCATCTGCTAACAACACCAGCTCTCTCGTTCTGTGTATCACCCTAGAAGATCCCCAGCACTCTGTCACCGTGATGTCAAATACTACCAGAACCCAGGCAGATGCATACTCATGGTATGCTGCACTAAACAAGAAGGTAGGTTCAGTTTGTTGTTTTGCTCTGTATTGTTTCTGACTAAACTTTTCTGCAGAAGACAGGCAGACAGTAAAGCTTGGGAATAGAGGGGCTAATCCCCGAAATATTTCCCCTGCTTTGGAATAAGATCTCTCTGGCATTTGGTAAACACTGCATTCGAAAGTTCATTACATTCAGAAATTAATTTTTATATAGGTTTGATTCCTCAGGACATTATAGTTTTTCTGTATATTCCTGCCTTCCCCCATTGGAAGTTTTTCCTAACCAAAAGGCTCATAATGAGATAATTTATTGTCTTAACCACGGATTTCTGAAAGCTCTGGGGCTGAAATGTGAAGGATTGTGTTTCCTGCTTTGGAAAGACATCATCCTGGAAACTAGTGATTTCCTTTGGAGCTCAACTATGTGAGTAATTTCCCCTGGATCAGGAAGGACTTGGGACTTGGGTCCTGCCACTAACTGGCTCCACCTGGCTTATTATTCCATCATCTCTCACCTAGAGTTATTCTCCCCTATCTATTGCCAGCTCTCTAGCCTGAGTGGCCTCACTGAGCTATAGAAATCTTAGTTTCTGCTGCAGAAGAGTTGAGCCAGTTTCCCAGGGAACAGCACTGGATAGAGTGGGGTGCTTCCACGCACATTGGACTGTGTCTAGAGAGTGGTGCTCCCAGCACAGGGATACCTCAGTCATTCGTCTGAATCCTGCTGCTAACAGTAGTCGTCAAGGGCTGTGAAATTCTGATTCCCAACCCAGCCATATGGAAATACTGTATGTACAGTGAACTGTGTTTCTGGAGCTGATGGCAGGTTTGGGGATTTGGGTGGTGGCATTCGACAAGTGTAGCTGCAAGGACATGAGGTGTATAGATACAGAACCCTATTGATGAGGGCTTTATTATTGACTGCTGCTTCTCAGTGGGGCTGGTGTTGGTATAACGGGTCAAACTGCAGGTGGGTGTAAGTACATTTTGGAGCTGAATGCAATGAGATCAGGATCTGGTTCTATGGACGATGGTTGAAATGCCAGGAGACTGATGAAGTAAAACTGGGGCACAGATCCCTGCCTCAGCAGACAGCTACTGTCATGGAGCTCCAGAGAAAGAAGCTGAGAACTGTGGCAGCTCCCTACATACACAACAGGCAGGGACAAAAGAGCTACTAGTCATATGCCTCACCTGAAATTCTGTAAGCCAGGAACACATTTCCCAGAAAGGTTACTAAATCTGGATAGAGAGGAAATTCACCCAGGCTCTGAAAACTGGACTCAGGACTGTGTTACATTACAGAACCACAGCAGTTGTGCTGGAAGGAAAGTTTGGCTTCCATTTTTTTGCACACATACAGACTCTGAATTAACAACTCTGAATGTTTTTCTCTTTGCACAACAGTAGTTCTTGAATCTGAGTAATCAGTATGAGATTCCATAGCAGACCACCCAATGCTCTAGAAACTGCCAGCGTGACAGAATTAATTTTAATTTTTTCACTTGAACATACTATATTGGCTTTTTTTCTCACGACACATCTGGCCCAAATGCCCAGATGTCCTAGAAGAATAATATTTCAAATATTTTCAAATTTGTTTCCTGTTTTAGTAAGTGGAAGTGAAATCTTTTGCATTTCGCTGGCGTGTTCCTGAAGAGAGCTTGATGAAAATATCCCATTTGTCAAAAGTCAGGATCACAAACATGTACCAGCGAGATGAATTTATATTGCTCCTTTCTCCCTGAGTCTCTCCTCAGACTCATGTTGCCTTTGTAAGCTCCATATCCAAAAACTAGCAGACCATAAAATGCAGAGCAAGGTGATTGAAGGTACAAGTCAAAATGTATGGAGGTAGAACAAAGGTCTCTCAGCCTTCTTCACATGATGAGCCATTGGTCATTAGTCAAAAGGAGCCTTGTCACCACTTGTGGAGAGCAGAGTGAAGGCAGTGCTTCCCTTTGTACCCATAAACTTATACTAAAAGTTATTACATAACCCTACTGGGTATGTCTTATGGGGACAGTGCTTCCTCTGGAAAACCTAGGATTCTCCCATAAAAAGCAGGAAAGAGATGCAAGGGAATGCTCTGCTGGTTCCTGTTAGAGGAAGAGGAAAGAGTAGTGCTTCTTCACATATACTTAATTTAAGAAGTTCCTGGTGTTTTTTGAGAGAAGACTCCCAGTGCTGTGAACCAGAGTTTCAACAAATGGAAAGGACAAGTCCCAGTGCTTTTCTCTTGCACACCTGAGCAGCTCAGAACAGAGGCAAGTTGTTCAGATACAAACACCTGCATAAGGTTCTAGACAGCAGAACATTGAACCTGGCAGTATATTTGTGCTGGCCTAGTATAGCACCTCTCCTCACAAAGAGCTAACCAAAGCATGTGCATTTGCCACCAGTGTTGAAATATAAGTGAAAGGAAGACTAAAGCACTCCTTCTCAGCACAGGGCCAGAAAGACAAAAATTAAAGAAACTAGGAAAAAAAAATATCTCTTTGAAAGTATTAAGGGATCAGTATCACCTTTTACAGAGTGGGACTGGAAATCCATATGATCACAAACAAGGCTTTCTGTGCAAGTCCAAACTTTCTCAAGTAAGGTTTGTAACTTGTAAGGTTTGTTTCTAACTGCTGCTCATCAGTAACACAAAGCAATTGTATCATACCTCTTTAATCTGTCTCTTGGTTTTGTTTTATTCTGTAACATGTTACAAATGACTAGTAGCTGTAGTAAAAGCAATCATTGTTTCCAGTCCACACTTGACAGAATTAGGCAGAACTCATCTATGTTTCGTATTTGGCATCCGGATGCACTGAAAAAACCTTTGCTGATTCGGTATTTTATCCCTCTACCTTCCCCTAGACCCTCAAATACGCAACATGATGATGCTGCATGACCAGCCCTGCTACCACAGACAAACTGAGGGAACTGAAATCCTATCGAGAACCTTTGAGTCCAGCGAGGTACTAACTCCACTTCAAATTCCTTCACGTCCAACTGTCTCACAAGACAGGTAAGAACAGAGTTCATAGAGAAAAATGATTTCATTAAAAATATTTTATATCTAATTGCTGTTACCAGAAAGTATTTTCTTTAGGTTATGTTTTTATGGCATGACTTTTTTTTTTTCTTTTCATTATAACCTCATGCAATAGCCTGTCAGTTCCCTGGGAAATATGTTGGTTACAAGTGAAAAGAGGACTAATGAAATATGTTATGCTGTGGCTCTAGGGCTCAAAAATCTCTTGAAACAATTTTCATAAAGAATAAAGACAACATGTATATTGCATTACTAATTTGGAAAAAAATGTATATATTTCACAAACTGATCACCAACATTTATCATGTTACATTTTGATCTACTCCTGTTTTGAAACTTTTTTTTTCTAGATTGCAAGCTGACCTAGAATTACTGAGATAAAACTTTAAAATTAAAATTTAATGACAAGAAGCCTGCTTTTTGCTTTGGTAGTTACTAACATGCAATAAGAAAGTTTCAGGAATCAATGCATTATTGTATTTTACAGGACCAGTCAGCGTGTTAGGTAGGGCTCAGTATATGGCAGAATTCCTGCAACTTTTAAAGTTCTGGAAATCTGAACTTCTATGTTGTTCAGTACTCATGCCAAAATTATTTTTTTATCTAAATTTCTATTTTTTATATACACAGCATTCAATAGTTAGACATAAGTCCTTCATTGTTCTTTGACATGAGACTTTATCTCTGTTTCTAGAAAACTCAATTCTGAGTTTTCATCTTACCTACAGCCTTCTGTTTTACTACCACTGCTAATTTCTGTTATTTATAACATCGCATATCCAACATCTGAATTCCAGGCAGAGTATTTTGATATTATTGAATTATCATGCCTGTCAAACTACCTTGAGGCCTTCCACTTACGTATCTCCCCTGAGGCAGCTTTTGGTGTTTTAGGGCTTCTATTACAGGAGTTTGGATGAATTTCCATCTTAACTGTTTTAACTGGTGTCAGACTTGAAAGTCTGCTGAATATTAGGCCCAATCTAAGTTTCAGTGAATGTACGGGAAAGATTCACACTGGCTACATAGGATACCCATCAAAAGGAAAATATAGGCTCAGAATTGTCTGCATTGTTAGGATCCTAACACATTAGCAAAGCATCTTTCAGATTGCTACTATTTTAGGCCCAACACAAACAAGAAACAAGCACAGACATGCCATTTCTTTTCTTTCTGAACAGGAAAGCCTCTATGGTAATACAGACAGTGAGCTACACTTTTCTGCTAAAGTGCCACACTCCAGTGAACTCACCAGTTTATATCTGAAAAGGTGTTTGCATGTCTTAGAATATCATACACATTTTTTAAATGGTGCGCTTTTTTCTAGTCACATAGTTATAAGAACATAAATAAATTGAATACAGTTGCTGTCAGCTATTAAAAAGACTGCATCCATGAATTTTATTACCTTATCATCCTGGATTACAGTATTTGTCACCAAGATTTGCACTGATAAACATCCCTCAGAATAACCAGAGATATGTATATTTGTAAAACCCTGTAAGTTTTTATATATATACACAACAAAGGTAATCCAAGATTTTTTTTCTGTGATTAGACAATCAGATTCAGGTTGACATACTAAAATGATGTATGTAGTTATTTGTGTGCTAATTGGACAAGAGAAAATAAAACAAGGTTCATCTCTTTCCACTCTCCCCCTCCCTCCAATTCACTGAATTCCAAATCAATCTGTTACTCACTGACTACGTCATAGACTACATCTATGTTGGCAAGTACAGTGGAGTATGGGAGAAGACCATGACATAGTTGGTGTTGGAGACCTGAGGTCTAGAACAAAATGCATTTCAGGTGCTTTCTACTTCAGATTACCTGTAGTGTGATTCCAGGGACTAAATGCTTCAGTACACTCCCACTGCATTTCTGGAGCACGTCTTCCAGTTAATTTCATCCAGAAGGAACCCAGTTCATGCGCTCCAAGCCAAGGCACTGCTGAATATAGACCATTGGAAAATTCATGTCAAAAGTGTATTCCTGATCCAAATTAAAATGCCAGTGTGAAGGCATCCTATGTGAACTCGTATAGAATCAGGTCTTAAGCCTCTCTCTCTACAAACACACTTTCCACAGACCTTCTAGAAGCTGTCAGCAGCACACTGTCACATACGTTGGCCTCACATGCTGATCAAAACAGTTACTGTAGCCCTTCACAAGCTCACAGTCTAAGACACGTTATTCTTTTCCTTTTTTTTTTTTTTTTTTTTTTTTTCCAGAACAAAAGAGCTAGAAAGTTAGAAGTCAGTTGTCAGCATTCAGAATAAATCTAGATCACGGAATTCAGAAATGGAAAATCTTTATTAAGTCATTGACTATATTGCTAAGACTCTGAAATTCACAATATACTCTTTAAAACTTTGTCCACCTGAGGCCTCATTTGATATTCTCTGGACAGAAGCAGTCATCTTTAATATCACTCGATCAATATCAGCTGCTTTTTTTTTTTTTTTTTTTTGAGAATGAGACTTTGAGACATTTTAAGCTTAATAGAGTCCTGTTTGGACTGAATGATGATCAGCCCCAGAAATCTGTGTGTGCAGTGTTCCTCCTTACTGCCTAAGGGAGAGTGGTTGTTATGCTACTTAGTAACCTGGAGATAGCAAACAACAGGAATGATTTATTAATGTTTCCAGCGTGAGTACATTTAATGAATACAAATACCACATCCATGCAAATGACACAACATCTGCCTACCTACATTCATAAAGGGGAAATGAGGATTTAGAAAGAATTTAAGAAATGGATGCTTGTGTTCCTTCAGAAACTTAAGCCTTTTGATAATCCTCAGAACATCAGATTTTTATTTTCGTTCATCCTACAATACAAATGAAGAAGTACAAATGTACAAATTTTTATTTTAGTTCACCTTACAATAAATGTATTGTCCCTTGCATCATGGCAGAATGGATAAAGGAACAGCATTAGGTAGCTGTAGAGTGGTCCTGATGCCCAAAGAAGAAACTAAATGACAGGATGGCACTGTGCTGCCAAGAAACCACAGAGAACAAACCACCATACAGCAGCATTGTGTCTGTATCTCATAGATCATCGTCTCTCACAGCAGAGAAGTCCAAGCTAGCTGGGAGCAAGCTGGGATATCTGTGTGGTTCACCTGGTCCTGTGTTGTGATAGCAGAGCAGTGGCTGCACCACAGTCATGGTATGCAACCATGTCCAGATGCTTCACTCATCAGTAAAGAAATACATAGCATCAGCAAGAGGAGGTAGCAGAGATGAGGCCTAGCTACATACAAGAATCAGAACCATGCATGATGGAATTGCTGACAACACACACAGATCTGGCTGCTAGCTCCCAACCCGGTAACATAAATATCACTCTCTCTGGTTTCATACGAATGAATACAGCACATGAATAAAAGATCCTGAGGGTGACCATGCCTATCACATATCACAGCAGTTCATTAACTACTTCACAGTGTTTTCAGAAAATCCTGCACAACTAAGTCAAATTTATAACACTTATTTTTGCTCTTAGCTCTTGAATAAGAGAGCCTGTATGTATCCCTGACTGGAAAACTACTGCAGTCCAAAAGAAAACGAAGCTTCAAATTTTCTGTGAGTTTGGTGCTGATCTTTAGAACACTTTTAACCAAAACTATGTGAGGTGATAATGCACCTAAACACATTGAACTGCTTGATTTCAAATGACACAGGTGTATGAAAATGTATTGCATATACTTAGCCACTAGCACATCCATGTGAAGTATCTGATACAGCTTGCATTCAGTGTGAATTAGAGCTACTAATGACAGAATGGAATGGAATAGGTTTAGTTCAGTTGGAAGGGGCCTACAAAAATCGAGTCCAACTGCTTGACCACTTCAGGGCTAAAAAGTAACATTTCTCACCCCTCTCTAGAGACTGAGAAAGTTTTTGAAGGCACAAATAACAAATTCTGAAATCAGTGGAAATGAGATGCTAAAGCTTCCACCTGTGACATTGTATATGTTCACTGTCCATACGCCACTCAGTAGTATTTACTGAAGGAACAATGCAGGTATTTGTGTGCAGGCAGCTAAGATTTATATTGTGAGATGCACATGCTGCACATAACAGCTTCTTTCTTCTCTCACTGATCAAAACATAATAGACTTGATTCAACCTTCATTAAAGAATTGACAGTCACTGTTCTACTTACTTCTCCTAGTGCCAGTTCACCAAAATAGCATTATCCAGAATAAGGGTGAGTAACTCAGAGCCAAGAAGATAAAGTCAAAGTTTTCACTGTTTAAAATACTTCAAGGAACCATCACCTTTGCTGCTGTTAAAGGGTGTTTTGGGGGGTTCTTTCTTTCAGATATAAGAAGTTCAGGGAATCCCTTTCCTGCTTCAAGCTTCCTGGGGGAATACAAAGTGTGCATGGGGGAACTGCATTACCTGTATTGCCAGAAGACCAGAGGGCAAAGGCCAAGTCTCCATGCACATTTGTTAGAGGACATCAACATTTTGGTAGTGCTGTTGACCCTTGACCAAGGTAAGTTAGACAAATAATACAATCAAAATGTTTAAGTGAAGGGATTTTAACAAGAATAGCAATAGACACACATTGGGTTAGACAGCAATTTAGACTGAGACATGCAAATATCTGCATTCTATAAATGGAGCAATTTAAGCTTCTACCCTTTTCACAATGCCTGAAATATTAATGTGTGAATATATTGGTACCCACAAATCTCCACAGAGTGTTTTGTTGAAACACTTAATATTCCAAATTTCCATACTTCATTTATTTTTTGCCCATCATTTGATAATGATTTACTGTTGGCTGTTGTCCCAAACACCCTTCCTGGCCTTTAAAATGTCACTACTGGCCTAATTTACCCGAATGCTTAGCATCCACAAATCCCATAGGCATAAAAAATGAAAAGCAGGCACCCAGCTTTTTCAGAAAGCTGTTGTAAAAGCCAAGATCTGTCTTCATCAGACTACAGATGAGGAGAAGAGATCTGGGGTGTGCTTTCTGAGCCAGGGCTCCTTCTCTTGGCCTCTTTGCACACATGGTTTCCTCTTTAACAGCTCCACTGTCACGTCAGCTTTCTGGATGCTCTTTTGCTGCTACTTTTTCAGAAAACCGCCACTCAGCCACACATGATCCAGTCAGACCCAGCTCAGCAGTGTGTCTCTCACCATTCCTAGCTCTGCACCCACTACACAGCCACCACCCAAGCCCAGTTGGGTTCCAGGCCTGTCTGCCTCCGCTGGCCTTGCTCTGTCCAGGCCCTGTTCTTGACTCCAGGTCTGAACGCCAAACATGATCCCTGCAGAGAGAAGCTTCACTGAAGATGGTAACAGTTCCCATGGGCCCATTGGAGGCCTGAAGCTTCAATTTCACCGGGCACGTGGAGTGCCCACCAGCTTAGGGTTGATACATAATCAGAACATAAGGCACCTTGCACACCAAGTCATATTCCCCACCCTTCCCTGCCAGGTCAAACACTAGCCCAGTGCTTTCTGCCTATGAATACATACACGAGCCTCTCTGGTCCCAAATTGCACTCGAGTTTAGCTTCTCCTTTCTCTTTTCCTGACCTCAACCTTGACTGTAGCCCAGAAGTCTCTGTTGGCCCAGATAAGCTGAATGACTATCGCAGTTATCAGGGGAAAATGTCAACAGACACCCTAAGAGGCCCAGCCTCAAATTCAGTTCATCAGGTTGTCAGTTAAAAACCAAATCCCAGCTCTGACCCTAATCCATGGTCTCTGCCAAGAGATCTAACATAACCAGCTGGCCTTTGCTTGAGTCAACCCGTCAGCTTTACCTGGTAACCTCTTTGAAAAGGACTACTATAAGTTTGGCTCATTGGCCCTTATAATTTTAAGCCTGCTCATATCCTAAATAACCCTTTCTAGACCTGTAAAACAAACTCTCTAGATACGAGGGAGTACAGTTCCTCAAGACAATACACAAGTCTACACTCTTGCGGCTGCAACTCTGTTTCTCTGTGAGACAGACACACAGCATATCTTTGCTTCTTCCTCTAGGAGTTCAAAATATAATAGGGTTGATGCCACTTACAGTGAAAACAGTTCCCATCGCTCCTATTGAGTGTTAGGGGTGCATGGTTGGGGGCTATAGGGGCCAAGCTTTCACGGATGGAGATACTCAGCGGTCTCAGGAACTTCAGATTCAGGCACAGGTGCTTGACACCTCTCAAAATTCAGCCCTGCATAATTTAGATGTTGAAACTGTGAACAGATTTCCACACAGGTAGCATCTATGAGTTTTGGTATTAAGAATTACCTGAAAAATCAAGACACAAACATACACATTGATTTGAATTTTTATGAGCATATAAAGCATAAGCATTTTACATTTACATTTTCTCTTTGCACAGAGGCCCTCCCATTGAGCAGTACTATGATGTCATCCTGCTGAAAAAAAGTGATGTGCATATGAATGACGATCTGTAAGTTTAAACTGTGTGTTACACAGATTGTGAATTTAACAGCAAACTGAATATTCATTCCACTCTGGTGATACTATGCATATGTGATATGAAGTGCACATATGATATGTGAAATCTGAAGGAACATGTTCCATAAAAAGGGATAAGCTAGTAAATAACAAACAACAGCAAACACAGCTAGAAAAGAAATTCAGAATATGGCATTGTGCCCCTTCAGTTTGGTGTCTTTTCAACAAGGGTCTCTGAATTGGTTTTACAGATCTTCCATTTTTATCACCTTGTAATACTCAAAAATACTGTCCTTTCTGCTAGTTAGAATCTAGATTAAATTGAAGTAACTGCGGTAACCATGACACCGTGTGTATTTCAGTCCATTTTTCTGGTATATATATATAGAGAGAGAGAGAGATGCGTTTTAGGAGGAGGGTTGGCAAGGATTGTTTTCCTCACTGCTACTGCTTAAGAGAAAGATTGAGTGAATTTGGATGGGGCTGCACTTCTGCAATCCAACATTTTGCCACTTGATGGCACCAGCAAAACATTTAACATTGCTTAAACCACTGAGATTAATTCAGTTTAAAGTAATTTAAAGTTTAAATGTAAATTCTTCAAACGCAGAAAATGAAAGAAGCTACACCTCTCACGTCAGCATTAATAGCTACAGCACATTAGAAACCTGAGAACAATTCTGTGATTATTTTTTTTCAATTATCTTTATAGGGCTGTGAGGGGTATTGTTTGACCCTCACCAGTCTCCATTTAGCCCCCTTGCATGTGAGGTACCTGCTCCCCATTTTGTGCAGACTCAACACACTCCAGAAAAGCAGGAGAGCTAATTGTAAACAAGCCACAGAAGCTACACAAGGAAACCTCCCACCCTGCTCTTTGTAGTCAACTGCTCTTTGCAGGCTCTTCTTTTTACTACCTCATTACAGTAAGCAGGACAAGAAGAGTTGAATTTGGTTACCTACAAGAGTGCACAGGCCAAGACTCCTTCATACTGGGATAGCATATGGCCTTTCACCAGCAATGCACATTAGAGGTATTGGCTGTGCTGCTTTTGCATAATTTGATTACAAGCTACAAGGAAGTAGCAAGTTTCCTTGCAAGTTTCTTCCTGCATATCTCCCAAGCACTTAGAGACAAGAACTGGCCCATGACCTTTTGAAATTGTGCATACACTTCAAGTTTGAGATATACAACAAATGCAGAAACAGGCTCACTCATCCTTTAACACTGACCACTTCCATGGGTATTTGTTTTTTTACGTTGCATAGCAAAACTGGTTGATTCTGGTTTATTTCCTAATCCATCCCAGAATGGGATGGAGTACCAGAAAACAATTTGGCCCACTGTGACTTGCTAGTCAAATAATTGTCCTGTTACATGACATGTATATTGGTATCCATGAAACAGCAGAAGCACAGGCAGATTGTGGAGTAAAATTTAAAACTGTTATTTGCACAGGGTAGGAGTGTTTTCAGTAATTCCTAGGCTGCTCAACCTAAAATGCATCTTAGTAAAGGATGCTCTGAGACCTGTTCACTTCACAGCAAGGGTTTTCCTCATGCCAGTTGCTTACCAGAACGGAACATCCACATACTCAGGACAGGCACATTTCTGGGGATTTGATTCATTAAGACGAAGTAACCAGGAACTGCTGTAACTATATGGCCTTGTGCTGGCTATATAAGGAACAAGTAGGTTTTATACAAGCATAGGTTAGACTCTGCCCCCACACATACTCAAAAGTACACAACCTTGGACACTGAATGTTTGATCATTAGCACACTGATGTACTTTCTCCATTATTTTGCACTCACATCTTCATCTGAAACATGCTGGGTCTCTAAAATATATTATGGTTTATGTTTTGTTCTGGTTTAAACATTTGTTTCCATTTAAGATTATATTTTCTCTGTCTTTTAAAGACCTTTAAATTGAAAGAGAGAGTGTATCCTTTAAAAAGAAAAGTGAAACACACCAAAAAAATCTGTCATGTTCATAGTTCAAGGTCTTTCAGAGCAAATATTCTTCCTGCTGTCAGAGACTATTAAGCGGTGACAGCCACATAGAACCTTTCTTGAAAAATGCCCATTGAGTGCTGCTCTGCAGGTCTACTTGGGAGCTGTTAATACTCAATTTATTTACCTTATAGCCTGTGAGGGCTCCTTTGAGCCATTACTGTCTTTTGCGGGAAATGAAATACCAGACATTTGCAGTAACTCTGTACACCTTCATGAGACAACTATGCTTTTGCCTTAAATATGCACCCTACATATCCTTGTGCAATCCTGCATTAGAATGAATCACTTGGTTTGCACAGATGTATTTTTGCAAGTGCATTAGCAGTGGGCTACATGTGCCACCCCTGTCAAATGTACCGGAGAAAAGTAGTTGCCTCCTTCCATCTAAAGGTGTTATGAGTCCTCAAGTTCACATCAAACAAGACCATAAAAATTCTGAAAGGCCTTGAAAAACATCCTTGAGCCATTGCTAGAACCTTAGCAACACACACACACTGCATCAGTGCATTTACAACTGTCCTTCCAAAGACAATTCACACCAACAAAGTTTTGGGTGCATTCAGCAGCACCACAGAATGAATCAAAACTGTGTTTTCTCCACGTGGGTTTTAATCTGCTTTCACTGCATATCATGCCACACAGCAGTTCCATTCCTCTGCTTTTGCCCCAGCTCCCTGAGCCCTGGTGGTTCCCTGACGTGCAGCTCAAAGTGCCCAAACTGCACTCATTGCTAGGGAAATGGGACAGTGTCCAACGGGACCACTCCATGGACTTGTTCTGGGGCTTTCTGAACTGGCAGCATAAGTCCCTCCATCTTGAGCCTGACTTCTTTGACCGTGATAGACTCCATATTCTTTGTGGACTGAGCATAAAGGGGCAGATAATGATTACTGAGCAACTGCATTTTGTGTGTCACCAGCAGACTCCAGTCTACTAGAAGTTCACTGAAAGCCTCTCAGACCCAAGTCTGGAAATATTACTACTCCTTTCTTCCTTTCCTGTTGGAGCTCGACCTTTCTATAGTGCCATCCATTCTGAGTGGCTTCAGGACTGATAACCCAGTTTGAGTTTTAAAAATGTAAGGGACACTCTAAATAACTGGACACCTTTGAAAATGTAAAGCTTTGCTGGCTGTTACAACCTGAGCTCACAAAGCTTCTCTGAATCACAGCAGTCACGAAAATGCATAGTTATCCTTATTTTATTGGTGCCTCGTGTTATAATGAGAAGTGATCTACAAAGGTATTTAAACAGTTCTGCCATGATAGAGCACAAAGCAGGCTTATTCTCCTTATACTTGCATATTTGTATCAGGAATATGTCCAATGAATTCAATGAAGAATGTAACAATTCACACTGTAACATAATGTGAAGGGAGAATAAACACTAAGAATTTTCCTCCATGTCTAAAGCACTGAGCAATTTCTGTTCTAATTGTAGAAATGGAAAACCAATTAGAAGTATCTATGGAAAAAGCATCTAAAGATTGTTTTTCTGTAAGTGTGGCTATTTCTGTAAAAGCTTTCATTTTTCAAGACAAAGTTTGAATCAGAGTCCCAGATCATTATAACAGTATACAAACGGTTGTCAAAATCCAACACGTAATGTTTAAATGCTGTTATCTTCGTGGCATCACGCACTAAAAGGGAAGCAGATCTTTTGCTTAGCTCAGTTGAGGCATGAGTTATGTTGGCATGGTTATTTGGGAGATGTAGCACTTCTTGGTGATCACACTGAGTCCCATAGAACCACAGCAGAGACTTCACAATGAAATGCACAAATACTGCTTGTTGTATCGGAACAACACGTGAACAAAATTATCTGGCACATGAAAGTTTATCTTCAAAAGAACCATTTCAGTGTGGAAAGAAATGAGCACAGGATTGTACTGAACTTCTTTAGGCACCTTCTGCTAGGGAATGAATCCTGGACATCTCTCTCCTCACTGAGAAATATGAGGGGGTTTGGCAATATGAAGATTTTGGTATATGGCCTGTAGAATCAAGAAAGTTCAGATGAACACCATGCAAATAATAAAGCTTAAGAAAAGATTATCATCAGACAATTTCTCCTACCCATATAAAGACCCTTTCAAGCAAGATCAGGTAATTTAGGCTTCCTCATGAAAAATGTGAGGATTTTACAGCTCTAGGTGAGCCAGTTAGATTTTTTACTAGATGATAAGTCCAGTAATAAAATTGTCTTTTTGTTTGTTTGCTTGTTTTTCATTATACCACACAGAACCATTAAGCAAATTAATTTTTTTTTTTAATCTTAGACATTTTTCTGTCTTGGTACAATCACCAAGAGACTCTTAGCTAGCCTCAGTGATGAAATTCTTGCCCTTTAAATTTAGTGTTTTCTTTTGGCTGCTTTTTAAAAATTCATTTGAAGCATAAACTAAGTCTCCATAGTAAAATATAAATAATTTATCAGCATGGAATTAATAAGTACTTTCCCTGCAAGTGTGAATAGGATGCATTTTGTGTTTTGCATTACTGATTTATTTTTACTAATAGCACATGCAGTTGTTAATTAATATGGAGTTTATTACACAGAAGTGTAAGAGGCTAGATTTTTTCCCTCACTCCTTTTAAGAAGACATTCTGCATACCACTTGTTCCAGGCACTGTTTCAGCCTTTGGCACCTAGCAACACCAAACATTTCTCGTGGAATGAGTGATACCAGTAATAACATTGCCTGCGCTGCTTACACATTGATTTGTCCCTAATGTATATTGATTGCACTAATTCAGATAAAGTATGGGAGGTGCAAATGAAAGTGGGTCTTTTCAAGTAACTCTTTTTCTTCCCTAATACAAGCTTCGTAAGCCACCAAGCAGTTTGGCTAAGTAAGTACATTTCACCTTTATTGTACCTCATCACGTCCTTAATGAGATAAAACGACAAGACCTTTCTCTTATAGCCATAATTGCACTGTGTAAGTTCCTTGGGAGTAAGCAGCGGCAAAAAGCTCTCTCTCAAACAAAGCATATAGTGATAGGTTTAGCAGGTTATCAGTGTTTGCCCAGCACACCCACTCTCCTAACAAATACTGATCTTGCTGACTTGCCTATGGGCTAATTAGGGTTTTCCTGGCTGTGTTGTTCATAGCCTCTTTACCCAACGAGAATGAAAGTATGCAAATCTAATGTATGTATAAAGCAGATTTGGGAGAGGGAAGCCTAGAAAGAGCTCAGCTTGGTAAAACGACTTGTTACCTCATGATGGACTGACTCAGGAACAGATGAATTTGGCTGCTAATTAAGGTCAAGACTTTGCTTTCAGCAGCACCTGGGGAAAGGCATTTGCTCTCAGTAAGCTGCTGCATGCAGTTATGGTCGAATTTAGAAAAATCCAAAAGGGGTGCTATTCTCTCTTACTTGGAATAAACCTCATTTAAACCTTTCATTTTCCTCAGAAGCCTTTTATTTTCCTCAGAAGATTCCTGTTATTTCAGGATTTTATTTTTTTTATTAGTTTGTCATGAAAAACTGAAAGCTGAAAAAAACAGCCACAGCAACCTTGGAACTCTCTGTGAAGTCCTGGTTCTCAGTACCCCATAAAGCTTTCCAGTTTAGCTTTATCCTTCTTACTCTCATAAATAAATACTTCCTTATACACAAATTTTGATTTTGCATGCTCAAACTCAGCTACTATTAATTTCAATTGAAGCTGCGCAAGAATTGGAAGTTCACATTTCCCTTCCCTTAAGCCACGTAACAGTAAATGTGAATTGGTCTGACTGTTTACATACAAAGTTGTGGTTCTTTTCTTGCTGAGGAACAGCATAGGCAATAAAGAAGCAACTCCTGATTCCTTCTTTCTTTAAGCTACTCATGGGAATGCTCTTTCATGCAACACCCCATTAGAAGTGATATTTGTAAGGATGCACCTTTTGATTGTGATTATTTTATGGAAATAAATGGTTGGCAACTAACGAAGCCACTGAAGTCATCTGCAGAGCTAACAAGAGTATTAATTATTCTGGTTTTACATCAGTGCCCTAGCCCAATAGTCCTAGTCCTAGTCCAAATGGCAGATGACACTGCTTCCGTTGTGATGGGTTTTCTTCACTCATTATTCCCACCACCACCACCATCTCTTTTCACACTGTTCCTCATGACAGTCTTTCTTTGCTTACCCCTTTCACCTCTGCCATTTTTGGAGTCTACAGGGAATAAAGAGGAAAAGATTTCTCTTTCCTGAGAGAAAAAAAAAAAAAGAAAAAGATTTAAAGAAAAAAGATTTTCTTTCCTGGAAAGATTTCTCATCAATTCTTCAGTCATTTATGATTTCTGGAGTGGGTACCTCTCTCTGCAGAGCAATCCTGCCCTGCATTCTATCGAGGGCAGAGTAAATTCCTGAATATGGTGATCTCTGATATGGTTTGTGATAGTCACAACAATTGTGTTGTTCTGAAAGACTTATTCATACATAATTGTAGCTAACAGGAAGACTATAAGGATAGAAGCAAACATTTTTACTTGCATTTGGGGTCTGACAGAGGCATCCTTTCTCCATTTTGACTGGGTCCATCTTTAAGCATCAGGGAGAAATTGCTATAACCAACAGACCCACTTCACTGTTGTACTTCACTGTCGAGAGGCATAGCCACTGCGCCTTTGACTGGGGAGTGTCAGTGGCCCGGGTATGCAGTTCTGCAACTTGCAAATATAAATCTAATGATTCTCTTTCATGTAAGCAGAGAATATAGGAGCAGGCAAGGGAATGATCATTGTGAATTCATGGTAGGGTACAAGCAAAAGAGGATTAAAGAACAAAGATGTCACCTTCCTGCTTCTTACTTCTCTCCCAGTTCTTGCGAAGTGTCATATTTAATGCTAAAGCTCTGTGAAATGTGAAATAAGGAAATGTGAAATAAGGAAATTTTCTTTCTTTTCATTCATCCTCCTGCCAACTGAAACCAATCCAAGACCGCTGTGACTGCCATTTCCCACTTCTCATCTCTACCAGACACACATCTCTAGGTATGCCATGTTCCCAAACTTCAGATCACCTGAGGATCGAGACACTGGGATCGATGCAAGCAATCATCAGCCCTTCCACCCCAATATCCCTAGCAATCCTTATAATGTGGTTGTTCTAAGGAAGACCAAAGGTAAGACTGCTCTCTGAGGATTTATCATTTATTCTTGAATCTTATTTAGAAACTCTGCTTAAGTCTTGTGACTCCTTTCTAATGAAGCTCCATACAGCCAGGATCTGAGAATATCAGTGACCAAGCTAAGCATCTTGGCTTAAATTGGAGCTCTGCATGCTGATTGTTGCATTCTCCATGGGAGATACCTCAGCACTGAGACTGATGAATTAACCTCTGTCTCATATGAAGACCTTGTAGACTCAGAAGTCAACAGAGCTCTTAAAGCTCTTAAGTGCTATTCCCCATAAATATGTATCATTCAGTGTATCTGATACCTTCTGTCAGGCAAATGATTCTTCACAGTCTGAGGGAGTGGTGGGGAAAGGAAAAAAATGCATCAAGAGGGATCAAAAACTAACAAATTCTGGGCAAATGCCATGTCTGCCACACCTTTGCTGAGGACAAAAGTTACCCCTGAAAGAAGTTCTGAATGATTTAAAATATTTTATCACCATACAGATGGTGGAATGAGGTCTAGAATGACATAGTAACTGATTTTTACAGAACACCATGTAAGCCGTTGTGACATGTAATTTTTTAACCCCAGCAGAATTTTGTCCTGGGAGTGGCTTACATAATGCATCAGATGAAAAATTTTGCTTTTCCTTGGGGACAGTCTACTGCATTGGGATTCTGACAGGTACTTCATTCTGGATGACTCTGCTGACCACCAGCATAAACCGATGAGCAGTCTTTAGCAGCTGTTGACCACAGAGGCTCAAGGGGAATTTGGGACAGCAGAAAGCCAGCGCCACGGCACTGCTCCTCAGAAGGGGTTTGGCAGTAACTGTGTGGAACAGAAGAAGCACACGCTGGCGTGTCTAAGAAGCTCTTCAGTACTGTAAAAGATGATAACGTTAAGTAGTAGGTTAATTTGCACTAATGAGCTGCCATTCCCAGTCACTGCCAGTACTGTACAATTAAGTATCTAATTGGATATATGAGCCATTTTTTTTGTGGGGTACTTGTCCACCCAAACCAAGTATCTCTCCACAGAACATATAATGCCAGGAGCAGTCATTTTCAGTCGCTTTTCAATGATCATTTTTCAATGTAAGAAACATTAATCACATGCGGAGGTGGGTTTATTGTGACTACAAAGCCTATTTTTGCACAACAGAAAGATCACTGGAGGCCAAGATCTATTTCCAGCAAAGCTTAGCAGGTTCGGAATTACTAGCTAAGGGGGCAGCTACTGCTGGCACTCAGAAAACACTTTAACTCCATTTGCTGTTCCCTCCGTATGGTTTGGTTTCCTTAAAGATCAGGATGCTCCACTCCTCACTGACTGAAGCAGAAATCTCTGGTTAAGTACAGATGACGCAGATCACATGTGGGTGACTTTTACCACTGGAAGGTTATGTTTTAAAAATTTTCACAGCAAGGTTATGTTTAATATTTTTTTTTTTTGCCCTTTCTACATCTTGCTTCTACAAAACTCAGAGTAATTATTATGTAGTCAATGACAGAACCACGGTTGGAAACAAAGCTCTTGCAAGCATACACTGCAGTTTCATTTTTATCAGACATCTAGAATAATTCAGTTATTCTGCTGAAGGTGACAATATGAGTACAAAACCAGCCTCACAATTCATCAAACTTTATTGTTTGCTGTTGTTGTTTGTAAAAATCATGCACAGAAAATGCAGTATGAATCTGCTGGTGTGTGAATTAACCCAAAGCTCCTACCAGTTGGTCATGGGCACGTGTCAGTCAGCTCGATCAGGGGTATAAGATCCAGCCCTCAGCAACTTGTCACCACCAACCCCTCTGCCTGAGACAACCATCTGGTGGTGAAGATGGTTTCTGCTGTCCTTCAGCCTAAACAGTTGTTAAACAGCTGTTCTCTTCCTACAGGGATATAGCCTGAAGTTTGATGACAGATAAAAGCCATGAAGAATGTAGGAAAAGACAGTGGTAAACAAAGAAAAATACAGCCTTTGGAGACGCACAGTCTTATGAATGTGGCAGGGGAAAATCAAAGTGGCAGTCCATTTTCAGGCTGTTATTGTGACTGCAAAAGAAACTTTATATAGCATGTAATGTTCTGCCTTGGTGTGGCTACCATGCATAAGTTGATTCCAAGTTCTTTGAACTGAATTCAAATGAATTACGTGACTGTTAAATCTTCCTATTTGAGTAGAAATACTGTACTGAAGATTTTTATTAGCATTTTCTAATATGCTAATTTAGCATACTAAGCATACTATGAGAGGGATATTTTAAACTTTTAAAACATTGTTTTTCTGTGCATTTGGTTTATGCCTTACCTGTTTCTTCTTATCCTTCAGCTTCCTAAGTTTGCTGAGGAAAAGGGTCAAATATACTATCCAAACAAATATATCCAACAAATGTACTATCCAAATTCAATATACTATCCAATCCAAGATGGTGGCCCCTAATTCCACTTTTAAAGAGCTAGAACATAACCTCTCTCCAAGAACAACCAGCATGCTACGAAACACTGAAAGGGCTCAGGGGATCACAACATACAGTCGGAACTTCACAGGTAAGCAATTTTTTTTTTCATTTACTTGGAATAGCAACGAAAGACCACAAGGTGTCACCCTCTAATTCTCTCTAAAAAAAATAAAATAATTTTTTTGTCATTTAGTAACAAAGGTCATAAAAACTGTAGATTATCTGAGATTTTTCAGGGGGGCTGAGCACTAATTTTCATTTTCCTAACTGATAAAAACATGTGACAATAAAATATGTCTCCATTAAGGAAGAGGTCCTATGAATCCCCTTATACTGCATGACTATTACATGAAAGCAGTTGGCAGACTAACTGGAGAACTAGGTACAGACGTGGAACTTGTAAGTACTGCCTTTACTAAAAATCTGATGCTTTCACCACAGTAATATTGACAAGAGTATTACCAGATTCAACTAAAAGAATTAAGCCCTCCCTTTAATAACACTTAAATGCAAGGCAAGAATCATTCTAAGAGAAAGGCTAAAGTTCTGTATACTAAATCACTCCTGACAGAGCTTCCTGACAGAACTTATGTAATGGATTAGTGATTTGTTCAGGGTATGAGGTGCTGGGAGTAGGTTACGGTGACATCTGCATATTTTTTTTATCTTATCATTTAAAATTGCCACCAACTCATGACAGCAATTCAAAGGACCTTTTGCCTTGGAAAGTAGAAGTAATAGTCTCCATAAAATGAGTTGGCAGCTCTTATGAACCGTGCAGTACTGCAGAGACTGAAACATCCTGGCTAGACGTTTAGCTGGTGTTAATCAGCACAGCTCCACAGCTCCACATCAGCTTATTGTCTTTATTGCACGGTGCTTTATCTGATAAGTGACTTAGTATCATTGCAGACTCCTGTGTCCTTACTAACTATACCAGTTTAAGTTTGGCAGAGTTCCTGTGATTCATCCTTCTCCATTTATGTGAGTGGTTTGCTTTTTTTTTCCCTAAGGATGCATCAGTAACATTGCCAAATTCTATTTCATTGCAAATACTTACTTTTAAGAACATAGGCATGAACATAGATAGGGAAACTCCATGCTTATTGTCTTCAAAAATTTTGATAGTCAGTGTGGCCTGTATGAAAGTCTAAAAATACTATTTTATTAAATGCTACCCATGCAAACAAAGCATAACATTGTAGATACGAATAGCAAATCAACTTGTTTTGCTTTTTGCTAATGCATCATTACCTGTAATGGCTTAAGCCCTTTCAGTGACACCTGCACATTGTCATGCTGAGTACGTACACAGTTATAATTGTTACCAACTAAGCAATTTTGCACGTAAAACAGATTCCTGCTCACCCTTTCACAGCACTGCTGGCTTTACAGTACTTGCAGGTTCAAACTTCTTTGCCTCTAATGCCTTCATATGTGATTGCACAAATATATGAGAAGCAGGTCAGCCAACGTAAGATGCTGTCATTTTCTTTTTTTATAGTCAAAAAATTGCCCTGGATAAAAAGTCCCCAAATTGTTGTGCTTTTTTTCTATTTTATTTTAATTCCAAGAAATTAAACCCCTTCTGAAATGGTATTTACAAGTCTTTGATAACTGAATTGGAAAAGTTGTCTGGCTTTTTCTCCAGCATGATGAAGAAACAAATGTTTTGCTTTGTGATGATGAAAACTTCAAAGAACACCTTCAACAGCTTGTCTCTGGAAATGAAAATCCAAACAAGCAGCTTACATTAATTCAAAACAGAGCAGTATTATTGCCCTCTGGCTTCCAAAGTGTGATCAGTAGAGGCCATGCTGATTTATCTGAGCAACATTATCCCACTTAAAAGACACATACATTAAATATCAAAAATTTGGACTGTTCAGCACAGTAATTGCTGAAGTCCACTCTTTGGGTACAGGACTCAAACATACTTTGTATGAACAGTCCCTATACAATGTAGCTTTGACTCTGCACTGGTATCTGAAGCCTCAACATGATAAATGACAGATACAGGGTAACAACATTCGAGCAGTGGTGCATTGCCTATGTCATTGATGAAGACATTGAAAAGCACCAGTCCCAAGACAGACCCCTGAACAACACCACTCGTCACTGGCCTCCACCTGGACATAGAACCACTGACCACTACTCTCTGGCTGCAGCCATCAAGCCAACTCCATATCCACTGGGTGATCCACCCTTCAAATCCATACCTTTCCAATTTAGAGATAAGGGTGTTGTGTGGGACCACGCCAAAAGCCTTTCAGAAGTCCAAGTAGATGGCATCAGTTGGTCTTCCCTTGTCAACTGATGCAGTCACTCCATCATAGAAGGCCATCAGATTGGTCAGGCTTAATTTGCCCTTGGTGAAGCCATGCTGGCTGTCTCCGATCACCTCCTTGTCCTGCATGTGTCTTAAAATTGACTCCAGGAGGATTCATTCCATGATCTTGCCAGGCACAGAAGTAAGGCTCACCGGTCTGTAGTTCCCCGGGTCTTCCTTTCTACCCTTTTTAAAAATGGGAGTGATGTTTCCCTTTTTCCAGTCACCAGGGAAATCATGGGACTGCCATAATTTTTCAAATATAATGGAGAGTGGCTTGGCAACTACATCAGCCAATTCCCTCAGGACCCTGGGATGCATGTCATCAGGTCCCATAGACTTCTAGTTGTTAAGTTGCGTCAGGAGGTCCCGAACTGGCTCTTCACTTACAGTGGGAAGGACTCTGCTCCCCCAGCCCCTGCCTAGAGGTTTGGGGACTCAAGAGACATTGGAAGCCTGACCACTAGTGAAGACTGAGGCAAAGAAGTTGTTAAGTACCTCTGCCTTCTCAATATCTGTTGTTAGAAGTTCTCTGTCTTCATTTGTCAGAGGCGATATGCCCTTCTTAGTCTTCCTTTTGCAGCCAGTGTACCAGTAGAGCCCCTTCTTGTTATTCTTTGCATCCCTCACCAAGTTAGGTTCTGTCAGTGCTTTGGCTTTCCTGATCCCATCCCTACACGTCCGGCAAGTGTTTCTGTACTCTTCCCAGGACACATGGCCCTGTTTCCAAAGTCTATGCATTTCCTTCATTTGCCTAAGTTTGACGAGCAGGTTCTTTTTCAACCATGCCAGTTTCCTACCTTCCCTGCTTGATTTATTGCGTATGGGAATAGAGAGCTCTTGTGCTCTAAGGAAACTACCCTTAAAGAGTTGCCAGCTCTGATCAGATCCTCTGTCCCTAAGAACTGTGTCCCAGGGGATCTTGTCCACTAATTCTTTGAACAGCTGGAAGTTGGATCTTCTGAAGCTCAGGGTGCTGACTTTGCTCTTAGCCAGGCCCATTTCAGTCACTGTTTATACTATCATACTGTTTAGAAGACCACAAATTGGAAAACAGATGCTTACAGAAAAAAAAAAAAAAAAGAGATGACAGCACAATCTAATTATATCCATTTGCATCTTGTGCATAGGGATGGAGCAGAATTATTTTTTCTTTTCCAAAGCATAAAGACCAACTCTAATCTCTCTATATGGCAGGGCAGTAATGACTGTCTGGACTGATTCCCTTTGCCAGCCTGTTTTGCATACTATCAGAGTGAAGTAGTAGCCAAGAGTAGCCAAGTTCTCATACCTGGCGCAGTACTCCAGGTTCCTAGGAATGATGCTTCCCTCGTTTTCCACAATGTGAGGCAGTAAAGATAGACACATAACTGAGTAAATTTCACTAGTCCCAGAAAATGGTTACACCAATCCCTGCTAAAATAAGAGACTTAAATTACACTGTTAATTCTGTTCCTTCCTCCATTAGAAAGAAACATTTCTCTCTAGTCTCTCACAAGTGAGACCTCTTGAAGGGCGCACTGCACGTTTACTTCAAGGCCGACGTCCCCACGAATCTACTCTGCAAGAACAGTGCTCCTGCCAGGAGCAGGCCCAACTGCCTCGCCTGTGTTACCAGAAAGATCATTGTCTGGATACAGGGCTGCCAATAAACGAATTTCAGAAAATCGCTGACACGTGGCAAACAGAAGCACTGTACAAGAGGCAGTTTTCAGGAATGTCTTAACTTGAATCCCTTCCAAAATCTGCACATTCCCTTTCCTGTGAAGATTTCAAGCCCAAACATTTGGACCAACATACAGTATGGGAAAACCCAGTTAGCCTAAATAAACCAGTCTTACCACAGGATGTAAACAGCAAGGGAAGAAGAATTGAATTGCACAACCTCTGGTATCAGGAAGCCAGTCAGCCTGCATGGAGACCAGAGAGGCAAAGAGAGACAGCACTGCCTGAATGGATCCCTGGCTATGAGGTTCTTGAGCGCCAGACAGCACTGCTGGAGCTGCAGGATTCCTTCTCTAAGACAGCAGCACTAAAGCGTTTTCATGATTCTATACATGGAGAGACAAAAGATCTCAGAGATAACATTACTGAGGGAAAGAAACACAAATTCTATGGATTCAATGCTTTTTATTTCCATAACTGACGCATTCCCTGGTCTTTTTAAAATACTAAAAAATAAAAAGTACTTCAATATAACATGTCTATTCTTGTGTGCTGGTTATGGCTGAGATAATTTATTGTCTTCATAGTAACTCACATGGTGCTATGTTTTGCATTTGTGATGAAAATACTGTTGATAACACATCAATGTTTTAGTTGTTGCTGTGCAGTGCTTGCACAGAAGTAAAGGATTGTTCTGCTTCTCATGCTGCTGTGCCAATGAGGAGGCCAGGGGTGCACAAGCTGGTAGGGGACACATGAACGACAACAACAACAAAATCACCAAACGCACTATTTTTAAACATCTTAAGTCCTGTTTGCAAAGCCTTTCAAAAATAAGAACAGTGCAGTGGAAAGTTTATTGGAAAACCACCTCATGGATTACCAGCTGGTTTTGCAAAAGGGATGCAAACTATAAGTTTAAATTGGTGTTTTCTGTGAGCTAGGAGATCAGTATCACTGTTACCAAAAATTCAGTAACATAACTAATATTGGTTCAATGAATACCTTAAGGAGCTAGAAGCCAGGTGGTGATTAGGAAAGCAGAAACAGCACATGTGCATTTCTTTTTGTTTGTTTGTTTGTTTGTTTTAACTGGTTTTAACTTTGTTTTAAAAGAGGGATTATTCAATTGTTTCCCAGAGAGGACCTGAAGAAGGAGCACAGTACCTTTCTACTTTTATCAAGACTTTCTTCATTGCAGTCTTCTAAGTTGTCCCATTGAGAGATCAGATATATTCCCCCTCTCCCTTCAAGCAAATTTTCAGAGTTTAGGGTTATTGAAATCAGGGTTCAGGATTATTAAAATCAGGGAATTCGTTACGTAACAAGAAAGACATGAGAAACTGAGCTTCTTCTTTCTGGAAAACAAACAAACAAACAAAAACCAACCAACCAACCAACAAAGAAACAAATAAAATAGAAACTACAACTTAGTGACAAGTATATAAAATATACTTGCTACAGAAAAGTCCTATCAGTCCTATCGGTCATTTGTATCATATGTCTATAAGTCCCAAAATGAAAATTTTTGTTTGATCAAACTCATAAGATCAAAATAAGGAACTTGGGAAGCACATTCTAATTTACTTGTTTAATTTTCTGCTTGGTATATGTGGAAGGCAAAGAGCTTAGTATCATTTAATAAAAAGGCTTAGAGGCAAATCCTTGGAGCATAAGAAAAACATTTGCAATGCTAATAGATTTGGTAAGTGTTCTCAGTGCTATGAGACCATGCTTTAGGATAACAGGCCCATCTTCACAGAATCACAGAATTGTAGGGGTTGGAAGGGACCTCGAGAGATCATCGGGTCCAACCCCCCTGCCAAAGCAGGTTCCCTAGAGCAGGCTGCCCCGGTAGGCGTCCAGACGGGCCTTGAATATCTCCAGAGAAGGAGACTCCACAACCTCCCTGGGCAGCCTGTTCCAGTGCTCTGTCACCCTCACTGTGAAGAAGTTCCTTCACATGTTGGTGCGGAACTTCCTGTGCTCCATTTTGTGGCCATTGCCCCTTGTCCTGTCCCCACAAACCACTGAAAAGAGGTTAGCCATGTCCCTTTGTCTCTCAGGTATTTATAAACATTGATAAGATCCCCTCTCAGTCTTTTCTCCAGGCTGAACAGACCCAGGTCTCTCAGCCTTTCCTCATAGGGAAGATGCTCCAGGCCCCTGCTACAGATGAAATTCTTCAAACCATTTGATTCATTAAAATGAAAAGTAATTCAAAAATAAATTAAAAATGTGGTAATTTGACTGATTTCTTGCCATCTATAAACAGAAATTGAGGTCACTGGATATAGTGCTCTTGTAGTATGTTTTTGTCAGATGGAATCAGACTCTCTCAGACAATGCTCCAGGACATTTATTATACCTCTTTTAGTCTAAGCTTTCCAGCAAACCCTATCAAACTACACAATAACATCAGATTACATTTAAAGTTAAAACATAATAGACTTCAAAAAAAGGACACCCTTTCATTTGTCTTTTAATTCAGTAGCCCTTAATTTTAAAGTTATTTTCCAAAACCTAAAAAAAACAACAACAACAAAAAAAAAAAAAAAAAATAAAACCACCTGTTTTTAAGAAAAGCTAAACCTCTGACAAATTGCTAGGTCCTGAATCTCTGATATTTGAAAGTCCCTGTGAGTTAAATTAAGTAATTTTGGACTTGAGTCCAGAAATATTCTTTTTTTTTTCCTTTTTTTTTTTTTCTAATCACTATCTTAAATCATCTACGTTTTTTTGCTACTTTCACTATATGAACTGGTTTGCAAGGATTTTGGATTACTTTTCTCATACTATAACAGAAGTTGATTCAGTCCTATCCTGTGACAACTCTTGCATCTGGAAGTCCTCTCCTGCTGTTCCATGCTCCATTACAAATTACCTGACTTTATGCATTTATGTTTTGTACCCGCTACTCCTCTATGCTCATCCTGACCAGATATCACTGCTGTTTTTCTTGCTTCAAACTAAAAACTGATAACAGAGCAGTTGTATTCCATGCTTCTGCCTACGTTATGTTGAGGTCCAAGACCTCATTATACTCTTCAGTCACTCTATAGGTAATTCAACCTCTATCAGTGTGTAAGCAGGTACTAGAAAAAATGCTTGAGTGAAGCAGTCTACTTGAGTTAACGTTCACAGTCAGAGCTCTGTGACCATTTTAAGTTGATGAAGAGTGACTCTTTATCCCGGATCTTCTTAATCTACCCAGCTCCCCACAGTCTGGGAATGACACAGAGATTTCTACCTGCCCCAGTCCTGGAGATTCTACTACGTGGCTGTAAAATGCATACCCATGCTTGTAATATAAATCTGCGGCGTGAAAGAGATGACAAAGTACTTCAATATTTTCACACCTGTTAAACTCATCAGTAAATTTAACAGTCAGTAAGTCATTGCATTATAATGGTTGTGCGATTGATTCAGCTAGGAAATATGTTGGCAATTTTCCAGCTGCCCGCTCTGCTTTGCGCATTGCCTGGATTGGCTGGCCTCTCTCTGCCTGCGTTACCTGTTTTCTGCCCCGCGGTCAGAAGTGTGCTATGTCCCACTTTAAAGGTGTATTAGTTTAAATGTTAATTCAATCACACTTGGCCCATTCAGTTTTTTGATAACTTATCACAGTGGTGTGCACGGTGGCCTGCGCTTAACTGGATTCGAAAACAATATCCTGGCCTGGCAATTTTCAGCCTCTCCGTACACCTGAAAGCTCTTATAGTGGGATACTCCTTCTCTCTCCCCTAATGTCACATAGTTGCATCTAAAAAATTGACTCTATAAAACCAGAGGAACAGCAGATATAAAAAGAACTCTAAGCTCTGCCTTCATCTGCTAAGATCAAATCCATCAACTGCACTCTGCATCCTTAGGTGCAGAAAACATTTCTATATACCGCTCCCAAACATTTTTATCTTCATAGCATAGGCATGTGACAATACAGCAGCAGTTATTTTTATTTTGACAATACTTTTTGTCTTTCCAATAATGGAAAACATGCATCGAATGCAATCCAGATATTCAGTTAAATAATGCACGTCATTTACAAAGTAAAAAAAAAACAAAACAGAAAACATCACAATGTTAAGACAACTGCACAAAGCAAAAATACGCTGCCACAAGAAATGACTATAACCAGAACTTAAAATACAACCAGGACTCATTTGATAAAAATGTTACACAATAGTATATATTATGCACATATTTAGCTTTGTCTTAAGAAGGAGCCTAATACGTAGACCTTTAGCAATTGCAGTATCTCAGAGATGACACTGCCTTTCCAGCTAGTCCAAACAGTAGTTCATTTGCCCTCTACATCTCAGACTGTGTACAATGCAGCAAGCAACAAACATTACAGGCACAGCTTTTATCAGGAGTTTTCATTCACTCTGTGTCTTCCATCTTTGTCCCTCACCCGTATGGGGTACAGCTGAACAGGTTCCTGTCTTCCATCTGAATTTCCTGTGAAAGACACAATAAATATAAGGTCATCAGTATATTTCAAATGACAGGACTTGTACCCTAACAGCGTTGAAAAGTAACCCTCAGAGCACACGTTGGCCACTGCAGAATATTTTTGAAGAATTTTTCAAACCCGGACCAGATTTGCTTTTTCATGTTGTTAAACCAGGCTTTGGAAAATTATGCAGAGAGATACTCTGAGCGATTTAAAAAGCAAAGACAAAACAACCCAGGTCCTCTGAACAGCCTAAAATAATAATAAATCCTAACAGTACAAAGTAGCCAGTATTGTTTTGTGACCTGGCAAGATTTATGACTCAGGGTACAGATATGTCTTAAAACCAGTGCACACTACAGTGACGACAGCACAAATCGCTGACCCACCAACACTGAATGATGTCAATACAAGGAACTGGTTATAACATATTTATCGAAGACCACACAAGAAGTTTATCACAAAACTGAAAAATAAACCATACTTTCCCAAGTTCCAGCCTAGTCCTGTAAGGCCTTCTTTCTTCTATTATCTGCAGTGTACCTCTTAAGAGAACCGGTTGGCTGTTTTGCTCCATTTTCTTTAATACTGGACTTCAGTGCATATTTGGTTTATCTTTCTTTCCTTCAGGACAGAATTTCATAGCAATAATTTTGGCTGCAAAAGAACCGTTGTTCTAGTTTATAATGATCTGAAGTAGTACAAATACAAAGGCATTTCAGGTGTAACCACAGGGAATAACTGTCAGACTAAAACGCAAACGTTCCAGGCAAACCACATCAAAGCAAACATTTCAATTAATTTTAATACATGGGAAAGTAATTGTGCATTCAAAATGAGTCAAATGAGTCAATTTAGTTTACTCCTGCAATGCAAAGCCGCAAAAGCCCTGACTTTGTCTTCTGCATTGCCTCTAGATATCCCACAATATATTCTGTCCTACAATATAACTTCTACAAACAATACAGTATGCAAACCCATGAATATTCCATTTTGTAATATTTACACCTTCACAGAATGGTACTGCATCAAAGCAGCGGGCAGTCACTCACACAGCAGCATCTGTGTGGTCAGGTGTAAGGCAGATATTAGAAGATAAGAAATGAACTTTTATAAGAAAATAAGAGTTCATTTTACAGACTGATCTTTGGTATATCCACCTTTAGCACTGAAAGCCTCCCAGGTTCAGTATCTTCCCCGAGAGCATTTCATTATTTCATATATTTAACAAAACCAGATTCAACTGTCTTCAGTCAAGCCACAGTTTTCAAAAACAGCTTACCTGAGGAAAAAAAAATAAAAAAAATATTAAAAAAAAAGGAAAGAAAAGAAAATTGCTACAATGTCCTTCCACATGCATCACAAGGGGTAACTGTGAAGCTCAACATGCAATGCCTAGTATGGAGTACACATTTTTAGACACCAAAAACTAAAAGAAATGAAGGCAATTAGAGATGCCTGAAGTATGCATTCTATGAACAAAAGGAAATCTTTTGAATTGATGTCAGTAATTAGCGCACATCAAGTCCTTAAAGAAGCTTGCATCAGACCACATCAAGTGCTTAAAGAAGCTTAAGAATTTACACCACTGTGATTTCTTAAAGCAGCTTAAAAGGCACTTTCTGCTCTTTCTCTTTTAAAGATAAAAGAGGCCAGGGGTCATGCCAGGAGTCTTGTGGTATTAAGTTACATACATCTGACACCTGAAGTCATATGAGACACACAACCCTTATCAAAAAAAATACAGTCTATGGTGCTTGCAACAATGATAAAAAGTCTAAAAACGTGAGTCAAGTGCAGTATGAAGGTTAAAAACCAAATGGCAAATAAAGTAATGTCTTTATCGTCTCGTCTAAAAGACGGTGTCTTTAAATTTAAGTTAGCATATTTTCAGTCAACCTCATAACTCTGGGAGCCTGGTTTGAGATCTGAGTTTAGCAACAGAAGTCAAGATGCCGTTTTAAGGTGATTCCCTTGCACGTGTTACGTTACCCTGCTCCCAACAGAGCAATGAATTTAACCACATCATAAGCAAATGAGTTTCATTATGGTAAGTTTACAGTTGAGGACACCGTTAATTGCTAAAGCTTTGCAGCAGACTGACATGGTGTACGTGTATTTACTATGTGCTGAGCGGTAAAACGCTAGAAAGTGGACAAAATTATGTGTGACGCTCCAGGCATGACAAGTAGCGGATAAAAACGTGCCCCCATCAAACGAGGAGCGATAATTTGCTTGTACAATTACTGTATGCTCGTGCACGCCCCGCAGCGCACTGAGGCGCTCCCCAGGCCTCTCTTGGGGTCCCTTCCCCTTGGCAACCGAGGGGCGGGGCCGGCCGTTACGTCACGGCCACTGCCCCCCGGGGCCGCCCTGACCACGCGCTCGGGGCGCCGCGCGACCTTTGCTTCGCTTTCCGCTGTGCGCATGCGCCGTGCGCCTGCCCCCTTTCCCCGCCCGTTACGTCACAGCGCTCCGCACGGCGCCTTCCGCAGGAAGCGCGAGGCAGCCCGCCGGCCGCAACCTATCTCGCTAGCCTGCGGCGCCGCGACATTAACATTGACAGACAGGCGTTCTAACCAATCAGAAGCCGATAGGGGGGCTCTGATTGGCTAGCGCGCCAGAGTGGGCGGGCGGTAGGTTGCGGCGCGGTTTGGCTGCACCGACACCGGGTTACATAGGGCGGAGTCCGGCGTGTCCTTGGGCAGACGCCGGGCGGTGCGGGGCGGCCGGGGAAAGGCGGTGGCGGCGGGGCAGGTGCGGGGGCCGCGGCCTGCGGGGGGCATGGGTCTAGGCTTGGTGGGCCTGGGCTCCGCTTCCTGCCGCTGGGGCTGGAGCCTGGGCCTGGGCGCTGCCGTGTCCCGGCGGGACCGTTAAGGACCGTTAGGGCCGGGCCGGGCCGGGGGGGTCTGGCTGTGTGTAACGTTCAAACCCAGCGGGTGCCGCTGGAGTGTAGGCGTTCAGAGCAGTTCCTGGGTGCGCGGGCCGCGGATGTGGTGTTGGGAGCCAGCACGGGTCCCGGCAGAGCCCCCGTGGGGGAGTTGACCTTGGTGTTGGCGCGCTGACCTCTCCGTGTGTTCCCGCTCTAGCGCTGAAGATGGGGGACGTCGAGAAGGGCAAGAAGATCTTCGTGCAGAAATGCTCCCAGTGCCATACGGTTGAGAAGGGAGGCAAGCACAAGACCGGACCCAACCTACACGGCCTGTTTGGGCGCAAGACTGGGCAGGCTGAGGGCTTCTCGTACACAGATGCTAATAAGAATAAAGGTAAGCGTAAAGCTGCTTCTCTGGGTTACTGGGGGCAAAAACGTTCAGTTCTTGATGATAGTCTTAGAAGTATCAAAGTCGTAAGTATCTGTCAGAAAGTAAAATAACATGGAGGACAAGGAAAGAAATGTTTCACTTTTGACAGCTCCAAACATCTTTTTTTCTTCTTTCCAGGTATCACCTGGGGTGAGGATACTCTGATGGAGTATTTGGAAAATCCAAAGAAGTATATCCCAGGAACAAAGATGATTTTCGCGGGTATTAAGAAGAAGTCCGAGAGAGCAGACTTAATAGCATATCTCAAAGATGCCACTGCGAAGTAGAAGTTATCTGCTGCCTTATTTATTTCACAAAGGAGATGGCAATGGAAATATCTGTGACAAGATTGGTTTTTAAACATTCTATTTTTACATGTACTATGTCTAACCTTAAAATTGGTCTTACCCATCAGATAACGTTGCTCATGGTGGGATGCTGGACTACACGCTTGTTTGGCAGCCACTAACTTATGGAAACTATGTAATTGGATTGATTTAAATGAATATAATGTTCAGTCATTCTTGATCATGGAATTAAAAAAAAAAAGACAAAACAACACTTCTGGCCTCTTCATTGTTTAAAAAAAAAAAAAAAGCATTGAATGAGTAATTGTTAATAGTATAACAGGTTTGGCAGCCTAACTTTTTGAGATGAAAAAGGAGGATGGGCCTTGGCATCTTCCACCATAAGTCTGCGACATTACTTTAAAGATTTGCTTAAAAAAAAAAAAAATTAAAAAATATTTTTCTAAGTTTGATCAGTACAAGGTGTTATGTTATATATTAATCTGTCTAAAGCTTGGAATAAGAATACAATTTCACTTTCTTATTAATTGTGAAATGGTAACTGTGCTCAGGCACTTTTATCTAGGGGAAGCATGTTACTTGATTTATCTGGGCTTTGACAGTTGCATGCACCAGTAGAGTATAACTCCAGAAACCTCTTCATTTTTGTAAATGTTGTTGAAACCATGTGTTCAGTAAGTCTTCAGAAAACAGCAATTTGTAGTGTAATGAAAGAAAAACATGATGTTCTGGAAAGATAATCACTAAAGACCAAGTTGAGAGTTAACAAAATCTTATTTCAGCAGAAGCGCTAACCTAAAATCTACTGTTAAAAGCAACTTCTGATGAAGAGGTACAGGAATAAATGCAGTGGTAGACTGTAAACAGTGGTAAACAGTCTTCCTCTGTGCCTGCCTGGAGCCTATATCACTACAGAAGGTTCTGTTTCATGTGTAAAGCAGTATTTTAGCATTCTAACTGCATTTTTTTCAAATTAAGTGAATTGTTCAGCTGAATGTATTTACTGTGTATCAACAGTAAGGCACAACTTGGAGTGATCAATCTGATAAATTAAAAGTATTGAAAGTTTTGTTCGCTGTATGTGTCTGAAATTAAGTGAGAAACAGTGGGGGCAAAGAGGAAAGTTGGGTGTCTGGCTTTGTCATTACAAGACGAGCAAAAGCTCAGCATGAAAAAAGTAAATGCTAATGGAGCTAGCGTGAAAAGTACTCTGTGTGGCAAAGTTAGAAAGTATTTCAAACTAGAACCAGCACAGCTAGGCTATCCTACCTGTTTTTTAACACTACTTTTGTTGCACTTCCCAAATTGGATGGGGTGGAAAACTCAAAATAGCATGAAAGCTGTAGGTGTGCTGCAGAATTGATATTTCTGAGTTAACGTCAGGTAGAACAGCATGCTTAACAATCAAGTTTTGAAGGGCTGTTAGTCACAGTACACGACAAGAATTAAGATTAACCACTGAGACATTTTGTTAGTATTACTGTATGTTTTGTGACTTTTTAAAACTGAATGCACAAGTAGTGCTTCCTGCAAATAGGAAGGCAGACCTAATATTAACCAACATCAGTTTCCTCACAAAACCTTGTTCAGAGAGATGCTCAAGCTGTAGTTAATTACTATCAGATTTTTCAGAAGTAGCGTTTATTGTGGCACCTTTATGGCTATGCAGAACTCAACAGCTTTCACCATGCCAAAATCCTCATGGAGCAGCCCTAGGTGCAGAAGGTAACCTTACCCAGCTCTGCAGCATTCTGAAATGATTAAGATGCTTTGCATAAAGAGTGTTGTGAAGCTTTCTGTTCCATCAGCACCTTTATGAAATGACAAAAGACTTTTTTTTTTTTTTCAAGCTGTTCTTCCCTAGTTAGGCTGGAAAAGAAACAGACTAGAGAGGATTTTGCAGTAAGGTGGCATTTAAGTCTGCACAAGAAACAATTTACAAGAATAAAGTTATGTAATTGGAAAACCTTCAGGAGAAAGCAGTGATCCTTTGATCAAAGGTAATTGTACACAGTTTAACTTGTTTGGTTCTATCTGTCTGCATTTTGGAGGCCTTTCTATAGGAGGCAGTGCAAGCTCATACATACCACTGGAGGGGGAGAAAACAACTTTTTCATTCTAGACGGGTGATGCATCCTTATTTGCATTTTGGAGGAAACCTTCGTCACTTCTAAAATTTCATCTTGCTCTCTATGCATACAGCGCTGGTTAGCAAGAGTTCACAAGCTTTGTTGTAGTAAATAGCTAGCAT
Source organism: Anser cygnoides (assembly GCF_040182565.1). NCBI lineage: Eukaryota > Metazoa > Chordata > Aves > Anseriformes > Anatidae > Anser > Anser cygnoides. Next base: position 35,125,339 of record NC_089874.1, on the reverse strand, counting down.
CCGTTCCATCTAATACAGTTGGACGGGCACGCTGCACAGTATTTCTACAAGTGGCTCTGCAAATTAAAATTATCAAAAGGAAGAATGTTAGATTGTCACTCATTGAGGTTAATATGAATGTAAGTATGATTTTGTTTTTTGGGGGAGAGATCCAAATGGGTTGTGGAATCATACTTGAGTTCTTTGATTTCAAGTTTTACAGAATAGGAGCAGTGAGGCTTGCCTTTGTTTTATGAAGCAGCAGGTGTAGTGTTTTGCTTTTTGATAATGCTACCAGTCTAAATGTGACATTTCAGTAGTTTCTTAATAGTTCCAAATTAAGGAGTCAAAGCACCATTGCCAAACATTGCTTAACCCCATAAATATCGTTCTTGGCTGCAGGTTACATATTTGATGGGGCATGCCTTTGAAACTGATCTGGCAATGTTTTCACGTGTAGTTATGCAGATGCATTAAGATTGTCAATAATGACTAGACAAAAGGTAAAATTTTAAAATACACTTTTTTATAGTGTGTGTTACAATATCAGTGGTCCAAAACAAATACATTGATACATTGGGCTTCTCTTACAGGGGAGAACAGAAATTGAACTTGTAATAGTAAAGGAACTATTAGATATTCTAGTCTCTCGTATATATCAAAGGCCAATAAAATTTTCTGGATTGCAACTAGCCATTTGCCTTTATCTAAAACACATGTAAAAAACATCCAAAAATCTTCCAGGACCAAAGCCAACAAAATTCTGTGTTGCTACATGTAGGATGAGTTGAACGGTTTAAAACTGATGTCCTGAAAACCAGGTTATTCCGAGAGGGGAGCAGCCCCGAGCTAGCAAGAAGAAATGCTAACCCTGGGAAAGGGTGTGAAATCCTGTCCATTTCCAATGCTGTAACGGCTGAGTCAGGACTCCAGATGGTTACATCCATCTGCTCATGATTCAGAGCTTGCATGTAAGTACTTGCATGTCTTTTTCCACAATTACTCTTTTAATCTGAAATAGAAAAAGCATGACGGTCACCTTTTGAATAATTAATTTCTGGTTAGAGGTCTCACAGGAGGTGAGGGACTTGGATTACATTTGTTTTGGTGACAGGATGCCAATTTACATCCCTAGATTTCTAGAAGACTGCTTCAACCACCAAGCTGAACATGCAATAGGACAAAGATATTCTGTACTTCTTCTAGAACTGTCATTATGCAAAAGCAGAGCCAGAAAGAAAATGAGCAAGGAGGAGCTAACTATAGAAGAGCATTCAAAACACATACCTTGGAGCAGGGAAGAAGCGGTGTTCTTTCCGGGTTGTTTATGCATTTAATTTTAAACAGCCTTGTATAAAAATAACCTGGCAGTGGAGATCAGAAGTCAATCAGAAGTCAAACCACTCTAGTGGTTTTACATCTCACTATCAGGGTTCACTGGAGCTTTCTGCTGCAGGACAGTGTTTGCTTAGGCAATGTGAACCCCTGCCTTGTTCCCAATCACACGTTTTCCAAATGCATCTTCCCTTTCCTTATCATCCAGGTCTCTGAAACACATTTTTGTATGTTAGACTGTGCTGTCCCCATCTCACCACACTGCCAGTCTGTTGGTCATAGGCACCCAAAAGCTATTGAAAGGAAGCATCAAAGAGCGTTCTCGTCTTTATGGTACCCTGCAGAAATTCACTGCTCATGCCCCCAGTCAGTCATGATTACCTGATGACAAATTCTTTTAAGATGTCTGATGGTTCTTAATCTGTGGTAATGTCTTTTATTGGCCTTTTTTAATTCTAAGCTAATGCAGCTAACTGAAGCTGGTAGTTTTACATGACTTTTGGCTGCACTCTTTTTTTTTCTTACTGTGAGCTGCAGCCTGGGAGCTGAGCAGTAGTTTTGCTCAGCTTTCCCTGATACGTAGTACTTTCAGACAAATAGGAAAAATGCCCCACATACAATGAATTAAAAAATAAAAAATAAAAAAATACCATTGGTGTCACCTATGTGTCACCGGTATCATTAAGAGCCTGGTGCCCTTACTCAGATTCCATTGCAGGACGGTGCCTACGTTGACAGGAACCAGCCTTTCACAGAAACACACAAACACAGGATGGTCGAGGTTGGCAGGGACCTCTGAACATCATCAACTGGAGAACAAGTCTTATGAGGAGTGGCTGAGGGAGCTGGGGTTGTTCAGCCTGGAGAAGAGGAGGCTCAGGGGCAACCTTATCGCTCTCTACAGGTACCTTAAAGGAGGCTGTAGCGAGGTGGGTGTTGGTCTGTTCTCCCACGTGCCTGGTGACAGGACGAGGGGGAATGGGCTAAAGTTGCACCAGGGGAGGTTTAGGTTGGATATTAGGAAGAACTTTTTTACTGAAAGGGTTGTTAGGCATTGGAAAGGGCTGCCCAGGGAAGTGGTTGAGTCACCATCCCTGGAGGTCTTTAAGAGACGTTTAGATGTAGAGCTCAGTGATATGGTTTAGTGGAGGACTTGTTAGTGTTAGGTCAGAGGTTGGACTCGGTGATCTTGGAGGTCTCTTCCAACCTAGATGATTCTGTGATTCTGTGATCTAGTCCAACCCCCCTGCTGAGCAGGATCACCTAAAGCACATTGTGCAGGATGACATCCAAGCGGGTTTTGAATATCTTCAGAGAAGGAGACTCCACAGCCTCTCTGGGCAACCTGTGCCAGTGCTCTGTCACCCTCACAGTAAAGAAGTGCCCTCTCATACTCAGATGGAACCTCCTGCGCTTCAGTTTGTGCCCGTTGCCTCTTGTCCTGTCGCTGGGCACAACTGAAAAGAGACGGGCTCCATCCTCTCAACACCCTCCCCTCAGACATTTATGTACATTAATGAGGTCTCCCCTCAGTCTTCTCTTTTCCATGCTAAACAGGCCCAGCTCTCTCAGCCTGTCCTTGTACAACAGAAATCAGACTTTTCCATATCATACCGTGTTTTTTATGGGACTTTGACATTTTATTTCCAATTATTTTGTCAGCTTACCTGCTATTGATATTAAAACTGAAGTTCTTCTCAATTCTATTTTTAAGGGAGGGTACCACATTTTCAACTTTACAGATTTTTGCTGTAGTAACTAATTTTAATTCTGATTCTCATGTACAAATTTTCATTGGTTAGCTTACCCATTCAGTCTTTCTCTTCTTTATTTTACTCACTACTGTTATATTTTATACTCATATTGGCTGAACTGCAGGTACTTTACCATTCAAATGGACACTTTAAATTGCACATCTCTTAACTCTGTAGTGGATTGGGTTTTTTTAAGTTTACAGATAATCACTTTACTCAAAAACACTTATTTCATTGCCTTTTTCATTATTTAAAATCTTTTCTGGTGAATGAGGGGAAAAAAAAAGGCTTCACTTTTTAACAGTCCTTCACACCGTGGTATTTTATCTTATTACTTTGTATACACCTCTCTTTTTGACCCAGCTATTCTTAAGTATTGAACAAGGGTTGTGTCCTTCACAGGAATACCTGGGAAATAATCTTTTCTTGAGAGTCTCAGAAACACGCTTCCAACAAGCAATCACATGAAGTGCTGACACTTCTAACTAGATCAGTTTGTTGTTTACACCAAATGAACAGAAGAGGGAGCCAATGTACTAAATAAAAAGCAGAAGAAAATCATAAGTGCACTTGACGGTAATTTTGAACAAACCTTAGACAGCTGGAAAGACAACATTCATTTGTACAAAAGGCAGTTTTACTGGAAGCGCTCAGCAAAAAGAGCTGGAGGTGACTAGTACAGCCGAAAGCATTGGTATGCCTACAATAATCATCGGGTCTTCTGAATTCTTAAACTGATTCATGTTTCATATTTCATCAGGCAAGCTCAGGTTTGAAGTAGCCTATATTAAATTTCAACTTACTCAAATGGTAAAATATTCAGTTAGAAAGGATAATGTTTCTTTCTGACTATTAAGAAAATCTTAATCTAAAGTGGGGATCTCTAATGGATACTCTGGCTTTGTTCCTATTGTGGAGCTCACATTGATATCATCAGTTGAAGTACTATGCCTGAAATGCATAGACAGGCTGTAATACAGTTCCTCCACTAGCAGTTAGGTAGGAACATGTCAACTTTTGTTAGTAAAAATGTAGTTAGTTAGAAACATATCGACTTTTGTTAGTAGAAATGTTTTTTTTTATTCTCTTTTTCATACTGTTCTACGAATGGTATTTGATGATAGACTCAAATTGCTCAGAAAACCATGATATATTTTATAATACAAGTATACAAGTAAATACTAGTGTTGTTACAATTTAAGGTCCTAGGAAAACTAACACATGCAACCTTGAGTCAAAATTTTAATTAGCTAGGGTGCTCAGCTTCATTAAGTAAACTATTGGTATCACTTTTCTAGCACATGCCCAAATATGATGCCTTTGCTACTTCAAGACCATGTTTTTCTTCATATCAAGCTGTATTTGATTGCAACTAAAGATTTTGAATACGAGACCCAGTCAGGAATCCCTTCTATTCTTTTGCATAAAAGATGGCATCAGCTTTTGCAATACTCAAAGACTTAAACCTACAAGGCTTTGAGCACCCATGAGTGCTCAAATCTCAAATTAGCTCTATGTGTATGTTGCAAGTTAAGCTTGTTTTTCAGTGCCTAACTCTATCAGAAGCTGTGCGATCAGACATTACAAATTTAGTTCATACGAGTGTGTGCTGTCATTCTGAGTTCTCAGAAAGATGACATCTCTCTCCACACCAGCATGCCGATGACACATCAGAAACAACTCCCCAAAGAATGAAGCAATCCAAAGGGAGGGCTTTGCAGTCGGAAGATACTTCCACATCAGGAAATCTACCAAGAACATGGAGAAGTCTTCAAGGAGTGAACAGGGTCACAGGATAGAAAACAAGATGACACAAGTGAAGCAAATAAAGGGGAAACAAAGTGGACATGAAATGAGGTTAGCATAGGCTGAAATGCTATATATTCTCATTACATGCTCAGCAGTTACAAGGATTAGCACTGTGCCTGTGCTTTAGCCTACTTAGTAAGGGTATTGCCAGGTGTTGCACTCTGAAAGGAAAAGCAGTGGAAACCTAGAAGCAATAAAAAACAGACTTAACCTACCTTCAACTGAAGGTTTGGCAACTCTGTGTGTGTGTTCAGTGAATATTTCTCTGTTCAGTTGCATTTAATTTTGCTTCAGCTCTGTGAAATCACCCATTTGAGGCTACCTGGCTCCGGCAGTCTGTGTTTTGCTGCCACATATTTTGGTGTTATATATTCCACATTAGCAAATCAGCCAGCTGAGACATGGTGTGATATTTTTTCAGTGCATGTATCAAATGACGTTTTGCAGGGCTGTAAGCTCTGATCTGTCTTCTGCAACACCAGAGCCTAATGTCCCCACTTAGGCAACATGCTTGAGTTACGCTACAGTCGATGGCATAGCTTTAAGCTTTAGATCCTACCTGAAAAGTACAAGGCAGCGATCTACACCAGCTGCTGTGAACATAATATAGACAAAAGGGCAAAAAAGAAGGGCTCAAGCAAAGTAGGGAGTAGTCATACGGTAGACTTAGCATGAAAAACAGCTTCTGTTTCATAGCCAGAAAATATAAAAAGTGTTGATGGGGAGAGGAGCATAGCCTAAATTACATTTAGATTGAAGTTTATCTTTTTTTTTTATTATTGTTTAAGGAAGCTAATTCTCAGAACTGCTCTGTGCCAATACAGAAATCACTATAAAGTCCTGCCATCAACAAATGAAGATAAAAAGCCACTGAACCCAGTGAATCTGCACTGACTACAGTGCTGTCTGTCTGGCTCTTTTGCTGACTTGAGGCAGTTATTTTTCTGCTTCTAGACAATGCACTCTAATGCTTTGATTGATCATGTTAGACAAATTTTTGTTTTTCTCTCACAGATTCCAACAACTTCTTTATTTCAAGTTTTAGAGAAAATTATTCCTTTGGTAAACTGGTTAGTTTCATTTTTCTCATATAAAAATTCATAGCAACCATAAATATCTCTTTGTTGTGTCTGTCATTCAGACTTGGTTAACACTGGAAAATAAAAATGTGGGAAAGATCCATAATTCACAGGTGAATAACTAGGAATGGGTGCATTGTGTGTTCCATCCACTCCAGGTCTCTTGACACCAAGGAGCAGATGGACATGCATTTGTGAGGTTGCTTGCTTTTCAGAGTCGGATAAAACAAGCAAAAAAAGATTTATTCCAAGTTTACTTCTGTGGACACAATACCTGTTACATATTGGTTTCTCCCTTATCCAGTTTCCCTCTGAACAGAGAAAAGAGAGGAGCATTTTGAGTTTCCAAAGCATTTTGATTCTGTCAATTTAGGGAGATAGAAGAGATGGGCTGTGTGATGAACCACTTGCTAGGAGAGAATTAAAATGCTCTTCTTAGAAAATGATTTCTTAGTGTAAATCAGTGCTGATTTTGGTATTTCTTGAAGGGAAAAATGGTCATAACCACCTTAGCTTCTGCTGGAGGCTCAGCATCAGGTTCAGGAAATGTCCAGCCCAAACTGGAAACTCTCCCAGGCATAACCCCCACATCACAGTGCACTAACTGTTAACAACTTCTGTCTCTCCTCCATCCCTTTTTTAAACTTCAGTAGGAGTAGGCATAGATATGATGTGTTTAGATCAGATAAAGGGGATTGGGAAAGGCTTCACAGAGCCCTAGCCTGGTAGAAATGTGTCACAGCCACGGGGAAAACACCCTAGCTGTCAGGCACCGTATTGCCGTTGGCTCACAACTCCAACGGTGCTTTCTCTGGGCTCTGGTGTGAAACCCATGGAGGGGACCATCCCAGCTCACTGCAATCTTGGGAGAAGCCTTCTCCATGACTTGTCCGTCTCCCAGTTTCCAGATCGGCAACACACAACACTGTGCTAGGAAATGCATGTTGTCAGTACTGGTGCAGGGAAGGGGAGGGCAGAGGCCTTCAAGGAAGACCATGGAGAAATCTAATACCTCCATGGGTTCCCTTGCAGGGACAAGATCAGGGATGTGGAGTTATTTATTAGGTCTCCATCTACTGCTACAACATGCATGTCATCAAGCAGCTCACTGTAAGCAGTGGTCTCCAAGCTTTCTGTCTTTTTAAAATTTTCAAACATCCTTTCTTTCTAATCTTAGAGTTACAGATTTTGGTTCTTACTTTAAAGAGCAGCACAGGATGCTTTCTGGAACAGTGACTTCTTGCCTAGTCTTTGATTTCTGCAGGTCTCTCTTGGGCAAGGGCTTTGGTTTTGTTTTGTTTTGTTTTGTTTTTCATTTCTCTGCTGAAAGGTGACTCTGAAAGACTTTAGCTATTGGGTAATTATTGGGTAAGAAATTCTTACTACTTTATCTATAAATTTTGTTTGTTGGTGCATATCAAATACTCACTTTCTCTTCATTTATGGACCTAAAGTAATTCTAGAGCTTGCAAGTTCACTGAAAATAGTAGTAAGTAGGTTTTATGACAGCATTCAACATCAAAAGATTTCAAAGACAGTTTTCTTAACTTTCAGTAAAACAAATGCATAAGTCTAAATGAAACCTTTATGCTAGCATGATAAGAATCTATAACTTGGTAGTTTCATATTATAAATACAAGTCTCCAGAAAATTAAATATATTGCTGTAGTGACTGCTGGAATATTCAGCTAGCAGATGTTTGTTTTAAGCTACTTTTAAGAGAGTTCTTACATGAATACAATAGCTTGTTCGTTTTTCTTTTATTTCTATATAACTGAAGCCCTTGTCTTTCTCTCACAAACATCAAGGGGGGACCAGGAGAGAGAGTTTTGTGAACTCTGACCGCCATGTAGCTCTTTTCCATAGCTGTGCTTGTACTATGTATGGGTGGGACTTGGTCTGTTTCCTGTGACTTGCTCTTCATACAGTTTCTTCACAGCCACAGAGAAGGAAACATTCTTCTCTTTTGTAAAGCCACCTTTTGAAGGAAGACATAATATTTTGTTGTGTAATGCCATTTTTTCCAGTAAATGTGTGTTCATTTAGTGGAATGAGTCTGATTACAGTCTTGTGCCAGTCTCTGAAACTTTTCAAGTGGTTTCATTGGACTAATAGAAGATGAGATTTCATTACTCTCAGGATGGTATTCAATTTCAATATTATTCAATATTCAATATTAAACAAACGCATAATATTTGTCCCCAGTTAGAAAGTTAGAAGTATTTAATTTTACGCGTTTGTTTAATATTTGCAAGCAGGTAGAATTTTTATGTCTTGCCAGGCTTTGTAGCAGTTACATAGTGCTACAAGCAATTTGTAAGTATTGAATATATTTTGGTTAGTTCAAAAATGCTCAATTTTTTCCTTATACTTTAGTGGATATATGAGACCATGAACCTGCCAATATGTTTAATTACAGAAGATGCAAATGCCAGTAAGTCTGCGCATTGTGTACAAAGTATGTGACCATAACTGTTTGTTTCTTGTCAGTCTTAGGAAATCCACAGTCTGAAAAAAATTCAAGTGCCAACTAGACATTAATGTGGCTACACAGCTCAAATATGGCTGCCTAAAGTTATGGTGCTACACCCAAAGTTCATTGGCGAGGATTTTCACTCCATTGGCCTTGATCTTAGTTCCCTGTTGCCATAACCAAAATGAGAATCCTCTTCTGGGCATTGTATTGTCTAGGAAAGTTGGGCGTAGACTGTTGCATTACAGCATCTCAATATGGGCTTGCAAAGCTTGTATATGTATGTCAGGCCTGAAGGTTTAGGGCTTAGTTTTCAGCTTTGGTAGTTCCTTGCTGGTATGCCCTTTTCAAGATTATCATAGAATCGTAGAACAGCTTGGGTTGGAATGGACCTTAAAGATCATCTATTCAGATCAAAAAAATCATTTGCTTTATTGTTTCAAAGTTTGCCTCAGAAACACTCAGACACCAATATTTGTATTCCTTTTTTGAATTTCATTTTATGGAAGACACAGCAGAGACAGTCCAATACTTACAAAGAAGTGAATGTTTTGCTGCTGTTGTCTTGAGTCTGTGATAGCAAGAAAAGCTAAATTAATAACTGAAGCAACAACTTTGGTTAAAGATGTGCTATACCCAGAATCCCAGATTTATGTCCTAGAGGGATCAGCTCTTCATCCTTCATTTATCCAGCATTAAACAGTCTACTCAGAAAGAGCTTGTCTACAGTAAATGTGGAATCCACCAGTCTGATAGACTTCTCCCTCTTACTCCTAAAAAAGCAGTGCTTTCTTTACTGTCTCTGGATGAAATCTCATCTTGGTACTGCTCTGCTGTTTGCTCACTGATTGTTTTCTCAAATACAGCTATATTCTATTGCTACTTCACAGTGTATGTACAGATAGCTAGAGATTAAAAGTCTGCACAATGTAAGTTACTACAATAATAATTTCAGACTCAGTGCACTGAATGTTTGGGGGTTTTGGTTTTTGTGTTTTTTGTTTGTTTGTTTGTTTTTCAGGTAATGACCCCTGGTAGTTCAGAACTCATAAATATCATGCTGGATAAAGATATGTAGCTCTGGACAGTGTTTTCAGCAATCCTGTTTCTGTGGCTCCATTTATACTATTCATATGCATTTTCTTGATATGTGCATGAAGCTCAAGAGGAAAATAATCAGCTTTTGTGGGATTTAGACCTTGCAGTGCTTCTCTATTTCTAAGCACTCAAGTAATAAAGGCTTTGGTAATCATCTCCAGCATACTGTATTACTATCTTTCCAAAGCCATCATTGCTGTTAAGCTTAATGGCTACTCTACAACTTAGCAGAAGCTATGAAAATCAAAAAGGATGACACAACTATAGACTGAAATCCAGAAAGCTGCGGTTCTTGCTCCAAGAAAATTATTGAACACATTAGCAGAACATGACTTCATTAACAGCATTAAAAGTTAGCATTTACTGGAAGGCAAGCTCTACTTTGGCACATATTTCAATGAATGACAACAATTTTTTGAATATTGCATCATGCATCAACAGCTAGTTTAGGGCAGTGGGTCTAAAAGCATTTAAGATCACATCAGTGTTCTTCAAAACATTATGAAGAATAGTTATTGCGCTCATTATTTTTTTAATTTTAAAAAGGCATTTTCCAGAATGTTTAGTATTTACTAATGTTCATATATAATTAAAACCACAGGCAAGAGCATAAGTCTCTGAGCTAATTATGTTGCCCAGTATCTTTCTGAAGAGATTGCCTTTTATCCTTTTCTCTTTCCCTCATAGTAGAAAAAGAAACAGATAGTAAATTTTGGTCTTTTGTGGCTTTTATAGTTTTACTTAGAGTTGACTCAGCCTGAGAACTGCAGGATTGGATTGCTTCCTTCTGGTTCTCCTCCATCCTCACCTCTATAGCACTGGCTGGATTTGGTGAAGATCTCTTATTACCAGCTAGCCAGCCCAGAGTCCTCTCCTAGGTAGTTGTCATTGCTACTGCCATGCTGAGATTTTTGGGACATTATCCTTTCTGGGGACAGCAGGACAGATCTCATGGATTTCTGCAAGCCACCGGCCTGAATAGGGATATACCACTCTCAAAGTCTGTTACTGTTTCCTGAGCCAGCAAAGCAATAGTGATAATATTTCTTAGCTGTTTTGACTTTTTTCTTTCTCTTCAGTCTCGTGATTGTTACATGAATAGGTGCTAAAATTTTGATTTAAGACAGCATCATTCAGTGTTTCAGAAAATCAGGATCAGTTTCAATTAAGCTTTTCCAATTAACTTTTACTTACAGGGAAAAAATATCTAAATGGATAAGAATGTTATTGGGTCTCTTGGGATTTCTTGTTTACAGTTGTAAAGCTTGATTCTCTTCTCTCTTACAGTGATACCAATCAGACATAAATGTAAGGCACGTAAATGTAAATGTACACTGCAGTAAAAGCAGAGAAGTGAGAGGAAAGTACTTGGGCCTAATATGGGTGAAATAGAGAGTATTTAGATGCATGTAGGGTACATGATCTATGAAGCAGATGGGGCAAAAACAGGAGGTCCGTGAAGGTGAAGTTTCAGGAATCTGAGCTCACATTCTGGAGAAAAGTGTTAGAGGTGTCTGGTTTGGTGTCCCTGGTCTCCCCACAAGTACACATTTGGTCTCCCCACAAGTACACATTTTTGGATGCAGCTTTTCAGACAGAAAGACTGTACAGGTAAGGTGCTTGACAGACAGAAAGATAACTACCTAACACAAACCTTCCCTGCACCTCCAGGGACTGGGAAAGGAGAGGAAAGGCAGACTGGCTGCCCCCATGTCCTGGCTCTTGGTGGCTGCGGAAATGAAGCACGCCTCACCAGAGCACAGAGAAATGGTGGGGTTCTGGAAACCAGGAGAGCCTCTCGGCAGCTGCCATGCCTGAGGCGCTGCAAGTCCACCAGGAGCTGCCTTTGCCATGCCCAGGCCTGGGAGCAGCTGGCATCAAGCAGACTTCTCTCCCAGGTGGTTAGGGAAGTCGTGCAGGCCCCATTTGCTGTGACCACAACCTCACAGAGGCTCTCTGTAATGGAGCTGAGCACCCGTCACTGCCCTACTAAAAGGGATGAAAAATGAAGTTTAAAGAAATGTGAGAAGAAAGCAGGAAAATAAATAACATCAAAAGTCAAGCTAAGAGCAAGCCTGCCCTTCAGCTCATTACAGTGAGGAGGAAAGAAATCAGTAAGTCCTGGAGGGGAGGAGGGTACTGCATCAGTTAGCAGCAGGAACTGAAATATACAACATTTGCACCTCAGATATTCACCTTGTTGCTCACATCCATTTTTCTGCCAACATTTTCAACAATAATGGCCATTAAACACCACCACGTGTATGCACAAAAGCTTGTATTCTGGAAATGGCATTCTATTCTTCAGTAATTACAGACCACTCCGTAGCACTAATGAAATACCCAAGCAATGCAAGGAAGTGTTCCCTCTGCCGCCCACCAGCACAGAATAAATATATCATATATACATATACATAGCTACTGAACATGGGTTTTGGCATCTGTAACCAAGCTGCAAGTCACCAAAAGAAAAGAAAAAAAGAAAATAGAGAAGAGAAGAGAAGAGAAGAGAAGAGAAGAGAAGAGAAGAGAAGAGAAGAGAAGAGAAGAGAAGAGAAGAGAAGAGAAGAGAAGAGAAGAGAAGAGAAGAGAAGAGAAGAGAAGAGAAGAAAAGAAAAGAAAAGAAAAGAAAAAAAGAAAAGAAAAGAAAAGAAAAGAAAAGAAAAGAAAAGAAAAGAAAAGAAAAGAAAAGAAAAGAAAAGAAAAGAAAAGAAAAGAAAAGAAAAGAAAAGAAAAAAGAAAAGAAAAATTCCTCAAGCCACTAAAAATTCAACTACATAATTCCCATTTGGCATGCTGTGGGGAGGAAAGCCAGTAGAAATTGTGGGGGCACCAGGAATGCTACAGGTAAGCACCCTATCCAGTGCCTTGATGGAGAAGTGCTCAGACACTGGGATAAAAGGGTGACAACTTCAGTGAGGAAAGGGATAAGGGAATTATGGAAAGGTGGAAAGGGTGAGGGGAAGATTAAGTAACTTCTTGTGGAAAGGAGGTCCCTAAGAGTCCCATTTCTCAGGAAGAAGAGGACAAAGGGACTGGAGCTAGTCAGGGGAAAGGAAGACAGTGATGTGAACACATGGAAATTGGAGATGCAGACCTGATCACGTTTTTTGGGAGGCCGCACTGAAGGGAGACAAAGGAGAAGGTTTTAGGAAGGAGGGAGCAAAGGGAAATACATTTTAAAAGGACTTTTCCATGAAAAGTGTGAGGAATGAAAAAGACTATAGAAAAATCACCCAGACATAAAAGGATGATGCTGAAGAAACAGAAAGGAAGAATCACAGCAGGACTAGGATGTTATTGGCTCTGCTTTATTGACTGTTTGGCACATCCAGCATGTTGCCCCATGAGTGAATGATTAATGGCTTGCTTCCTTCCCTAGGCCCTGCTCTTCGGGATACAGTCTGTATCAGTCTCACTTTTTTTCATTCTGAAAAGCATACTGCTCTTGGACTCATGTACCTGGAAGTCCATAAAAATTCAAACAAGTAACTTTACAGCAATATTACAGTGGCAAAGCACTGTGCCTCCACAGGCAGCAGCTGCAGGAACAGGGTCTCACTTTACTCTGATCAGCATTACCCAAGCATTTTCATATGTCTATAGTCTTATTCTCTGCATTATCAGAGAGGTAACAAATGACAGAAGCTTCATATTATGAATTATGTAGTTACTTCAGCAGTTATTAGAAGATATGTAACAGGAGGACATATACACATAATGCAATGATTTTAAATTATTCATTTGAAACCCCACTTACCAAAATACCCAAGAAAATTACATTTTGTCTGATATGGTTTTGAGCTTTGTGTCTTCTTTGTTCATAACGAGGTAAATCCCTTAATTTGTTTAATTTGTTCTCATGCAATAGAAAGAGAACACCCAAGATCCCTTTTTCTGTGGAGGAATTTCAGAGCAAAGAGTTGCTATCTCTGATAGCACCAAATAACTCATTGAGCTAAGTCCTATTTGCAGACTCATAAAATAACAACAATCCTTGGAAACATCTTTCATTGCTGAAATTGGTAGTCTTATTTTGTCTTCTTCTTATTAAAGTTGGTTTGGAAATAAGGAGTGGGGAAAATTACCACCCATGTAACTACCCACCTGTGTTTGTACTCCTTTTAATAACGTTGACCTATAATTCAGAAAGAACCAAAATGCTGTTTTTATGTAAATACATAGAAAGTTACTATTCCCTGATAATAAGCAAATGTCTAGGAGTGTTTGAGACACAGGTTTCATTTCAACTGGAAATGATGTTTTAAAGAAGCTCTCATGCCTCACGGGCAGGCACATAACTGGTTTTTTTGTTTGTTTGTTTGTTCATTTTGTTTGTTTGTTTTTTTGAGGATAGCATTTTCATTTCTGCTCAGCTTTCTCTATTTCTCATACCTGAGCTTAGAAGATGTTTAAAAGAGTTTGGTCTATCAAGCAAAAATTCCTTTAGGAAGAAATGGGAGCTCCTACTGTTCTCCTCTGCTCAAGGCTTGCCCTGGCTTTTCACTCTGAGGGTCAAGTACACCTGTGCTGCTTGGTGTAATGATTTCCAAGCCAGTTCTTACCGAGTTAGCATTGCTATCAAAGTGATAACAGCTGCATTAGCAGAACGCTGTGTGACAGCCAAGTTCTGCTGCCGAGAAGCCAGCTTGGATGCCTGCAGTCATTTAGCACTAGGTCAGGCATCACAGCCAGGTACCGGGTTCTGGCATGGAGACGTGAGCAATGTTTCTGAGAGAAAGAGCACTGACCACTTCCCCAGCCTGCCTGTTCCCAGATGATTCATCAGGCCAGTCTGCCTATTAGCAACTCATGCGTGCTGGCTCCAGCAGCTCCAAAGGGCGCGATCATTCATGGGTGACACGGCGAGGTCAAGAGACCTTTGCATCTTTGGCTCCTGACCAAACTCCTCCATGAGAGGCAAGGCAGGCGGGTGGCAGTGGCTGACCTGGAGCATCGATCTGGGCATTGATTCATTTCTTCCTCCAGCCTGAGCAGAGCAGGATCCTGTTTCTCCTTTCAAAGGGAACTGGCTGTGCAGGGGCCTGAAGCAGAGCAGTGTGTGTCAAGCAGCCATGGAAACACCCGGAGAGGCTCTGCAGGCATTGCAGACGATGCTTCATGCAGCGCCACAAGCCGTGCTATTGATTTTGCTGCACTCTTGTCACCAAGCTGAACTGAGGCTCAGTTCTCTTAAAAGCTGCATTAGGATCCACTGCACCTCCATGTGTTGTTCTGAAAGCTCACAAGATTAGCTAGGCCTAATGCAGTAGGCCGGGGTATAATCTTTCTCTGCGATTGCTGGCCATCTTTTTTGTTATGCCAGGCTCTGCCTGTCCTGAGAGAGAAAGGGTATTGTGCCAAATCCCATACTAAGTGAGTGCAGTTCCATAAATCAATGTTAATGCTAAGCTTATTAGAACTAGGGGCAAATAAGAGGAGCCTAAATGAGCAATACTGTGTATTTAACTATGTATGAGGAACAATTCAAACAGCACAAGGGCTGTTGGATGTACTGTCTGTAAATTCAGTAATGAAGCTGTTTACTGGGGAACACTCGCTTTTCTCTAGCCAAATGACAAGAAATCATTTTTGGCATTGTATGACTGTGATGCTGCAAGTTTTGAAGAGCAGAAATAAACTTGAAAATCTAATTTAACATTGAACGATAGCTTGCTGATCACAGACTATATAATTTATCTTTAGGTAAATCACTTTCCTCTAGACAACAGCAATTAATGCTTAGGCACAGAGGTATAATGGAGAGTTTGAAAAGATAGTGTCTTCATCCCTGTGTCTCATAAACCCATTGTCCTTAATGTACATAGTTCTCTTTCACCCTCAACAATGTCCTCTGCAGAATGCACTGCAAATGTTCTGGATGTTTGTTTCTTAAAGGGTGATCAAAATATAATGAGATGAAAATGGCTGTGATTTATTCTTGAAGTTGCTTGTTGCAGGATCCTGACCCAGATTCAGCCCTCCTTAGGGCAGTTTTGCACTGCACTCTGGGCAGGATGCCCTTGGAAAGGGCATAGCTGGTGTTGTGTTTGTGGAATGCACTCTGAGGTTTCTTAAGTAACAAAAGTCAAACTCTGTTTTCTCTATAAAATTTTGTATAAAATTCAGAAAAAGCTAAGGGTGGGGGAAAAAAAAAGTATTTAGTCTGTAAAGAATATGCTGCCTAAAGCCTATGTTAAGATCATGTATGACAAACAGTGCAAAACAAGAAATCAAATTGACTCCTGCTAATAAATCTCTAATTGGGCCTTATTGTTGAAGCAAATAAATGAGGGAATTAGCCAGTCTAGTTAGCACCCTTTGGGTTTGCTCTTTGGTACTGATGCTGGAAGTGCCAAGTTGGCACTCAGAATCCAGCCTTGCAAACATGACCCTACTTTTACCTTTTCCTGAAATGTTCTGTAACAAAACAGGGCTCTCATCTCCTTTTTCCCAAGTGATGGGCTTTTCTCATCATACATTTTCTAAGAAAAAGAAAGGAAACATCATAACTTCCACTGGATTTAGCTTATACCTGAAACTTACTTTTTGTTTTCCAGACTGTCCTTTCTGCATTGCCCTTCCTTGCATCCCATTTTCATTTCTCTTACTCATCCTTCCTCTCCCTCTCCTTGAGCAGGTAAGACTGCACACCTCCGTGACACCTGGATTAGAAAGCTGTGCCTTAACGAGGCTGAGTGCTAATGCCAGCTCACCTGATTTCGCAGGCTGTGGATTTAACCTAGCTGCAAGGGTGCAAGGAGTGCTGCAGCAGCACAAGCCTCATCTGTACCTCCTGCACTTTCTCTCTGCTACATGCACTTTGTTTTGTTTTTACAGAAACACAGCTATTTTCTCCGCAGTGATGGTGAAAGACCATGTTGTCTGCTCTTCTATTGTACAGACTCTTCTCTGTTTTAGCCACTGAGGTGATCAGGTAAGTGCTCCAGTAAGGGTTACTGTCTCACCGCTGCCAGGCCAGACAGATTTATCTTCATTCAGAGAAAATTAGGTTTGTCTCCCCTCCCTCTGTGTATCTTACACTCGTGCATGCACTCACACACACACAGAAGTTTCCTACCTGTTCTTTCTCATGCCTCTGGGCCTGATTGTCACACCAGCAGGCCACAGCATGGAGGAATTTCGCTTTCCTGTACGCTTAGATTTGTGCAGTGACATCCGGCAACATGAAGGACAGCCAAGATCCAAAGCAGCCCCCACAACCTGCTGTTTGTGGCTGACAAGCTGCCCCGTGTTTTGAGAATGTCATTCTTTTTCACCTGGCCTTTTTCACCTCTGAAATGAGCCCAGCACTAACCACAGGAATATCCCTCCCTCAGAGGCCGCTATGCAGGCCTGTAAGAGCACCGTCAGGACTCTTCTGCCTGTGTCTGTTCAAGGAGGCCGGCGCAGCTGATCTGCAAGGCCTGGGGCCTAATTCTTCAACATGAGTGAAGCTAGATGGAAACTTCTTCCAAACACTTCGGGTCACGCAGAAGTCAGGATGGAGAAAACATTTGCTGTAACTGGTAGCAGAAGTAGGCGGAAGGCAACCCCAAACTGCAGTTAAGTGCATGTTACGAGATTAGCGATGCATATCAAAAGATTCAAAGACTGATGCAACCTGTATGGTTTCTGTCAGAGCCCCAGTTTTGGCTTTCCTCTTTAGAAAATAAATGTTTCTGTATCTTCATCAGTGGAAGATTTTAAAAGAAGAGCGAAGCAGGTGTCAGGAATAATCCCCATACCATCCCTGCTGCCAGTGTCCTTGGAAGCCAGGACGGGACTGACATTTTCCTCTTTTAATTATGTTCGTTTTCATTTTCTAGCTGTTCATAAGGAAGCCATTAGCCTGGAACATATGCTGGGGCTGTGGAAAATTAACCCCAGCCGTGTCCAGGCTCCAGCAGATGGGTGCTGCTCTGCACAAGCTGATGCATTTGTTACTGACATCCCGTCCTGAAGCCGAGGGCAGAAGGCTGAAAGCTGGATATGCCCTGGAGATCAGTCTGTCCTGCCTTACTCAGGGTTTATCTTCTTAGGCCTTTCAGAGATGGATTTACGGGGGGAAATCAGGAGGAGTGTAATGCCCCTCATCTGTAAGTACCATAGTGTGTTTCGTATCTTGAGGCAGGGAAGTGACCATAGCATCACTTTTTCTCCCAAAGCACCATCATAAGTGGTTTATAACTAACCCTGAGCTATGGACAGGTAGATAGGATACCTTTGGAAAATCCTGACTACCTCCTACTCCCTGTCTTCTACCCCAAAGCATGTAACATAGTTTCTTGAACCAAGGCAAATCTGCGCTGGCTGGAAACTTTTACCCCAACTAAAGCACAGGTTGATCCCTATGTTGGCAGCAGTGGTTTGCCCTGAGAACATTAGTTTGTGTGCTGTTGATCTAGGGCGGCTACCTCCAGGCTTTCGCCTTGAAATTTTTATCTCAGGGCGTGTTTGGTTAGTGCTTTTGCCCTGGTTTTACCTGTTCTCTGAATTATATTACGCAGTCTCCAGTGCTCCCAGTACAGCATGTGGCTGTAATTTGCCCAAGACTCTTTCCGTCCTGTCACTCCAAATGCTCTTTATTTAAATTAAGGCTGCATTTCATGGGGAAAATCAGCAGTGTTATGGTGAGTCAAGCAGAAGTATGAGGTCAGTCGGCATATCTTAACAAGACAGAAACCTGTGTGTTGAAGATTTTATCATGCTAAATGCCTTTGGTTCAATTTAGGGCACTCTTTCACCAAGGGCTAAGTCCCTCAGGATTAAGGACCACTTTAGTCACATTAGGACCACTTTAATCCTAAACGAGGACATCCATTTGGGGCTTTAATGCACATTGGCTTCCCGTGGTCAGGTGAATTGGCTTAACTTGCTGAGTGTCCCCTTGCAGACAAACCCTAATTCTCCTTTGTTTTGCATTTTTGCAGTGTCCTACAGCAAAGGACTGCTGCGTCACACCTGCTATGCCACGTGTCTAAAATCCTCTTTCCTTCCCTAAGTCACTGACTCATCCCTCTCATCAACTCTTGACTCTCTTTGCAAAGTTTTGTAGGCTGCAAGCTATATAAAGAAACAAATAGTGCTCAACTGTATTAGCAAGCAGCCTGAAGGTTTTTCGTTTTGATTTGTTTGTATTTCTTTTTTTTTTCTATGCAACGTCAGAAAACAATTTGCCCCATCTTCAAACTTTCTGAAACATTTGACTCACATTCCTGAGTTATCAAGACTTCTTCATGCCGCAGAATTACTGCATATGCCGGTACGTTACTCCTTCATTCACTGCCTTTTTTATTCAGAGTTGATCGCTTTTTCAGAAACGCTATAGATGATGTTACAATTAGCTTATTTCACACAGAACTAGCACATTCATCTACTCTCTCACTGTAATTAGAGAGAAAAGTAGCACATCTGAAAATAAATAGCCCAAGCATGAGGTGTTTTTGTGGAACAATACAGAGCAAGTGGGTGGACAGGAATGTGGAAATAAAGCCAGGATTCTGAGTGGCAAAAATTGGCTTATCTCCATTAGCTTGCTAGAGCTACAATCGCGTGAACCCTCACATTTGGTGATAAGCTATGAAATGATTAAAAATGCGTAGTATAAGGAGAAATGTATCCTTCTAAGCTGTTCTTTCAGAGGACTTCTGCTGGCAACAGCACAGCTTAGAGACAAATGGTCTGAACTTAGGTTTCTGTAGTTGCCCTTCTGGCTGTAACCCACAGGGCCTTACGTCAGGGGAACCACACAAAATGGAGGGTCTCTGTGACAGATGGAGTGACTGGAGGTGCACAGGAGGTAAATGAAGAGAATTCTCCCTGTTGGAGTGATCTGAGCGACCTGGAGATATGATGACTCAGACTGACAGCTTATGACTTGTAATTTATGCCATGGAGTAGTGGAGAGAGAACAACATTGAAAAATTCCTTGGATTTTCTCCTCCTCTTGCTAGCACAGCTGGTTCTTTTCCTGACTTAGATACTGGAGTGCTTTTTTTCAAAAATGCCAACACTTCGTTAGAAAATTTGGAATGCAGGTTCCAAATTCAAGGTGCTGCTGGAAGTTGTATTCCCATCCTGACAGTCATCACTAACTTGATATCGCAATTCTCCCACGCCACAGCTTCTGTTTATAGTTTCTCACAGGCAGCTTTCTAGTTTGTGTAAATTGGTTGGCCTTCCTTGGCATCTTCCAGATCATGGACAGTACTCAATAAACAACCATGCACCTAAAATCTGTTTTAGCCATAATTATGTTAGCACTAATAGGAGAAAAGCAGATCCTTGTGATCCAACTTCCTAGTGTAGTATCCACGCCTAGAAATGTCTCCTGAAGCGAGAGCTTATCTGCTTGTTTAGTGCTGTTTAAGGGAGTCCGGTCATTAAAATGTATCAATCTTTACTTGAGAATTTTGTTTGTCTTTTCTATTTCCCTGTAAGTCGAAAGATTTCAAGACAGCTACCATACCCTTAGAAAAACCTCATCACTGCTGTGCTATATTTATAAGTCAGAAGTCTGCTAAGGCCTTTTTTCCATATGACTCTCCAGACATGCTCTTCCACTCTTGCATTTATTTACTGCTTTTGGCTGACAGCAGCTTTTCAACCTGCTTAATATAGCATGTAAATATCATGAATTTGCAGAATATGGAGAATCAAAGGAGAGAATTACGTCTTACTATGGCCTTCTTCATTTCTCAGGCTAATTAAAATGGTGCATGCTTCCGTTATTGAATTGGAAACAAGATTTTATTTTTTTTAATTTAGGTTAAGTTAAAAGGCTAAGAGTACTCCCACATACTTTCATAGGAAATATTATAAGCATGAATCATCTTCATTGTGTTTTCTTCCTTCTTGATGCTAGCGGTTGGGCTGGCAATCTCTCCCAGCAAGGATGTTGTTTTGTGTGCTCTTCCATTCCCTGACGCGTGTCTGATGGCTGGGACTGTGACCAGTACTTAGTTTTCAGAGTTGACAGCTCAGTTTCACACTTAAATTGCTCCTGTCCAGCAATCTGGAGGACAAAGAATTCATGCAGAGCACTATTGAACTGTTAGTGTAAGGACTATCATTAGGACATTGTTGGGAAGCAAGACATTTCTATCTTTTTCATATTTGATTTATCTAAAACAGCTCATTTTTCATTTATTATTTAATGAAGTACATCAGCAAGATTATTTGGTGTAGCTAGCTCAGGCTCCCTACAATGAGTGATACAACAGTCAGCAGTATTGTCACTGACCACACAGGAAGACCACAAGAGCACTAGTAAGGACCAGAAGTTGCTCAAAATTGTTAACGGTGATAAAGTTGAGATGTCTGTGACCTTTCAGAGAATATCTGTATCTTGGGGGAGGCTGAGATGGGAAAAGTCAGAATTAAGAGCCTGAGAACTTGCATGGTGCCTCCCCCCTCAGACAGGATGGGCTTTCTGGGCTCGTTGCCCAGGGAGAGCCATCAGGGACTGCCATCACCACTTATCTGCAGACAGAAGGACATGAGTAATGCTTTGGATGTCACTCTGCACCTCTCCTGCTGAGGTGCTGCTGCAGCAGAGACACTGACACCCTCTGGAACCCAGGGTGGCAATGGCAATGCTATCCCACTGCCTCGCAGACAGACCCCTGGCCATGAGAGACACTGTGGCCTTGGCTAAAAAGAAATACAGAGCTCAGCCTGAGGACTTTTCATCCTAGATATTCGGTGATTCTTCTTTTATTTGGAGCACCTTCCACCTCCAATCCTTTCATGGGTTCTCCCTTCTATAGGTACTCACTGTCTAGTGTATAAGGATGCTAAGTCTGCATGCTTCTTAATGATCTATTCCTCTTAGAGAGAGAAAGAAAAAGTAGGGGGTTTCCTGTTTTTTTGGTTGGTTGGTTGGTTGGTTTTGTTTTTGTTGGGGTGGATGGTTTACTTTGGCTTGGCTTTTTTTACTTTCATATCTTAAGGGGAAAAAAAAATATTTGTCCTTTGGCCAATTCCAGACAAAAGGGATGGCTGGCAGAGATATCAGAGTTATGAAGGTCTGACAGGTGACTGAATTGGGGCAGGAAGAGGGGAGTTGCAGGGGAACTCATCTGAGACTTGTCTCTCTTATCCATAACTGGATAATCACTTGCTATGCCTGCAGCTCTCCATACCCTGTGCTTGCTCTTGCTCAGCAGGAAGCCTGAAGGCTGTACGCAGGGAACATAAGGAGCGCTTTGGGTGTTGGATGAACAGGTCAAGGGACTGTAAGAGGAGCCTGAGGGGGAGGATTTAGGGCAGGCTGGGGGCAGTGTTACAAGAAACGCAGCTGAGAGTTGGATTACATGTACAGATTAGTGCTCAGGACAATGAAAACACATTTGTGAGGCATCAGGCTTAATTTGCTTTACTGCTAATGGAATAAGTTGTTTCTCCTGTTAGCCCCAATTATTGTTGCTTTGTTTTTGCAGTGGCTCCCTCATCAGCCATGACATGAGAGGCAGACACAAACTTCCAGGGCCACTTGAAATTCTCCCATGGCAAAAAATGGCGTTTCCTAGTAGATGAACAGCTCCCTGACAACTGCAGGAAGCAAATGGAAGAGTCAAAGCGTGTGTGCGTGTGTGTACATGTGTGCATGCCAGCAGCAGACCTTTCAGGGCAGTGATCTGTGCAAATTAGAAGCAGAGGTCCCTAACGAGCCAGCCCAATTTAGCAGAAAACTTATCAGAAGCATGGTGTTTAGCACCTTCTCTTACTCTTGGCTTTTGATGTGTTTAGTGTGGGTGTTCTGCAAACGTGAATAGGCTTTATCAAGCTGTGACCTTGGAAGAGCTGCTTTTATGCAAGAAACCAGGCTATGCTTGTGTAAAAGTCACTAGCAGTTCACCACGAAGTTATTTGCCATTTGCTTAGTGAATGGAGTGTTGTTTTTTTTTTGTTTTTTTTTTTTCCACTTGGCAGAGTGCCTAGTTCAGTTAGTACCAACCAGAGACTAAGTCTAGATCTGTTACCTACTTCCAGGAGTAGCATTTGCAATGCTGTTCCCTTTGTGAAGGTAACTGTGTCACCCTTTGGCAGTTCAGCTTTATGTGCTTGTAAGACTTGAGCTTTACTGAAGTTGTAAAGTAAATGGCAACAGCAACAACATTTCTGTGAGCCTCAAGGAAAGTGGTGGGCTGCTACAAAGTGAGAAGACTTGGGATAATAAACCCCAGGCTTCCAGAATCCATGTTACTCATCAGGTATGTGATCTGATGTATAGTACAATGGCACTCTGCAAGGACCTGAATAAGGGATTACTGTGCTTTGTCAGGGAACAGATGGCAGCTGGAAACCCTGGTTTCAGAGAACAAACCCGATGCTTTGCACACTAGTCATTTCACCAAGCTGAAAGATGCTGCAACAATATTCTTTGCAGACAGGCAATGGACAGTCTGCAGACAACGATCCAAAGCCAAAAAGGAGCACAAGTTTACTCTGCAGAAAGAGGAAGACCATACTTTATTATTATCCTAATCTAGGACTGTAAAGAACTAGCTGTAAAAAGTGAAATAGAAATTACCTATCTAACCAGTAACACTCTCCTTTCCTTCGAAGAATTACACTAGGGCCAGAGTCCTTGCTGCTTTGTCTTGTTCCACTTGCCAGGAAGTTTTAGGAACTCTCTGAGAAGATAATTGGTTGCAGCTTTTATGATTTTACCACTGGAATGTTGTCAGGAGAAAATATATGCCTGGAGATGCTGCAAGGTACTGTGCTGCTAAAGAAAGTGGCTCTTTGTAAGTGAGGAATTAGAGATGTCTCATCTCAGCTTTGTTTACAGGACTTTGTTGAAAATGCTGACAAAAGGATACATCTACACAGACAGCTTAACATGCTCATGAACTACACATTTGATTATCAGAAAGAGTTGTCAGGTATTTATTGTGGAGACCGAGGAGAAAGGAGAAGCAGATTGCTAATACAAGACTAGTGCTTATTACCCAGCCAAGCTTAATGATGTAAGATGTAAGCTATGATTGCAAATCTCCAGTGCTTGATTTACACCATGAAAGAACTTGGGCTCAGTCATTCAAAAGTATGTCACTGTTAGAAGTGGGCAATTTGTTTGAGAAAGACGTATTGCTAAAACTCAGCAGCATGCTAATCAATTTTATTGCATTG
Organism: Anser cygnoides; assembly: GCF_040182565.1. Taxonomy (NCBI): domain Eukaryota; kingdom Metazoa; phylum Chordata; class Aves; order Anseriformes; family Anatidae; genus Anser; species Anser cygnoides. Next base: position 35,101,673 of record NC_089874.1, on the reverse strand, counting down.
TAAATCAATTGTATTCCTGATGAATTGTTTCTGATCACACACATTTTAACAGGTTGCAGATAACTTAGTACTGATGAGTTTCCATATTAATTTTTTTTACTAGGTCTGGAAAACATCCTTCAGGGTCCCAAATATTTAGAATACCAGCAGTTTTGGGAAACTGACCAGAGTTTACCTTTTATATTGCATTACTGTGCTTCATGTGCCTACTTTCAAGGTTAAAACTGTTGAAGTTCCTCTCCAAGAAAAAGCTGTGATGTATGGCATGTCGGACTCATGCATTGGAGTGCTTTGTGTCAGCTGAGAAATCTTTGGGGAAAACATTACTTTTGACAATATCGTTTTTAATCTTTTGTATCACAACAGCAAAGACACATAAAATGTCACAAAAACAGACACCGTCTCTAGTCTAGGAAATATCGGGCTACTATCTAGCTGGTAGGTAACCAGCTGGTAGATAACCAGACACTGTGGCCACAGGTAACTGCGAGCAGCAGCACAATAACAAAGTTAGTACAAAGCATGGGTAGAACTTGGCATCAGCTCATACAAACAGATTTAATAGCAGGCGACTCTGCAGTACAAGGCTCTGCAAACTAGCGTGACCTTAACCCAGTAAGACCTAGAATTCATCCCCGTGAGATCACAGATTGCTTCCAGATTCAGGCTGGATCACATAGAGGCCATGTAGCTGTCTCTGCACAGAGAGCATGGCTACCGTGCCCCACATTTAATTCTGCCCCAGATAACCAGGAGGATATTGCCATTGCTTTGGTTTTATACAGGTTAATAGCTTGCCTGTATTTCATGCAAGCTAAAAAAGACAAGAATGTCTTGATCCAATGGCTAGGATGGCAGCATTTTACCAGAAGTCTGCTCTGTACTTGTAATGCTTCATCCCAGTTTTTATTAGAGACTCTTTCGCCTTTTTCTTCTTTTGTATATCTAGGAGCTAATTTCCATTTGCAAAGTTATTTCAGCTGGATCAGATAGCTAGGCTTTACGTCTTTTAAAATGGCTGAAAATTATTTACATCTATTCATTGTGAAAAGAGCCCCCAGAGTGCTGGGCATTCACAGCAGAAAACTATTTTTAGTCCATTTTCTTAAGGAAACAATGTCGACTCAGCCAAGTTGTTTGTTCCCCCATCTATCAATTTAGTCCTAATAACTATGAACCTGCAGACCGATTTCAGCCAGATTTGGCAAATTTGCTCTGTTCCTGCGAATCATGTGAAAATGTGTGGTTAGATAGAAAGAACCTATTATTTCCTTCATGATGCAGGGAAAGCAGGAAGAATTCAGCCATTGTTTGCTCTTTTGGGCGAGAGCAGGCTGGCCCGTTAGGCTGTGCTACTAATTGACCAGGTGCAGAGCTCAAATACAGCTACAGCACATCTGGCCCCTGCCTGGCCTGGCAATTAGTGCACCAGAGTGAGGTGAGACTACTGTAGGAGAGCCGAGGGATGTGTGGATTGATGAGGAGGAAGCTAGGGTTATTGAGCGAGGCTTTATAGGAAATACGTAGAGAAACAAATCTGTAGGAGATCAGGCTTCATTAGTGCTGCTGCCCGCGAAATACCGTCTTCTCTTTCCCTCTGGAGCATCTTACTCTGAACTTTTTTGCCTTTTATAGTCAGAAATCTCACCTGTATGACTCAGATCTTTTCAGCTGGCGGTTTGAAGATGTCATTGCCATTCAGCCTACACTTGCTGGATAAAAATGACAGCCACCTTTCTGGGCACCTCCTCCCTCAGCTACTTTGGGAGCTCAGAATCCCAAGCAGCACGCTCCATCCTCCCCCCCCACACGTTGTCTGTGTCGCTTTTTGTCCTTTTTTTCTTTGGGGTAATAAATACTGAATATACATCTCACGCTGGAACTGGGGAACTTTTATGATGACAGTCATGATTTGTGAAAGTGCCAGCTGGCTATGTCTGGATCATTTCTCTTGTAAGATATAAAGAATTGAAAGCATGCATTAGTATGTACCTGCTAAAAAATCTGCTTTTCAAATTAAAGTTATCTAATCTCAGATACACACAGAAGTGACAGGATGGCCACCTGAGGAGGGGAGAGGGGAAGAAAGGGAAAATTAGAAGAAAACTAGTAAAAGGAATGTTTGTGACTGCACTTATGGTACATATGAGTCAGGTGAAGGACCGAAAAAGAAAAGGGGCAGATGAAATAAGGGACTGGAGATGCAAACAACTGCACAGGAAAGCAATGTGGGTTGTCTTTCCAAAACACCTTTAAGTTTCACACCTTCTCTGTAGCATCCTTTTGTTACCAGACAAAGGAAAGCCCAGAGGAATGCTGCATGGTATCAAATTGTTTTGTTTAGTACCTTTCATTCCCTTGTTACAAATCTTACCACCTTACTCACTTTTTGACATCTGCTGAGCACCTGGCAGATGTCTTGGATGAGCTGTCAGCAAATGCGCTTGCATGTTGGGCGCCACAAATTGATTTGACAGCTAAACCAGACAACTTAAACAAAAATTGGTTACAATCAAGACTGAAGTCTATCTTCTGCTTTCCAAATTAAAACCCTGAAAAGCGTAGGTTCATTTGACACAAATATTCCCTTCAGCCTCAGTGGAAGATTTTGCTTAGGAGAAAGGCAGAGGAAAATGTAATCTAACCCTCCAACATTACTGTTCCTGCTTCTGCAGTGAGAAAACACCAAGGAGGCGGGTGCCCCAGCCACCTGTCTAAAATGTTTTCTGGGACAGCTGAATCAAACTTTCCTTGGCATACGACTAATCAAACACAAAGATCAGGTAGCGGCATCTTCTTGGGAATATTTTAATCATTGCCAGAGTCAGGGATTCATTCTCATTCTTTTTGCTCTAAGTAAACGAAACTCCTTACCCCACCCCCTCGGGCACAGCTTGTGCAGGAGAAGCCCTGACATCGCTCCATGAGATACGCAGCAAGGAGGAAGGTGAGCCGGTTCCCTGCACCTTTCCCAAGTGTTCCAGTTACAGCTTCACTTTTCTGAATCTGGCCTTGTACTGTGTCTGGCTGGGATGTTAACTTTCCCTGCAGCAGCCCATACAGTGCTGTCCTCTGCACTTGTAGCTAGAACAGCAGTGGTATCACACCAGTGTTGTGTCTGCTGCTGAGCAGTGCTGGCACAGCATCAGGACGCTCTAACCCCCCTAGGGGTGGGCAAAAATGGGAGAAAGAAACATCACCAGGGCAGCTGACCTAAACCAACCAAAGGGATACTCCATACCATATGATGTCACACTCAGCAATAAAAGGTGGAAAAAGGAAGAAGACGGGAGGGGTGGGCTCTTGTGAAGATGTCTGTCCTCCTGAACACCAGCTACGTGCGTTGAGGCCCTGCTTCAAGGACGTGGTCAAGCATCACTCATTTGTGGGAAGTAGAGAGTAATTTCTTTCCTCTGCACTTCCACATAGCCTTCACTTGTTTTGTTTAGTTTTCCCTTTCCCCCTCCCTTCTCCCCTTTCCCTTTTTTCCCTTTAGTTAAATTGTTTAATTAATATTAATCTTTCCTTAATAATTATTTTTTCCCTTTAATTAAATTATCTTTATCTCAGCCCGTGAGTTGTTCTTTCCTTTACTTCTTCCCCTCCTCTTCTAAGGAGGGGGAGTGAGAGAGAGGTTATGGTGTTCAGCTGCCTAGCACGGTAAAACCACCACAGGCCTTCAAATATATATATATATATACATATTTTTTTTTCCAGATGAAATCGTTTGGCACAGTCAGTTTGTATTTGCAAACAGTCTTGAGACGACAGCAGTCGCACTGGCAGTTCTACAGGTGGTTTTTGGATAGCCTTATTACCTGTTCTTCTTAGGGCTTTCCCTGGAGGTTACCGTTCATTCAGAGCTCGCTGCATACATGTGCCACAGCCAACGTTCCTTCTATCAAGCCATATCTTCATCTTTCTCTGTCGGTATTTCCTTTACAATTATATTGCTTCCAAACATTTACAGTAACGTTATTAGATCCATCTGGTATTCATCATATTCCTCCCAAACTGTTCCAAACCCAAATAATGTGTATCACAAGCAAATTTTACTACCAGACCATTCATCCTCCCAGACTCTGAATAATACACTGAACACTGGCTCCAGCTCGGGTCCTTGAGGCATCTTGCTATTAACCTTTTTCCATTTTAAGAGGCAGTAATTTATGCTAGCTCCTTGTAGTCTCTCTCTCAGCTAGTTTTTAATTCATGACAGAACTTTACCTTTCACCTCTGATTCTCAGGTTCCTTTGCAGCCTCTTTGAAAAAGACTTTTTTGACAGTGTTTTCAGGCTCTAAATTAATTGCGTCCCCTCATTCTTCCTCAGCCATTATTATAATACTGCTATAATGTTTGTCTTAGAAAATGAATGCTTTTCCCATCTCTAGCAAGTGACTTTATTTTGGCTTACCAAAGCCAGTGCACAGGGGGCCTGTGTGCTTGCTTTCCTCCCTCTATCATTATGAATGTTTGCTTCCAGCCTATAATAGTCCCCCAACTGCCTAAGAAATGCACCTTTAATTCTTTACTTCAACAATGAACTCCATAACCTGTACGATTCCTAAAATCAACATGAGATCCCCTTTAAAGAGTGAATACATTTTCCATTTTCTCCTTGCAAAGCAAATGTTTACCGTAACACATTACCTTGGCTCTTTGAGGTCAGATAAACAGCCCGTTTAATTCACTGTGCACTTTTCATTTTTAGGATGGGTTTTCCTGAATTCAGCTACTTCTTATTTTAGTTCTCACTAGATGTTCTTGTGTCACCTGCTCCCAGTTATGCAACGTGATTTAATTTCATCTTTTCAAGCACATCTCCAGGAGGCTTTTGCCTTCGTAACTTCTAAAAAAACAAGATAAAACCCCGAGTTCCCATTCCGTTATACTAACCAGTGTGATTATAGATGTACATAAACCATTCCATGTCTCTGCCAAATATTTTTCTTCTTTGATTATGAATGGGGAAGTTTCCAGTTTTCAAGATTTTAAAATACACTTGGTCACTCTTTGTTCCTGCAAACATCTACAGAACAATGGCCTCATTTTTTTTGCTATAGGATTTGCTTAACTTTTCAATATTTTTTAATTCCATGGGAAAATACCTGCTTATTAAAATAAAAATCTTAGCTGGTAAATCCATGTCTATTTGTATACAAAAGGCAGATTTTAAAAGTGGATGGTTTTCAAACCTTGTAGAAATATTCCTTTTCCAGATCTCTTCTGGAGGCAGGAGGGTGGAAAGATGGCTGCATATCTCCTTTAGAGCTGAGGGCATTGTTAATCGAATTTGTGCAAAGTGGCCTCTTGTGTGATCAGCAGCGGACTGAGGTGACAGTGATGAACTGGCTTATACCTGGGCAGCTGGTGAGTAAGCTTCCTTTCATGCCTTTTCCTAGTGACCTCTGTATTTGTGTTTGCCCACGACAGACTGTGTGGGAGGTTTGTTTTTCCTCTATTTTACTTTGTCAGTCAGTTGTGTCAGACTGTGTCAGTAACACCATAAATACTTTTGTTCTCCTTTGCAGCAATTGCCTCTGAGATCAATTGAAGGCTTTCATAGCTTTATTGTTTTCAAAACTTTCTTAACCACAGAAACCTATTCCTCAGCAGCAAATGCTTAGAAAAAACAGCACACATGAAAGGATGCATTGAGCAATGCAGACTGTGTAGCCTGTCTTGCCTCAGTTATCAATGGGGCATTAATGGGAGCAGGTTGTTGTCCTCCCAGCAGCTTCCTGGATTCTCACCAATGTCTTGAGATTCAAGGGAAAATTCCAGCCACTTAACATTTTGATCCATTAGGTGAAGCATTTGACTCTGTTGAACTTGAAGAATGATTTTTCCATTGACTTCAACAAGTCTAGATCTGGTCTGGTGCAGCTGCCTGGATCTGTAAAGCTCAAATAAAGGTGAAGACTTTGTTTCCTGGACATCCCTTCTGCCTGGAACTGTTGCTATGCTCTGGCACAAAACAAAAGAAAGCAAAATAAAACCAAAACCAACAAACAAAAAACAACAAACCACCTGTGTGGACTTACAGACTTGTTTCCTGTTGAGTCTGGCTTACAATGTCCGTGAAGATGTATTTTCTGCCAAACAAGGCCAGCTGCCAGTGGGCAAAATGGGAAATTAGTCATATTAGAAGACTTCTGAATTGTTTTAAAATTCAGACCCTGACACTAATGGCTGTGGTACAGAAAAAGGAGATACTACTGCTGTGTACATTAGCAGATCTGAACCCACCCAGCTTAGCATTTCCCCACCTAGACCTCACAACCTGTCAGAACAGCAGTTTGGAAATCTCCTGATACAAAACGTACAGTCAATTCACACCAGCAAACAGGCACACTTCCTACTCTCCTCTAGTGAAATTCTTACCTATGTTCGTATATCTGAGAGATACCACCTTGGATTGGCACATCAACCATTTACGGAGGCGCAGGTCAGGGCACGCAAAGTATCGATAGGCACGAACTGGCTGTGTCCATGCCTAGGCTGAGAACTGGGGGACTGATCACTGGAGCAGGAAGGCTCTGGAACAGCTCTGTGGCTGGAGGCCAGAAGTCTGACTTTCAAAAGTCTGTGAGGAGAGTTGCTCCTCTGCTGTTTCATTCTGACATCAGTCAGGAATAACTGTTTGCTAACAAGCTTAATGTCTGTAGCTGGACTTGCACACAGTTTTCAGGATTGCTCTTGCTACTGCCACAATCGAACCTTGCCTAATATCACATGCACTCAAATGAAGCATTTGCAACTTCAAGGAGTTTACACAATGGAAAACTTCACCCGTGCTGGCAGGAAATGTACCCGGTGGGTACAACTTACAACATTCGAACAATATCATTTATTTTCCCTTCCAAGTGAAATGCAAAGGCAACTGTCCCATAGCCTTTCAGAAAATGCCTTCCAAATATAAATTCAGTGCCTTATCTTACCTTTTGCTTTCTTGGTCCTGAAAGAATGAAAGTATTTGATGTCAGCAATTTTTGTGTCTTAATGTTTAGACATTTTTTTCCTGTTACTTGTATTCAAAGGAAAAGAATAACAAAGCTAACCCTAGCAAGAGAAACATGGATCCTATTCCCACTCTGGGAAAGGAGAACAGGTTCCATGCAGGGACCTAGCATCTGGATCTGAAGTGCTCTACGCTCTATGCAATAGTGATGGAGAAAGAGCTACACAAGAGGTGTGCCAGGGCCTCACCCAGAGCCGAGTGAAGTAAGTAGAAACTCTGGCTGCAATGGACAATGTATTACATCTTCCATCTGCAATAATATAAGACTTTAAAAAGGGAAATGGCCCATGGGTGTGGAATATCTCTGATAATCCCTTGTGCCCCACAGGTTTCTTTCTCTCCAATTCCAGAGAGAACCCCTCGCTAGCAACCTAAATAAATAAGCTTGCATTCGTAGGGAAAGATAATGTAGCCCATAGTGCACTGAATTACACTTTCTTAATAGCTGTATTATCCTCTTTGCCAATTGAACTGCATCTGGATGCCAAATTCTGCGGAGACCTGTATCATGTCTCTGTAAATATACTTACTGAATACGGTAAACTTTAATATACTCTGGTATTTTCTGTCTTAAATAATGTGGAAAAAAATATGACTACTTTTTTCCATCTGACTGCATTTTAGATAAATACTAAAATCCAAGAATACTTGAAAGAATGAGTAATAGTCGCCAATGAGGGGGAGGAGGATAAATGTTATAAAACAGCGTCTGGTGTGTATGAAACCAGTACAAGACTGACAAATCCAGAATTTTAAATTGCAAGTTTGTTTAGCTTTTATTCTTAAAGGAAAATGCTCCTGTTTTAAAAACTGCAGAATCATTTTGGCTTGAAAACCTTGGAGTTCCTCTCATTTCCAAGTCAGTATTAAAGTTCCTGTTTGAAGCATGTTCTCGTGTGTAAAGTAGAAGCTTTGAAGATATCTTAACTTGCTGTTTCTCCAGTGGTTTGCATGTTAGACTTGCTTATTCACCACATCGTAACCAGTTGACATTCACTAGCTGGTCCTCAACTGCAGTAAGCCTGGGAGCTAGTCCCAATACAGTTGGGTCCTCCCGTTTTCCCTGAAGCTAAATAGAACAGACAAATACAAGTCAAATCAACAACAAGAAAATTATTTTTAGTATTAGTGATGAATGTTACTATTTGGAATTCAGCTGTTTCCAAATTCATGGGTCCTATTGTGGCAGCTTCTGCATACCCTCTCCAACCCCTCCCACACATACACACAAAGACAGGGTTGTCCAGAGCCTGCATTCTACTTTCTTCACTATGGTACAGCCCACAGGGATAATTCCTTGCTGAGTGTCAGGCTGGTGGACATTCATTCCTTTTTCTCCTTTCTATTTTGAGTAACTTCTGGCCACACGTCTGCTTTCCCAACATAGAAAGACTGTAATCTTCCTGCTCTCTCTGCCCTTATCTGAATAAGTTAACATGAGCCAGTTAAGCCCCTTGTAAGGAGACGAGTTAGTGCACAGCAGGTCTGCTTTCCCCCACTGCTGTAGAGCTCTGACCACCAGAAAAATGAAAGTCAGAATCAAGACTCCAAAAAGTATTTGCAACAACTCATGAATTTTGCAACACAGGTGATATGCTTGCACAAAGGCATAGCAGCATCAGGCACTTGAGAGGTAAACTTTGCCCCTCAGAGATATTCGAAAGGGCCCCGAAGGGAGTTTAACGAGACTGAGTCTAGCTGGGAAGCAAGAAGAGCCAGGAAAGAAGGCCCAGACACTACAGTCATGAGAAAAGAGGGCTGGGCAGATTAGGGAGATGATAGGTAAGTGTTTAGAAATACCAGCAAGACACACAAAAGCTAATGCCAGTAGCTTGCATAATACTAGCCTGTATATGCAACAGGATGCTGGTGGTATTTGCCAAAGAATTGTCAGTGGGCTAGAAGGCTCCTGAGTGGTCACTGAGAAGAAAATAAAAGGTACTGGCACAAGGACAGAAATGACATGATGGGGAGGGCTGGTATTAAAAAAAGCTACCAAGGATAGATTTCTTTTGGTGGACAAGGAATGACGTTGCTGAATTTCAAGACGGGTAACTCCTGCCCAGGACTGAAGATGTATGCGCTAAGTCATGAGAAGAGAAAGATGGGTTAACCCAATAACTATGCACACAATTCTACTGCTGCTCACACCACCTCAGCCACAAGGATTCTGATAAACCTATCCTCCTGCTGAAAATGGAGAAGCTCTTCAAAAGGTTTGTCTTAGTTATTTATCTCAAAGCACAGGACATAACTTGTATCTCACAACAAGCCTTTCTCTGTCTGCTCCATATCCATGCTATAGGAGCTCGTTCACCAGCATGAGACTAAGATTGCTTGAACATGAAAAATCATTGCATGGTATTGAATTCAACAGAATCCTTTTCATTGCGCTCACTGGAAATATTATTGTGTACTGTCTTTACAAAACCACAGGAAAGAACAAGCTAAAAGGATGCACCTAATGGTGGAGTTTTAATTCAGACCATGCAATTTAATTATGCATTATATTAGATCAAAGGGAAACTGAATTAAAAAGAAAATACCTGTTGGATCATGGAGAATGGAGTTCCTCTTCTTAATAGCTCTGGAAAGATTACAGTGTCATGAGGCTCCATCACGCAGAACTGAAAAACCAAAGAGCAAGGATAAATCGAAGGTTAAGTGCACAGGGCTGGGGAACACCCTAACCACCTTCTTTTTACTAATACAAACCGGATGGCTTTGTGTTGATGGATCTATTAAGAAAAGAAAAACACCAATCTATATTCAGACAGAGGCTTTCTGCCTATACATTTCTCCTGATGCATGCAACCACCTTTTATTTTGCCATCTCAGTTAAGGCTGACACTATTTCTCTGTGCTTTGATTTTCTAATAGGAAGAATGGTCTTATTCCCAAAGGTCTTCCTATTAATTCATTTTTAAACTTATTTTTAGCCCAGGAAAAACACCACTCCAATACTGTTTCATTTTTTTTTCTGTTCAACAGGAGGGCAGAACAAAAGGAAAGGAAAGAAATCCACAGAAAGATCAAACTCCTTCCTGATGTAGCTGCAGTTAATATATCCCAAACATACGTTTGGTCCATGTTTTTTGCTGTGATGAACATAGGAACAGTGAATGTCCTTAATGTCTCAGGAACCCCAAGTATCTCACTGTCTATATGGCAGGACTCAAGATGGAGATTTTAAACTGGAAGAGGATTTGAATTTTGCTTTTTTCATTTCCTTCTCTTTGCAAGGTCTGGAGGCTATTCATCATCAAAGAGCCACCCAGTTCCTTTCTAAATCAAGAAGTGGTCTGAGTTTGGTTTCAGTGGGAGCTCAAACAGACCACACATGCATAGTGCTACCTAACAGTACGTTAGTACATCATGTGATTGCCGGAAAGGTGCCTCATCAACATATTCCAGCTGCCTACACTTTTCTTAAAAGATTTGCTGCAGGCTACTTAGTGCCATTAGTTCAATAATCATGTTCTTTAAAAGTACAGTGCTAGTTTTTTTTTTCCCTAAAACTTGTATTTATAAAAGCAATTTTTATAAAACTTGAAATGTAACAAAATGGTATATGCTATTTTTAGATTCTAGTTGTTTGCAAACTGATAAACACCCTCCAGCAAAACCTGAATTCCCACACTGCAGAAACTCAAAGCTACATTAAACAACATAACCAAAAGTAAAACTGCTTTTGTTGCCTTTCATTGACTTTGCTCATTGACACTCACTAAAAATTGCTCCTCATATAAAAATGGGCATAAGTAATGCTGAAAAAGCAGTATTCCAAAGGTCCCATCAATATTATTTTCAAGTACATTTTATGATCTATATGAACTAAGGCAAAAATAAGATCATTATGTATAAAAGCAGCATTTAAAGGTATAAAACGGTATGGGATGCTTTAGTGCCTATGGCTTGGGAATCCTCTGCCACACCCTGTTCTTATAAACGTGGTACTCGGTGGCATCTCATAGCCTTTTAGCAAACATGGTTTCATTCACAGTGCAAGGTACCACCCTGAAGATGGGCTATGCTACTGCAAGCTCCCATCCATGAACGCTCTCCCTGCCTTCTGGGATGTCACTTGGAATGGCTTTCCCAAGCACTTCTGGCCTGTTCTGAGGCAGTGTAAACGAAGAGAAGGTTTTCCAGAAGGTTGCCCATGGCAGTGGTGGCGTCACTGTCCCTGGGGGTGTTCAAGGAAATGTTGGACGTGACGCTTAGGGATATGGTTTAGTGGGTGACGTTGGTAATAGGGTGATCGTTGGACCAGATGATCTTTAAAGGTCTTTTCCAGCCTTAATGGTTCTATGATCTATGTTTCTCTTTCCTGCGACCACTGAAGTAATGAGAAGCACCGAGTGCAGGCTGGGATTGAGAAGCGTTTGGTCAGCTTGGGGCCCATGATGCTGAGCTGGGAAAGCAGGGGGTCCTTCCATCCCCTTCCTCTCCTGATCAAGGATTAAACCACACTTTGCACACAAAAACCACACAAGTTCTGCGCCAGGCCACATCCTCCCTACATCCTCACAAGCAGCAATCATTTCGGAAAGACTTCGCGCAACACCACAGGGATCATGGAAAGAGCCCAGAGCGCTTCTAACGGCTCGGATCTCATTAGTCACTCAGGCTGTTTCTTTTCAAACAAGACTCTGAGGAACAGGCGAATTTTAGGTTGTGGGGTTTTTAGGACGTGAGGTTTTGGGACGTGAGATTTTAGGATGTGAGATTTTGGGATTTGAGATTTTGGGATGTGGGATTTGGGGATGTGGGATTTTGTTACGTGAGATTTTAGGATGTGATTTTGGGATTTGATTTCGGGATGTCACATTTTGGGATGTCACATTTTGGGATACCAGCGAGGACTGTACGTGCCCGACGGACGAAGCCCTCGCGAGCCTCCCCTCAGGGCCGGCCCCCGCCTCCGGCCCCACCTGCCGGCGAGGCCCCGCCCGTGACGTCACGGAAACACCCCCTCCCCCCGCGATCGGCGGGGAAGCGAACGCGAGCTCCCCTTTGGCCAGCGCGGCTGCCAATCGAGCCCGGTGGTCCCGCCCCCCTCTCCCCCACTCTCCCCCCCCCCTCCCCGCGGTGCCGATCGGGTCCGGCCGGCCGGAGCCGAGCGGAGCCGAAGGTAGCCGAGCGGTCGCCCCGCGCCCCCGCCCTCCCCGGTTCAGGTATTGCCGCTGTGCTTCATTAAAATAAAACTGAATAAATCCCGCGCCGGGGGGCTGCCTCCAGGCGTGTTTAGCCCTGGGACGGGGCTCGTACCGGCGGGTACGGGGGATGCCCCCGTTGTTCTGGTGGCTTCTCCCTGCCCGCGGCGCAGGGCAATGGGTTAAGTCCCTCCAGCGTGGCTTCCGACGGGGTGCGACTAATTACGAGCAATTTGGGGACAAATTACGAGCAATCTGGGCACAAATTACAAGCAATTTGAACACTGAGCCGCTCGGTACCGTACACTGAGGCTTGGTTCTACCAGGGGGACGTGCGGGGTGGCCGGAGAAAAGGGCATTTGGTAAATTTACTTCTTCCTCGTAGCGTAATTTGCCTGCTTTGCACTTTTTTCTAGGCCTCCGATGACTGTCACGGCGCTTTTTTCCTTCCCTGCTCTCCAGAGAAGGGACGCGGGCTGTTGCTCCATCCCTTGACTTCAAGCGCCGAGTTGGGAACGCTTCGCTCCGCTTCATTTCATCAGCCCGTGAGTCCTGTTTGGGTACGCACAGCGTCATTTATCTTAATTTCCAGCCTTTTCATTGAAAATACATCTGCTTTTAAATCTTAAGTAAAGCTCTCTAGTCTGCGCTCCAATGGATTAGGCTGAATGTTATCGCCGCGCTTCCACTGCATTGGCTTCGCAGTTCCTCATCTGGGTGCCGTTCCCTGCCACGCACACGGCGCTAGGCCCGCTCCCGTCCCTTTCTATCGTTCTGCACGGCGTCTGGGTTTGAATGCAGGAAGGGTGGGAGGGGAACTTTAGGGATTGGAGATGCTATCTGTGTACGAGCGTGCGTGTGTGTGTTCTGGGGGTGGTGCTGAGCAGTTGTGGTTGGGCTGAAATTACCAGCACGTTCACTAAGGACAGGAAATGATGCTGAGGCTCTGATAGAGTGTGCTTATTGCAACGCTGCGTGTGTGGCTAGCTCGTTTACTTTTGCAAATGTACATATGCTGTATTACATACAAAACCTTTTTCTGGATGCTGTGTGTATATCATCTTACAGAAGTGGGTCTAGTTAAAATAGCTTATATTATAAACAGATGCATGTATGTCTAATAGGCATATATCTAGTATTTCTTTCATTAGTCACGTTCTGTAGGTTTTATTTCATGCTGTGTAGAAGTTAGAGTCAATTGTGACATTGTGGCAGTCTTGGATTATATGGTTTCTAATTGTAAGAATGAGTTTTCAGTTGCTGCAAACAGTGCTCTAAGCAATTCACATATGAACTACATTTTCAACAGGAAGGCTTTTCTCATTTTCTAGCTGATACATTTCAGGCTTAATTTTGACTTGCTGCGGAGGTCTTTGAGATTCTCAATTTTGGTGTCTGTCTTCTGCCTTTGTGGTTATGCTCAAGCAGTATACTTTAGGGACATGCATCGTTTTTAGTCGCATGCAGCTGTCACTTGTGGTACCGGTATGTAAATCCATGAATAATATGCCTGGAAACAAATGTTCTATTGCTTTAGTTTCTCATTTATCTGAAGGATGAGGAGGTTTTGTGTATGTAACATTATGTCCTCTTGTGGGTGCTTGTCTTTTTTCTGTTAACTTAGAAATTAACACTGAGGAAATGTATTTTAATTACCTTAGAATAATTTTTGCTGCTTGCCATCAAGGTTAAGAGATGTGGGTGTTGATGGTAATATGACAATGTAAGTAAAAGAGGAAACATAATAGTTGAGAAACATACTGCTGTGGGTATGCTCTTGGGAAGCAGGATATCCATAACTCATTTCTCCTTTCAGTCTGTTTTAGCTTGATCCTCCTGCAAAGGTCCTGAGGCTGCTTGTGACTTATATGCAGCACATATCATATGATCAGAAATACCAGATTCAATTAATTCATGTCATAACTTCATATATAACACAGTATTTTATTGTTAGTTTAGGATTCTGTCAACATGAAACTCATGGCATATTGTTTCATGTTGCTTGAAACAAACAAACAAAGTTGAGGACAGCCTCAGTGAAGGAAGAGAACTTGCACAAATTCTCTTTCTATTTAAGTGTCCAAACTGAGGTGATTGTTACATGATCCAAGTGCTGGGTTGTTGTTGTTGTTTTGTTCTATTTTAGCACAAATTTAATGACAGTTCTGGTAAATGCATTGTTAATAAAAACACTGCGTGCTTTAAGAAAACGCTAGCTGAGATTGAGAAAAGCATTTGATTAGCCCAGCGCAGCTCAGCCTTTACCGTCCTGCCTGTCTGGTGTGCAAGAACACCACTGACTCAATGCAAACTCCTTAGGGTAGAAGTCACGTGTTAATATATAGCAGTAAGCACAACAGCACTTAATTCTATTTCAGTGCCTGGGTGTTCCATGCCGCTAACCGCAAAAGTAGAAAGAACTAAAGTTGAGCCACTTTGGATGTGGAAGGTGCTGAGCAATGTGTGCAGTGCATGTTAGCTAACAATTCTCCGTCTTTGGCTGAAGGCTGAACATGCGGTTCTTGAGTCTATTCTGAGGAAAATAAATAACTGTTATGCATGACTTGATAGGAATCCTTGTTATGTGCGGTGGAACAGTGAGAGTACAAGATAGAGTAAGAGTGAGTACACTGTATAGGAGTGAGAACTGACTTTCACTGACCTTTGAGCTCTGAGCTGAAACAGTGTATTCAGAATTTCTAGGAGTTTCTAGCACTCAGAGGGATCTCCAAACTTACGAATTGTACAGCTGGCTGTAAGAAAGCCTGATAACAGCGGCTGCATAATAGCATCGGGTGAGTCACAGAAGGAGGGCAGCATATATGATTCTCCACATGCCTCTGTGCTTTTCTTTTCAGCATTGTAACAGTTTAAACTGATTTTTGAAAAATTCTTCCTTTGTAGTCATTATATGGCAGGTTAGCCAAACTGCATTCCCTGTCTGACCAGGAGGCGTGTCTGTATTCGTGTTTCTAGGTTTCTCGCTTTCAAGTCGTGTTGTTCAGGTACAAGTACCTGGCCTGAAGGTTCCCTCTTTGGTCTTTCAGTGGTGGGGGGTTTATAGGTTGGATCATATTAGGTTGGTGAATACAGCTGCTGCCATGTCAACAACTATTTTTTTCTGAATGTTTTCTTTGGCACTTATGTTAATATGGGTGTGCAAACAAATCTACCTTTCTTCTGCCTCCTAATGTAAGGCATCAGTTGGGAATTAAATTTTTTCTTTTTGATTAATCTCCCCATAATGCCAAGTTCTTAGTGATAGCCTCAGATTCTGCCTGTGTGTTGGTTAAACCAAAACATAACATTTTTACTTTTTTTTTTTTTAAGGTATACAGTGCCATAATTGTCATGCAGCGCTTGTATTTAACTGCTGCTCTTAGAAAGAAGATGACAACAATCCAAAATATTAAAGTTGAGAAGCTAATCCTTGTTTGCACCAGTGTTTATTTTCTCTCTTCTTTTTCTTTTATGTTAATGATGTGCACTGTACTTCGATGTTGGGTTTCAGTAATGACTTTTTGTTGTTGTTAGAAAAATTTGAAACATGGGGCTTTCTGGCTATGTGGTGTATCCTCATGTGAATGTTTTTAGACTGGAAGTTTGAAGCATGTCCCTGGCTGAAGGTAGTGTTACTCTTCCCTCATCTTAATTTCTGCCATTTCTGTTATTGCTACTTAAGATAATAATGCCATGACTCTACTTTTGCTGTCATCTTATCTGTTGTGGCCATCGCTTAAATCACTTTGAGGTCACCTTTCTCTGACGTTCTCTCTTTTATTCCCCTATTTCCCCATAATTCTGGAGGTTTTTCCTAGTCTCGGTGTGTATGCATTATTGTTCTGTTATTTGTCTGTTCCATTTTCCACATAGTTGCTGGTGAAACCGAGTGAAGCTCCAGGTCTTAGCAGTTCCAGTAAAGAACAACTGTGTGGGCATACTCTATTGCCTTAAGCACTTTTTTTCCTTCTGCTTGGACAGTAGCTGAAACCACAGAAGAGACAAATTCTGAATGGCCTGTCAGTCACCAACAGGACTGTGTGTGTGGGAGACTTTATCCTTCTCAGTGCACAAGCCCATCTGTGTCATTCTTAATTCTGCTTGTTACTGAAGGTTAAATCCTGCCCTTCAAGTTTTAAAGCAAGCAGAGCAGAATCCTGGTCGCTGGCGCTACGTTCTTCTATCTCTGCAACCAGTCGCTCATATTAAAAATTTCTGTTGAAATGTCTTCCTCTCCTCCAAGTTAATTTTTTTTGTCGGTCTAGAAAAATAGCCTTGAGAAGGGGCGGAGGGAGTTTCTTCATAGTTTTAATGCCCTAAGTGAAACATACAATTGTTCTTATAGGGGAGCTTTTGCTGTCCTGTCTGTAAAGGCAAGAGATGGCATTGAAACTAGTTTGGATAAGTTTTGTTGTCAAAAGGTTTTTGCCGCTGCCTCAGGCTGTGAGGCATAATAGCAGTGTCTCCCCTGAACATCATGCAGAGCACGTCGTGCTCATATTGGCATCTGGAACTGCGCTGGCTGCAGCCACGGTGCTAGCAAAGGAGCTTGTTTAATAGTCTTATAAATTACTGTATTCTGACAGAGCGAACAGCTCCCTCGTTTGTTTCCAGATCCCTTGCTTGTGACAAACCCGAGTGCTGAGATCCCCTAGGTGCAACCATGACAGCACAAACTGTGAATTTAAGTGCAGCCTGTAGTGGTGGGGCAGGATGGAAGTTTCGTTATGAATGAGAATCAGTCACTGACCTTTTCATATCTTTAATTTAAAAAATAAAAGTAAGAAAGGAAGTGTCTGTTTTCGGTGGTACTGCTTGATCGCTTTAGCTAAGTAAGCGTAAATTATCGGTGTCAATGGGGATCCCCAAAACACTGGTGATTACCATCTGCATACTGAGGAGCTGGTGATGTTAACTCCAAAGGATGTGGGCAGCGGGGAGTCTTTGCTATTTCGTAGAGATGACTGCGGTAGGACTGTGGTGCCTTTCTCAGGTTCCCTCCCTGATACTGTGCTGCTTGCCAGGCGCAGGCAGGCTGATACTTGCTGACAGATACCTTTCTACAGTTTAGTAACTCCTCAAGTCTTTTTTTTTTTTTTTTTCCTTCTCTCTTCCCCTCATGGGATGTATCTGTGTCTGCAGCTGAGTAGTGCTTGACCCGTCTGATTTTGGGAATCCTGCAGCCATTTGGGTAGCAGATGTTCCAAGAACTCGCTGGTCTTAGCATGTGTCAGGCTATTTGGACCTCGTATTATTGCTAAAAGATTGCAAATCTTTGCTTTCTAAATAAGTGATAATGGAATGAAGAAACAAAAATTAACAACCAGGGGGCATTACTGAGACTATACCTAAAGATAAGATTTCTCCTTAACTTTTTGCTGGCGAGTAAGAGTGATTAATAAGTCTGTGCAGCCTACCCTGGTGCTGTGATGTCCTGGAAGCTTCTCAGAACAGCATCCCACTTGCTGTTACTGTCAAACAGGGTTTGTGGAATCCCTCAGAGCAGTTATCTTTAGTTTCCTTAAAAGATAGCGTTCTGGTAATGTTTTTGTCCTGTCCTACATCTTAACAAGTGACAAGAGACAATGGGCACAAAGCGAAGGAGCACAAGAGGTTCCATCTGAACGTGTGGAAATATTTTTTTTTTTTCCCATTGTGCGGGTTACTGAACACAGGTTGCCCAGAGAGATTGCGGACACTTCATTCTTGGACATATTTAAGAACTGTCTGGACACGGTCCTGGGTGACCAGCTGTAGGTGGCCCTGCTTGAGTAGGTCAGTTGGACAACCAGAGAGAGGCCCCTTCCCACCTCAGCCAGTCTGTGGTAACTAGTAGTGTATTTTGCGGTTTAGCTTAGCGCAACTCTGCTCTGCAGACTCTGATAGATTTAGAATTTTTTAATTTTTTTTTTTTTTGAAAAGTCACTTGCAGTCCGAGCATTCTTTTCCAGTCTTGCATGGGTCAAGAGTGGATCGGATCACCGCACATCCTTGTGAGTGGGCTGCAGGTAATCTTTCATACAGCACGGTGCAACCATAGTTGGAATAGGTTATTTCTGGAGAATTGCTGGTGTACCTGACAGAAGATGACTTCTAGAAATAGAAGAGAACTAGAACTAATGGGGTTTGCTGATACGATGGCCAGATAACAAGGAATTTGCATATGAAGAGGGGAGAATCTAGGTTAAATCTACTTTTGTCACTGAACTCTAGCAACAGCCACGTTGGGGAAAAAGAGTTGATACTTCCTGTGAATTTTTTTGACTAAGGCCTAACAGTAGAAGGAAGAGAATTTTGGTATAAGGTCTACAGGACTTTGTCATGTCCTGGCAAGAAAGTTACTGGCTTTTGGGAAGTGAATTCAGTAGCTGTACCCTTAGTAGCATCAACAAATAGTCTGAGGGCACCCAGCTGCGTTTAGATTCTTGAGCTGCGTGGGGGGTTGTTTTGCGGTGCTATTCTTAAGCTTCCAGGGGGAGGCATCTAAAGGGAAATGAAATGCAAAATTTTCATGTTGAGTGAAGAAATTGGACAGAGTATTACGATTACTTCTTGTCTTCCTTAACTGAATAGTACTGATAACTTATACTGATTGACTGTTGTGAGTTAACCCCTGTAACTCACCCCCAGCTAAGCACTACCAAAACCAGTAAGCCAAAAAGTAAGCTAAGCCAAAACCAGTGAAAAACCCATCTTTCATTTTTTCCTATGGTGGTCATGATACCTCTGAATTCATTTTCAGATTTCTTACAGTTCTTCAAATCTATGTACTTTGTCTGCAAGGCGATAAAACCAGAAGCACTTAGTATTACAGTAACATTATGAACCTTATAAAACTGAAGCTCACTTACTGAATATCTCCCAGTGCTTAGAGTTGCAAATTGCTGAGAAAGGGGAACTTAATGAAGTAAGAAACTGTTATAAATAAAGTTCTTGCCTTTTTGCTGATGACCAGTCCGTATAGTTGAAGCAAGCTTTTAACATCCTATTTCTTAGAATAAGAATAAACATACACTGCTGAAATGATGTGCTTTTTTTTTTCTTCACTTAATTCACTGAATAAATATGGAACTTCGTGTCAGATTCAGAGATATTAGAATTTTCCACAGAATAGCTGAATCACAGGCTTCTTTCCACACACAAACTTCTTATTTTTTCATGTATTATACTACACAGTATCATATCCTTTGAAGTTCAGCAGGATCAACATTTCTGCTTGCAAAGTAACAGCAGAGCCGTTGCCAGGATGTCACTCTGGCAAATGAGACTTTAAAAAAAATATATTGCTAGGCTTTCACAAAATGGAGTATTTGACAAGACTGACTAGTAATTTTTCCCCCTCTTTTATTGTAGGGGCACTTAAGTGTTCACGGTCACTTTTTTCTGGCATGTCATATTTGTGAAATTGCTGGTGTACCGAAGATCTCTTACGGGTGATACTTTTACATTTTAAAAGATCAAATTTCAAGTAATGGGACACCACTGAGTATTTTTGAATGCACACAAGGTCATTGTTTTTATCAGGTGAGCTTTAACAATCTGCTTGTAGTCCTAGTTGATGAGTGTGATAAGGTGAACAGGGAAGATGCATCTTCCCATTTATTCCTAGCTGTTTCTTCGTCCTTCTTGCTTTAAAGCAAATGGCTTCCTTGATTCCACTGTAATTCAGTGGTTGAAGAGTGGCTGTATCTGGGTGTCGTTAAGTGACTGAATGCCCTCACTTTGGGAAATACTTGTGGAGCTTGTCTGTGATGGTGGCCCCTTCGTACTAAAGAGGCATGGGGAGAACTTTGATTTCATGGCATGGCTCAGTACCTGGAAACATCCACATCTTCCGAACTGCGGATGCCATTTCAGCCTTGGTAATCCTGACACAATGACAGTTCATATTGAAGTGCCAAATGTTCACTGCTCAACGAGCTTGCGTTATTTGCTTTAATATGGCTAGAGTGCATGGTTAACATAGAAACATCCCACGTTCAATGTAGAATGAGAATTGTGTACTTCTGATGTTCTCAAACAAAACTGTCAAACAGTATTTTAATGTGCAGAGTCCTACCTAAGAATCATCGTTGCTTACGGTTAAATGGATTTTATGTTCTGAAACTAAAATGTTGTTTCTTGAATAATAGGAAGGTGCAGTGCCTTTTTCAGTGTGTCCTGTCTCCTGGCACTCACGTCTTGCAGAACTTGAATTCATAAGGGAATTTCGTTCTGAAGGACTGTTGAGCAATGAAATCAAGTGCATTGCCACTTGTATGATGGGTTACTTCAGGAGAGAGAAGGAGGTGTAGGCTGTGTGTCAGTTGTTGCTTGCTGTTGTATCTATCAAATCGATCTTCTGTTTTATCCTGGCGTGATACGATTACAGCAGAGAGGAAGGGAAGTGTGTGGTAAGAGAAATAGAGATGAAGGATGGGAAAACAGACTTTTATGTATGAATATACATATCTTTAATTCTCGCTGCTTATTCTGCTTGACCAAACTGCCTTGTTTTTCTTTTTAACTTCCCTATGTTTATTTCTGGGCCTTCAAAATAATCAAAAGTCATGATCTGGGTAGACGTGATTAATAATAATAAAAACGAAAAAAACAGCTGGTGGAAAAGAAACTCTAGCATGTCTTATGTCAGTGCTGACTGAGTTAATGGTTTACTCTTTGTTGGATGTGCACAGATAAAGGTGTATTTTAAAATAATCAGAAATTTAATATAGTCTTAGGGGAAACGTGGAAAATGTAATTTAGCAGTCTGGGTTTACAGGTTGCATTGTTAAGGTTTACAAGCTGAAGCATAGGAGAGACTTCCTTTTATTATTTTTATTTTTAAAAAAAAAAATAATAATTGCCTGCCAGATTTCTCTCTTGCCATAGTTCCGATAGCATGGACTAATTGTAAGGAAATATGATGAAGAATTGTCATGTTTGTATGGTGAGAAGTATGTTGGACTACTTGTTAAGAATGGGATGAAAGAATTTTGGCAGTTTCCCAAAAGTAAAACTTCTATGTGCTGTTCTGCCTTGCGCTGTTTGTAATGTGAGCCAAGTAGCTTGTACAGTAAGGAAGAAAGAACTATGTACTCATTTAATTTAGATAGTGTAAATTTAAAGAATTCAATTAAATGAAAAGGTTTATGTACTACATAATGAAGTTAAAATTTTCATTGTAATAACTCTTATTGCTTTGTTTTGGGGAGTTGAAGAAAGCTGTTCTGATCCCTGCACTGAGATTCCAAAATGCTTGTTTTTGTGTATCAGGGTTCCAGAGCTCTGCAGTACTCATCTTCAGGAAGTCAGGAACATGCAAAATATCTTCATCTTCAAAAATTTCATCAAATTAAGAAGAAAATATCAACAAATCTCATTGTCGAAATTAATATAGTAAAAGCTACATATGCTCAGTAGCCTAAACATAGATTCTAAAAAGTGTTATTTCCTTGATCTGCCACTTTTTGAAATTAATATTCCATAAGAAACAAACGAACAAAACAAAAAAAACACCGTACACCCCATGATAAATAATAAAAGAAAATCATACAGAAAAAAATACAGGTGCATGAGTAAAGCTGAAGTAATTCATTTTTAGTAAGGGAAATTCTAAAAATGTTACATCAAGGTCACTTGGCAGACCAGGTTAAATCACCAGTGGATTTTTAAGTAGTATATAATGGTATTCTTACTGAAAGCGGCTGTACTGGCACTTCATATGACTGGAAGAGAGGCCCTGGATACTCACCTTTTGGTATTTCTGTTGCAGTCAATACTTTTGTATAATCCCTTTTGTAATCTGACAAAGCATCCTCTTAAAAATAGTTGGAGCTTTGACCTAGTTGTCCCATTAACAGAGTATTTCAGAACTTAGTTGCTTTGACTAAAATGCTATTCCAGGATTCCGGATAAATGCATTCACACCCAGTCTGTGCATCTAGCTAAAATTAGTGTTTTCTCTCACCATTTATAAGGGCACCTGTATTCCCTCTGCACCTTTGTTTTGCTAAGCTAAACTGGTTAACTTCTCTTTCAGCTCTCATAGGAACGCTCTCCATTTCCTCTGTCATCTTTCATTTCTACTTGAAGAGATGCAGAGAATCTAGTGACTGACTACATACGCTCCGATATTCACTTCAGGAGGCTATTCCGTTGTCCATCTCCCTTGCAGAAGAGTACATTTATCTCTCATATGTCTTATGTGCTATTTTGGGCTTCCTGACCAGATCAAGTGCTAGCACTGCCTTGCACAAAGATTTTTATTTATTTTTTTAATGCATCTCTATATTATCTCTGTAGAAAATGCCTTACTTCATGTCAAAAGATAGCTCTTTATTTTCAAGCCTTCATCAAACTGGTGATTTAGTGAATCTGCAATCAGCTCAAACAGGCAGGTACCTTCCCTTCCTTGGTTGCTCCCAGCAGAATTTGTGCTCATCCTGCTCCTTGGGTTAGCAACCTTGGCCTTGCCTTTGGGACTTGAGAGCTGCGCTTTGTCTCACTGCTTCTGTTCGTGAGGTTCCTTCACCCGGTGTTTTGGTCACTTGGTGCATCAGAGGTGCCTCTGTGCTTTTTGTCAGCAGGGAATTTCAGTAGACGCTTCAATTCCTTTGCCACTAGTAGCAGGACTAGTGAATAGAGCCCCAGGATAATTCTTAGTAACCTCTTCTGGTGATCTCTGTCCAGACTGGTATTTTCTAATTACCTTCTCTGACCAGCTGCTTAGTTACTTTGCAATTCTGCAGTTAAATACAATAATTTCCAGCTTGATTAGTATGTTGTATGCAGTTGTCAGGTCTAGATGATATCTACATATTTCACTCACTTTTAATTTTTTAAAAAGTTCATCATATACCATTGACTTTGATATTTCTGTATGATTCTTTGACTTGATCTGAAATCTTGCATGTTACTGATTGTAGCCGGCCTGATTTCTTTTCTCTGCTCCCTAACTCTGAAGAGAAGTGTCCTGTTTGCTCTCCTATCATAATTTACCTCCTACTGTGTGTGTGTGGGGGGGGGGGTTGTTGTTGTTTGGGGTTTTTTGTTTGTTTGTTTTTGCTGGTCTGCTTAAAAAGTATAGTTTCTTTTTAAATGTGTATATAAGGTAGGGGTGAGGTAGACAGGTAACCTGAGGATGCATGAAAGTTTTATTTGCAACTGTGTACAATTTCCTCTGCCTTTTCTTTCAGAGATCTGTAACAGCGTTGCCTGGTTTCCTCAATTCGTGCTCAAGAAAGCTTTTAGTTCTAATTCTGTGTCATAATTTCCAGGCCTATTTTGTAGTAGGCATCCTGTCTTTGTTTCTCTACTAGGCGATAGTCACCGCCAGGTTCCTTCTTTGCTTAGTTCTGATGTGTTGTTGAAGAACTTAATTTTAAATATTTTTTTAAAGTCCATTTTTTGGAATGTTTTAACTTTATTCCCGCACTTTAACATATGAGGTGCAATTTCTTTAATCAATTCCTTCCCTGCCTTTTCGGGAGGGTTGGAGAAGCTATTTATCTACTTAGGCCTCGTGAGATGAATCTCACGAGTCGTCTTCTGTATGCTATCTTCTGTATGCTGCACCCCACGAGTAACTTCCAGATACATTTCTGCACCTTAAAAGGAGCAGCAGCTCAGCATTTCTGATTCGGGGAATCTGAATTCCTCAGCCCACCTGACATCAGCTAAATCCTTTTGCTTATTATTCGCTTGTTGGAGAAGTTAATCTCTTGTAATGCACACTTCTCTAATATTTTTTCATTCTAATAAAATCTGTACCGAGGCTGGATTTTGTGAATCTATTGCAGATTCACAGCACTCTGAACAGGGCAGTCCTTCTTTAAGTGCTTTTTTGGACCCAAACAGATTCTGTTCTTACTTTGCAGTATTTTTTATATATATATACTCATATATATGCATATATATACACTATATATATATAGAGAGAGAGAGAGAGAGAGAGTGTGTGTGTCTATATATTTTAATCTATCACAGTTTTAAATTGTGTCAGTATGCATCACCCCAACGTCTACTTCTGACTTCTCTGAATAGCACGGGCTTTACGAAAAGCACATATGTGCTTTAGCCACCAAGCCTCTGTTGTCCCTGTTATATTTAGCCTTATATTTAATAACTACTTCAAGTTGCTCAGTTTTGTAGAACAAGCTTTTTTCTTTTCATTTTTCTCCTTTTATTTTACTTATTTTGAATGAATGCACTGATAACTTCAAAACACTTCATGTGGTCATGTAAGTTTAACTGGACAGACTACTTATTTTTCTGACCCCTGCTCACATCCATGTTAGGACTTAGTCTTTTGTGAAACGATCGGAGAGAAGAATTCTTCATGGCCACATCCTCATTTTTCTCTGCTGGTGCAGGGAAGTTAGATGTCAAGGCTGGGCACCCACGCAACAACTCTCACTTCTCGCTCTCATCTGTAAATCCCTTCTTGGGTATGTCACCTGTCCCAGAGGGTCAGTGTCTTTGTCTCATGAACAGTCCATCAGCAGGAAATTCCTTTTTCCACAGGTAGCTCTGAATACTCTGGTGTTTCACCCAACTTTCTCTCTCTTCATTATTTATTCTGTCTCTTTGTTAAATCCCTTGAGATATAGCTGGATCAATTGTTTGAAGTCTCGCTACATAAATAATCCTCATTTTTCTTTATTTTTCCCTCATTGTTTTGGTCTCTAAGTGTAATTTAAGAAACCTTGAACACCCAGGAAAAATAAGCTTCAAATCAGCAGGGGAACACCTAAAGTGCAGGGAGGAGGGAGAAAGGCTTGCATGTGTGAATTACTTGATCTGGCGGTGGAAGCATTCACTTAAATGGGATAAGATACGTATCCATCTGTCTAAAATCACATTGAAGTGCATTATCTATCTATAGACAGATTATACGTAGATATATCTATGGAAGAAAGCATATATATATCAGTCACATTTAAGCGAGTGTGTGTATGTATATTTATTTCTTTCCTCTTGATGTCACATACATAGTAGCAGCTGTTGCCAGCGTTTTTCAGCAGCTATTGTTACAGCTGAATGAGGCAGTCTTGCAGGTCACCAAATGCAGAGAAAAGAAAAGAATCTGGTAAATAAGTAAATTTTGGAATGTGTAGAGATGTAGTTGGCCACATGCTTTTCTGGTTGCCTCCTCCCCCAGGAAAAAAGTCTTTGAATAAATGTTCTTTGAGTGGATTACAGCTTCTGGAGGATGGAAGAAATTTATTCTCATGGATCCTGTTGTTTTAACATAATTGGTTTTAACATAATTGGTTTTTAATTAATTACTTTTTTCCATGGAAATTTTGTAAATATTTAGGCTTAAGCTGTCCTGACCTGAGGCTGAAGGTACTCTTTTTTTTTTTTTTTGGGGGGGGGGGGGGGGGGTTGTGTGTGTGTGAGGCTAAGAGGAAAAGAAGAAGGGGTTATACTTACATAAGTGTTCTAATTTTGGAGAGGAGAGTAAAATCTCTCCAGTATTACCAATAGCAAGAAAACAAATCACCTTTTTCTAGCATCTTTTCTCTTCTGCTAATCTTCAGATCCAGATTTACTGGACAGTCACATCAGGTTATCACAGTTGCATGTTTCCTTTCCCAGACTAATCCTGCGTTTGCTTTGGCTGATGTCCACCGTGCTTCCAATTCTTTCCCTTGTGCATTTTTGCCTCTCGACCTTTCTTAAAGGCAGCGTGCGGTGCATCTCTTCTCGCCGCACCTTGTGCAATGGATTTAAATGCAGGGAGAGGGTGGGATATTATGAGGCTGGGGCACCAACTGTGCTGAGGACTTCTGGGTCGCACCAGTTAGCACAGAGCATTTATTGTGTGTTTGTCCACCACAGGTGCATGATGTTTGCTTGGTCTTTTTGAAATATTCAGCTGTACTGAAAAACTGTTGTGATTGGCAGGGTTTTAAAACAAAAATGCCTTCTGTAAGAGTGACAGAAGGTCTGTTACACAAAGCCTCTAGAGCATTTGTTCCTATTTTTGACATCATTTATCCACAATTTAGTCTGTTACTTCGGAAAGAAAAATCTCAATGGCAGCGAGTGGTGACACTGCAATTTACACTACAATTTAGAAATGGAGAAATGAAGTCTGTCCTTGCCTGCCGTGACAGCAGGGAGTTGTTCTTCCCTTCTCCTGTTCTGTGGCAGCAGAGCATGGATGTTCTGGTGCAGAGCCTCCTCTTCAGGAGGAGGCTGGCTTTAAAACTTCTCTCAGTCAGCACCAAATAGGCATAATCCCTTTAGCCTGTTTTAT